>NC_056729.1:1980113394-1980782405 GCF_019279795.1 Protopterus annectens | reverse complement strand
CAAAATGCATAGTATCTTCAGAGATTTTGAAGCAAAATGCTGTTAACTTCTTTAAAACCAAATCTTTTATTAGCAGGTATCTGGTAAGCGCTTTCACCAAAGTGGCTTCTTCAAACCATAAGAGTATAAAGCAGTTCAAGACACACCTTATATACCTTCAAGTACACCTTCAATTACTAATTAAGCCTAATGATGACATCATAATTAAAGCAAATACATTTAAAGTGAACAATCAAATAGTTTGTTAGATTTTATTGCCTGTTAGAATTCCTGCATAGACAGCAATTGCAGTCGGCGGTAGTCTGATTCATTGATATTCTGTTACTGCCTATTTAAGTGGTACATTTTGGAATATTTTCTGCTTAAAACCTGAGCTTTGGCTGGCTAAGATCTAGCTGTATTCAACTGGAGATATAAGAGAATTTAAGTTCCTTTTATCTGCACTTTTTTCAAATAATACATAATTTTAATTGATTTATTTGTGTTGCTTTGAATATTAACTGAACTGGAAGTTTTGACTCTGTTTTTTCATTTAGTGTTTGCTAGATTTTATTGCCTGCTACAATTCCTGCATAGACAGTAATTGCAGTGAGGGGTAGTCTCATTCATTGATATTATGTTACTGCTTATTTAAGTTGTACATTTTGGAATATTTTCTGCTTAAAACCTGAGCTTTGGCCGGCTGAGATCTAGCTGTATTCAACTGGATGTATAAGAGAATTTAAGTACCTTTTAGCTTCACTTTTTTCAAATAATACAGCATTTTAATTGATTTATTTGTGTTGCACTGAATATTAACTGAACTGGAATTTTTAACTCTGTTTTTTTCAGTTAGTGTTTGCTAGAATTTATTGCCTGTTAGAATTCCTGCATAGACAGTAATTGCAGTGGGGGGTAGTCTCATTCATTCATATTCTGTTACTGCCTATTTAAGTGGTACATTTTGGAATATTTTCTGCTGAAACCTGAGTTTTGGCCGTCTAAGTTCTAGCTGTATTCATCTGGATGTATAAGGGAATTTAAGTACCTTTATCTGCGCCTTTTTCAAATAATACAGCATTTTAATTGATTTATTTGTGTTACACTGAATATTAGCTGAACTGGAAGCTTTGACTCTGTTTTTTCAGTTAGTGTTTGCTAGATTTTATTGCCTGTTAGAATTCCTACATAGAAGGTAATTGCAGTCAGGGGTAGTCTCATTCATTGATATTCTGTTACTGCCTATTTAAGTGGTACATTTTTTAATATTTTCTGCTTAAAACCTGAGCTTTGGCCAGCTAAGACCTAGCTGTATTCAACTGGACGTATAAGAGAATTTAAGTACCTTTTATCTGCACTGTTTCAAATAATACAGCATTTTAATTGATTTATTTGTGTTACATTGCATATTAACTGAACTGGAAGTTTTGACTGTTTTTTCAGTTAGTGTTTGCTAGATTTTATACCTGTTAGAATTACTGCATAGACAGTAACTGCAGTTGGGTATAGTCTCATTCATTGATATTCTGTTACTGCCTATTTAAGCAGTACATTTTGGAATATTTTCTGCTTAAAACCTGAGCTTTGGCCTGCTGAGATCTAACTGTATTCAATTGGACGTATTACAGAATTTAAGTACCTTTTATCTGCACTTTTTTTAAATAATACAGCATTTGAATTGATTTATTTGTGTTGCATTGAATATTAACTAAACTGGAAGTTTTGACTCTGTTTTCTCATTTAGTGTTTGCTAGATTTTATTGCCTGTTAGAATTCCAGCATACACAATAATTGCAGCCAGGAGTAGTCTCATTCATTGATATTCTGTTACTGCCTATTTAAGTGGTACATTTTGGAATATTTTCTGCTTAAAACCTGAGCTTTGGCCGGCTAAGATCTAGCTGTATTCATCTGGACGTATAAGAGAATTTAAGCACCTTTTATCTGCACTTTTTTTCAAATAATACAGCATTTTAATCGTTTTTTTTTTTTTTTTTGCATTGAATATTAACTGAACTGGAAGTTTTGACTCTGTTTTTTCAGTTAGTGTTTGCTTAATTGCTTAAAGGCAATAAAATCTAGCAAACACTAACTGAAAAAAACAGAGTCAAAACTTCCAGTTCAGTTAATATTCAATGCAACACAAATAAATAAATTATCTGCTTAAAACCTGAATTTTGGCCGTCTAAGTTCTAGCTGTATTCATCTGCACGTATAAGAGAATCTAAGTACCTTTATCTGCACTTTTTAAAAATAATACAGCAATTTAATTGATTTATTTGTATTGCACTGAATATTAGCTGAACTGGAAGCTTTGACTCTGTTTTTTAAATTAGTGTTTGCTAGATTTTATTGCCTGTTAGAATTCCTACATAGAAGGTAATTGCAGTCAGGGGTAGTCTCATTCATTGATTTTCTGTTACTGCCTATTTAGGTGGTACATTTTGCAATATTTTTTGCTTAAAACCTGAGCTTTGGCCGGCTGAGATCTAGCTGTATTCAACTGGATGTATAAGAGAATTTAAGTACCTTTTAGCTTCACTTTTTTTCAAATAATACAGCATTTTAATTGATTTATTTGTGTTGCATTGAATATTAACTGAACTGGAATTTTTAACTCTGTTTTTTTCAGTTAGTGTTTGCTAGAATTTATTGCCTGTTAGAATTCCTGCATAGACAGTAATTGCAGTGGGGGGTAGTCTCATTCATTGATATTCTGTTACTGCCTATTTAAGTGGTACATTTTGGAATATTTTCTGCTGAAACCTGAGTTTTGGCCATCTAAGTTCTAGCTGTATTCATCTGGACGTATAAGGGAATTTAAGTACCTTTATCTGTGCGTTTTTCAAATAATACAGCATTTTAATTGATTTATTTGTGTTGCATTGAATATTAGCTGAACTGGAAGCTTTGACTCTGTTTTTTCAGTTAGTGTTTGCTAGATTTTATTGCCTGTTAGAATTCCTACATAGAAGGTAATTGCAGTCAGGGGTAGTCTCATTCATTGATATTCTGTTACTGCCTATTTAAGTGGTACATTTTTGAATATTTTCTGCTTAAAACCTGAGCTTTGGCCGGCTAAGACCTAGCTGTATTCAACTGGACGTATAAGAGAATTTAAGTACCTTTTATCTGCACTGTTTCAAATAATACAGCATTTTAATTGATTTATTTGTGTTACATTGAATATTAACTGAACTGGAAGTTTTGACTGTTTTTTCAGTTAGTGTTTGCTAGATTTTATAGCTGTTAGAATTACTGCATAGACAGTAAATGCAGTTGATATTCTGTTACTGCCTATTTAAGCAGTACATTTTGGAATATTTTCTGCTTAAAACCTGAGCTTCGTCCTGCTGAGATCTAACTGTATTCAATTGGACGTATTACAGAATTTAAGTACCTTTTATCTGCACTTTTTTCAAATAATACAGCATTTGAATTGATTTATTTGTGTTGCATTGAATATTAACTAAACTGGAAGTTTTGACTCTGTTTTCTCATTTAGTGTTTGCTAGATTGTATTGCCTGTTAGAAATCCAGCATACACAATAATTGCAGCCAGGAGTAGTCTCATTCATTGATACTCTGTTACTGCCTATTTAAGTAGTACATTTTCTAATATTTTCTGCTTAAAACCTGAGCTATGGCCGGCTAAGATCTAGCTGTATTCAACTGCATCTTTAAGAGAATTTAAGTACCTTTTATCTGCACTTTTTTCAAATAATACAGCAGTTTAACTTGATTTATTTGTATTGCATTGAATATTAACAGAACAGGAAGTTTTGACTCTGTTTTGTCAGATAGTGTTTCCTAGAATTTCTTGCCTGTTAGAATTCCTGCATAGATAGTAGCTGCAGTTCGGGGTAGTCTCATTCATTGACATTCTGTTACTGCCTATTTAAGTGGTACATTTTGGAATATTTTTTGCTGAAACCTGAGCTTTGGCAGGCTAAGATCTAGCTGTATTCAACTGGATGTATAAGAGAATTTAAGCACCTTTTATCTGCACTTTTTTTCAAATAATACAGCATTTTAATCGTTTTTATTTTATTTTTTTTGCATTGAATATTAACTGAACTGGAAGTTTTGACTCTGTTTTTTCAGTTAGTGTTTGCTAGGTTTTATTGCCTGTTAGAATTCCTGCATAGACAGTAATTGCAGTCAGGGGTAGTCTCATTCATTGACAT
Source organism: Protopterus annectens (assembly GCF_019279795.1). NCBI lineage: Eukaryota > Metazoa > Chordata > Ceratodontiformes > Protopteridae > Protopterus > Protopterus annectens. Next base: position 1,980,778,239 of record NC_056729.1, on the reverse strand, counting down.
TCTGTTACTGCCTATTTAAGTAGTACATTTTGGAATATTTTCTGCTTAAAACCTGAGCTTTGGCTGGCTAAGCTCTAGTTGTATTCAACTGGACATATAAGAGAATTTAAGTACCTTTTTTCTGCACTTTTTTCAAATAATACAGCATTTTCATTGATTTATTTGTGTTGCATTGAATATTAACTGAACTGGAAGTTTTGACTCTGTTTTTTCAGTTAGTGTTTGCTTAATTGCTTAAAGGCAATAAAATCTAGCAAACACTAACTGAAAAAAACAGAGTCAAAACTTCCAGTTCAGTTAATATTCAATGCAACACAAATAAATAAATTATCTGCTTAAAACCTGAGTTTTGGCCGTCTAAGTTCTAGCTGTATTCATCTGGACGTGTAAGAGAATTTCAGTACCTTTATCTGCACTTTTTAAAAATAATACAGCATTTTAATTGATTTATTTGCATTGCATTGAATATTAGCTGAACTGGAAGCTTTGACTCTGTTTTTGCAATTAGTGTTTGCTAGATTGTATTGCCTGTTAGAATTCCTACATAGAAGGTAATTGCAGTCAGGGGTAGTCTCATTCATTGATATTCTGTTACTGCCTATTTAAGTATTACATTTTTGAATATTTTCTGCTTAAAACCTGAGCTTTTGCCGGCTAAGACCTAGCTGTATTCAACTGGACGTATAAGAGAATTTAAGTACCTTTTATCTGCACTGTTTCAAATAATGCAGCATTTTAATTGATTTATTTGTGTTACATTGAATATTAACTGAACTGGAAGTTTTGACTCTGTTTTTTCAGTTAGTGTTTGCTAGATTTTATTGCCTGTTAGAATTCCTGCATAGACAGTAATTGCAGTCAGGGGAAGTCTGATTTATTAATATTCTGTTGCTGCCTATTTAAGTGATACATTTTGGAATGTTTTCTGCTTAAACCTGAGCTTTGGCTGACTAAGATCTAGCTGTTATCAACTGGACATATAAGAGAATTTAAGTACCTTTTATCTGCACTTTTTTCAAATTATACAGCATTTTAATTGATTTATTTGTGTTGCATTGAATATTAACTGAACTGGAAGTTTTGACTCTGTTTTTTCAGTTAGTGTTTGCTAGATTCTATCGCCTGTTAGAATTCCTGAATAGACAGTAATTGCAGTTGGGGGTAGTCTCATTCATTGATATTCTGTTCCTGCCTATTTAACTAGTACATTTTGGAATATTTTCTGCTTAAAACCTGAGCTTTGGCAGACTAAGATCTAGTTGTATTCAACTGGACGTATAAGAGAATTTAAGTACCTTTTATCTGCACTTTTTTCAAATAGTATAGCATTTTCATTGATTTATTTGTAATATTCCAAATAACAATGAGTACCACAGGAAAATGTACGCTCCTGAGCAGAAAGCACAGAAATAAAATCATAAAAAATAAAGGAAACTGCTCAGGTGCAAGACCATGCAGAAAATAGCAAGCAGCATACAATGAGTCTCTTCAGACCAAAGTCATATAAGTCACACCAAACAGCATACGATAAGTCTCTTCAGACCAGGAATATAAGAATAATCCAATCCAATGAAGCAAAATGCTGTTAACTTCTTTAAAACCAAATCTTTTATTAGCAGATATCTGGTAAGCGCTTTCACCAAAGTGGCTTCTTCAAACCATAAGAGTATAAAGCAGTTCAAGACACACCTTATATACCTTCAAGTACACCTTCAATTACTAATTAAGCCTAATGATGACATCATAATTAAAGCAAATACATTTAAGGTGAACAATCAAATAGTTTGTTAGATTTTATTGCCTGTTAGAATTCCTGCATAGACAGCAATTGCAGTTGGGGGTAGTCTCATTCATTGATATTCTGTTACTACCTATTTAAGTGGTACATTTTGGAATATTTTCTGCTTAAAACCTGAGCTTTGGCTGGCTAAGATCTAGCTGTATTCAACTGGACGTATAAGAGAATTTAAGTTCCTTTTATCTGCACTTTTTTCAAATAATACATAATTTTAATTGATTTATTTGTGTTGCTTTGAATATTAACTGAACTGGAAGTTTTGACTCTGTTTTTTCAGTTAGTGTTTGCTAGATTCTATCGCCTGTAAGAATTCCTGAATACACAGTAATTGCAGTCGGGGGTAGTCTCATTCATTGATATTCTGTTACTGCCTATTTAAGTAGTACATTTTGGAATATTTTCTGCTTAAAACCTGAGCTTTGGCAGGCTAAGATCTAGTTGAATTCAACTGGATGTATAAGAGAATTTAAGTACCTTTTATCAGCATTTTTTTCAAACACTATAGCATTTTCATTGATTTATTTGTAATAATCCAAATAACAATGAGTACCACAGGAAAATGTATGATCCTGAGCAGAAAGCACAGAAATAAAATCATAAAAAATAAAGGAAACTGCTCAGGTGCAAGACCATGCAGAGTCATATAAGTCACACCAAACAACATGCAATAAGTATCTTCAGACCAGGAATATAAGAATAATCCAATCCAATGAAGCAAAATGCTGTTAACTTCTTTAAAACCAAATCTTTTATTAGCAGATATCTGGTAAGCGCTTTCACCAAAGTGGCTTCTTCAAACCATAAGAGTATAAAGCAGTTCAAGACACACCTTATATACCTTCAAGTACACCTTCAATTACTAATTAAGCCTAATGATGACATCATAATTAAACAAATACATTTAAGGTGAACAGAACAGATCCCCAAACCCTTGCTTCTCTGGACCTCCTCTCTCCCTAGGGCATTGTCCATTAGAGTTTCCCACTCTGCCATAGGGGGCTATATCAGAAGAGGATTCAGAGGGAAAGGGCTGTGATTTATTAAATCCGTCTTTTTCATCATCTTTAATTCTTAGAGAAGGTACATTCAGGAGTAGAAAAATGGACTCCAATCACAGAAAGTGCTTTCCCCTTCATGCTAAGTCTTCATCAGGGTATTCTAAACCTTTGGGCCAAAGACAGAGGGAGAATCCATCAGATGAGACTGTAAGGAAGGATGATTTAAAGTTGTCCACAAAATCACAGTCTCAGCCAGTCATGACAATGAACATCAACACTGATGTCCGCTGCTATGACTGCATCATCTGCTCCATTCAATATGAGTCATATGGTGAAGTTCATTATAGGCAATACAGTTGAAATTTAAGTCTAACTTGTTAGATCCTTCAGAAACTTCATAATGTTATAAATGCAACTTAGATCTGTCAGGGAAAATGTTCCCAAGGTGTAGACTCGCTTCCCAAAATAGTCTATAGCTCTATATTCTCTAATCACAGGATGGTACATGGACCTCTCCTCTGCAAATTCCTTCTTGCTGCAACTGCAATTGTACCCACAAGAGAGCCTTTGGTCAAATGAGGGTGATTCTTGGGATGGAGCAAAATCTTACCTGGCTTTCTAGGGATTGGTTTAACCACAGTCAGTGTGCTGCCATGCACTCTGGGCCATTACAGCTAACAATTAGTCAACAGGAGGGACAACCCAAAATGTAGAAAGCCCAGTCCTAAAAGTCTCATGAAACACTTCCTCATCCAGGGAAAAGGTGTCTGTGGGTCACTTCTCCCTCTGTCTAGCAGTTCCATAAGTTCACAAAAAGCAGTGTCACTGAGTGGAGTAAGGAGTGAACGTTCCTTTACATCAAGGTACATGTCTTCAATAAGAGATTCCAATGAGGAATCTACTTGTTACCTCTTGCACTTACACTTCTAGAAAACTTCAAGTAGTGAGTCATTTGAAGATTCAAAAATGTCCTCAACCCTTGAAAAAGGGATGGGCCAAGACCTTCACAGCTGCACTGTCCTGGGATGAATAATGAGAGCATAAAGGTTCAGATGAAGCAGTGGGTCCAGATGTAGCTGAGGCAATTGGTTTATCTCCTTGTCTAGCCAGTTGGTATGCTAGAAGCCATCCCAAAAGCCAAAAAAATACATACTTTGATGCAGAAAACACCAAGCCATTGATCAGCCCCAAGGCAGAGACTGGTGTCAAGCAGTTGAAGGCTGGAACACTCAAAGACAGAAACAGAGCTGGATGACTCAGATCTGATGCTGAGTCCAAGGCCTTTATGCTGATTGGTTGGCTCTAGGATGAACTCAGCTTCAAAGATTTCAGAGTCAAGTGGGTCAAACTGTCAGATCCAAGACTGCCTCAGAAGGGATGACAGGGGAGCTGTCAACTCTAAAACCACTGTGACGCCCCTGCACTGGCCCAGTAATCAAAGAGCCTCAATCCTCAGCACTAGCACCAGTGAGGGATGTGCACATTGGGAGGATGACATGTACACACACAGTAAAGTACAATTTCCCTTGACAGCACACAGAGATCACAGTTAGTCTGGGGTTGGTTTCTCCCTCTTTCTCCAGATCCTCATTAAGACAGCCCACTGGCAGAGCTATAAAATTGAGTCCTTAGGCAGGGTTCCAAGCCAAGTCCTCCCAGCACGTTCTCTGTCCAACCACTGCTTCTTGTCCCTGCCAACGTAGCTGACACATACACACACACTTTGAGATTTGATTTATACACAAATACACACCCTTCTACCCAGACCATAAGGTAGTTATCCCTGCCACCAGAACAACTTATCAGCTACTTTAAGGCCCTTCCCAAAGGGTGACCAATCTTACTGTATGATGTTACTATTATCTAAATGGTAAGTGTATCCAAGACTTTTAAGGCTATTGGAGTGGCCCATACAATGTCACCAAGCATGTATGCAAGTACTCTAAGAGCTTAAATATCTCTAAACATACCAGCCACAATTAAAAGGTTTAAATATATGTAATAATAAATAATAAAAGAACAAGACGATACTCAATAATACAACACAGTGACTGCAGAGTTCAGAATTACAGGAAATATTTTAAAACAACATCACAGGACAGTCTCAAATAAATACTGAAAACATCTAAACTAATCTTTATTATATTCCTAACTATCTATAAAAGAAATACTATACCTAAATCTTACTTACAGAGCAAGGCAAATACAGATCAGAAGTGCTGAATGGATGTTTTCAGATGCAAGACAAGACACAAAATGCCAAGACTCATTCTCTGAGATAGTATTTAAATTAATAATACACATTACTGCTGGGTTAGCTGGATGACATCACTATTTATCACCTGCCTCCAGTTCCCAGGTTAAACAGATACCAACATAATTTAACATTTCTCAGTGAAAAATTCTTATCTCTCAGAAGTTTTCCTAGAACTGGAAGTCGTAAAACAATTAACACTTTTACATTTGAAACCTAGTAATTATTTCTGTTTCCAGGCAAGAAAAAGAACTTCTAGCTGTAGACATCCTGTCTTCTAGCTGTATTAACTAACTTTATAGCACATTGTAAAACTCTTTACTTTTCAACTTATTTTCTTGAGATTTTGCAAGTGAACTCTGTATGTTCAACTTCTACCATTAAAATACACATCTGCACAGGTATATAGTTGAAACACAATTCTGCTCTTTTCCAGCAGGGTACACTGTGGTTACATTCTTGAAGCTCAGTACATAACATACAGTTCAACACACACTTCTGCACCATTAGTTTAATATACACATAACATACAGTTCTCTTACATTTGTAAGACAGGCCTATGGATCATATTAATATTCACAAATGACATATGACTATTTACAAAATTCCATCTAGCTGGGCTGGCAGCATTTCGGGTTTGTCACCCCCCCCCACAAGAACTCAAGCTAGTTTTTCAAGAGACCCTTGAGAAACTTTGCTTGAGAGGGTTGAGCCTACATGGGAATACCTTACCCCATTCTCTGTCTTGGGATCCCAGCTACCTTGGCATTGCTGACTCCAGTACAGTGCTGCACTGTCCCATCATATGCCTGCAATCCTAGGTTCCACCAGAGTAATCTGAGATTTTCCTGGCTGGCTCCCTGTAGCCATAGATTCCCTTCAGACTCCACCTGTCTCCTATTGCCAATACTTAGCACAAGGGCCTCCCTATCATGGTAAGGTTTTGTCATGTTAATATGGTACAGTTTGTGCCCCTTTCTCCTGCCTAGCAGTTCTACCATGTACTTAACATCACTGGCCTTCTTTACCACCTAGTAGGGCCCCTCTCAAGCTGCCTGCAGCTTGTTACATCTGACAGGAATGACAGCCATTACATCCTGCCTTACAGCATACTCTCTACCTCGAACATTCCTGTAATACCAGACCTTTTTCTGCTGTTGGGCTTCTGCCAGGTTCTCCTGGGCCAAGCCCATGATTTCCCTAAGCCTTGTCCTGAGATTTAGGACATATGCCACAACAGACTCCTTGAGAGATTCACACTCACCTTCCCATTCATCTCAAACCAAATCTAGAGGTCTTCTCATCCTATGCACATACAACAACTCAAAGGGTGAAAAAGCTGTGGATTCCTGGGGAACTTCTCTGTAAGCAAACAACAGTTGGGGCAAATATTTGTCCCATTCCCCTCTTAAACTGGTCTGCAAATACCCATAGCATGGTCTGGAGTGTAGAGTTTACCCTCTCAACAAGACCATTAGTCTGGGGATGGTAGGGGTGGTCTTTAGGTGCTTCACCCCACAATACTTCCACAGATAACCCAGCAGGTGTGACACAAAATTGGTACTTCTGTCAGTCAGTATTTCTTTTGGGAAACCTACCCTGCTGAAAATCTCTAACAAAGCATTTGCCACCTTTTCTGCCTCAATGGAGGACAGGGCCACTGCTTCAGGGTATCTGGTAGCATAATCTACTACCACTAGGATATACGTTTTCCCTGTGGGACTTGGGGAGTCAGAGGCCCCAAAATATCCATAGCTACCCTATGAAATGGCTCATCAATCACAGGCAAAGGTGTTAAAGGAGATTTCACCTCATCTCCTGCCTTGTCTACCTTTTGGCACTGCTCACAGATCCATTAGTACCCTGTTACATCTCTGGAAATCCCAGGCCAATAAAAGTTCTGCATAATACATCTCTTTGTATGTTTTATGCCTATATGACATGCAAAGGGAATATCATGAGCTATGGCCAGAAGTGCCAGACAGTAGACACTGGCACTACCAACTGCTGTAATCCCTCACCCTCTAGCCCTCCCTCAGGGGTCTACTTTCTATACAGTAACCCTTTGTCCCAGTAGACAGATTCCTCCTTCCCTTGAGAATTAGGTGCCTCATAAGCTACCTCCCTCAGGCCTTGTAATGTCGGGTCTGAGAGCTGAGCCTGTCTCAACACTCTCTCTGTAACACTTCCCATCTGCCCTTCCACAGAAAGTCTGGAATCCTCTGACAGTGGTGCCTCACTGTCAGCCTGGGTACTACTACTCACCTCTGCCCTTGCAGTCATTCTGTCCAAGCTTACATCAGTACACACAAGCAACTGTGGCTCACATTCAGTCTCACTGCTACAGGGTAGCTTCCTCCCTGAAATAACCACCTCACCAGTACTGAATGCAAGTGTGCAGTCTGTCTGGGTCTCTCCCAGCCTACCAGACCCACAGGCTTGTCTCCAAGCCTGACTGAGTGAAACTGCATGCACACACAGTACTGCACTATCAAAACCATTCCCTATCAGGACATCTGAGGGATATCCTCAAACATACCTACTTGCTAGCTTACTTTTCCACCCTCCCAGTCAAGGTGAACCATAGCCAAAGGTATTTGGAATGGGGTCCCTCCTAAAGCTCTGACTGGAGTAGACTGCCCAAGCAAGTAGTGCTCCTCTGTAACCATTGCAGGCTTCCAAATGGTTAGGTCAGAGGCTGCGTCTCTCTTAGCCATTGGTACCCTTGTTTCCTCAAGACAACCTACTGTTGGCATTTTGTCATTCCCGCTTACTGGCTCTCCCACCTTTTGTTCCACATCTTGCCTCCATGAACATCTATATGCTATATGGCCCCACTGGTTGCATTTAAAACATTTAACCCTTGGTCCTGGACATGTACCTGGAATAGTGGCTTCCTCTGCCTCTGGCGGACTCTCTTGAGGCAGTCTGGGCTGCCCACCATGGGTTCCCTTAGACCCATGAGCAGCACTGAGTGTCACTTTCCTCTGCAGTAATGCTGTGCTTGCTAGGTATAGGTCTCCCTTCTTCCCCAACTCATCTACAGTAGTGCATTGTCTATCAGCTAACCAGATTCTCATGTCCTCAGGCAAAGTGATAAGGGCTTGTTCCCTCACCAAAAGTCTGCCAGCCCTTCAAAAGTGGTGACCTGACATCCACTCACTCACCTATGAAAATAAGTGCTTAGTTTAGCAACATATTCACACACACTTTCATCTGCCTTGGTCTATGATTTCAAATTTTTTCCTATAAGCTTCAAGTGTTAACTTAAAAAATTCTAGCAAACAATTCTTTACAACATTATAATTTAAAAAATCAGTATCAGACACTTTGGAAAGAACAGTTACAGCTTTATCATGGAGTAAGGGGGTCAGGAACTGTACCTAGAATGATTGGTCAAAATATACTGTTTACATACCCTCTCAAACATATGAAGGAAATTATCCCCCTCTGTAAATTGTAGAAGAAATTTACTGACGTTTGTTGCTTCTGGGCTTCAGTTACTCCCTTCCTCATTACCTCCATGACTCTGGTGAAGAGTCAGCATCTCCTTTTCATGTTGCCTCTGCCTCTCCTTCTCCTCAGCTTCCAGATGTCTCAGTCTCTTTGCTGCTTCTATTTCCAAATGCTTGGCTTCCAACTCAAGTTTCTTTAACTCCAGATGTATTTTTAACTCCTCTGTGGAAAGGTTGAGCTGTCCATTCTCTGAGAGTTGTACATCTCCACAGCCAGTCTGATCATCCTCCTGGTTGCTATCCTCTGATGCAGCTGTAATTAAAGCTGCAATCATGTCTGCTTTAGTCAGGTTTTCATGCACCAGTCCTTTAGCCTGGCACATCTCAGCCAACTGGTTCCTTGTCAGCTTGCCATACTCTTCTGCTGACATGCTTACCTGCTCTCCCTGACTAACTAAGCTAATGAAAGAAATAAACGAATAGTGATATGAACTCTGAACATTCACTGCATGGCTGATTAGGAGTACAAGCACCTTCAGTGACCACTGTACACAAGCTACTGGAATTCAATAACCACACCACTAAAAGCCAATTAATATGTGATGTGGCTAATTCACCACTATCACCCAATTAATATGTGATGTGGCTATCCCACCACTGCCAAACAATTAATATGTGACTCCCCTGCATTGGCCCAGTAATCAAGGAGCCTCAATCCTCACCGTTAGCCCCAGTGAGGGACATGCACATTGGGAGGATGACAAGTACACACACAGTAAAGCACAATTTCCCTTAAGAGCACATATATATCACAGACAGTCTGGGGCTGGTTTCTCCCTCTTTCTCCAGATCCCTAATAAGATTCCCCACTGGCACAGCTATAGAGTTGAGTCCTTAGCTAGGGTTCCAAGCCAAGACCTCCCAGCACTCTCTCTGTCCAACCAGTGCTTTGTGTCCCCGCCCAAGTACCTGACACACACACATACTTTGAGATTTGATTTATCCACAAACACACACCTGGAAAAAGCTGGCACAGGTTTACTAGCTTTGGCCGCTTCTGCCCAGAATGTGAGGTAGTTATCACTGCCAACAGAACCCCTTATCAGCTACTTTAACTCCCTTCCCAAAGGCTGACCAATCTTACTGTGTGATGTTACTATTATCCAAATGCTGTGTCCAAGACTTTTAAGGCTATTGGAGTGTCCTATACAGTATCACCAAATATGTATGCAAGTACACTAAGAGCTTAAATATCTCTAAGCCTACCAGCCACAATTAAAAGGTTTAAATATATTTAATAATAAATAATAAAAGAACAAGACAAACTCAATAACTCAACACAGTGACTGCAGAGTTCAGAATCACAGGGAATATTTTAAAACAACATTGCAGGACAGTCTCAAATAAATACAGAAAACATCTAAACTAATCTTTACTATATTCTTAACTATCTATAAAAGAAATACTATACCTAAATCTTACTTACAGAGCAAGACAAATACAGACGAAAAGTGCTGAATGGATGTTTTCAGATCCAAGACAAGATACAAAAATGCCCAGACTCACTCTCTGAGATAGTTCTTAAATTAATAATACATATTACTGCTGCATTAGTTGGATGACATCACTATTTGTTACCTGCCTCCATTTCCCAGGCTAAACAGATACCAACAGAATTTAACATTTCTCTGTGAAAAATACTTATCTCTCAGACTTTTGCCTAGAACTGGAAGTTGTGAAACAATTAACACTTTTACATTTGAAACCTAGTAATTATTTCTGTTTCCAGACAATAGAAAGAATGTCTAGCTGTAGACATTCTGTCTTCTTGCTGTATTAACTAACTTTATAGCACATCGTACATCTCTTTACTTTTCAACTTATTTTCTTGAGGTTTTGCAAGTTAACTGTATGTTCCAGCTTCTACCATTAAAACACACATCTGCACAGGTATATAGTTGATACACATTTCTGCTCTTTTCCAGCGGGGTACACAGTTCTTACATTCTTGAAGCTCAGTACATAACATACAGTTCAACATACACTTCTGCACCAGTAGTTTAATATACACATAACATACAGTTCTCTTACATTTGTAAGATACGCCTAAGGATCATATTAATATTCACAAATGACATATGATTATTTATAAAATTCCAGATAGCTTGGCTGGCAGGGTCACATTTTTATATAAATCATATTAATATTTTCAAGTGACATATAATTATTTACACAATTCTAGCTAGCTGGGCTGGCAGCATTTCAGTTTTTCACAACCACCAGAGCAGAAAGAGGGCAGTTAGGAGGAAAGTTAAGTGAGGTGAAAGAGCCAGCACTAGCTGCCTTCTGAGCGGGAGTCAGAATAACGCCAATGTCCATCTGAGCCTTTATGAAGGCTTTCATCATCTGACCCAGTCAAATTCAGAAAGACTCCTGGAGGATCTGAAAGATCTAACAGATGCTGTTGAAGGAGGTCGAAAGCCAATGAACTTTCAGAGCTCCCTCTCCAAGGATCATGAACTGAGGCCTCAACTTCTTGGGGGAAATAGCCATGATAATAATGTGTTTAGAGATTGTTGGTATAGGTGTCAATGCTACTGGAGTTGGAGGAGCCATAGTAGTGGATGTAGCAGACAATGGAATTTTTGGCTCCATAGGCTCTGCCAGAGTGTCAATTAATCTCTTCTGTTTTTTTTTTTTTTTCTCTGTTCCTGTCTTTATCCTGATCTGAAGACTTAGAGCTCTGTTTTGCAACTCCTTTGGGTTGTTGAGATGAAGACGATAATATTAGTGGAGGCATGGTTGAATCACGTAATGTGGCAGAGAGAAGACCCTTAATAATTAACTTATTTTTTCCTATCCAAAAGTACCCTCTGACCAAACAAAGTACACATATTGCTTTAAGTGTTCCACACCTAAACAAATAATGCACTGAGATTTTATGCCCACACTTTTTGACATCTCTTAAAGCCTGAAGCTTTGTCCATATTTGCATAGGCAAACTTACTAAGGGATGAGATCCAAAAAATGAAAAGGCTTAGGCTGACCACTGAGGATGGAAAGAATTAGTATCAGAAAAAAAAATATTAAATTGTCTGACTGATGTGAGAAAAAAATTCTACATAGAAAGCTCTCTGCTACTTAGAAATAAATGAAATTCGTGAGAAAAAAGAATCACTTATCAGAAGAGAAAAAACTTGCTGAGTGCTGGCTATTGCTTCTGACTCGAAAGAATGGCAAACAAGATCTGAAGAGAATGCTTTCCATTGTATTATGGGAGAGGGAGAGCAGTGGTGAAGCTCTGATGTGAAAAGTTGCTGGCCCAGACCTGCCTCAAGGTGAATAACCTAATCAGTTGAAATGGAAGGAGAGGACAACATAGGATCACTTGTTAAGTAAGAATAGATCTACAACAGCTAATGTAAGTGTTTGGATGTACAGACTGCAAATGTTGGGGAGAATGCTTTGATAACACATTTTGTAGTTCTACTGTTGTTGGTTGTTCTTGTTCTTATGAGGGGGTTATCAACATCTGACTGCTGAGTGGAGACAGAGACCAAGTTGAGGTTGTTACTGGACTACAAAGTGTGCTGCCATGGTGCTTTGCTTATAACAGCATTAGGTATGTCTGATGGATGTAGGTCATACAGGCCTTCTGTGGAGGCTGAGAATAGAAGAGGGCTTGGGAGTGCGGTCTATCATTTGTCTCCCTGTTGATTGTGTGCATAATTACTTTTCATAATTTCTTTTGGATATATGGATTAGGGATGAATTTGAATCTGAAAATGTTTCTCCCTGTTTTTTACTATGTCCGGAAGGAAGTGATTTTCAAAACCTGTCTCCTTGGTTTTGCTAGTGGTGGTGGGAAAGTACTTTTCAGCATGTGTCTCTGTTGTTTTTTGTAGGGTTGGCCATGCCTTTCAGAATGCTTCTGCCTGTTCTGGTGGTAGTGGGGGGCTGCTTTTGAAATTCTTTCTCTGTTGGTAGATAGGAGCAAAACTGTGCTCCCCTGGTGTTACTTTTTGGGACGAGATGAGTCCTTTTAAAAAATGTCTCTGCCGTGGTTCTTGGGGAGGAATCCAGTGGCAACTACATGGCTTGAGGTGTAATAAATCTGCAACATGCTATTCTGGCCACACAGGGTTTCTTACTGACATGTGCATGTAAAACTCTACTTGTGGGCTATCACAGGGAATGTTAGTGTCATACCAGGGATGGTTTGCAGTGGGCCTCAAACTCATGTTGTAGTGCATACCTATAAATGCCAGGGACCACATACCAGTGGACAATTTCATACTGTTATAATACCTATTATTTGATTCAAACCATTAATCATGGGGAGGGTCGGATGCACCAAAACACATCCTGTTACCTATATATGTTGTAGACCATCACCAAGGAGGATAAAGACAGGACAGGATAACACAGCTCTAGCCATCCATATGTGTGGTGGAGGCCATATATGTAATATCGATGAGCCATGATACATAAAATGTATAGTTATATAAGTTGAACGTTCCATAACAACAAATGGTTGAATTCCTGACTGCTGCAGTACTATGGCTATATGGGTGGTATCCTGCACCAGATACAACAACTGGACGGCCTCACAAAGGTCTGGCTACCTCCCACACCTACACTCTGTCTGCTGATTGGCTAGCTCCTTAGGGGAAATCATCAGTCAGACAGAAGAAATCATCAGAACTTTCTTGCCTATACACAGAGAAGAGTGCATGTATTCTGAACCTCTAAAAGATATAAACAGCAACAAATAACTTTATTTCCCAGCAACTATGTACAGAAATAGGGGAATAGAGGGTGGGTGCAGCTACTGCAACACTGAAGAATTTGAACATCAACCACAACTGTACTACGTTCATTCTCATTGCTGCAGTTACCTTTGGCTAAATGGGTTGATTACCAAAGCTGATTATCCAACTTGAGAGGAGGAAGGATATGGGTCCAGGAGCCCCTGGAGAATCATACTAGCAAAGCCAGATCTGGAAAAGGAGCCCAATTTGTAATGTTTTGCGAAAGTATGTACAGAGGGCCATGATGCTGCCTTCAGAATGCTTCTAGAATCTTCCCATTTCCAGTATGCCACTGTAGAATCCAAAACATTAGTAGAATGAGCCATGATACTGCATGAAACAGATTTGCCATGGTGGGAATAACAAAAAGCAAACACTGAAGACAACCACCTTGAAATAGTCTGTTTTGACATGGGTTGCCCTCTCTTTTTCCCATCATAAGAAATAAACAGATGATTTGGCTATCTAAAGGACTTGGTTTTGTCAGAGTAGTACCTGAGCTGCCTATGCATGTCCGGGGTACATAGAGTCCTTTCTCCCAGGTTCTGTAATAACTGCAAGAAAGACCCAGCCAAGCTACAGTCTTCACTGTGTGATATCTTATAAACCTTCTGCAGTGGAGGTCCATAGGAAATATACAAATGCACCATTAAGAACAAAAAAGAAGTTATGTACTCACCATAACATTCCATCGGTGTTGTCTATCTTCATTTATCCTTGACAGATGGGTTCTGTTCCAACTCAGCCATTGCTGCAGCTCTCGCCAGCCAAAAACTCTCGAGCTTCACCTGTACCCTAAATCACTCTCTCTTAATTACCTCAGATCAAATTTGCAAAAGACATAGAAACAAATAAACCACCGAACACACTTTAACAAGAGCGCTTTCATCAAAAAAGTGCTCTCGTTAAAGCGTGTGAATGAAAAAAAAACACTATATTAACGTTTCTGCAGGGGGGCTTTGACCCCATGTGCCCCCCCCACTTTAATACTGTCCCACCGAGACTGCACTGCAGTGGGGAAAAGGGAATTTTCCCTAATCCACACCATAGTCCACCCTCGACAACAGGCATACTTATGCAAAAGTGCTTCTTCGGTAAAAAGCACTTTCGCGCAAGTACGCTCACCCTAAATGGATTTGGACATTTGACCTTTCGATCAAACGTCCTAGATATATATATATATATATATAGAGAGAGAGAGAGAGAGAGAGAGTAATATATATATATATATATATATATATATATATATATATATATATATATATATATATATATATATATATAGGATGGAAGCCAGTTGGAAGCCTTATCTACTGTGTTTGAATAACATAATAGTTCAAGTGTATGTGATCCGCTCCACCAAGACATCTTTGAGGTTGGGGAATGGAGGGTGGGAGTCAAGGATAAATGATGATAGACAACACAGATGGAACATTATGGTGAGTACATAACTTCTTTATCTGATGTTGTCAATCTTGATTTATCCTTGACAGATGGGACCGAGTCACCAGCTACATAAAAACGTGGGTGGACTCATGGAAAGATATTCCTGAGCACCATCGAGCCAAAGGATGATCTTCCCCGAGAGACCAAGTCCAGTCTGTAATGAATAATACGACTTTGGGGAGAAGCCCAAGTAGCTGCTGCACATATATCATCCAGTGAAGTTCTAGACTGGAAGACAGCTGAAGTGGCTATAGACCTTGCAGAATGTGCTTTGACAGGTTTAGACAAAGTTAATTTATTCTTATCATAAATTAATGAAATGCAGTCTTTTAGTCACTTAGGGGGGGTATTCTTGCTGGCGCCTTGCCCAACTTTGCACTGGAAAAAGAAACAGTTGACTTGATTGTCTTACATTTTTCATTCTGTGAAGATAGAAACATAATTGTCTATGGACATCTAGTAAATGTAGGGCATATTCTCCTTTGTTAGAATGATTTGGGAAGAAGACTGGTAAATTAATAGTCTGGTTAATATTAGTCTCTGATACTACCTTGGGTAGAAAGGAGGGGTTCGTCCATAAAGATATGGAAAACTAGGTAAGGAGGTTCAGATGATAAGGTCTGGATTTCTGAAATCCTTCTGGCTGAAGTAATGGCTACCAAACAGATTGCCTTACAAGTTAGAAACGTCAGATCGCATTCCGCTGAGGGTTCAAAGGGGAAGGGGGAATATATTACTGCCTGTAGCACTAAGTTCAGGTGCCAAAGAGGAGTTGGATCTTTGAACAGGGGTTCTAACAAAAGTGTGCCTTTTAGGAACAATTTACAAAGTCTATGACAGGCTAAAGGATGTTCTTCCAAACCATTGTGAAAGTTAGAGATTGCAGCCAACTATAGTATGATGGTGGAAGGAGAAGCTTCAGTATTGAACAGACGGGCTAAAAAGTCTAAGACGTGTTCTATGAAAGTGGAAAAAGGATCAATTCATTTTTCATGGGCCCAAATGATAAATCTCATCTACTTATTGGAGTATAGTTTTCGAATAGAAGGTTTATGAGCCAACAAAAGGATGTGTTGTACTGGAGATAGTAGGATGCCTGGCAATTAATGGAATTAGAGGAACCACTCAGTCAGCTTGAGGTTCAAAATGTTTGGGTGAACAAGACCATATGAATGGGACAGAAGATCTGGCACTGGGTCCAGAATCCGAGGTTGTCAAATCAGATAAGGCCAAAGAAAGGGGAACCAACTCTGTCAAAGCCAAAAAGGTGCAATGGCGATCACTGTGCTCTTCAACCTAAGTGCTTTCTGTACAAATTTTGGAATTAGTGGTATCAGGGAAAGGGATACATGAGACCAGGGGGGGCGTATCTTGGTGGAGAGCATCTCTGGATGACTTTCCCAGAGGGGGAATCAGGGCAAAATAATTGCTGCACTTGTTGTTTTGGGGAGATGCAAACAGGTCACAGCAAGGTTGACCCCAATGACAGAATATAATTTTCGCCACTTCTAGATTGAGAGACCATTCATGAGGCTGAAGGATGCATCTGTTCAGCTTGCCTGAAATCACTTTGGAACTCCCTGGAATGTGCATTGCTATTAGAAAGCAGTTGGATGAGGTTGCCCACTGCCACACACTGAGGGCTTCTCAATAAAGGCGGTAAGACTTGATTCCTCCCTGCGTGTTGATGTACCAAACCACTGACATATTGTCCATTTGAATTTCAATAGTCCCCTGAGGAAGAGCTGTCTGAAAGGCCTGCAACACAAGAAGCACCACTCATCTCCAGGACATTGATGTGCAAGTTGGCCTCTAATGGGGACCAAGCGCCTTGGACAATCTTGCTCAGATAATGCTCCCCCCACTCCATCTGGGAGGCATTCGTGGTCACTATGGCATTGGGCTCCAGAAAAACAAATGAACAGCCATGAAGAATTTGTTCAGAATATATCCACCAACAACAACATGATCAGTACTTGGTCTGACAGCAGGTGGTGAAGTATAAACCACTGGGAGGCTAGTAGCCTACTGGCTAGTGGCAGTAAGCTTATAAAAGCTGCCATGGAGCCCAGAGCTTGTAAGACTAATTGTGCTGGAACCTTCTTTCTGTGAATTAACTTTTGAACATGAACCACAATTCTCCCATGTCGTTCTGGAGGAAGAATTGCTATCATTGTTTGAGTACTCAGTACTGCCCCTATGAATTCTAAATTTTGTGTTGGGGTTAAATGTGACTTTTCTAGATTTACTGTAATCCTCAGATGGGCACAGATGTTGAGGGCATAGTCCCTGGCTACTATTAACTGATGCATGGACGAAGCAGTTATGAGCCAGTCATCCAAGTACAGAAACACTCCTTACAGTCTCAAGTGATCTGCTACTACTGCCATGCATTTGGTGAACACCCTGGGGGCTGTGGTGAGTCCAAAGGGCAGTACTCTGAATTGGTAATGACTGCCTCCCATCCAGAAGCGGAGGAACTTTCTGAAGCATTTGTCCATTTTTACATGGTAATATGCATTCAGAAGGTCTATTGAGCAAATCCAGCCATCTTTCTTCAGAAAGGGGATAATAGAGTGGACCGTGACTATCCGGAACTTTGTTTGCTGTACAGATTTGTTCAGTACACTGAGATCCAAAACTGGTCTCTAGTCTCCTGTTTTTTTGGCACTAAAAAGAATCTTGAATAGGTTCTGGATCCTTCTTGGTCTGGTGGGACTTGTTGGATGACTCGTTTGTTCAGCAGTTTCTGGATTTCTTGCACTGCTGAATCCCTCTGTTTGGGTGGGACATCAGGGATTTTCTTGTGAATGGGGGGAGATTGAAAAAAGGGAATGATATAGCCTCTAGATATGATCCATTTCACCCAGGAATCTTTTGTTAAGTTTTAGCCAGGAACACTGAAAGGGCTTGCCTGAAAAGGAATCCCCGAAGCCCTGGTTTTTGCAGACCACCTCTGCCACGAGGGTGGTATCTTCCATTTTGGTTTCCATCTCTGCCCCTTGGGGAACTCCCTCCATATGTCTTGGAATGGCTCTTGGGATTTCTTGAAACACATTTTTCCACCACTTCTCCAGTTCCTAGAAAATTACCTTTGGGGGTGGAAAAACATACACCCACAGCAGAAAGGGTCTTACAATCCTTCTCACACCTGGATAAAGTCTCTTTTACTTTTGGGACAAACAAAGATGTTCTGTCAAAGGGAGCACTGATGAAAGAAGATTGAATGGTTCCACAATATCACATAGAAATATCCAGGCATGTCTCCTTATGGCTACACCTCTACCCACTGCTCTAGATGTCCCTTCAGCTGTATGGGTGATCAGCATCATGGACGAATTGGACACAGACCCAGGGTGGCGAACTAGGAAGCCACTTTCTCTTGGATTTCCTCAGCTACAGCTCCGCCAGGGTGTCTGACAACTCCTTAATCAGATCCCATTGGAGTCTGATAAAATGTGCCAAAAATATGGCAAAGGCCTATGAAGCATAGACCCACTGCCCAAATCTGTCCATAGCCCGAGACTCCCTGTTGGGCAGGTAGACAGAGGAACTCTCCTCAGCAAGTTCCTTTTTAGTGGTGGCCGCTATGATCATAGCATGTACAGCTAACCCCTTGGCCCAAAACTGTTTATGTTCAGGGGCAGATAGTATCTTATCTTGTCTTTTGGGGATGGGCTCGATGGTGTCTGGAGTCTTCCATGCCCACTGCGAAATCAACTGAATGAGTTCATCAGTGGGCAGAGTCACCCAAGAGGTAAATGGGCAGGTATCAGCAGGTAAACAGATTCCTCAGAAGAAGGGTTTTGGTATTTCCAGCCACTCCTCTGTTTTAAAATTTCCAAGATGTCTCCAAATGAGACATTTTCAGGGGGCTGAATGTGGGGACCCTTCTCCCTCTCTAAATCTGTGTCTTAGGTGACTGATTCCTGGAGGAATCCAAGTGCTTCCTCTTGCACTTCTTTTTCTGAGGGACCTCTTCAGGGTGATAATCTGGGGGAGTTATCAGAAGATGACAGTACCTGTGCCTGTGACACCTGAGGCTTCAGCATCCACTGTCCCAGTGAAGAGGCAGGAGTAATAACTGAACTAGAGGGAGGTACCTGTTCCATGGGGGAAGCCGCAGACTGAGTCTCTGCAAGAGAAAGGGCCCTGTGCATAGCCTAAAAGGCCAGCCCCCCTGAAGAGGGAAGGAAGCTTGGAACCGAGAAAAGACTGCCTCAGAAACTGGGGTCATTCCCACTCTGAAGAAACGATCCTCCAGACCAAAGCCAGAGCTGAACTAACTCGAACCGAAGTTCCAAGGAGCAGGAACAGCTCCAAGAACCTGGATTCAAAACTTGTTCCCCGGAACTGGCAGGGTAGCCACAGCTCCAGGAGGTCTCTGGTTCAGAAATAACCTAAGAGCTCAGGATACCTAACAGCTCTGAAGAAGCAAACAACTCAGGAGCCAGTACAGCTGGCACTGGGAGAACTGGAACAGAAGACTCTAAGAACTCTCCTTAGCATGGAGAACATCGATATCTGTGCAGTAACAGAAACCTGGTTCAAGGCTCCCAAGAGCACCCCAGCACTACCAAGTTATACCTCATACCATGCTTTTCAGCCCCAAAACTTGGACAGAACCACAAAAGGAGGGGGAGTATCAATATTCGTCAAAGATACCCACACCTCCAGGTTGGTGGCACAGCACGAAGCATCAGAGACTATCCATGTGCAACTAACAGTGGGTAAAACTGCCTTCCAGTTTATAGCCTGCTACAGACCACCCTCCCAAACCCAGGAACCCCACTCGGCCTTCCAGAGAACACTGGAAAATATGAAGGTCTCTTCAAACACCATTATATTGGGTGACTTCAACTACCCAAACATAGACTGGGAGCATTACTCTAGCTCCAACACCCTAGCCCAAAGGTTCCTAGAATTTATAAACTCAAATGCTATGGAACAACTTGTTACCACTCCCACAAGAGGGGAAAACATACTGGATCTTATCATCACCAACATGGGGGCTCTATTCTCCAGACCAGAAGTGTATCCCTCACTGGTAAGATCAGACCATAAACTAATCTCACTGGATATTCACATCCCGATCCCACCCCCTGCCCAGAAAACCACAGTGAAAAACTCCTCTAAAGCAAATTTCACACTCCTCAAAACCGAGGTGGAATCCTTCAAAGCCCCCGGGCCTGTGGAAAATACGGCCCAGACCGCAGAATCCTTTATAAACGCATTCTATGAACACCTTCAGGAATGCATGGATCATGCAATCCCAAATAAAACCAAGACCCAATCCTCCAAAGGCAGGCGTCCTGTCTGGTGGACCCCAGCCATAAACAAACTATACAATAGAAGGAGGAAGCTACTACATGATAGAGCAAAATCCCAAAAAGGAAAGGCATCTCTGATCAGTATTAGCAAAAAACTACGGGCACTCATAAAATCGTCCAAGGCCAGCTTCGAGAGAAAAATTACACAGGACACTAAGGATAATCACAAGGCTTTCTTTAGTTATGTTAGGAACCTGGGTGGGAATTCCCAGATATGCTCAGAATTAGTCCAAAATGACAAAAAATACACCGAACCCAGAAGACATTGCCAACATCCTAGCTGACAGGTTCAGCGCAAACTTCTCCCCCCCTCCCCACCAAAAGGGCAAATATCTATCCCAGCAGAGTGCTGCCCCCCTGACATCTCAGATGCTCAGGTAAGAGCCACCCTCTCCAAAGCAAAAAACACAGCATCAATGGACCCAGGCTGCGTCCTACATGAACTCCAAGAAGAGCTAAACCCAAACATAAAACTACTGTTCAATCTCAGCCTTACTACAGGATATGTACCCAAAGAGTGGCGTACAGCAACAGTAGTCCCTTTCCACAAAGGTGGTGCCTCAACGGATCCTGGAAACTATCGCCCCATAAGTCTGATTAGCTTGGTCTGCAAAGCTATGGAAAGGATCATCATGGACCTCATAAATAAAGATATTGGGGACCTACAGACACTGGATCCTACCCAGTTCGGCTTTGTTAAGGGCAGATCCTGCCTCTTAAACCTGGTTGATTTCTTTGAAACATTCACCAAGGCCACTGACAAGGGGAAGGTGGTCCACACAGCCTACGTGGACCTCGCAAAAGCCTTCGATACAATACCCCACTCGGGCATTATAGATAAGCTCACCAGCTTAAATATAAACCCCTATGTCACTAGATGGGTTGAAAACTGGCTCAAGAACAGAACCCACATGGTTAGAATTGCTGGAGCCATGTCAGACTCCAAACCAGTTACAAGTGGCGTCCCACAAGGCTCAGTCCTGGGACCTCTCTTGTTCAGTATATATTTCTCGGAGGTACAGGCCAACATGGAAGGACTGTGGCTGACCAAGTTTTCAGATGACTGCAAACTAGGCACCATAATCAACTCTCCAGCCAACACAAGCATCCTACAAAAGGGCCTCATAGAAACAGACAACTGGTGCCAGAGCCATGGCCTCAAGCTAAACGCCAAAAAGTGTATAGTCATCCCCTTTGGCAAAAACAAATCCCACAAATTACCACATAGGTGGTAATCCATTAAGTACGGAAGAAGTAATTAGGGACCTGGGGACCCAAGTTGATAGCAATCTCTCATTTGAAAACCACGTGGCCAAAGTGGTTAGAAAAACATTTTATATAGCCCACCTAATCATGAAGGGATTCACATATAGATCAGGGGAGGTCATCGTGCCTCTTTACTCATCCCTCATCAGGCCCATAATTGAGTACAATGCCCCTTTTGGGATGTACCTTACCAGACACCTGCAGCAACTGGAAAGACCCCAAAAGTACCTCACCAAGAAGATCAAAGGGCTCAAACAGATGCCATATGCTGAACGGTTAAAGAAACTCCAGCTCTACTCAGTGGCATACCGTCTGCTCAGAGGCGATCTGTGCCTGACGTATAAAGCCATGTCCAACCTGGAGTTAATGGACATGCTGCTACGCGCTCGAGAGACTTGAACCTCAGCACTGAAATAAATAGGACATGCTGGAGGGACAGATTCATAACCCAGAGGCTCCCTTCACTCTGGAATAAAATCCCAGTCCAGGTTAGGCAGAGTCCCTCATTGACTCTCTTCAAGAAGAATCTTGATGAGTGGATGGGAGATCATCGGTTTACCCCGGGTATCACTTCTGTGTCACTGTTAGACAGAGGCACAGTATACTAACCTCGAAAAAGGGCATAGCAAAATTCATTTAAAATGGGTGGCAAAAGCCAAACACACTCTGGCTAGGATTATAAATGCCCTAGGGCAGATAGCCTAGTATGAACCTATGAACCTATGAACCACCAAGGAGGAGGAGTAGTTAATGGTATAAAGGAAGTTTCAGTACCAAGCCCTGAAGGGCTCAGTGCCAAAGGGGGGCCCTGAAAGCCCTCCAGCCCATAAAATTGTAATCACTAGCCTTTCCACGTTGAGCTCTAAATGACTTTTGGTGGAGCAGATGGATGATGCAGAAGGGGACTTAGGCCTCTGCAAAAAGACTTCTGGGAGCTCCCCAGCAAAGGGATCAATTGTCGGAGAGTAGGTAGTTCTAGGCAACATCATCTTAGTAGGTGAGGCAGTAGTCAATTCTTGTATCTTGGCTTTCGATATTGAAGGGCTCAAAATTGCAATTGGTGCCAAAAAGGAAATCGGCACCGGAGTGTCAGCAACAGAGGCCTGTGGTTCCATGGCAACTTTTGGAATGAAGGTCTTCAATTTCTTGGCTTTCAGAACCGATGGGGAGGTCAGAACCGAGAGACTTCTTTTCTTAGTTTTTTCCATAGAAGACGAGAATGAAGGTGATGAAACATTTGTCTTTGCTTTATCTTCAGTGGATAAGGCTTCACCAAAAGCTGAAGGAAGAAGTCCTTTTAAAATAAGCTTATTACACCTTTCCACAAGAGCCCGGTGGCTAAAGGTGTGACAAATGCTAGCGTCTTCCTGTAAGTTATGGGGCCAAGACAATACACACATAAAGAGTGAAAATCTGATGAGAGAATTATATGGCCACACTTCTGACATTCTTTGAAAACAGAGGGGCCCTTGCATTTCTCAGCCATGTCAAAGTGAGGAAAGCAGCTAGAAAAAACAGCTAAAGAAAACTATCACTCCACAAATAAAGGGAAAGTGACAGCAGAAAGGATATTATTTACACTATAATTTTATTTTTTTAAAGGAACAAAAAAAGGAAAAGGGACTATCAGAGATGGTAGTCATAGAAATACGCAAGCGTGTACAGGAACAGGAAAAGGACTATGGTGGTGGGAACTTATCAGCAATGATAGTGGGAAATACACAAAAGTGTAAAAGGGAGAAGTATCAATGATGATACTTGGAGGAATACACTAAGTGTAAAAAGAAAGATAAAAAGGGAAAATATTCAGAAACTGTAAGAAAAAGACAAAGAAATGTATCTAAACCCACTAGCCCCCGAGATTAGTAGCTAGACTTAACCATTTTCAGAAAATGGCAAATGAGTTCTGAGGTAATTGATAAAGAGGGATTCTGGGTAGAGGTGAAGCTCGAGAGTTTTTGGCTGGTGTGAGCTGTAGTAATGGCCGAGTCAGTTCCGATGTGGGAATCAAACCCATCTGTCAAGGATAAAATGCAGACTGACAACATCAGATCCATTATTTCAGCTACATGGCTTTTGAATGCCTATGACTCTACATACCCATAAAGACTTATAAAGCAAAAAGTGATCCCCCGGGTGGGTATATCCTTTCATATATATCACATAATGCAACCAATCCCATAGTGAATTTGATTATTCCATTCTTACAGGCACACTGCGTTTTCATCTGATATACAAGTCTGCACAAGGAAAGTCATCCTATATTTTTTGCATACCATTCTGTTTATCAGTTGCAGCATCACTGGAATCTGGGAGTGAAACAAAGTAGAACTTATAAACTTGGGTGCATTTGCCTCTTTTCTCAGGAGCTTCACTATCTGTGTCCTCTACTATAGATGTCAGCATGCACGATGGCAGGGGAAACATCTGACCCTGGTAATGGCAGCCACAGCATGACACAGTTTGTGGCCACTGTGCCATTGTCAAGCATTATATCATGAAGAGTGCATCACCTTCCTCTTTCACAGATACTGCTCTATTGCTTGTGCAACCTATGCTTTAGTCACAGGACTTGGTAGACACAGCAGCCCAGGATAAGCTCTCATCCCCTGCACCCCAGACAACAATGGATGCTGGCAGTTCCCATAAGTATGGGGAGGAATTTTGGAGCTGGAATATTGGATGCTTTGTTTCCCACCGTACACCTGCTCTGAGTGTCTCCCTGAATGCCACACAATGGATGTTCAGGGTATTCATGCAGGCATAGGGTGATGCCATCACACACATTGCATATTTGATTGGTATGGTACACAAGCTGTTTGATGACCTCAGAGAGGGTTTTGCCTATTTCTGTATCATTTTAGACAGTTACAGTGGGAAGTATGTACCCTCAAGGTGCTCATGTGCAGCCACATATTATAGGAATCACCATTCTTATGGTCAGTTCTCTTCCACCTGCAGTCTGGAAGCAAACACTGGAATGATCAGGAGACAGTATAGGCCCTGTGGCACAACATCCTCAAAGCCTACTACAGTTGTCGGGAATGCTAATGTGTTTCTCCCTGGCCAGTTTCAAAACTGTCTTACAGAAATATTTATTTGATTTAGGTTATGACATTATATAGTGATTTAAGTTTGTTATGTGTTTAAGTTTGTTTATGCGTTTTTCAATATATTCCTGTTCAGTTTTTAATGGTGTTTTATTAAGAGCAACTTAATAAACTTAAACATCAGGGGATGCACATGCAGACAGATTGGACTTGCTAAATCTACCCAAAGCAAATCCCACCATTCCAGCTCAGGGAGCATACCATCCTCTCTGCCAGTTGCAGATCATGCCATTGCCATTCCTTGGAGGAGGTGTCACCATGAATGCGGATGTGCATAGTCAATGCAAATACCTCATGGGGGTGCCCTAGACTTGTCAAAAAGAAACACATACAGTACAACAACATCTGCAGGAACTATGTGCTCTTACACAGGCCATCAAAACAAATTCCACCCTCATCTGCCCAAGTACACCACACTGGTGACACCACACTGTGACGCCCCTCCTCTAGGGCAGTAATCAAGGCGTCTCAATCCTCACCATGGATACAGGTGAGGGACATTCACTTGGAACAAAAATAGATATACAGTATTTTCAGCTGCAGCTCTCTGCACCAAGCACGATTTCCGCTAAGAGCACACAGGGAATACACTCATTTCTGGGGGCTGGGTTTCCCTCTCTCTCTCCAGACCCCCAAAAAAACTCCCCAATGACACAGCTGTAGGGACAAATCCTCAGCCAAGTGTTCCAAGCATGTCCTCCATCACCCTCTCTGTGAAACTAGTGCTCTGTGTCCCTGCTCCAAGTAGCTGATGCACACACTCTTTGAGATCTGATTTTCACAGCCACACACACACACACACACACACACACACACACACACACACACACACACACACACACACACACCTGGGAAAGACTGGTTCAGCTTTACCAGCTATGCCCACTCTGCCCAGACTATAAGGTAGATACTGCCACCAGAACACTCAAAAGCCAGCTACTCTAAGGCTCTTACCAGGGTATCAAATTATACTTAGCAAAATTAATATTAATACAAATGGTAGTGTTTGACCAACTCAGCAAGGCTTTCAGGAGTGGCCACAGTGTCACCAAATAAATATAAGTACTTTCAAATGTTAAATATTGTCTAAAAGACCAGCAACAATGAATAGTTTAAATATATTTAATAATAAATAATAAATGAACATGAAAATACTGAATATCTACTTATAATAAACACCAGAGTTTCAAACACAGGAAATATTAAAAATAACACAGGTGGAAAGGTTCACACAGATACATAAAAACAGTACTTAACTAATCTCACTATATTTTCCTGACTGATCTAAAAATTACTATTCCCTGGTTACTTACTAAAGCAAGGCAAGATGAAGTAGGTGAGTGAGCCTTCTTTGGTCGGGTTTCAAAAACACACTGCCCTGAGACTTCTGTCTCATCTAGTATTAAAACATAATTTCAGTGCTGGATTACAGAATGTCATCACATACATCTGATCATCTGACTTCTGATACCCTTTTACTAGAAAATGAGCCAGAATCTTGCACATACTTGCTACTATACACACACATAGAACTTTGCTAAGATGTGTTATAGCATCTGGAAGCTACAAAACCATTTCAAAAACTTCCACCCTTCCAGGGCAGCAATTAGTTCATCCCTAAGGACAATACAGTAGGATTTCTAGTCTTGGTTTTCACATACATTTTGTGTATGACTGCAATCAGAACTGTAAGATACAATCTTTATGGCCTAAACCAAGTAATTTAATTTCAGACTATTTTTCAAAGTTAGCTGGACTGCGATTAACTTCTTCTCTTCCTGTATCATCTGCTACAATATATGCATTTCAACAGTTGCAATACAGTCCAACATATAGGTGTATTTCCCTTTTGTTGAGCAGGTCCCACTGTTGGCACATTTTTAACACAAGCAGCTGTACAAATCAGTTTGATATACAAATGATATATAATTCTTTACAAAACTCCAGTTAGCTATGTTGGCATATGTTATACATCCACTGTCCTACTTCTCCTGGCATAGCTGGCAATACTTCGCATAATCACACACCCCATCCCGCATGGAGGTACACATACATGTACCCACATCATTAACCCCCCAAGCCACACAGTGTCCATTGCCAGCCTCTGTCATTCTGCCCTTTCCCATCTGTGTATACAGTGACAACTGTGCCCCTGCCCTTATTGCTTTGTTACCAGGGTAACTTGTGTTTGATGCATTGCACGGCCAGTCAGTCCATGCAAAGTACAGCGTAGTCTGGTTGTAGTACTGCATGCATCATTGTTTCTCTTATTTATGTCCAAGCTGTTCCATAAATGCATACCAGATGCAGCCTCTTGGCCAGTGCCGCTTCATACAGCAGCCACCTATGCCACACATGGTCATCCCCTGCAGTGGAGTCTCTCACAAACCCCTCGCCTAGCGCCAGCTCTGGTGATCACTCTAGCACTTCCTGTCTTCCCTGATGTTAATACCCTGCTGTATCTGTTTGTCTACCAATATTTTGCTTAACATCACACCCACAGCAAGTACTTTACTACCTTGCTGCATGCTTCTGGAGCATACCATAGGGCAGTACAGGAGGCATCCAAACATTGGAAGTGTGCCTTCTGTCTGAACACACATTCAATGATGTTTCAGTTCTGTGATAGTGTTGTATTTTATTCAATCTGTACCATGGTGTGTGGGTTTCATATCACTGTCATGCACCATGGTTCAAGGACATATCCAGCATTGCCAATAAAATGTCCCAGGTGGAACTCACCCCACACAAATCAGTGATGTAAAATTGAACATGTGCCACATGTGGGAAGCATTGTCACTGTTTGGATAGTGCACTGACACATTGTATATTAAACCCTATGCATTGCAGACCACAGGGCAGTTGATGCAGTAGAATCCCTTATGGTTATTAAGGATGTCCAAGGTGGGCCCTTCATGGTAATGAGAGTGCAATTGACAGCGACCAGCGCCTCTGGGAAATGGGCTATTTCATAAAATGGTGGTGTTTCTTTCCTCTGTAGTATGTGAGGACTGCATATGGTCCTCCACCTGCTGTAGCATGACAGACTGGTGTAGCATTCGTGAGGCAGATGCCTGGAATATATCCAATGTGTTCCTAGTTGATTACTTGAAGACCTTTAATCACAGCTGCCAAACCAATTGTCTCATTTCATCTATTTTATTCCAAAACTCTCCTCTAGGATTTTTCTCAACAGTCTCAAGTACAAAAAAAGCACATTTAGTAAAACTGGCACAGAACTGTGCATGTTTGCTAACAACATTGTTTATATCACAACTAGATATAGCATAAACATGCTCATACACATGTTTTCTTAAGCTGCAAGTATTTGTTTCCAATATAATAGGCAAAACAAGTCATACACTTTGCTTAGTAAATTAAACCAGCAGTAGCACAATTGTAGTGGTCATTAGCTGTAATAATCATAACATTTCCCACTTTAATATGTTCTATACTGCTAATATAAGAACAATTACAAACAAGCTCCACAGCTATATGTACCAATATTCACTTGTAACATGGCATTGACAAACTGGTGTAGTATCTGTGAGACAGATGCCTCGGATATACTCAATGTGTTCCCAGTTGATTACTGAAAGATCTCCCCTGTAGCCAAAGTTGTCAATGCTACATATAACTCAGTGTCCACAGGAATAAATATTGCACAAATCCCATGAGCATGCATGTGAAGGTGACACATCTGTACCAACTCCCGCATGGTGATTCTGTCTACACTGTAGTAGTCCATTATTT
The DNA here is from genome assembly GCF_019279795.1 of Protopterus annectens. Taxonomy (NCBI): domain Eukaryota; kingdom Metazoa; phylum Chordata; order Ceratodontiformes; family Protopteridae; genus Protopterus; species Protopterus annectens. The sequence continues at coordinate 1,980,750,018 of NC_056729.1, read as the reverse complement.
CAGTTTTGTGGAAGGGGTAAAATATTAGGTGTAGTCAGATCCTTCTGTGATGCAGCATGTGATGATGTACTCCATTGTGAACCAGCTTAGTGGACAGACATGAACATGTACATGCCAGCTAATCTTCTACTATCCCTAACATATTATCATGGTCTCTATGTTCACCAGGATTTTATGGTGCACAGCTGCACTAGTACTTGTGAATCATGGTGTAGTTTTTATATATTTCTGAATCATTCCATTGTGTTATTTACCTTCGTTTATATTCACCATCACCCTCATTATCATAATGTTGCTCATTTCTATCTAATTATAGGTTCATAGGTTAGTACTAGGCTAACTGCCCTTGTGAGCCATTTTAAGCCTAGCCAGTTATCCCCTGTGAGATTCAAACCCTGTACCTTGAGTTTGTAAGGCAAACACCATTAACCATTAGGCCACCCTCCCAACCCTGCTCTGTAGCATGCTATGCTGTCCACAGTATTTTGCACCATTGTGCTCTGACTTATTTGTTTATTTGTATTTGTTTACCAGGAAGGTCTGACTAAGCAAAAAAAAAAAAAACACATTTTCATTGAATGCCTGGGGAGCAGAACTCTTTAACAGTAACATCATAAAAGCATTGAAAACAGATTATGAAATAACATAAACAGTTATATATTATTCATGTTTTTTTCCTGAAATTGTTGCACTTTGTGTGCTACAGCATAGACTAGATTCAGACCTGCTGAACCTAGTTCTATTTGTATAACTTGAGCACTAAACCAGGCCATCTTTTTTTTGAAGAGGGTTCCCCTGCACCCTAGTGGCAGGAGTGTGCAGTTAGAACTCATCTGATTGAAGGTTGCTGTAACGGCACAGTTTTGAGCTTTTGTATTGGTTAATTTGTTTAAATCAGTTTGCTCTCATTTGCTACATAAGCACTGCATTTGCGCAGGTTTCAGCTTGTTTGAGCAAAGCTCCACAGAGTTTGACGACCAGCTACTGCTCTGCTGTATTAACCTGATCAATCCAAGGCATCTGCTGATCTCTTCAAAACTTAAGCAGAATTTTTCGCTGTATATTGCACTTTTGAACTGCGTTTTTACCATATCACTGCTTATTTGAACTGTTTTTTCTTTCTGAAATTGTTGCATTGTGTTTGCTGTAGCATAGACTAGATTCAGACCTACTAAATCTAGTTCTGTTTGTATAACCTGAGCACTAAACCAGGCCATCTTTTGTTGGAGAGTGTTCCTCTGCACCTTAGTGGCAGGAGTATGCAATTAGAACTTATCTGAATGAAGGTTCCTGGAACAGGACTCCACTTTGATCTTTTTGTTGGTTAATTTGTTTAAATCAGCTTACTCCTATTTGCTACATAAGCACCGCATTTGCACTGGTTTGCACTTGTTTGTGCATCGTGCACTGCAGAGCAGTGGTGGGTACTGTTGGCAGTTATACACGTAAACACTTCTGCCTGCAAAGTTTCCCTTAGTACTCTGCTGGTGTTCCATCAGTTAGATTGTCCCTCACTGACAGGTGATAAATTCAGCAAAGCTCCTGCAGTACCAACTCAGATTATACCCACTAGCCCTTCGTATTTTTTGTCCACTTCTCCTTTCCTGTACTTTACCTGGTCCTTCCTGTCCTCTGCCTGTTTTCTGATCACATCAACTTACCTAGCATTATGGATGGACAGTTTACCACAGTTTCTCCAGCCAGCTTGGTCGACATGGGCATCCTGAGGCAATATAGCAACTGACTCGCGCACTGACAACCCTCTTCTTCTAGTCCACACAAATTCATTATGTGAGAGATGCATCTATATCAAGAACCTAGAATCCAGGCTCTCTCACACACCAGTCAGTTCATTTGATACTAAGAAGGTTGTCAGCATGCACACCTCACCTCCTGCACCTACTAAACCACCAACACATAAACCTATAAATGCAGAGGTCCTTACCAGAAGTTTAACTAAACATCAGACAGACCTGCCAAACACAAACACAAGCATGATTGATATAATACATCCTCTGCAGAACATAGTATACATAATATATCACACACCAGTGTCTCATCAGTCAAGCACCTAAGGCATAACACAAAAACAAACATCTTAGTTATAGGCAACTCAGTTGTGAGACACACAGAAGTCCCTCTCATCAGGTTGGATAAGGAAATTCACAGTCAGTTGTATGTCAGGTGTCAGGATCCACCACATCACACACTCACTCAGGTCTCTCAACAAGCACTATTATGACTCCGTCATAGTCCATGGTGGTGTGAATGACTTGAGATGTACCTCACTGGACTATATGAAGAGAGACATGACTGAGCTCCCTGATTATGTGTCACAGGCAGGTATGTCCCTAGCCTTAAGGAGCATTTTACCTTCACCTAGGATAATACCTCAATACAAACAAAAAATGATTGACTTCAACAATTGGCTTAGTTTCTGGTGTCATTCAAAGGGGATCCAGTATCTGTCAGCCTGGGATGACATGGTCAACAGACCTTGATGCTTTGCCAGAGATGGTCTTCATCTGTCACCCCTGGGATTCTAGGGTTACTGGCTAATGTTGTTGCCACCCCCATAGTGCCTTTTTTATGCAATGTCACAAGAACAAAATTCCCGATGTAAAAATACCCTCTAAAAACAACCTCAAAGTTATGCTGCACTCACTGGAAGCAGTCCTTACCTTAGAAGATGCTGACATTTGTGCAGTCACTAAGACCTGCTTTAAGGCTGCTGAGAGCACCCCTGCTATACCAGGTTACATTTCCTTCCACACGTTTAGCCCACAAACTGCAGGTATGAGAACCAAGGGAGGTGGTGTATCAATATTCATTAAAGATAAATACACCTCTAGACTGGTTAAACAGCACGATTCCTTTGAATTACTTCAGGTGCAATTGACTGTAGGTAAGACCTCTCTTCAGGTCATTGTCAGCTATAGGACCCCCTCCATAAATCAGGACATCCACTCAGCCTACTTGGATCTACTTGAGTCAATTAAGATACAATCAAATACCCTGGTTTTGAGTGTCTTTAATTAACCATCCATTGACTGGTTAAATTATACATACTCTAAGTCATTTGCCAGAAGGTTGCTGGACTTTGTCAACTCCAGTGCCCTGGACCAGCTGGTTGACACACTCACAAGGGGCTCAAACATCCTGGATCTGGTGCTTCCCAACATGGGGTACCGTTGCACCACCCATAGTGTGTGGCCATCCCTGGTGAGATATGACCATAAATCAGTCTCACTAGAAGTAACTATAACACAATACCCCCCTTTAGCAAAAACTAGACTAAAAAACTTTACCAAGGCCAATTACAACTCTTACATGACAGCATAAATAGCTTCATTGACCCTCCCCCCACTGATAGAACAGACACCTGTGCTGAGTTTTACACCAATGCTTTATATGAGCACCTGTACAATTGTATTGATTCTGCTGTACCTGATAGAACCAAAGCAAGATCTTCAAGGAAAAACAAACCTGCCTGGTGGACAACTGCCATTAATAAACTATACAATAACAGAAAGAAATTGCTGTCTAAACGTAGGAAGGAAGTGTCTCAAAACTGGAAACACTCCCTCCTCAAGCTAAACAAGCAAATAAGACTCCTAGTGAAGTCCCCCAAAGCTAACTACAAACCCAAATTACCTTCCCTAAGGATAACCACAAGGCGTTCTTTAGTTACATCTGTAACCTCAAAGGTAAGGCCCAGATCTGCACTGAATTCATAGCTAATGGTACTGCATATACAGAACATATGGATATAGCAAACCTGCTGGCTGACAGATTCAGTAAAAACTTCACTCCCCTGTCCCGTCACATATACCCCAAAGCATCCTGGTTGGGAGGGTGGCCTAATGGTTAAGGTGTTTGCCTTAAAAACACAAGGTCCAGGGTTTGAGTCTCGCAAGGGATAATTGGCTAGGTTTAAAATGGCTCGCAAGGGCAGTTATCTTAGTACTAATCTATGAATCTATGAATCCTTAACACCTGTCCTCCACCTAGTATCTCCAAGGAGCAGGTCTTAAACGCTCTCTCCAAGGCTAAAAACACAGCCTCTATGAGACCTGACAACATCCCGGGTTGTGTTCTACACAGGTTAAAACAGGAATTAGCATCACCATTGTGCACACTTTTCAATCACAGCCTAAGCACTGGCGTCATCCCAGTGGAATGGAAAACAGCTACCGTCATCCCTTTTCACAAAGGGGGGTGCATCCATGGACCCTGAGAATTATAGACCCATTAACTTGACCAGCCTTATCTGCACGGCCATGGAATGAATCATCATGGACTTTAAAGAAACAGGAAATCTCCAAACACTTGACCCCACCCAGTTTAGCTTTGTCAAGGGGAGATCATGCCTGTTAAACTTGGTGAACTTCTTCAAGACAGTCGACAAAGCCCTAAACAAGAGCAAATCTGTACATATGGCCTACCTAGACTTAGCCAAGGCCTTTGACACAATCCCCCACTCAGGCATCATTGATAAACTCACCCTGCTGGATATCAGCTCATAAATTGTCAGGTGGGTTGCAAACTGCCTCCCTGATAGAACTCATACAGTTAAAATAGGGGACTCTACATCCTCTAGCAGACCTGTAACCAGTGTTGTTCCACCGAGATCAATTCTGAGACTCCTACTGTTTGGAATCTACTTCTCTGAAGTACAGGATAAAACTAAAGGACTGTGGATGACAAAGTTTGCTGATGACTGCAAAATGGGAGCAATCTTTAAAACCGATAGTGATGTCAACATCCTGCAAGAAGGTTTTACACAGACTAATGACTGGTGCCAAAGTCATGGTCTCAAACATAATGCAAAAAAATGCATTATCATCCCCTTTGGCAAGGGTGATGTTCCTGCAAATTGCCACATCAATAGCAATACCATACACACACAGTCAGTGTTGAGAGATCTTTGCACACAGGTTGACAGCAACTTAACTTCGATCACTATGTCTACACACTGGTAAGAGGAGCATTTTATATTGCTCATCTCATAAGTAAGGTCTTTGTCTACAGAAAAAAAGAGATCTAAACCCTTCTGTACTCTTCCTTCATTAGGCCAATAATAGAGTACAGTGCTCGCTTTGGTATGTTCCTTTCCAAACACCTGCAGCAACTGGAGAGACCACAAAGATTCTTTACAAAGAAAATTCAGGGTCTTCAAGATCTGTCTTATGTGGACAGACTGAAATCATTGTCACTTTTCTCTATGTCATACAGACTGTTCAGAGGCAACTTGTGCCTTGCATATAGAGCAATCTCTGACCCAGCTTTAATGGAAATCCTACACGTTCGCAAGTCAAATGGTACACGATCACTCGCTCAAAGGATCTTAGTCTGGTATGTCACATCAACAGAACTTGCTGGAGAGACAGATTTGTCTCACAAAAGTTGCCCCAGCTTTGGAACAAGCATCCTGTTCATGTTAAACAAAGCCCCTCGTTGACTCCATTTAAGTGTAATTTGGATGACTGGATGGGTAACCGGAAATTTACCCTGGGGGTTCCACCTGTGTTCCTCTTGGACAGGAGCAATAGGTGCTGATTTTAGTGTCTGCTTGAACCAGACACCCTTGAGAACATGGGTTGAACTTGGCTAGGTTTGTAAGGGCCCTGGGTCCATCAGCCTAGTAACCTCCTATGATCCTATGATCCTATGAAAATAAATACATAACATGTAATATACAAAAACAATAAAGTTGCCCAAGGCAGTGAAGGAAAAAACTGAAACCAACAAAAGGTAATATAAAAAATGTAGATATAAAATATAATGAGTCTACTTCTCTTGTTCGAAAATACACTTCTTCAAACAAGAGAAACCCGAGACCCACTTTAGCAAAAGTGCACATAATCAAAAGTGCACCTTCACAAAAATCAGTTTACTGAAGCAAAGTACAGTGTAGATAAGGAAATATACCTTTTCCCCTTTGTAGTGTTATCTCAGAGTTAGTATATATAAGTGGTGGGGGTGTGGGGGGCACAGCCCCTCACATGGGGGATTCAGAGGGGTTTGCCCCCGGTGAAAATGTGCTTCACTTTGCTGGACTGAACCTCCACTACTTATATATACTAACTAAAAGATTGCACTACAGTGGGGAAAAGGTATATTTCCTTATCCCCACTGTATCATTTTTCGGTAAACTGATTTTCGCGAAAGTGCACTTTCAGTTAAATGCATTTTTGCTAAAGTGGGTCTAGGGTTTCTCTTGTACGAAGAAATGTGTTTTCGAATAAGAGAGGTAGACCCAATATAATATATAATAATTTAAATAAAATTAAAATAAATTTATAAAAAATATAAATTATAAAATCATATAAATATAATATAATATAAAATATTACTTAAACAGGAGCAGTTTCTACAGAAAGAGTGTTTATGGTACCAGCTGGAGTAGCAGTGCATAGGAGAAATCGTAGAGTAATATAATGAAAGAGTCATATTTGCATACTGCACGTATGTAAAATAAAACTACTAATGTGGTAGGTGTACAGCTGATTATGATAGACTTATCAATCAGTTGTTTAGAGAAAAGTAACAAACCCAAGACTCTTTAAGGTGGTGTTGTAGAAGGAATTTGAATTGAGAATTTACGGTGAGCCACAGTGCTAGAGGGGTTTTATTCCAAAGATTTGTTATATCTGCAGGTTCATCTTTCCCATAGCACTATTCGTTTCTGATTCCTGCAAGGGAGCTGTCTGACTAGTGTAATTACATTAATGATTGCTCCTTCCTGTTCCAAGGTTGTATCTCCCCTTATGTCTACAGCTTTATGCTGCTTGGCTCATCACTTTTTTCTGTCTGCATTTGATTTCTGCTTGTCTAGCTTTGAATTAAGTCATTGAGTACATATTGCTTACACATTTATTTAGTTACTCAAGCTGGTTATTATCGATTGGTTGATTTTAATTCCACTACTTTTAAAATATATGTAATACTTATATTAAAGTATATGGGAATGTGTAACATTCTAGTTATATTTGCTCTGTTTATAAACTGAGTAAAAATTACTTTAAAATGTTAAGCCAGGTATCAGTACAATTCTGGACTAACCATGAATTTCATAAGAAAGTTACTATAATACTATACAGCTTGACAAAGACACAAACTGACATAATGGAGACCCTTGAGATCTACAACATGCACAGACATGATATTCCACAAATCATGAACCATGGGAAAGAGATATAACTTCTTGTAAAATACTGCTTCCTAGTATATGCCCTACACAGTTGTGAACTACATCCTTGTATACATCTAGATAAGGTTTTATGTTCATCAACCAAAAGTGAAGTACAATAACCAGTCCCCTAGCTATACTGTCACCTCAAATTGAGCATTTCATTTTTCTTGACAAAACACATCTTCACAATGCAAAGAAGAGAAAAAAAAGGTAATATATTTAATATTTTCACCAGTAGCTAATCTTTAATCATAATTGTGATCACCACACCATCACGCTTGTAGATTTTAAGACTGAGTCCATTTGAATATTTTAGACTTTCTTACAGTTCTGTCTCAAAAAGATTGATTGATTGATTGATTGATTGATTGATTGATTGATTGATTGACTGATTGATTGATTGATTGATCTGCATTTACTGGGAAAGTCCAAATGGGCATAGACCCCTTTTTCAATGGAGGCCCTAGGAGAAAAACCTCAACATGGCACCCTAAAAGAGTGGTATAGACCAACTACTCTACTGTGGTGTGCAGTATCCTCAAGATGGAGAACATAATGTTCACAGTGGCAGGGCTAGCCCTCAATGGTGTAAAATATGGCTGTAAGTGATATGGTCAAGTTGACTAATTTCACCAAATGGGCATGTGAATTTCCCAGTGATAAGTGAGATGAGGACCCAGCCAACTACAACCTATGCCATAGACCCATGTTGATGGTGGAAGGGATGTATGTGCTCCTATTGGCAGGTGTGTGCCAGCCATTGGGTCAATAAGCTACTGGATGGTGGGTGCCCAGTTGCCTGGGATAGCTCTGTTAATCAAAAGCTGGACGTAAAACCTGTCAAACATGAACTAAGAATTGTTACACTCAGTGTAGGTTCACTAAAAGGACAGAGCTTGGAAATGGATGACATGATGGTAAGGAGGAGCTTGAACAGTCTTTGTATCCAGGAGACAAGATAGAAGGGTAGTGGAGAAGAGTCAGTGGGCTTGGTATCTAGAGTCTATTACTCAGGAGGAGGACATGCCAGAAATGGTGTGGGAATTATAGTGAAGGAGAGGTTTTTGAAGCAGTGAGGATGTCATCAGAATTAGTGACAGAGTCATGGTAAACAGACTCCAGCCTAATGATAAGGTAGTATTCATAATCTCAGCCTATGCCCTACAGCCTACAGCATGGTTGTGATAGTCTGGAAAAGAATGCGTTCAGATAGCAGTTACAGGATTTACAAGATAAAGCAGGACAACATGAATTGGTGTTGATAATGGGTGACTTAAATGCACTTATTGGGGTAGACAGAACTGGGTATGAGGACTGTCTGGGTCCACATGGATGGGGCAAAAAGAATAAAGAATGAGAGGCCATTCTAGAACTTGTTATGTGGTCTGCCTGGGTCCACTTGGGTGGGGTAACAAGAATAAAGAAGGAGAGGCCATTCTAGACTTTTGTCAGGCAAATAGCTTGATGGTGGCCAAGACATAGTTCAGAAAGACAGATAGTCACAAGATCACATATAAGAGTGGTCAATATGCAACCCAGGTAGACTTTCTCCTAGTAGAGAAAGGGCACTGGGGTAGAATCAGTGATTGAAAGTCAACCCCAGTAAAACAGTATGCCCAAAGCATAAACAACTGGTTGCCACAATCAGCTGTAAGCAGTGGTCGGGGAAGACTATAAGGTAAACAGAGATCAGGCTGAAGACCTGGAAGTTGACTGAAGAGAAAGCACAACAGTTCAAGGAATTATTCAGGGCTCTAGCACCTCAAGAAGAAGAGGAAATATGTGGAGTTTCAGAAGAACAGCAGTCCCTCAAAACAGCATATGTGAGGACTATAGAACAGCTAAGTGCCTAAGCCAGGTACGGAAATAAGGTACATAAGGAAAGTTGGTGGTGGAATGCAGAAGTCCAGGTAGTCATCAAAAGGAAGAAGTGTAGGAAAAAGTGGGAGTTAGAAAAGACAAACTAGGCTAGGAAGGTTGACTAACAAAGATGAGAAGCAATAGCAAAGAACAAGGCATCAAAGGCACTCTAGCAGCTTCTAGAAAGTGAGCCAGTCGATGGCACAAAGAAACTATATCAGGTTGCAAGGCAAAGGGGAAAGATACAAATAGTCAGATACCCTTCATAAGGGATGCCAGCAACAACCTTCTCACCAGTACATGATATCAAAGGCAGATGAATGGAGTACTTCTAGCAGCTTCTGAATGAAGAAAACCTCACAGAAGCTGTACTGCCCCAGACAGAGCCTATGATGAAAGAAAAGGAGAAGCCCACCATAGGAGAAGTAAGAACAGCACTAAGGAAGATGAAGTCAGGGAAAACAACAGGCTCAGATGAGGTCACAGCAGATATGACAAAGATGCTAGGTGAGATAGGGAAGAGATAGCTCCTGGGGGTACTCATAGCAGTGTTTGAGAGAGAGACAGAGAGATGGGGCATTTCCCTGATGACAGAAGAATAAGCATACTAGTGCCGGTGTTCAAGAACAAAGGGAACATTCACAAAGTACAGTTGTGTGCACTTACCATAAATGTAGATGTTCGAGTGCATTCACTGTTGCAGTCATCACATTTGGGCTATCCCTGCCAGGGTAGCCCTCGGCTGGCCCGAATACCAGAGGCTTTATTATTTCTGCATCGGTTGCTGTCACTTGAGGATTGACGTCAGGTAGTCAGTAGTATAAAGTAAGGCAGCCAACACCATTACATCAGTTTTTCTTGCCCTAACCTGTCAGGAGCCCCCAAAGTACGAGGTCAGGATCTGGTGGAAGAACCCCACCAGTGGAAAATAAATACCAATATGTCCCTTGTAAGGAAAGAAAGAGAATAAAGGGGGATGGAGGGAGGGAAACCAGGACTGCAACAGTGAATACACTCGAACATCTACATTTATGGTAAGTGTACACAACTGTACTATGTTCTTCCTTTTTCACTGTTGCAGTCATCACATTTGGGTAGATTTCCAAAGTTGAGGAAATGGGTGGAGGCAGTCAAGGGAACTAGGGACTGGCTAGGATGCCTTGCAAGACTGCAGAAGCAAACCCTGCCCTGGATTTGGAGAAGAGAGGCAGGTGGTAATGCTTGATAAAAGTGTGAACAAATGTCCAAGTGGCAACCTCTAGTATGTTCCTGGTGGGGACTCCTCTTAGGAAAGCTGCAGAGGTGTAGGCTGCTCTGGTGTAGAGTGTCCTGACCACCTTGGGGGGAGGCTTTTCATGCTGCTTGTAGCAGAAATGGATGCAGTGTGCTATCCATTTGGAAATGGTTTGCTTGGAGATGGCTTTGCTTTCTGTCCCTGTAGCAAAGCTAACCAGCAATTGGTCAGACTTTCTGAAGGATTTAGTCCTGTCCAGATAGAATCTGAGTTGTCTGTGCACATTTAGAGAGTGAAGAATCCTTTCCCCTTGTTCTGGGGATTAGAAAAGAAGGTGGGCAGATGAATGGATTAGTTGAGAGCCACACTGGACACCACCTTGGGCATGAAGGCCGGATTAGTTCTGAGGGATACCCTGTCTGCATGGAAGATGATGAAGGGTTACACAGCCATGAGTGCTTACAGCTCAGAGACTCTTCTGGCTGAAGTGATGGCCAGAAGGAAAGCTGTCTTCCAGGAGAGAAATTTTACCTCTGCAGAAGAAACTGGTTCAAAAAGGGGCAGGGTGAGCTTTTCCAGGACAAAGTTAAGGTCCCAAGCTACCATTGGTGCCCTTCTGGGGGGCCTCAAGCTGCTAGCTCCTCTGAGGAACTGTTTGATCAAACAGTGTGAGAAAAGGGGCTGCTCAATGGAAAAATAAGCAGAAATAGCAGAGGCATGACTTTTTATGGAGGGGAAAGTGAGACCACTGTGTAGCAGGTCAGCTAAGTAATCCAGGACGAGAGGGATGGATGGCTGTGCCGTATTGCCTCCCTTAGCCTGGATCCAGGTGCAAAACCTTTTCCATTTATTTGCATAAGACTTTCTGGTGCTAGCACGTCTGGCCTCACTGATAACATCCAGAATCTGTTTACTTAGAATGGCAGATTGGTTCAGGGTTAGGGAATAAGTCAAGCTGACAAACTGAGTGTCTGCAATTTGGGATGCATAAATTCCCCTTCCCTCTGGGTCAGGAGGTTTGGAATCTGAGGAAGATACCATGGAGGCAGCGGGGACAGGCTGCGCAGCAAGGGGTACCAGTGTTGTGAGGGGCCAGTCTGGTGCTATAAAAATGGTCCTTGGATTTTCCTCCCTTATTTTGAGCAGTACCCTGGGGATGAGAGTTAGGGGAGGAAAGGCACAGATCAATAGACTGACCCAGGGGAAGGACAGGGAATCCACTTTCCAAGCCAAGCCCTGGTGCAGAATTTTCTGAGCTGATGGTTAGTGTGGGAGGCAAAGTGGTCGATCTTCGGGGTTCCCCATTTCTGAGTTATTAGGATGAAGGTACTTCTGTTGAGTTGCTACTCGTGTGGGTCCAGAAGGTTTCTGCTTAGTTGGTCTGCCAGAGAGTTGAGAGAGTCTGGTGTAGTTGCATGGAAGAGGCTGTGAGCCAAAGGGTAATGGCCAACCTGCATAGTGGATAGGAGTGAGCCCCTCCCTGCTTGTTGATGCATCACATCACAGTGGTGTTGTCTGTTTTGATCAGGAGAACACCTGGAGGGAGAAGGGGTTTGAAAGCTATCAAGGCATGCTGCACAGCCATCGTCTCTTTTTGACTGATGTGCAGAGGGATTTCCTGAGGGCTCCATTGGGCCTGTATGCACCTGCCATCAAGGTGTGCACCCCAGGTGTAGTCTGATGTATCTGTGGTGAGGGTCTGGGTGGTGGGGGGGGTGGAGAAGGGCAGTCCCTTGTTGTGGGAGCATGCTATTGCCCACCAAAGAAATTCCTTTCTGAGGCAAGGAATTATAGGTAGAATAGTTTCCAGGTCTTGAGAGTGTTGATACCAAAGTCTTTTTAGGTACCAATGAAGTTTCCTCATGTGCAGTCTGGCACATGGAATGAGTAGTATGCAAGATGCCATGAACCCCAGAGCTTGCAGGATCTTCCTTGCAGATAGTTGGGACCTGGTGGCTAGTTGAGAGAAGTAGGTTGTCAGGAAAATTTGTTTCTCTAGTGTAAGGTATGCCACCTGGGATGCTGCGTCCAGACTTGCACCCAGTAAGATTATCCTTTAGGTGGGCACCTGTTTGGACTTCTTTTCATTGATTGTGTATCATAGAGAGGTTAGTAGTGTCTTTACAAAGACCAGGTGCTTGAACAGCTTTTCCTGGCCATTTGGCTGAATAGGGCAGTCATCTAAGTATGGGTAAATCTGAATTTTTCTTAGTCTGCAAAAGGCAATTGCCGGAGCCAGACATTTTGTAAAAACTCTGGGAGCAGTAGATAAGCCAAAGGGAAGCGCAGAGAACTGAAAGTGTTGAGATCCTGCCTTTAAGCGGAGATATTTCCTGCATAATTCCCTGATAAGAATGTGGAGGTAGGGATTCACTATACAATCTCGAAATACTGAAATGTCGAATTTCAGTATTTCGAGACTGAATAGTCGAAAACCCACATACACGAAAACCTATAATCACGAATACCACAACCGTGACCATTCACACACACACACACACACACACACACAAACTAGGACATAATCACACACACACATACATCTACCTAACTAAACGAACATAATAACACACACAAACACACCTACTCTACCTATAAGCAGGGGGGCAAGTCCCCCCCTGCACCCCCCCACACCCCCCTACTTATATATTCTAACTCTGAAGTTGCACTAAACACACAAACACACAAAAAGCACCACCGCACACACTGACACACACTAAAATCCCTACCCAATATCCTCAAACACACAACACTTACCTGAAACTCCAGATAAATCCACAAACCGCACCACACATCACGAATGCGACACCACGACAGAGGCGGATTCTACACTTCCGCATTCGGCATAGTGTAGTTTCGGGTAACTGCACTTTCCACTATTCGGTCTCGACATACTGAAATTCAACATTTCAGTACTTCGAGATTGTCTAGTGTATCCGGAGGTAGGCCTCTTTTAGATCTAGGGTGGCTAGACAAGCGTCCTTGGAGAGCATGGGTAGCAGCTGCTGGAGGGTGAGCATTTCGAATTTTGGAATCACCAGGAAGGTGTTTAGAATAGATATATCGAGGATGGAGCACCAGGTGCCCTCTTTTCTGGGCACCAGAAAAAGTCTGAAGTAGGTGCCTTGGTCTATCTGTTCTGCAGGAACGTGCTCTACTGCTCTCATAGAGAGAAGGGAAAGGATTTGCTTTTGACCCTCTGCCCACTGATTTTGTGGTAAATCTGGGAACCCTCTTTGGGTTGGAAGGGTATGGAAAGAAAATTTGTATCCTTGAGACACAATGTTCAGAACCCATTGGTCCTTGGTTATCGTGGCCCAGGTGCTTGAGTGAAATGAGAGTTTTCCTCCTAGGGGTAAGTGAAGGTGGGCAGAGGGGGGAGGAGGAGGAGGAGGTGTGTCATTGTGAATTCTTACCATAAGAGGGTGGCTTAGAACTCCCTGGTTTTATAGTGGAGGTAGTCCACTGCTTAGATCTCTGCATTCCCTGAGGCTGCTGTCTGTGGTGTCTGTTCTCATGGGGCCTTGGCTGGGCTGGTTTACTCGGAGCAGGAAAGGACCAGTGCTTGGAGGGGCAATGCCTGCTGAACCTAGGGGGCTGGACTTGTAAAAAATCCTTAACTGTTTGCATAGATTTTGCTTTTCTTCCATCTTTTTTAAGACCTCTTCTGCCTTAGCACCAAATAAGTTATCTTTGTGCAAGGGGGCATCCAACAATTTAGATTAGACATGGTCTGGCAGGGGTTGTTCCTTAAGCCAGGCATGCCTTCTAATGACAGATCCAGTGACTGCTGCCCTGCAAGAAGCTTCTAGGGCATCAAACTCACAGTGCAAAGTGTGTTTAGTTACTTGGCTTGCAGAATGCATTAAATCTTGTAAATCATTAGATTCTGCCCAAACAGGAAGGGAAGAAAGACATTTTTTGTTAAGGAGTTCCAGGGTATATTGCTGAAATTTCAGCATATGGAACTGACAATTTAGTGCCCTGATAGCACGTGTAGCTGAGGTGTATACTTTTTTACCCCATCTGTCCAATGCTCGGGAATCCCTGTCTGAGGGTGTGGGATTCTTACCAGAGGTAGCTTTAATCCCTTCTGGCCCTTGAGAAATGACCTCAGGGTCAGCAGTTGGATTTTTAAAAAGATACTTGCATGAGTCAGGGACTCTGTAGTAGCTGTCTGGTTTTCTGGGAGCAGGAGGTAGGGCATCAGGAGTCAAGCTGGATTCAAGGAAGACATCATCGACAACATCCAGGACTGGGGGGATGTCCAAGGGTCTGTATTGTGGGAGATCTAAGAATTCCCTGATTCTCTTTTTAGACTGAGGGTAGTGCTGACTCTCCCACTGGAAATGTTCCCTTAAAGTATGCAGGGTTCCCCCAAAGGAAAAATCATCTGGCGGAGAGGCTGAGGAAATGGAGTCCTCTGCATCAGACTCCTCATAAGTGCAGAGGGGTTGCATGTGTTCATAGTCAGATGCATCTGCTTTTTCTAACTCTTGTTCAGACATTACAGGGGACAGATCTCTTTTCCTTTTTGAGGGGGTAGCTTGGCTTCCCCTGATCAGCATGATAAGGTCTTCTGCCATTTTAAGCATTTGAGACTGAACTAAGGTAGCAGATGCCTGAGAGTGGGTCGTCAGTTTCTATGGTGTGGTTCGAACCATGGGCCTAAGAAACTCAGTCATTTTTTGAAAGAACGGTAGTCGTGAAAGAAGGCATCGGTTTGTGTTGAGATTCGGTAGTGCAAAGGACTTCCTCAGAAGCCGGAGTTTGCTCAGCGGCTCCAGACCCATCCAAGGTAGAGACAACCACAGGAGCCTTAGTCAAAGAAGAGTTTTGCAGCATATCAGACTCCAAAATGGTCTCGGTAGTGCCCTGCGATTCAAAAGAAGCAGGCATCAGGGGCTGCAAAAGCACCTCAATGAGTACCTGAGGACTGACGACTAGCTTAACGGAAGCGTCGTTCATAGGTTTGGACCTGTGTGGTCTGTCTCTGTCTTTATCTTTACGTTTTATTGGAAGATCTGCTGTTGGATGGCTTACCAAAGCCATATTGGAATTCAAAGACTGTAAACAAAAATATCTGGCTACAATAAGGGCCCAACAATGGATAGTTCTCGCATTGAACAAAGTACAGAAGCAGCAATGGGGGATGTCATGATCTGGGCTTAAACAAGTGACGCAGTAAGAGTGGAAGTCTTGGTGTGGCATTTGCTTTCCACAGGCAATACAATTGTTAACTTTTTCTGACAACGGTTAGTGCAAGAAAAAAGGATCCCCAATGGGGTACTTAGCTTTAGAAGACTTCAACTTCAATTTGGAAATGAAAACTCAGGTAGCGGCCAACTGGCACTCATGCAAACTGCTTCTGCTTTGGGCTCCATGGTAAGAAAGACTGATGTAATGGCATTGGTTGCCTTACTTTATACTACTGACGACCTGATGTCAGTCCTCAAGCGACAGCAACTGATGCAGAAATACTAAGCCTCTGGTATTCATGCCGTCCAAGGGCTACCCTGGTAGGGATAACCCAAATGCGATGACTGCAACAGTGAAACACGAAGAACATTTGTGGGCAGTACAGAGGTATCAAACTCTTGTCACATTGTATGAAAGTTCTGGAGAGGGTAATTGATAAAAGAACACATTGAGTTGTAGAAAGTAGGATGGGAGATGAGCAGTGAGCAGATGGCTGAGAAAAAGCTAGAGGTTAGGAAAGAGTCCAACCTGGAATTCCTGGACTTTCAGAAAGCATATGACAAGGTCCCAAGAAAGCTGATTTGGACAGTCCTGTGGTGGTTCGAAGCCCCATAAACATTGTTAGAATTAGTGCAAGCTATGTACAAAAACCCAATGACTCAAGTACAAACAGTGTTTGGTCTCACAGTGAGGTTCCCAGTGGGAGTGGATGTACATCAGGGTGCAGCTCTCAACCCACTGCTGTTCATAGTGGTGATGGACTACATTAGAAAAAAGGTCGGATGGGACAGATCAACAAAGCTGCTGTGTGTAGATGATGTGGCATTACAGGCAGACTCTGAACAAGAACCTCAGCAATGGATAGGGGAATGGAATGCAAAACTGAAGGCACATGGGATGAAACAGAATACAGATAAGACAGTTGTAATGGCAGCAAATGGAGAAAATCAGAAAAACCTGAAAACAGAGATAGAAGAGAAAATAATGGAACAAGTAAACAGCTTCAGGTGTCTGGGAGGGGTGGTTGATGAAAAGGAAAATCTGAATGAACAGATCAAAGTCAGAGGGATCGTAGCCAAATGGCACAGAGTGTCAGGTGTAGTATATGACAGATGAATGACAAAGAAGCTGAAAGGTAAGGTGTACAAACAGGGGTGCAACCAGTATTACTGTATGGTATAGAAACCTGGGCAATAAAGGCTAGGAAGCTAGAGGTGATGAAGTGCCTGAGATGGGCAGCAGGATGAACACTGGGGCATTCAAAGAAATGAGGACATAAGTGCAGAAGCCAAAGTAGCTCCAATTACAGAAAACATCAAAGAAAACAGATTACAGTGGTTCAGGCACATGTGCAGAAAAGCAGAAGACAATCTGGTGAAGAAGAAGATTTGGGACAGAGAGGAAGAAGGCAAGAGAAAATGGCACTCATTAATGGTAACTTGTATGGTTCACTCATATTTACCTCTTGAGCAAAACAGAAGAATGTAGAAGGAGTATAGCAGAATAAAGAATGTGACGTATATCATAAGAAACTACTTGCTGGCTCTAACAGTAAATGTTTGAATTCCTCACTTCCTCAGAGGTATTTTGGGTTATCTGCCAAGGTAACTCAGTTCTGTCAAGCTTTCAAAAACTCAGACTCTTCTTCATCTCTCTTTTTGTGGCACCTGATTGGCTGTGCATATCCTGACAGGAAAACGTTCAGCTGTAACAGGAAGCAAGCATTCAGGATTTTTCATTTCCACAAGAAGAGGAAAGTACCTACAGCTAGAATCATTTTTAAAGAGGAAATTTGCAGCTGATCACAATACTATAAAAAAAAAAAAAAAAACAAATCCAACAATAACTGAATCAAAGAAGTTGAAACCCCCCTCAACCGTGCACAGTCTAGGGGATAGAGGGTGGGTGCTGCCACTGTAGCAGTGAGGAATTCAAACATCTACTGTTACAGTTAACTGTACTATGTTAATTATTCCCACTGCCTGACTGGCATTTTGGGTAGATTCCCAACACTTACACTACCTGGGAGGTTGAAGGATAAGGATCTAGGAGCTCATGGAGAATGGTCCTAGCAATGCCTGCTAAGGACCTTGTGAAAGAATCCAGTTTGTAATGCTTTGTGAAAGTATAAACAGAGGACGAGGTAGTTGCCTCTAGAATATGTCTAAAGTCAATCTCTTTCCACTATGCCACATGTACCACATCATGATAGTGTCTGTGACTACCAGAAGAAGACCTGGAGTCCATAAGTGCTGAAGAACTTTAAAGGCATGAATCACTTGCCAAAATCTCTTTTACATTTGTGTTCTTTGGTGTGTCCCGAGGCCCCCAGAAGCCTTACACTTTAACTCTAATGGACACTGCTCCCCACACAAAATCTGAAGTGTCCATCTGGACAGATTGGATTGAGGTCTGAAGACAGAAAGGGGGTCCTGGATTCAGACAGAGATGATCCCTCCACCACTGAGTTTCTGTTTCACAAATCCCAGTACCAGTACCTGGAAATCCAGGAAGCGAAAGTGCTGGGTTGAACAATTCTTCAAGTTCTATTGAATTTTTCTCATGAGTAGACTGGCTAGTGGTATGATAAGGATTCTTAATGCCATGGGGCCTAGAATTCTGAGGAACTCTCTTGCTGAGGCCATGTCTAGATGAGAGAAATCTAAGAAAATGTCCTGATAAGTCAGAACTTCATCTTCTGGCAAGAAGGCTATCCTTTTTACTGTACATATCAAACACTCCAGGAACTAATTCATTGAGAAGCTGTGAGGAAGGACGTCTGAGGTTAAATTTTTAGCCCAGCTGGGAAAAGAGGGATGCAACCTTGTCTAAGGACTCCAAGCACCTGGGTACAGCATTTGAAAAAATCAGCAAGTTGTCTAAATGAGGAAAAATGTGGATGTCTATGGTTCTCCAACAGGCAACCACTGAGGTCAGAAATTCTGTAAACAGTCAAGGTGCAGTAGATAGCCCAAATGGCTAATGCAGATAAACTGATAATATAAGCCAGACACAGGACACAGCAAATCTCAAAATGTCCTGCAATTGGGAGCAATGAAAGGACAAATCTAGGACAGGTTTCCAGGAATGCTCCTTTTTTGGTACCAAAAAGATTCTCGAGTAAACTCCTTTGCCTTTGTATATCATAGGCACTGGTTTTACGACCTCTGCTTCTACCATACGATGGAGCACTGAAGGATATGTCTCTGTCTGGTCTGGTGGGTATGAGTGAATTCCCCAGAAAAGAGGAGGATTTTCTATCCACTGCCAAGTGCATCCTGTCCGAATTATTCTCAGAACCCATTTGTCTGGGATTATTTGTAGCCAGGCTGTAGGATTCAGAGAGAGCCTGGGGAAGGAAGAAGAGAAGGAAAGGGGATGTATTTGTGCACTGTGACTAGGCATAGTCATTCCTTTGCAATGTGTTGATCCTTTTTTCAGAAATTAACCCCTCTTGTTTGGTTTCAAAGAATTAACCTCCTGCCATTTCCTTTTGAATCCCTGACTTTTGTTTGGCTGAGAATTTTGTTCATCTGTTCTACCCCTTGAAGGAAGACAGCGTTTTGCAGAGAAATTTTCTGCATGAAACACCTTAGTTACCCCATACATTAATTTACCTCTATCATTCCACTGTTTGAGAATCTGTGTAACAGAGGGCCCAAACACAATTTCATAACTTAAAGGTGCATTCAAAATTTTAGCTTTTAAATCTTCAGAGAAGTTCTGATTATGTAACCAAGTAAACTGTCTTAATACAACAGAAGATGCAACATTTATCAGGAATGTATATGCGCATTCAAGCACACTTCTCAAATCATGTTTCAAGACCTAAGTCAAATTAGAAGCCATTTCATTCATATAAGACTTTAACTCTGCAGGTAAAATACAGCAAAATAATCTTAATTGTTCACACACTGCAAAATACATTTCCACATGAAGCCTTGATAATTTGACATTCTAAAGGATAGATTACTAGAAAGAAACATCATATTGCCCTGAAGATCTAACCAATTTCTCTCTTTATCAGGGGCTGTTATATTAGATGAAGCCAAGGACTTTTTATCTGATCAGACAGCTGGGGAGGCCACAGCTGGGTCAAGAGTCCAATGCGAAAAGAGACCTGTCATATATAAGAGATCCTATATTTTCTCTAAGCCTTTTCAGGGACTGCTGGAATAGATTTTTGTATCCTTCATGCAACTTTATAAACATCTTCTAAGGCTGTTAAGAGCAGGAGGATAGCCACAGAACAGGTTATATTGCCCTCTATAAGGTCATATACTCTGCCTTGCTCTGAGGTAGTTCCTGACTGCTTCCAAGCAAAATCTCACTAAATCTAGGAAACATCTGAAGAAAAGTAAACACTTGCTTGGCCCAGAACAAGTAACCGATTAATTAAAAATCAGAAAACAGCAATCTTTTTCCCATCTTCTCTTATTAACCTCCCTACCCAATAAGGGCATCCCAATATTTTTTGTAGTTTTCTTCCTCCTATTTCCTTTCTATACACTTCTATACAACTATTTCACACCTCCAATCAGGCATATACATCTATCTCCCCTAAAAGGAACTTTATTTTTTCCAAGCCAACTAAGGACTTATGAATCATGCCCTACCTACACTCAAACCAAGTCCTCCACAAAACCTACTTACCCCAGTCCAAAGATACAACTCCCTAATCTGGCTTTCCTTCTTCAGCATAGACAAAATCCTACTAAAAATGTTTATTATTAACCTACACCAAATTGAAAACCCCACACTCTGGTGCAAAAAAGTATCTCAAAATCTCTACCACCCACACAAATAAATTAATAGTGGATATGTACATCCCAACCCAGGATCAATACTTGCCACACCTAAACAAACTCATCACCCAACCCACCCAAACCCCTACATAAATACTCCCCTTGTCAACATTCCTCTAAAATATAACAAGACCCCAGTTTCTCCCTCCAGTCTAAAAATATATAATACCAGCAACAGAAGCATATGCAATTAGATATCAGACCTTCATGCATGGACTGAATTTCATCAAGCCCACATCCTATTTATCACTGAAACCTGGTTAAGACCTGAAATTAAAGATGAAGAAATAAAGACCAAATAGTTAAATGGGCTGGGGGCGTAGCCTTCATCTTTAAAGCCATCTTATAAAGCACTACCAACTTCCCAACTATTCCACAGTACATCAGTAAAGAAATACTAATAGCCAAACTCTACCTAAATAATAAGAAATCCATACTTATTGTAGCCACCTACACCCTACTCCTTCCCCACAAATGCCAAGACTACCAAAAACACACTTGGCTACATATCATCTGCTTTCAACCATGAAACCATCTTGCGCAGTGACCTTAACATAGATTGGACCTCTAATAAACCTAACTCTATCCCCCATAATATTAACCTCTAGCATTTCACTTTGGTGATCCACCAACTAGCCTGATTTGACAAAGTGTGCACAAAAACATTCATACTAGATTGCATACTCTCAACTAACCCTGAAAAAAATTAAGCTAGCCATCACCCTCCAGGAATCTCACAGTGATCATCATCCAACCTACATCAGCAAAAAGATTGGGGTCTGAAAGGCGAGATGATAAATCATTAAGCAAAGGAGAATAGTATTGCTGAAATTGAATTCATCCTCAAGTCTTGGTGAGTACTTTCACAAGGTGGATCCTGTTTTTCACAAAATAGCACCAAAACAACACTGATATAAACTATATCTTATACAGCATATATCATGGACAGTAGCAGGTAAAAAATAAAAAAGATAGCTGGATGCTCAAGACCCAGGATAAAAAAGTGTCCAATCCTGGTAGGCACACTGCTGCCAGGAATGGAAAAAATGACACTGTAGACTCTTCAAGACACGGACATATTCCTACAATGGGGCCAGGCCCAGGGGGAGGATGGTCCCCCTGTTGTAGAAGGAAGTAGTAGTCCACAAAAATCACAAAAACTGATAGGCCAGAAAAGAGCCATAAAGACAATAGAGTGGACTATTGAGGATAAGAAAGAAATTATGTATTGTTACTATTATGCAAGAAGTCCAGAATTTCTAGACTGAAGATACACAAAAATATTAAGAGAGAAATAAGAGGAAATAAAACTACTTGCACAGGAAAACTGTCACTTCAGATAAAAAAATTGTGTTCATTAACACAACAGATTTATAAAAAATAAATCTTAGGCCATTTGGAAAAAGACAGGACCAAGGAACTGCGAAAATATAAATAACCAAATCTAGATATTTTTGAAAGATATAAAAAAGAAATATGGACATGGGAAGGAAAGAGAGATCTGATATGGTACAATATGTATGCAAAAGAAAAAGCCAACTTAATCAATACAAAAAAGCATCCCCAAAGATATTCAAAGAGAAATACAGGCAAAGGCATCCAGACATGGAAAATTTCACAGTACAAAAAAAAAGATCACAAAGATTGAATATAGAACAGAAGATTAGTAAAGTAGAAGTTAGGAAATAGAAACTGAAGTTATGGAAAAACTGCAAAGTGAAGGATTTAGTGTAGAAAGTCTAACACAGGTTATGTCACCACATAATGGAACAACTAGTCCCCCCAAGTAAGGAGAAACAAGAGGATTAGGAAACATCTGAAATAGAAATATGTACATGGGAAAGAGAAATAAATTTAATATGGTGCAATATTTATGCAAAGGAGAAAGCAAAACTAATTAATACAAAAAGAGCAGCACCAAAGATATTTGAAGAGAAATAGAGGCAAAGGCATTCAAATATGGAAAATTTTACAATACAAAAAAGAAGAAAAAAAAGAAGAAAGGTATAAAAGAGGATTAGTAATGGAGAAGTTAAAGAAACAGAAACTGAAGTTATAGATTACTTATGAAGTGAAGGATTCATAGGTTGATAGGTGTTTACTAGGCTAACGATCACAAGGGCCTTTTAAAGCCTAGCTATGCATTCCAAATCTCTGACAAGTTATGACACCCTTGATAAGTGTAAGCATGGGCCTGGGAGATGAACCATTTACAGGTTACCTGTTTACATTAGAGACATAGGTGCCAAACCAGGGATGAATTTCCAGTTTCCCATCTAATTGTCTAAGTTGCACTTAAATTCGGTTAGGAAGGAACTCTGCTTCACATAGATGGGGAGCCTGTTCCATAGACGGGGTAGTCTCTGGGGTACATACCTATCCCCCCAGCAAGTCCTATTTATATCACAGGCAAGGTTTAAGTCTTTAGAATGGGTAGTTCTGGTACTGCTTGTTTTGTTGATATGCAGGAGGTCTATCAGAGTGGGGTTTGACAATGCCCTGTATTCCAAGCAAAGATCTCCTCTCAAAAGCCTGTAGGAAATGGAATACAGGGATAGGGCCTTGAGGTAATCTGCATAGGACATATTACTTATGCCCTGTATTCTTTTAGTGAGGAACATCTGTGGGCATTCCAGTTGTTGGATATGACTGGTTAGGTACATACCAAAGGGGGCATTGTACTCAATGATAGGTCTAATGAATGCCGAATACAGTGGAACAATGACTTCCTTGGACTTAGATGCCATACCTTTATTTATAAGTTGCACAACATAGAATGATTTCCTTACCACTGTAGACACGTGATGATCAAAGGCTAGATTACTATCTATGTGTGTCCCTATGTCCCTGACTACTGGGTCAAATCTAATTGGTGTGTTGTCACTATGATAGCTACCAGGGATAGATGACTTCCCAAAGTATACTATTATGCATTTCTTGGCATTTAGTTTTAGTCCATGGCTCTGACACCAGTTGTTTGTCCATGTCAGCCCCTCCTGGAGAACATTTGTGTCAGTATGAGATTAAATGACAGCTCCTAATTTGCAATTATCTGCAAATTTAGTCAGCCAGAGACCACTGACATTGGCCTTGACTTCTGAGAAGTAAATGCCAAAAAGAAGCGGTTCAAGGACTGATCCCTGAGAGACTCCACTTGTGACTGACCTCTTTGTAGAGGTGGACTCCGCAATTCTAACTTCCTGGGTCCTGTCTGTGAGACAGTTGGCTATCCATCGGGTGACATACGGGTTTGCACCTAACCTCTTGAGTTTGTCTACAATGCTTGAATGGAGTATTGTGTCAAATGCCTTGGCCAGGTCAAGGTAGGCAGTGTGAATGATTTTGTTGTCATTGATTGCTTTGGTGACCTTCTCAAAGAAGTCCACCAGGTTGAGTAAGCATGACTTGCCCTTGATGAAACCAAATTGGGTTGGGTCCAGTGTCTGAAGGTTTATTATATCTCTGTTGATCATCTCCATGATAATTCTTTCCATGGCTTTACATATAAGACTAGTGAGACTTATGGGTCTGTAGTTTCCAGGGTCTGTAGATGGCCCACTTTAGTGCAGAGGGATGACTGTTGCCTTTCTCCACTCATGAGGCATGAAGCCTGTTTGGAGGCTACAGTTAAATAGTAATTCCAGATGCCCTGATAGGTCATGTTTCATGCTATTTAGAAGGCATCCTGGGATATTGTCTGGGCCCATTGATGCAGTGTTCTTGGTCTTAGAGAGAGCATTAAGGACCTGTTCCCTAGTGATAGTAAGGGGAGTTATATTTGATGATATTTCTTGAGAGAAGATTGAGGGGGAGAGAGGAGTAAAGTTGGAGCTAAATTTATCAGCCAGGAGGTTTGCTATATCTTCTGGCTCAGTACATGTGGATCCATTTACAATGATCTCTGCACACAATTGTGTACTGCATTTGAGGTTGTGGACATAGCTAAATAACGCTTTGTGGTTCTCCTTGGCCTGGGAGGCCAAACTTACCTCAAATGTGGCTTTGGCAGACTTTATTTGTCCTCTGAGTTTTGTTTAGTTTGATGAGAGTGATTTTATCCTGCTGGGTGCTGCACCTCCTAATTTTTGCCATGATCATCTTCCTCCTCTTATACATCCGACTGATTTTGTGATTCCATCAGGGTGGCTTGTTTTTTGAGTTAGTTCTGTACTTCTTCCTAGTGGGTACAGCTGCCTCTATGCAGCTATTAACATGTTTGTACAGGGTTTCTGTGAACAGTTCTGCATACACAGAAGTGTTCTCAGGGTTTATAGGGGCTTGAAATTTTGCCAGGTTCTCACTTAATAGCAGGGGTGTAGAAAATCTAATTTTGATAACATCACAGCAGGATAGAGCAACAGATCCCCAAATTAAGGAGAAACCAGTGGAGCAGGAAACATCCGCAATATGAAGATACTTTGGAGCCTTCCACAGGAAGCCAGTATAAAAGTTCAGTTGGAATTGTACAGCTAGTAAAAGAACAGGAAACTGTGACAACTCTGATGCAGTCAGTGTTGTGGAGTGATAGGCCAGTGAGTTCCCATATGAATGAGCAATGGATGACACAGGATGAAATTGAAGAGAATGTGGCACAGGAAGATGACCTGGAATTTTCTGTAGAATGCCCTCAGGAAATGGAGAACAAAGAATGTCCCTTCAGTTTAGAAGAAAATTATCTAAGAAAAGAGTTGTTTGATATAATCGAGATGGACAGACGTATTAAGATCAACGAAAGAAACAAGACTCTAGAAAGTCAATAAAACCTAAAAAGTTAAAAGTTTGATGAAACAAATGAATCTAGTAATTAGAACTATTTATAGAGATTCCTGCAATGTAACAGAAGTAAATAGACTATATTATTGTGCAGCTAAAGTAATAACAGACAAAGTCGTACCACAAAAACACAGGGCAGTAAGGGAAACAAAGGGAAGAGAGCAAATAACATCATGGAAGTGTGAAATAGAGAAAACTATAAGGCAATTAAGACAAGAGGTATTCATAGATTCATAGGTAGGTTCATAGGTAGGTACTAGGGTATCGGCCCAAGGGCCTACATAAGCCTAGCCAACAAGGTTCCCTGGCTTATGCCACCCAAGAAAGTTATTTTCCTGTGCCACTGTCGAGCAGAGACACAGAAGTGATCCCCGGGATGTATTTCCTATTTCCCATCCACTCATCAAGACTTTTCTTGAAGAGTGCTAATGAAGAACTTTGCTTGACATAGATGGGTAGCCTGTTCCAGAGTATGGAAAGTCTCTGGGACAGGAATCTATCCCTCCAGCATGTCCTGTTTATTGTGGTGACAAGGTTTAGGTCCCTAGAGCGTGTAGCTCAGAGGGATTTCTTTAGTTGTAACAGGTCCAATAGCTCTGGGTTTGACATAGCTTTACATGTTAGGCAGAGATTACCTCGGAGTAGGCGATATGCTACAAAGTAAAGCTGGAATTTTTTGAGGCGGTCAGTGTAGGGCATTTGTTTGAGGCCAGTAATCCTCTTTGTGAGGTACTTCTGTGACCTTTCCAGCTGCTGCAGATGTCTTGTGAGGTACATTCCAGAAGGGGAGTCGTATTCTATAATGGGTCTAATAAGTGTTGAGTAGAGGGGAACAATGACCTCTTTTTTCCTGGATGAGAACCCTTTTATGATGAGGTGTGCCACGTAGAAGGACTTCCTGACTACTGTGGCGATGTGACTATCAAAGGAGATACTACTGTCCACCTGGGTCCTAAGGTCTTTTATCACGCATTTGATGTTAAGTAGATTGCTGCCTATGTGGTAGTTCATGGGTACAGAGTTTTTACCAAAGGGGATGACACTGCACTTTTTGGCACTGAGCTTGAGGCCATGGCTCTGACACCAGGCATCTGTCTCAGCGAGGCCCTTCTGTAGGATGTCCACATAATTTGGGGACTTGACTATGGCTCCTAGTTTGCAGTCCTCTGCGAACTTCATTAGCCAGAGGCCTTCTGTGTTAGCCTGTACTTCAAAGAAGTAGATACCAAACAGGAGAGGTCCCAGGACGGAACCCTGTGGTACTCCACTTGTCACTGCTTTGAGGTCAGATTTAGAGTCTGTAACTTTTACAGTGTGGGTTCTGTCAGTGAGCCAGTTGGCAACCCATCTTGTGATGTAGGGATTTATACTTAGTTTAGTGAGATTAGCTATAATTCCAGAATGGGGGATGGTGTTGAAAGCCTTGGAGAGGTCAAGATAGGCTGTGTGAACCACCTTACCCTCATCTATGGCTTTGGTGACTGCCTCAAAGAAGTTGATCAGGTTCAGGAGGCATGATCTGCCTTTCACAAACCCGAACTGGGTGGGATCCAGAGTTTGGAGGTTACCAATGTCTTTGTTTATGAGTTCCATGATGATACATTCCATGGCCTTGCAGACCAGGCTCGTCAGGCTAATAGGTCGATAGTTGCCAGGATCAGTGGTGGCTCCCCCTTTGTGGAGTGGGATAACTGTAGCTGTGCGCCATTCAATAAGAGGCTATTATTGAACATGGTGCTTAAGTGGGGAGCCAGTTTGTTCTGAAGTTCATGTAAAACGCAGCCTGGGATGTCCCATGGATGCTGTGTTTTTAGCTTTAGAGAGTGCAGCTTTTACCTGCGCAGTTGTAATTACAGGGACTCTGCATTCTTCCTGTATAGGTATGGGCCCTTTAGGGGGTGAGAGGAGGGTAAAGTTAGCACTGAACCTATCTGCCAGGATGCTGGCAATATCAGTTGGTTCTGTAATTTTCGTGCCTTTGTGCTGCAACTCAGAGCAGATCTGGGTGTTGCCATCGAGATTATTGACATAGTTATAGAATGCTTTGTGGTTGTCCTTGGAATTAGTGGCAATTTTGTTTTTGTAGCTAGCTTTGGAGTCACTGTTAGAGGAGTATAGAAGAGGGAATTGATCAAAAAAATACTCAGAAAGATAGATGCGATATAAGCAATGCACGGTATCAGAACAGATCAGAATATATCATGTACTATCACAAATAAACTAAAAATATCAGCACAGGTGGAAAAAACTTAGAAGATATGCAGATAAATATAAAGGAAAAGAACAAAATAAGGACTTTATTGATGACCCAAAAAAGTTTTAAAGAGAATTGGAAAACAAGGCAAAAGGAATTGAAACACCACCTACAAAGAAGAAATAGATACATTTTGAAGAAATGTCTATAATGATCCTATAGGACATAAAGATGCTAAATGGATAGAAGAAGTTCAAATGTAAAGGATATGAAATGAGATAAAGTAACAGCTAGAGATATTGAAACAAACTTAAGAAAAGCTCCTGATGGGAAAACCCCAGGCCCAGATGCAGTACCTAACTTCTGGCTGAATGTATTAGCATCTTTACATGAAGATTTGCCATGAGTAAGAACTATTTGTATGCACACCCGAACAGACACCAGCCTGCTTAACAACAGGAAAAACAATGCTCCTGCTTAACAGCGAACCTCCATGCTATCCCACACACTATAGACCAATAACATGCCATCAAACAACTATAAACTATACACTAGAATTGATGCTGACAGAGTTTATAGCCATTTAAAAGAAAACTCAATCATGGCAATAGAAAAAGGGTAATAAAAGAACGTCATATGGAACAAAGCATAATTTGTTGTTAAATAAAGTCATAATGGAGAACTGTATAAAGGTGAAGAATCTAAGTATAGCATGGATAGACTATAAAAAAGCATTTGACAATATCCCACATTCATGGATAAAAGAGTGCTTAAAAATGCAGAAGATACAACCTACACTGATAAACTACATCACAGCAATCATGAAACAGTGGCAAACCACTTTGCAGTTAAACCATGATAAAGGACAAATTATTATTCCAGGGATAAAAATCCAAAGAGGGATATTCCAGGGTGACTCTTTATCACCGCTGCTCTTTTGTCTTGCCTTTAACCCATTAAACTGTCTACTTAACAGATTAGGTCATGACTCTAGATTGGCACCCAGAAAACAACAAAGTGTAAAGACTTCCCATCTTCTTTTGTGGATAATTTGAAACTGTATAGTTCATAAGATGAGGAACTGAAAGCACAACTGCAAGTGGTCAAAACTTTTTCAGATGACATAAAAATGTCATTTGATCTTAATAAATGTGCGAAAGCAACCTTCAAAGCAGGAAACCTACAGCACCAAGAAAACATCAGTTTGGGACAGGAATGTAATATAAAAGAACTTGAGCAAGAGGGAGTGTATATTTGGGAATTGAAAGATTAACAATAAAACAAGAACAAATGTGAATAAAACTTAGGAGTATTTTAGAAGGCTTAAATTAATACTGAAAACAGCACTGACATCTAGGAACAAAGTTCAAGCTATAAACCAACTTGCTCTTCCTGTTCTAATGTACAGTTTTGGAGCATTTGACAGGTCCCAAAAGGTATTGGATAGGTTGGACAGGAAAACAAGAAGGATGCTTCGTGTTCATCAAATGATTAAAAAAAATCAGTGCATACAAGACTATATATTCCCCATTCTGAAGGAGGTATAGGCCTCCTCAAAATTGATTACATGTATAGATCTGCAATTGTAGGACTGCATACATAGCTACTGATCTCACAAGACACAAACATAATGAAAGTTTTAAAACGTGAGGAGAATAAGTCTAAGATGACTTCCCTGCTTAGTTTAGCAGAAGCATATTGGTGTCAAGCAGGAATGGAAATCAAACCAGAAGTAGATAAAACTCAGGCAGCAACCGAATGTGTCAAAAAAACGAAATAAAGAATATAAGGTGAAGGATCAGATGAGAAGGCAAGAAATATGGAAAATGCATGAATATAGTTGCAAGTATAGAAAACTCTTGGAACAACCTCATGCTGATCAGGATCGAATGCAGGAATGGTTAGGCAGAGGTGAATTTAATATACACGGTTTACAAAGTCCATTGAACATGTGGGAGAAACAAACAAATGTAGGTCTTCTAAAACAGAACTGGAAACAGTCACATACCTTGTTGCTGGTTGTTACATACTAATGGCAGAATGACTGTATACTGAAAGGCATAATAATATGGCAAGACTGTTGCATTGGGGATTGTGCAAACATTATAATACTGAAGTAGCTGAAAAACACTGGAAACATGAGCCACAAAGCATTATAGAAAATGTTGATGTTTATATTACATGGGATCACCTATTACCAACAGTTCAAATAACTGATGAAAGAAAACCGGATATAGTAGTCTATGAAAAGAAGTCAAAAGTAGCATTGATCATTAAAACTTGTACTCCCACTGACTACAGTGTCTTATGTACAGAGACATAAAGCCAAAAAGTACCAGAATGTACAAGCAGAAAAAAGGGCAATGTGGAAAAAGGATACCCAGACAGTTCCAATAGTAGTAGGAGCAATGGGTCTTATAAAAAAATTTACAATAATACTTAGATATGTTGCCAATACATGTAACTCCATACAAATTGCAGAAGGAGACATTACTGACCACATTGCGGGTGCTGCAAAGAGCATTGCTGGCTAACATCAAAGATTGAAACAATACTAATTTCATGAACTTTAATCATACTTTGACTTAGGAACTGGGCCTATTCCCATCATGGCATTAGAAAACCAAAAGACTTGGATAAATTAAAGACAGAGAATACCACAAGCCCCCCAAACCCCTGTTCAGCTCTGTGAGAAACATAACTAGTTTTGATGAAGCCATATTTAATGACACAATTAAGCAATGTGACTGGGGATCCCTCAACTATCTGCCTTTAGATGAAGCTGTCATTTCAGTAACTCCTTCTTAATCATATTAAACCAATAAGCCCCTCTGAGACATAAAAGAAGGAAAACAAATTATGCCCCATGGCTAATCCATCAAACCAAATGACTCATGAGAGACAGAGACAATACCTGGAAACAATAGCACAAAACTGGGAACCAATTCTACCTTGATAGGTATTTGTGCCTCAGAAACTGCACAAAGGTACAAGTTTGTTATGATAAAAGAGCTACTTTTCCACAAACCAAACCACACATACAAAAAAAAAAAAAACTAAAGATTTTGTCAAAATTCAAACAACCTCCTAAAACCAGCCAGATAACTCACTCAAATCCTTTCTCATCCAAATCTAGAAGGGAAACTGCTGACAAATTCAATAAACACTTCATATCCAGTACTCTACTTAACTCAAACAATAACAACCTATACCTATCCCACCCAACTCCCTTGACCATAGCTCCACACCCCAACTCAATATAACAACTATCCACACAAATACCCTCAAAAAATACATTAAAAAGCTGAAATCCACAACACTAGCTCCTGACAACCTGACATCCAAATACTGCTGTATAACTGCTGGCACCATTTGCTACCTTGTATCTATCCTAATTAATATATCCATTACAGAAACATATATCCCAGCCCTATGGAAAGCTTCCTCTGAAATCCCATTACACAAAGGTGCCACATCCACCAAACTATCAAGCTATCGCTCTATAGCAATCCTTCCTCTCCTCTCCTCTTCAAAGTACTTGAAAAATGCATACATCAGCAACTCTTAGCCTTTCTCCTCGATAATCAACTGCTTCCTCCTGCACAGCATGGCCTTTGACCCACCATAGCACCAAAACTGCCCCGCTGCATCTCCTACATACAATTAATTAAAGTAAAAACTAATTTTGTCTTGAACTTTTTCCTAGACTTGTCAAAAGTCTTTAACATGTTCTCACAGCAACTACTCCTCCAAAGACTAAATTTTATAGGTCTCACAACTTCCTTAACTAGCTAGTTCACCAGCTTCCCAAACAATTACACCCAGTCTGTAAAATGGAATGACTCCCACTCCACAGCCCTTCCAGTCATTACAGGAGTCCCCAGTACTTTTCAATATTTTCATTAATAACATGTACAAGGAATCAAAACTCACCAATACAATATGCTGACAACTCAACTTTTGTTGCTCAGCTGCAAATCTTCCCACCTTAAAAACCATCCCACAGGAAGCTTTCACCTCTATAGAAAACTGGCTAAAGAAATTTCAATTGCTCTTAAACCCCAACAAAACCAAACTAATCCCATTCCTTCCTAAAAACATAAATCAAAACAATACTGACCTTAATATTATCTCCTCAAACAACACATACATTGAAACTGTCATCAACACAAAATTACTAGGAGTTATCATTGATAATAAGTTAAATATGAACTGCACACTGACATAGCAGTCAAAAGACACATTGTCAACTAGGCTCCCTTTAAAGACCAAAGCACCTGCTAAGAGATCATAGTAAAAATAGCTGCCACTTCTCTTCTCTCCTTCCTGCCCTCCTATATGCCTCCACAGTATTCACAAATCTCAACTCTTCCACCAAACACAAACTAGAAAGTACCTACAACAAAATTAGCAAATTCGCTGACAGCTTCCCAAATCAGCCCCATCATTGCACAGCACTCAATACCCTACACTGGCTTGAACTTTCTCAACACATTAACCTCTCCCAGCTACTCACAGCACACAAAACACTTCAAATCTCATCTAACGGCATATACCAAAGAGGACCCTAAGATCCTCAGAACTTAAACTAACTTTTGTTAATAAATCTAATAATTTATATGGTGACTCTTTCCTCTGTCTCCATTTCCAAGTTATGGAACAAACTTCCAGACCACATCAGGCTTTTAAATAATGCACAATAATGCAAAGCCAGCATAAAAATCACCTGGAGTCTAATAAATTATCCAACTGTATGATATCTACAGTATGAATTTTATAATCCTAACACTGTCCACTATACCAGTGTATTAATATAATATTTTTGATTCTATTCACAATATCTTGAAAACATGTATTTCCTTAATGTGATATGCTTTCTAAATAATGTTTGCTGACCATCTGGTCTGAAATACTTTCCTAATAATGTTAGTTAACTATTTCTCCTTTGAATTTTCAAAAAGTTATTTTTAGCCTTATTTTGGAGCTTTTCTTCCAAGGCCTTCACTGAAAATGGACATTTTGCTTCTCAGATAGACTTCCCTGGTAAACAAAGGCAAACAAATAAGTAGTAGACTTAAGCTCAGGTTCATCTTCTGAAGAATCAGAGTGACTGGCCTCAGTATCAACTAGGAAATCATCATTGTCCTCGTCAGATTCCTCATCATTCTCTGAAACAGTAGAAAGGTCTCTAGCCAGACTAGTAATAGAGCCATGTATGAGAAGACAACCAGCAGAATTAGCTGTCTGCAGTACATTCTTAGCCAAGGAAACCACATCAACCTTATAAATAATATTCGGATTATCAGATGTATGATGAAGCTTCTGTTTCTTTTCTTTGTGAACTTCATTACTAGACAAACTATCTGGGGACAGAGTATTATGTCTGGCGAGGTGTCTCTTACCCTTGACTACGCCTGCACCTAAAGAGTTTAGTTCTCCCATAACTGTATAAGGTACTATAATAGCCCCGGAGGATGTGCCTAACCCTCAATCCATAGTGGCCGGCAAAGCTACACTAGATGGACATGCAACAAAATTTAAGTTCATAGGTTCACTGGTGTATACTAGGCAAATGATCACTTGGGCCATTATAAACCTAGCTGTGCAACCCAAATGTGACCCATAAATTTGATTTATATATGTGGTGATTTACTGAATGCCTCTGTCCATCAGAGTCACAGAAGCCAGACTGGGGTGAATTTCCGATTGCCCATTTTTCCAAGTTGCATTTAAAAAGGGATAGGGAGGAACTCTGCTTCACATGGATAGGGAGTCTGTTCCAGAAAATGTGAATCCTCTGAGAAACATATCTTTCTCTCCAACATGTCCTATTTATGTCACAAGCAATATTTAATTCTTTTGATTTAGAAGCACCAATGTTTGTTTTGCAAAAGTGCAAAATGTTCATCAAAGCAGGGTCCAGGGATGTCCTGTATGACAGGCAAAGATCACCGCTCAGAAGTCTGTCTAATACTGAATAAAGAGACAGAACATTGAGGCGATCAGTGTAGAATACTGTGTTTAATCCCTGTATTCATTTTGTAAGGAACCTTTGTGGACATTCCAGTTGCTACATATTTCTGGTCAGGTACATGCCAAAGGGGGTATTATACTCTATGATGGGTCTCATGAGGGATGAATACAGTGATATGATGACCTCTCTGAACCTTGATCACATGTCCTTGCTTATAAGTTGAGCAACATAGAAGGATTTTCTTACTATCTTGGACACATGCTATTCGAAGGCCATGTTACTAACTACATGAGTTCCTAGATCCCTGACTATTGAAGACTTTTAATGGTGTTTTATTGGTAACGTAGTTACCCAAGGTGGTAAACTTCCCGAAAGGTACTATAATGCATTTCTTGGTATTTAGTTTTAAGCCATGGCTTGGAACCAAGCTTTTGTCTGTATTACATCTTCTTGAAGAGTATTTTCATCTTAGGGGGATTCAAAGTCTGCTCTCAGTTTGCAATCATCTGTGAACTTAGTCAGCCAAAGACCTTTGACATTGTCTTTGACATCTGAGAAGTAGATGCCAAAGAGGAGTGCACTCAGCACAGAGCTCTGGGGGACTCCATTGGTGACCAGCCTCTATGCAGAGCCAGCCTCACCGAATCTAACCTCCTGGGTCTTATAAGTGAGCCAGCTAGCTATCCAGAGTGCTACAAAAGGATTTATACCTAGTTCCATATGTTTGTTGACAATGCGATGCCCAAGTGGGCCATTGTATCAAATGCTTTAGCCAGATCAAGGTAGGTAGTATGCACTTTCTTCCCCTTATCCATTGCCCTAGTAACTTTTTCAAAGAAGTCCACCAGATTCAGTAAGCATGACCATCCTTTGACAAAGCCAAATTGGGATGGATCCAGTGTCTGGAGGTTTCCAATGTCCTTGTTTATAATTTCCATGGTACTTCTTTCCATGGCTTTGCAAATATGACTAGTCAGATTAATGGGTCTGTAGTTTACAGGATCTGCTGAGGGTCTTCCCTTATGCAGGGGGATGACTGCTGCAGTCCTCTATTCATATGGCACAAAGCCTGTTTTAAGACTATAGCTAAATAATCACTCCAAGGGTCCTGATAAGTCATATTTTAGACTATTCAAAAGGAATAATGAGATGTTATTGGGGCCCATTGAGGCAGTGTTCTTAGCTTTAGTGAGTGCAGCTAGTGCTCCCTAGTTACAACTGTAGGGGTTATGTTTGAGAGTATTTTTGAAGGGATGGTTGGGATGGAAGGGGGAGTAAAGTTGGAACTGAATTTCTCTACTAATAGGTTTGCTGTGTTGCCGGGCTCACTGAATGTGGCACTATTAACCACCATTCAGCACACTGCTGTGTGCTGCTACTGAGGTGTCTGACATAGCTGTAGAAGACCTTATGGGTCTTTCACGTAGGCAGCTATCTTAACCTCAACGTTGGCTTTGTTTGACCTAATTGGCCCACTTAGTTGATTATTTATTTCATTGAGAGAGTTTCTATCTTAACGGGAATTACCCTAGCTGATTTTAGTCATAATTGCTGCCTTTTGTTGTATATCCTGTCTAATTTGGGATACCATCATGGTGGTTTGTTTCTAGGGCTTGCCCTGGGCTTACTTCTGGTAGGTACAACAGCCTCTGTGCAGCCACTGACATGGCTGTTCAGTGTTTTTAAAGGCAATTCAGCATAGGCTGCTGTGTTCTCTGGGTTTAGAGGGGCATTACATTTTGACAATCCATCACTTAATAAATGGTAATTTGCCTTGGAATAGTTTCTGTTACTGCTTTTAATAGTATTACAGAGTTAATTTTGATTTCAAAGGAGACAGCTTTATGGCCAGACCTTACTAGGGAAGATGAGACATTGGGGGGGGGGCAGCATTATCCCATTTTTGTAAGCACAAAGTCCAGTATGTTGGAGCCTCTAGTGAACATATTCACTACTTGGTCAAGGGCGTTTGTATTTATGAAGTCCAGCAATCTCTATGTCTATATTCTTGAGACTGCACAGGATTTCCAATCTATAGAGGGGAAATTAAAGTCTCCCATGAGTAGGGTGTTAGATTGGATTGTAAGTGTCTACAATAGGTCCAAGTATGCATTGTGAGCTTCTTGGGACATGGAGGGTGACCTATAGCTGACTAGGATATGGTACAGGATTTTTTCAATGTTGATCTACACGTGGAGGAACTCCAGCATGTCATCCTGTTTGACCATCCAAGAGGTAAGCTTGTTACTGATGTATATTGAGACGCCTCCTCCTTTACCGTTTTCTATGCAGCTACTGGTCTAAAAGTCTGGAAGGCACTGAAACCTTGCACTGCCAGAGTACTCTCTGTCACTTTAAACCATGTGTTAGTAACTGCACAGATGTCTATATTCTCAAGTGGAGGAGGGCTTGGAGGGATTGTAGTTTTCTATTTAGGCTCCTGGCATTGAACAATAACACCTTGAGGTTAAGATGAGTTGACTTTGCTATGTTGATAGTTTTATCAATTTGGCATTGCCTGAAAGAGGCATTATGTGGGGTGGATAAAGTTTTAGCCAATATTTGAAAGCCTAGAGGGGAGAAGTGCAGCCCATCCTTGGTAATGCAACATGGTCTCCTGCAGAGGTGCTCACCATCCTTGGCAAAGCAAGGTAGTCTGTTAACCATGTCCTCACAAGCTCCAAAATATTGGATCCCCTTAGAATGACACCAGAAAGACAGCCAGTTATTGAAATCAAAAATGTTTTGCTCATATTTTGGCATCATCCTCAGTAATAGTAATATGGTGCTCAATGTTAGACTCATACCAGCTTGAGACAGACAGTCTGAAAGCTCCATAATGTAAGTGGTCTGCAGCCTGAGCAATGGCCGCAACAGAATCACTAACATTAGGCTGAATCATATTTTTATTTTTTTTGTTTTGTTTTTAGGTGTAATCGGATTTGATTGGGGGGGGGTACAAGAGTCATGATGCATGGAGCCAGGGAAGATAATAACCAGAATAATAAACTGATAACACTGGATAATGTACCAAAATAAACACTTAACAAATTTCTAGTAATAAGTATGTCCCCACACAACTAAACTCTGCCAAAATGTCCTATTATTACAAAAAAAAAATAATGTGTTCAGAACTCTTTTACAACTGACATAAATTAAAGAATTTCCTGTACACAAAGTCCAAACACTAAATCAACCAGTTTGCCAAGACAGTGTTAAAAAATTAGCCCCACATAATTTAATGATGTTAAACTGCTGTAAAATAACATTTAATAGCAATTTAAGCCAAAATTTCTTGTCAGAGAGATTAAAATCTCAACAGTACATTCAATAACAGCCTTATAGTATAAGAGATAAGCTACTGCTCCAATAGCTTTTAGGCTTGTGCCTGTGATACAGGCTGTCCACCCTACCCAAACATAACAAGGCAGAAGAAAATCTTTCAGGAACAGAAGGGCCTACCCTATAAGAATCCCTACGTATTTTTAAGGCTCTGCTCGCCTAGCCTTATAGTATAAGAGATAAGCTACTGCTCCAACAGGTATTAAACTAAACATTGTGATTGTTACAGTAGAACCTATTGTAAGGGCCAGCACACCCGAGGACCTACCCCAGGCCTTCAACAACTTTCTCACCTGTTTTCTTCTTTTTACCTCCTCTGTAGATGAAATGTAACTCCCTTCTTCCTCCACTAGAGGGCAGCAGAACTCTAAGCATGTAAAGTTGCTTCTTACCTGCCAGACAAACTTCTGTAACCCTGTGGTGCAGCCTTCCTCTGTCTACCCTGCAAATACCCTTACTGGAAGCAATTACCCCCCACAGTCGGAAGGATAAACCACTAACCTTTATGTACTGTTAGTATCATAACTGAACCTCTGGAAAGAATAGGAAAGAGGGACCTTTCTCTGTGCTTATTATACGTACACCCAAACCCTTATTTGTTTATCTTTACTACGCCTGTCCTATACTTCCTTATTTCACTTGGAAATCCAGTTACCTTTATTTAGTTATATCTGTTACCTTTCCTTCCCCTTTTACATCCTTTCATTAAGCATACCACTCTATTGCCTTTTACTACATAACTCTAGAAAATATTCTTACCTTCCCTAAGCTTGTAGAACATAGTTGTACTGTATGACTGATTGCCTCCAGCCTCTAGCTGTAACCCGCTCAGTTCGCCCTGCGGGCTCACTCCGCTCCCCTACCCTACCCCCAATTCCCACCCACCCCAGTGCCCTTAACCTTATACCTCACTTACCACACCCCCTCCCTCATCCCACAAATCACACTCAGCAATCAATTTACTAATACTTCCACACCCATCCTGTTATTTCACTACCTCCATAAACTGTCTCTATAGTAACTCACCACACCCTTCTTCCTTAACCACTATCTTTGTCACCTTCCCCTTTACTCTGTTCTCTTTCATTATTCCCCTTGCTTGTTACATTCTACTCAATTTCCTAGAACCTCTTACATTAAATCTCCAAAAATGACTCTAACTGTAAAATCAAAATTTACTAAAATCCTACTCTTAAGCATAATTTCAGCTATTCTGACCTATGCCTACATACTCACCTCATTTGAAAAAACATACTATAACCACTTTAACTGCTCCCATAAACAGACAACAATTCACAATTCTGTCTTCCCTAAAAGTAAACTTAACATTACCTCAACTTCCAGCTACATACTACCTAAATACCATAGACTCTCTCACATTAAATAACATACAGCTACTATAACAAGAGTGAAATATCTAACAATCATTATTAATAACCCACATCAAGACTTTGTAAGCCTACCTTAAAAGATGGTGACATACACCCCGACCCTGGCCATACAAATCCACCTACCCTGATAACCCAGCCCAAACTCCCCAACTCTTTGCTAATAGGACATCTAAATATCCGAAGTGTTAATAACAAAGTAACCCAACTTCATGCCCTTCTAGATACCCATAGCTTTGACATCCTCTGTCTAACAGAAACATGGTTAAAGCCAAAGACCAAAGACAATGAAATCATTCCCCAAGGATAGAATATACTAAGACTAGACCATATAAAAAGTAAGGGTGGTGGAGTTGCAGTCTTATTCAAAGAGGGACTTCAAATCTCCACCTTACCATTTGACCCACCACAAGATAGTAAAGCTGAAGTACTTCTCACTAAATTTCAAATAAACCATAACAAATCTTTATATATTATCTGCATCTACCTTCCACTTGGTAATAATATTAGCACCATAGAAAACATCCTAAGCTGGGTGTCCTCTACATACCCCCAAGAAACTATTATACTTGGTGATTTTAATACTGATTGGAAAACTGTCAAAGCTGATAATCCCTCCTCCCATATCAACCTTCATGGATTCAGTCAAACTATCATAACTTCTATCAGAATCAACAAACCAAATAAAAAAGAGAGCATCCTAGACTGGATTCTTATAAATAGACAAAAACAAACTTACAACACAGGCACTCTACCAGATGATGTTAGCGATCATACTTTAACCTATATCCTTAGGCATAAAAATGATATCTCTAATCCCCCCAGCTATAGAAACATATGTACCAATAAACACTTCAACCCAACATTATTCCAAAATGAACTAAGTGCTTGTAACTGGAACCCTCTAAAAACTCTACCACTTCAAGAAGCTGTTGACTATCTAAACTCCAATTTCCTATCTATCCTTGACAGGCATGCACCCAAAAGGACCATTAGAATGAAAGCCAAACCAGCCCCCTGGCTTACTAATGAAACCAAACAAAAGATCTTACTTAGAAATAAAATCTGGGCAAAGTGGAGAGCTAACAAAAACATTTCTGATCAACAACTTTTTAAGCAACTGAGAAATACTACAAAAAAGGCAATACTCACAGACAAAAAGAACTACTAACTACTGTAAAATACAGCAAAATCACCAAAATAACCCCCAGAAGTTTTGGCCTAGTGTATATAAACTCCTTTCCCCAGGGCACTCCCATACACCTATCCCGCTTCAGACAGACCCTAACACCCCCCCACCAAACAGCCAAAGCCTTCAACTCCTTCTTTACAGAAACCATACAAACACTAGCTAGCCAACTTACTCCAGACAGCTTAAACCTTGCCACATCCATACCTAGTACTCTGCCAGTATTCTCTATTCAACCAATATCTACCACTTTCACCTACAAACTCATCCAAAAACTTAGGCCTTGTACCCCTTCTGCTGACCAGTTACCTTCTGAATACCTCCAAAAAGCAGCCAAAGTAATTTCCTATCCTATATCCATCCTCATAAACAGAACCATTAAGGAAGGTTACATTCCAAACATCTGGAAAATCTCCCATATCATTCCCCTTCACAAAGGCGGCAACTCAAATGACTACTCAAACTATCGACCAATAGCACTCTTATCACCCTTAGCAAAAATCATGGAAAAATGCATTCATCATCAACTTTTAAACCATTTAACACAAAATAACATAATAGCTACATGTCAGCATGGTTTTAGGCCATCTCATAGTACCACAACCGCTCTGTTATCCTTTACAGATGTTATAAATAGAAATCGTAATAACAACAACCTCTCATCTGCACTCTTTACTGACCTCTCCAAAGCTTTCGACATGGTTAACCATGCACTTCTGATCAACATTCTAGAATCCTTCTCTCTTGACTCTTTAGCTATTAAATGGTTCAGGTCCTACCTAACCAATAGACAACAAGCAGTTCTCTGGGCAAATAATATATCATCCCTTCTACCTGTTACACTGGGAGTCCCTCAGGGCTCCATTCTAGGCTCACTTCTTTTTTCTCTTTTTATTAACGACCTGCATGTAGCAATCCCACAGGCCACCTGCATTCAATATGCAGATGATTCAACATTAATTTGCTCAGCAACCTCACCATCTGCACTACATTCCCTGACTCAGAATGTATTTAACACAGTAGAAACATGGTTCACAAAACGTTGTCTCCTTCTTAATGTGAAAAAAACCAAGCTCCTTCTCTTTACACCCTCCAATAAGTCTACCCCAATTGATTTCTCTGTCATTTCCAATAATAGCACAATCATACACCCTGACTCTACAACTAAACTGTTAGTAATTACTATTCATAACAACCTTACATTTGATAGTCACATAAATAACACCATTAAAAATGTCAACAGGAAAATTGGCTCCTTATATCGAATCAAAACTTTCTTAACTCCAACAGCTAAAACCAAAATTGCTCATTCCCATTTAATTTCTACTCTTCTTTATGCCTCTCCCATATACACCAACCTCAAAAAGAATAACCTTGTCAAACTACAGCATGCCTATAACAGCATCGGCAGATTTGCCACTGGTAACCCCTTTCGAACTCACCACTGTCTAAATCTAAAGCAGCTGGGCTGGCTTGAACTTCAAAACCTTCTGAAAATCTCCCAACTAACCATGACCCACAAGATATTTTATCAACCTAATAGCACTCCTATACTATCCAATCTCATAATCCCTTATAAAAACCTAAACTCACTGCGCTCCTCTAACAAGCTTCTAGCTAGTATAACCAAAACTAATAACTTGGCTGGAGATTCCCTGTTTTCTAACACAGTGGGAAAAGACTGGAACCTCCTTCCCAATGAACTAACAACACTTTCTTCTTTGCCTCTCTTTAAACAAAGACTAAAAACATACTTTAAAACTCACTGGTTATGTCCATGTTGTAAACCTGACTAACCTTTCCCTCTACTAATGTTACTTCTACACCCTACCTATTTTTTCACACATATTTCTATAATTTCTATGATGAAGAACTGAACTGCTGACCACAATGAAACAATTTGGTAGATTCTATCCTGCTTATTGTTAGTACAACCTAGTACATAATAACACTATGTCACTTTTATTGTGTAATAGAATTCATCTCACCATTCTTAATGATTTCTATACTAGTGTAAATATCTTTTTTGATCACTTTTATTTTTTTTTTTTTATTATTACTGATTTTTGTATACTTATTTGAACTACTTTCATTTACGATGTTTCAACTATGTGTACCATCCTTGTTGCTGTATTTCAAGTAATGATCTAACTATTAATGTTGGAGCTTTTCTCCCCGGGCCTCTACTGAAAATGGAAATATATCCAGCTAGACTAGCCCGGTCAACAAATGTAAAATAAATAAATAAATAAATAACTTCATTTGTGATAAAATTGTGTCTGATGTTAAAAACATATACAGCAGTATTATACATATAGTAAATGATCTATAAATGGTGAAAAAAATCCAACTACTGCTATATTTTCCTGTTTTAAGATGAAAATAAAGCAGAGTAACCACATTCTGATGGCATGACACAGCCTCTAGTATCTAACAGGACACATACACACTGCAAGTCTGAGAGAAGTATTGAAAATTACTTCAAAAACAGTAAAAACAAAGATTTACCAAAGATAGAAACCAAATAAACACTGCTGCAAGCAGAAAGTCCCACATTAATTATTCTAAACTCTAACAGAAACAAAATATTAAAATAAATACATATTTATTTAAATAAACATACAAATGGAAAGAGAATAATAAATCTAATTATGAAGTGAGAAAAAGGGAGTTCCCAAAATAGGGCTTATCTGAGCAATAAGCCAAAAAAATCAGCACTGGATCCTGTGAAGAGTGAGAGGATTTTCTTCTTTGGGTGGCAGGAAAAGACTGAACACTCACTTCCTGAGAGGATCTGCTCAGCCAATCAGCTGTCACAGAAAGGGAAAGGGAGGGGAGTCTGAGCTTTTGAAAGCAGGCCAGTACTGGGTTACATCAGCAGATAACCCAAAATGCTACTGAAGCAGTGGGAATGATGAACATTGAGTGTTAGAATGTGTAAGTAGTGTTAATTCCAAAAGAGATAACATAAATGCGTACAGGAATAGCTGAGTTTTAATTTATTATTTACAAAATATTTTTATTGTGTACACTTTCTTTAAAGAAGAAACTCTCTCTTGAGTATTCCAATGGGTTTACTTATCATCAGGATAGGTAAAGAGATCAGAGTGGAAAGTGAAGGGCAGGGACACATGCTTAG
Source organism: Protopterus annectens (assembly GCF_019279795.1). Lineage (NCBI taxonomy): Eukaryota > Metazoa > Chordata > Ceratodontiformes > Protopteridae > Protopterus > Protopterus annectens. The sequence continues at coordinate 1,980,707,726 of NC_056729.1, read as the reverse complement.
TATGAAAATGTCTCAGTTTCAATCCCCTAGCCCCATAGTCCCATAGACTATTCCTCAGATGCTGTATGAAAAGATCTGGCTGATTCAAAACAATAAAACAGGAAGAGGAGAAATACGTAAATTTGCTGTCTGACAAGGAATAATTTCCTGATAGCCAATATATATATATATATATATATATATATATATATATATATATATAAAAAGAATGTAATCACGAAGCAAGATAGCATTCATTCACTGAATAGAGAGATTTCCACTAGGCTATCTAAATATCCATTAGTACTGCATCATGATGTAAAATGCATAAAGCAGGTGCAAAAGAAGAAAGAAATGTTCCCTTGTAATCTATGTCAGTAGCCTCCTATGTTGAACAACCACTGAAAATTCTGTCAAATGACTCAAATAAGCAATTGCAGACATCCAGAAAAATATCCCTCAGCATTCTTGCCCTATAACTTATGTCTGAGACAGGTAGGATTCATTACAATTGCTGAAACTTATTGATCTTATACCAGAAATGCTCAGTAAATATTCCTGTAACTAAAACAAGTATACAAGAATTCAACCTACAGGCACTTGACTTATTACAGTTATGACTAAATCAACGAAATTAAGAACACATGGAAAATGTTTTTGCAGAAGGTATGCATGCCACATACCCTCTTAAATTCTCATCCCAAAAGAAATAGTTATTGGTGACAGGGTAATGAAAAACTCTGTACTGCTCTTTCTTTGGGAAGCTGTGAGCTTACAGAAACTAAAACACAGTACATTACAGTCAGGGAAATAACTCTCCTCTGTGAAGCAAGAAACAGCATATAGGCAACTGTCAACTCATGCAATATTTTCTGAACAATTGTCATCCATACAATTGGAAATCAAGTTAATATCTGTAATGCAGCCAAGCAATGCCAGGCAGTGAAGCCACATTTTCTTAAATAAAGCAATAATCACTGAACAAGTACTCTTATCGGAAAAGCAGCCAATTCCATAACAATGTAAAGGGTAAACTTCCTCAAGGAAGGAAAAAAGAAATTTAAATAGTCTAGTGACAAATTAAGCAGCACACAACAATACAAGCAAAATATTACACTGAAGGGAGGTATACAGATAGAATGTGAAGAAAATACAATGGCTGAGTTCTGAGCACAAAAACTGTTGGAAATACGTATGAACTTATACAACTCAAATCTCTGTTATGGCAACACCATGTGGCTATTCATACACAATGTAAATTCTGAAAAGCACCACTTTTAAAGCTTAACAATAGCAACAGCAGAATATAATTAAAATCACAATGTCTTAAACATCTCCACAACTAAAAGTCTGCTCTCCACCTGTAGCATTTAAAAACATATTATTTCACTAGGAACATCCATTATGGAAAATCCTTCTGAATATCAAGTTTTTTCTCAACACAAGGTAATCTTTACTACAAGATTCACATATAAAGAAAATATTATTTAAGGATTTCCCACTGCTTCAGCTATGGAATTCCTCAAAGTACAGTTAAAGTTATGGCTCATCTAAAATGGTGGTTGTGTGGCCATCTACGATAATCTGATACTGCAATCTTATTTTATTTCATAATCCTGGACTCCAGGTATGCTAGAATTTGTGAGGTAAAATGGCATTGATGTAGCTTTGTGAAGGTGCCTTTACTTACCGTTGCTTTCTATGCACATTCCATTGAACCTCATTGATCCTTCTGATACTCTACATTGTTGCTCCATCTTGTTTCAGCCTGTGGGTGGTCATGCTTGTGTGCAGCTACTAGGTTACATGAAGACACTGATCTCCACAATTGTTTTTTATTGCTATGTTCAGTGACATGTTCTGAGCCACTTTTTCTTCTAGCTTCAGTATTTTGTTACAAGGGCGGTCCCGTAGTTCAACAGCTGAATATGCAAAATATACCCATTGCTGTTTGTCACTGCTCGGTTTGATTTTTTTTTCACGGTTCGAAGTACTGTTTTTCAGCCTGTGAGTATTACACAGCCCAGTATATTGGTTTCCAGTCTTGGTGACATTTAAGGCACTGACATTTTGTTGATCATTGCTACTATCATTGGTTTGCTGCTGGGTGGGTAGTTTTGTAGCCTAGACAAAGATACAAAAATCTACTTCTGCTTCTAACAGCAATGCATTTTTTTCTGACACTGCTTGGGAATATGTACAATGATTTCTGCAGCCTGCACTGCATTCATGTTGGACTATGTTTGGGTTGGAAACTCAACTGGTGGATTAAACCCATATTGTGCATTTATTCATTAGACTTTGACTACCTCTGCTGCCACTATTTCTTGTTTTGTGGAACCATGTTTTTACTGTTCCCAGAGCTGCTTTGGAACTGTAATTAATAAGCATGATTTAAGTTAATTTGCATATGTATTTATTTTATGACCACTAACATCTGTTTAAACTGTTATTTTTATTTATAAGTGCTTAATAACTTTCACTTATACAAATATGTGATGCAATATTTCAATAGCTGTGATTTATTTTTATGCATGCTGTTCATACTGTTATACTCTGCTCTGATTTTGTGAAAAATGTGCTTAGGAAATAAGAGCCATAATAAAAATGAAATTGAAAAAAAAATCCTGACTGCAACTCAGTTTAAAGTTCCTGTATGCACCATTTTGCTGTCTGTAAAAGCTTACATGAGTTCCTTCTACTACTTCATTTGCTACCTCATATAATCATTTATGAAAATAAGTGACTAATGAGGGGGGCAGCATTTGACACAGATTTAGCAAAACTAATTACAACATTGATTTTGAATTCAAACTTCCAAGATGGCTGCACATTGAGTTAACAGCTTATTTCTAGCTCTCCCAGTGTGAAAACAGAAACTCAGCACAGAAGGCCAGTAGACTTGTGTTTATGGTTAAATTTCAGTAGCTGGCTAGTAACTGCACTGCCTGGATGCCAGGAATAGAAAAATACAGAAGACCTTGAAAAAATCAGCTATAAAAAGTGAGGAAGAACTACTGACTGAGGAAAGTTCTGCAGCAGTCCAGCAAAAAGCAATGCAACCTTCAGACAAGACTTCCAGCAACCTGCAGGAAGATATACGACAACTGCATACAGACCTGCTTAAAATAAACAAAACACTGATGGAGTATATCAACACAAACAACAAAAGGCTGGAAAATGGAAGAAGCTTTAAACAGATATTCAGATGAGATGATAAAGCTGCAAAAATTAGAGGTCAAAATAAAGAAAAGGCTGGCTGAATATGAAACTGCTCAGAAAGAGATGTTTCAAAAAATACTAGAATTAGAGAACAGAGCATGTAGGGAAAACCTGAAATTTTCAGCTATACCAGAGAAGCTGGAAAGAAAAGACTGCATTAATTTTATGAAAGCAAAAATAAGCAACCGGACTGGTATTCCACAGCAGGAGTTGCTAGTTGAAAGTGCACATCGTGTGATTGCTCCAAACCTGGCTATAAGAAGACAACCTAGACCTTTAATAGTAAAGATGCAATCCTACCAGCAGAAGGAGTTTATTCTGACAAAATTGTAGCAGAAGGACAAAGTACTAAAAGTGGGAGACAGCAAAGTGTTTGTGGAGAATATAGGTTCATAGGTTCATAGGTTAGTACTACACTATCGGCCCTAGGGCCTATACAAGCACAGCCATAACAATTCCTTGGCTATTTCTTCCTACAGTATTTAACTCCCTGATTACTCATTGTACACCAGACAGAAGAGGAGCAAATTTATTCCACTATTCAGGGTGTGTCAAGATGCAGGTGTGAGATTCAAATTGCTATACCCAGCCGTCTTCAAGGTATTCTTCCCTGAAGGGACAAAATCATTTTTTGATGAAGTACATGCTAAGGAGGAAATACAAAAGTTTGTCCAACAAAAAGTAAGCTGTGAAACAGAAGCAACTTCTGCTTCTTGTTCTTCTGGTAATAAAGACCAAAGAGGGACTATACCTTTGAAACCTTTTCAAAATTTTCAATGGAAAATGTTGGAGAGAAGGGAGCAGGAGAATTGACTAGGAGAATTGAGAGTGTGTTGGAAATTAAGCAGAGACAGGATTTTAGAGATGAACAGTAACAAACCCAGTAACTTAATATGGGTTACAATGCAATAATTATATTTGTGAAATATGGCAGAACAAGAAAATCTGTAAATACTGAACTTTTTCAGAATTTGTTGGACTTGTGGGGGACTCTAAAGCATATGTCCTATCTCATGTCATTAAAGTTCGGAAAAGTGCTTTGGGGAGGTGAAGAGGAGTGAGAAAGGTAACTGTAAGTAAAGATTTTTTTCTTAAATAGTACCAACGTTGTGGCATATGGTTTTCTTTACATGCGATAAAGTAAAGTTTTTTCAGTTATTTGTAAGTGTAATTGGGGTTGTAAAAAGATGCTGTTGTTCATTTTTTTCTTTTCTTTCTCCCATCTCTCTTTCTTCTTGTTCAGTTTTAAGAAATGTAGTGACTGCAATGTATTACAAAGCCTGTTTAAAAAGCATGATAAAAGAAAAATGTATGTGCTTTTTCCCATTCTTGCATGGGAAAATGAATGTTTAAAGACTTTGGATTGATTTGGTGGCAATATTTAAGAGATAGCAAGTGGGTGAAGAAGAGCATTGAATATTATGAGACATTTTTCTAGCATATAAATGTATGCTCAGTAACAATTCTGCAGCTGGTCTTCATGTTTCTATGGAAACAATCTGATAAAGAGAAACTGGCTACAGTCTTGTGAAGAGTGATTGAATGAGGAAAAAAAAAGAAAAGAGAAACTGGCTAGGAGACAATGCTCTCTGAAAACATTCAGGGGTTTTCCCAAAGTAGGTAATGTTCTCTGAAATGATTCAGAGGCTTTCCCAAGGTAGTTAGTGTTCTCTGAAAACATTCAGGGGTTTTCCCAGCTGGGAGAGCTATAAAGATAAGACAATCACCAATGAGCAGGTAGTAGAAGTATAACCAATCTACAGGAAATTCCCCAGGAATAGATGGTATTCCTGTGGAAGCTTGAATGCTAGGAGGAAACAAATTGACAAAGATCTGGAGGGTTTTGTTTAACAGGATCTTAAGAGAAGGAGAAGTACCACCGTTTTGGAAAAAAAGCAGTGGTAGCTGTAATACCAAAAGAGGGTAAGGATCCATCAGATCCAGCTTCATACAGGTCTATCTTAATACTAAACCATGATTATAAAGTGCTCATGTCTATAATGGCTAAAGAATGGCAAAAGTAATGCCAAAACTGATAGATATGGATCAATGTGGTTTTGTGGAGGGGAGGCAAACATTTTACATTAACAGAACATTGATGATCCAATGGGAAGCAGAATGTAAGAAAATGCCATTGTTGTTAGTGGGTCTTGATGGAGAAGAAGTATTTGTCAGAGTAAGTTGGGACTTTATGAACAGGGCAATGGAAGCATTTGCATTTCCTGAAAAAATTATAAGGTTGATTAGGAGAATATACGAGGGATTGCAGGCAAAAATTAAAGTGGGTGGGGTTCTCTGATAATTTTTTCTTGATGAGTGGAACTAGCAGGGGTGTCCTCTTTCCCATATTATTTGCATTATATTTAGAGCCACTGGCAAAGAAAATAAGGGCTTTAGAAATTCAAGTATATAATTGGTATGGTAGTCAAGAAAAGCTGGCTTTATTTGCAGATGACATTATTTTGTACCTAACAAAATCAGAAAATTATATTACAGTGTTGTGGAACATTTTGAGACAGTTTCAGATCTTTTAGGGATACAAAATTAATGAAGCTAAAACAAAGGCAATAGCCATAAATTATGTACCCGCACATGAACTGGTTCAGGAATACCAATATGCATGGGGACATGATAAAATGAAATATTTAGGAGTATGGATTAAAAATGTTTCCAGTATGGCAGCTAAGGATATGTGGGAAGAGACTAAACAAAAGATAATACAAAACCTGAGAAAACTGAAGCTGAGACAACGACAACGAAAAGCACCAAACAATTATAAGGCAGCAGTTCAAACCAAGAAGGCAAACAAAAAACGTGGGATGATATAGATAAAATTTAATGAACAAAGCTCCACAGATTAAGCACAACGCTTTCATAAAAAAACTTCATCAGAATCTTACATTTCTAACAAGCACCACATATTAAATACTCAACCCATGAATTCATACCCAATAGAAATTCATTAACAATTAAGATGCTCACATCTTTAAAGAAACACATAAATGCAACTGGTATAACATATACCATACTTGATACAGCCCTGAAATAAACAATATCAAAACTAGGCTATACAAATTTATTTTATACAATATAAGATTTGAATCTAAGTATACTAACAATAGACACATTGTCATTAAGACAAGGGGGGTCAGTGGCATTCAATTTCAATTGCCACGCTAACTCTTTAGCTTCCAATATATCTTCCCAAGGTCCCCCCGATAATCCCTTGGCACACATTCCAACACAAAAAAAACAAAGACATGGTCAGGATAATTGACACTTAAGGCACTTTCCCAAATATATATAACCCCCATAGTATTACATGTACTATGGGACTTGGACCTGATTAACCTCAATCTGATCTTCCACCACCATCCTACATTGGGGACAATTTCTACACCTATAAGTACCCCATTTCTTGTAGGTAGTACTAGGTCCATAGTCAATAGTGGAATGCTCAATAGTGGGATGCTCAAATATATTTTTTAAAGTTTTACCCCTTCTAAATACAATACAGGGTTTAACCTCAACAACCTTGGCCATTTCTTTAAATAGGGAGAAGATATTCCAGTACTTGTAGATAGTCTCCTTAATAAAGTCAGCTTCATTACAAAATTGGGTGATAAATGCCCCATTCAAATCCATCCTATTCTTTCCTTGATTTCTATTAAATCCAAGCTCTCCTTGGGCCAAGCTCACATTAATAAGAGGGACAATATCGCCCCTACTTCTTCTCTCTTTGATGTCATTCATATGCTGAGATACCAGCCCAACAGGATATCCTCTTCCCTGAAACCTGCACATTCCTTGCCAAATTCATTCCAATCAGAGACCATTCGGGCAAGCCGTATATATTGACCCTTGACTATTCCGACCTTTTGATGGTAAGGATGGGTGCTTTCAAAATGCAAAATACTATTGCTATACGTGAGTTTACGATATATTGTACTAACCCAACTTCGATTCACAACATCTTTATAGATACATCTAAGTAATTGACAGAAAACATATCCACCTGATAGGTACATTTCAAAAAGGACAAGGAATTATTCAAAAAAGTAATGAAACTTTCAATCTCACTTACTGGTTTATCCCACAAAACAAAAATGTTGTCCAAACAACGGAGATATAAACTCCACGGTTTTATCCCAAATTGGGGAAAAAGAATGCGTCTCTCCCACTGTAGCAGAATAATGTTTGCAAAGATGGGGACACAAGCCACCCCATCGCAACACCTTTTTTTTGCCTAAAATATTGCCAATCTAACAACACAAAATTATATTTGAGAACCAGTTCCATACATAAGACCAAAATATTGATGGTATTATTGTCTAATGATGAACATTCAATAAGGAAATCATGTAACCATTCTAAAACCACTTCATGGGGAATAACATTGTACAACTCAACTACATCAACAGTCATGAAAGCACATTTTTCTGAAAACTCTACCATCTTCATTTTATTTAAAAAGTCCCACAAATCTTTACATATATGCTCAAAGGGATCTAAGCAGCTTTTCAAAACAAAATCTACATATTTGCCAAGGGGGTGAATCTTAGACTTTGTCCCACTAACAACTGGCCTCATAGGCGGATCACTAATGTACTTATGAATTTTGGGAATCCCAAAAATAACTGGCATGATAGGATGCTTGACTGGAAAAAAACACAAAAATCTCATAAGAAATCTCTTGTTCATCCAGCATGTCCTGCAAGTAAAAATCAATATGCTGGAAGGCCAATTTGATAACACTCAAAGATGTTTCCTCATATAACTCACTTTGATTAACATGTAATAACATTTTATTAACATAGTCATCTTTTCCCATGATAACAACCCCCCCCCCCCCATCAGGTTTCATAACCCTAAGCTGCTTGTTATTAGAGTTCCCTTAATAAAGCAGATTCACGGGCACTTAAATTATCATACACATATGACCTTCCATATTTCAAATTCCTAAAATCATATTCTACTAACTTTTCGAAAATAATAAGAAGTAGAAGCAGTGGAGGATTAAATGTGCTGCTTCTCTTCAAAACATTCCCTGTATGCTGAACATCTTCATGAAACATTAATTTAAAACACATTTTTCTGACAAACAGCTTTAAGTCCACAAGTAAACTTTCAATTTTAAAACTAGTTACAGGCACAAACAATTCGCCTCTACTGAATAAATTAGCATGCTCCATATAGCATTTAAAATCACTGTAGTTGTACAACGTGAAATCTCCTGTACAACTGTGAACTATTTCTAAAATAACATTTGAAGAATTAGAGGGAAAACCCTCAGCAACAGTACCTTGCATTTCACTTTCTTCAAAGAAAATTTCATCAAAGTTCACCTTTGTTCCCAGTTCTTGTTGAAGTAAAATTTCCCCTGCCGATAATTCCCTTGCTGGTAATTCCTGTTGTTGTATTGTCCATTTTTGCCCCTCTTCCTCTGGTTTTCTAATCATTTGGACCTCCGAGACCCATTCGCTTGGTTTCCCTCTAAGGGGACTTCTGATTCCCCCACCACCCAGTTATCCTGTGTGGGAGAACCCTCCTACTGACATGCATCGAAAATAGCTTCACTCCTATTGGCTGGAGGAGAACTTGTATATGCCTTTCCTTCCGCGTATGCTACATGGTCCCTTTCAAACTCCTTTCTATATCACCATCTACTTTTTAAAAATAGACAGGTAATTGTTCTGATATTCAGAAAATAATAAATCTTTGTGAATGATGTTGTCCAATTTTTCCGACTCCACTTTCAGACCATTAATCTCCCTTTGATTTTGTTTCACCAAACACTCAAGGAGCTCGCACCTATGCCAATCAAAAAGCTGTAAAAGCTCCTCATGAAAGGGAGACCCGGCCTTGACCCCACAGGGGAACTTCCATGTCTGGAGACCTTTTGGCACCCTCTTCACTTTGATGCACTTGCGTAAATAAACACTGTCCAGTTGCAACCTTTTGCAATGAAAAATGGATAGCTCCAAAGAACTAATAGATTTTTTCAAGGACTGGGGCTCTAAATTATGCCCCTGTTCATCAAAGGACACTGCTCCCAGGACCCACTGCTTGACATTATTAGGTGAACCACTCCAACAATTGGCCAAAACAGCCCCTGGGGAATTAATAGACAACTGTGACCTCACCCCACCATTGAGCAAACAAGCAGGGGTCTGCAAGAAGTCATTTCCTTTCCCAGAAAAGTGGTCAAGATGGTGCTACAACTGAAGCTTTGTTATATGGATATGGATAGTAAGATACAAGCAGTTAAAATGTTTTTAGTCCCTTTAGTTTTATACACAGGTCAGACATATTTCTATCAATCAGAAGAGATGTTGTGGGTAGCAATTAATAAAGAGCTGAAGGACTTTATCTGGGAGGGGAAGACATCAAGAGTCAAGTGTGATAAGCTGATTCTTCCAGTAGAACACAGTGGATTGTGATTCTAGTTTGACAGACTCCTACACAAAGCACAAGCAGAAAACTATAATTCAAAGTGGAAAGGGAGGATGATGAAACATGGGGGAAGCTCAAGAAACAAGGAGAGACTGGGATTTTGGATGCAGGCCTTTAAGGAAAATAACAATATAATCATGCAGAATGTTATATCCATAAAGTATCAGAAAGTATTTTAAGAACTAAACCAACGCGGGAATGGAGAAAGGAGATTCTGCTGAAAGGCATGACTACAATTAGGGATACAGACAATAGGCAAGAGGGGGCTTGAAATTATTGGAGAAAACTGGCAAAGGAAACAAATAACTATTCAGGGAAAGATGATAGAATGGGAAGAAGCCAAGAATTTATTTGGACCACAGGTTAGAGATTGCCTTCTCTATCAGGGATTGATATCAGAGTATAGGCAAAGAGAAGGAAATAGGGGGGGTCCTAAATGAAAGACCAGCACTGGTAGATTCTTTAATAAAATCTAGAACAGAAGCTGCTATTAAAAAAGGGGCAATTAGTAGACCGTATAAAATATAGCATGACAACTATAAGAATCAATCAGAGAAGGTCAGAAAGGATTGGGAAGAGAGATTATATAAGCAATTCACAAAGAAACAATGGGAGGATATATGTATGTCTCCCAAATATGCAACAAAATCTAGAAGATTTAGGATTTTTGCCTGGAAATGTTTACAAAGATACTTTTACATCTCAAGTAGACTGCAGACAATTTTTCCTCAGGCAGTATGAAGGGAAAGAAAGAGGCAATTGAGAACATATTTTCTCAGAGTGTGGTGAGTTGGTTGACTTTAAGAATACCCTGCAGGATGCACTGTCAGAGATGCTGGGTGGGCAGATTGATCTGATGAGGGAGATGAATTTTCTAAGCCATGATACAGAATTGGAACTGCCTAGACATGTCAAGGCCTTGCTGTGTCTAATAATGGTGGTTGCCAAAAAAGCAATTACTAGAAAATGGAAATCAAAATCTAAACCAACTATACTGGAATTAGTGAATATAGTAATAGAGATAAAACAACTGGAATTGAAATCTTTAGAAAATGGTAGGAGAAAACTACATAGGAAAAAATGGCAAATGTGGGAACAATACATATAAGGGAAGAAAGATCTAAAAGCCAATAGGACTTAAATGAGTTATGTAATGTCTGAGTGAAAAAGATTGGGTAGATTATAAGCAATGTATAATGTTTGCAATTGGAAGTGTCTCAGTAGGGTTTGTGATGTAATATGCTAGTGACTAGGATTGTGTTGGTGTGGTTTGTTTTCATTTATATAAATATATGATTACCTATGTAGTAACTGATGTTTTAATAAAGATGTTTTTTTCTTTAAAAAGGCAGAAATTGAATAATTTATGTAATATTACTTAGGCTATATGATATATAGCAATATATGTGAAGTATAATGTTTATTATGTTAATATAGTTTGATTACTCTTATATGAATGTAAATTTGCCTATGTCACAAGTAATAATTCAATAAAGGTGTTTGAGAAATAAAAACACTAGATATAAAAATTATGGAGACATTATGGAGACATTTCTTCAGTTTTCATGTATACATTGTCAAACTAGCCAAAAGTTTTTTCTAGCAGAGTATTTAAATTAATGAAACACTCTGGTAACTTCCTATAAATATTGTATTTATTTATTTTATTTATTCTTTGTTGATACTGGACCATATAATGACACTCTTTACAGGGATTGAGAGAATGTTGAAATTCAGAGAAAGTCAATGAAGAAACATGGTTACTATAACCTATCTGTGCCATATAATGGAATCCAAACTGAATTATGGGAAAAACATGAACTGGCTGTACAATGAATCTCACCAGTATAGCAGTCTTCTTCAGGCTAGTTTAGAATGTAACAAGAGATCAAGTTATGATGAACATTTTCTGGGTGAAACTGTCCTTTAATCTCTAGTTTCACTGGATACCCCATTCTGTAGTCACTTGCAATGGTGGTCATGCGAAGTTCTGAGTGAAATATTTTTGTTTGAAGATTTTTGGCTCTCTGGCCAGCTGCATGAAGTACTGAAAACCTACAAACTTAAAAGCATTTCATTTTAAGCTGGCAGTTTCACCTGCCTTCCAGGTACATGACTTATTTCTTTAAAGTTCAGTAGGGAAGATAGGATTTCTTCTGTCTATTTTAAAGTTTAAAAATGATGTGCTGGGTAAATCCTATGACATTCATTCATTTAATCACTAAGGTAAACCAGACACTATTAGAAACTTTTTTCTAGATCCTGTTCTACATTAAACAGCAAATTTAGATATTTTGCTCTTAACAGAAATTAATTCCACCCAGTCTGTAGTAAGTCACCCCTCATCACTCCATAATATGTTACCCTTTACTGAAATACACTCATCGTATGAAGAGGATAGTCTAAATTCAAGGTACAGTGAGGGGACTGTGATCTGAATATTCATTTGATGCTTCAAAATATTATTACTTTAATGAATGGCACAATGAAAAGCACTAGAAGAGTTCCCTTAATTTTCAGGAGTATATTCTGAAGACAAGGAGTCTCGGGAGTGCACTCCCTCTCAACTACAAACTTAAATATCCATTGGATTAAAAAAAGCCTAACTAGAGTTCTAAAAATATTGAGAGTACAGGTATCAAATATTTTGGAAGAGATATAATGATAACTTACAGGAGTTATTTAATTAAATATGTAAACAGGTACAATTGGAAACCATTGTCTTATCTGATTCTATGTGAGCACTATCAACTGATAATGCCACTGTCTTGTATCAAACTTAAGTCATACCTGTTTCAATTGAAGAGCTTGTTGTGCATACCAAGGTCCCAGTTTGAACAGGTGCAGTCTGTAGGGCAAATAAGAAAGACAAGGGAAAGAAAACAAACATCATTTTAGTATCATGGTGGCAGCTCATATTCATTGATATATGAGTTTCATCCAGTTATCCAGAACCTTGTATCCTGCAGATGTGATTGTTCTGCCCCTTTTGTATGTCAGACCATCCTTCTCCAGTGTAAGAACACAACAATGAAGTGGGATATCCACACTGATGAGCAGACACCATAGCTCTCCTTGTCTTAACTATATGACATAGAATTATTCCTGCTAAAGGCAAGGTTCATTGGGTTCAGCAAATACAGAATGCAGTTCTAGCTAAAGAATCAGTGGTAATCAACAATCAGTGAAGAATCAAAAATGTCTGTTGAAATAACTTTACTTCCTAAATCTGTAAAATATCTCTTTTAACACCATCTACAGCTGTTAATATCATATTAATGTTTTTTTTAATTAAATGACAACATATCCAACAGACTGATTGTTTCTTCCTAAATGATTATGATAAAACACAACAATGATTAATTAGAAAACAATTAAATGTAACTTGTGGTTATGTTTGTTCCATAGTAGTTCATTATTCAGCGTACCATACAATTTTTGAACAACGGAAATGTTCCTGTAAACTTCTCTGTTCTGCCTGGGCAAATTATTATGTGCTTGCCTTATATTGTTAGCTGCTAGTGAGGGTACATTATTTGCACCCTCACTAACCGTAACTGATAACTTATTCATACTACAGCCTATGTTACCCCAACCACTCTTGCTTGGCAAACCTTGGGGCCAACTCATAAATGCTCATGAAACCCACCACAACAACTGCAAATTACAGATACAACTGTTAAATGTTGGACTTAATCAGAAATGCCACAGCCCTAAATTAAGTCAAATATCTGTTTACGCACAAAAGGACTTTCCAACTATTTTATTTTTTCCAGGCACAACTGAATTGTTTTGCTTTTGTGTTAGTAAAGTTAATTTCCTCATTGCCATCTTACACACATTCTTTAGGTCAAGTTTATCTTTCTATATTACCACTCTTTTCATTTTAAATCTATTATAGAAAACTCTGTTACTTTAGTCTACCATCTTCTAGCATTTACTCAAATTTTATGGAGATGCTCTAGGTTTTTTTTTCCTACCTTGCTGGAGTTATGACTTGCCCTTGCTTACAGGTTCAGCATCTCTGTGTTGATTACATTAAATACGGGGGTGTCAGAAGGACATTCTCAAGAGAAAACAAAAAAAAAGCCATTTCTAAATTTTGAGATGAAGTAGTTATAGATCTTGTGCCATAAATCCCCTTTTCTAGACCACACGTTACTATATCATAGTCTGAGACAAAGCTGAAAGCTACGTGTTGTGGGATACTGGAGATGCGTAATGTAGTACAAGTGCCATGGCACAGGGTGTATGTGTGTCACATACACATAAATGTATTCTATTACTAGATCACAGATAAATGGTGTGATAAAAGTATGTATCTTGTGCATAACTGTCATTTATCTATACTCCTGGAACATCAGCAGCATTTACCTGCACTTTCAGTGCATCAGTACCAGTTTATACTCATGGCATATTATCAAAGCTACTAAAATTCCACTACAGACAAAATGTACACTGCTGAAAAAATAATGTAATAGTTTACTCACCACACACAGAAGAAAAGACACAAACACACCCAATAAAATTTGTAGTGCATTTAGAAGTATCTCCCTAAGCCCAAGTCTCCCCTTAAGTTTATGCAAAATCCTGGCCTGTCTCTTAAATAGCCTAAAACATGACCTCTCAGGACCACTTGAGTCACTTTTCAGCTACAGCCTCAAAACAGGCTATATACTAAGAGAATGGAGGACGGCAACATTTATTCCCCTCACAAGGGTGGATCCTCAACTGACCCAGTAACTACAGGCCAATTATTCTAACTAGTCTAATATAAAAAGCCATCAAATTAATTATCATGGAAATGATCAATAAAGACACTGGCAACCTACAGATACTGACCCATCCCAGTTTGGTTTTCTCAGGGGAAGATCATCCCTACTCAACCGGGTAGACTTTTTAGAGAAGGTAAGCAAGGCAATAGATGAAAGGAAAATGGTGCATGCCATCTACCTAGATATGGCTAAGGCATTCAATACAATACTCAACTCAGATATTGTAGACAAACTCACCAAACTAGACATAAATTCATACATAATGCAATGGCTTGCCAGCTGGCTCACAGATAGGACCAAAGAAGTCAAGATTGATGAGACCAAATCGACCAAGAGGCAGGTCACCAACAGAGAACCACAGGGCTGAGCCCACTCCTGTTTGGCATCTGCTTCTTAGAGGTCAAGGATAATGTCAATGGCCTCTGGCTCACCCAGTTCACAGAAGACAGCAAATTGGAAGCTATCATAAATTTCCCCCATGACACCAACATCCTGCAAGATGGTCTAACATAGACCAATGACAGGAGCCAAAGTCATGATTAAAACTCAGTGCAAAGAAGTGCATTATAGTACCTTTGGGAAAACATCAACCCAGGCAAATTACTCCATTGATAAGACATCCCTAAGAGTTGACGCAGTAGTTAGAGCTCTGGGAACATATGTAGATAATAATCTGACCTTTGATCAACATATAGCCAAGATGGTAAGAAAACCATTCTATGCTCCCCAACTTATAAATATGGGTATGGCATCCAGGTCCAAGGAAGTTATAGTACTATGTTACTCAGCCCTTATCAGACCCATCATTGAATACAATGTCCTGTCAGCATATACCTGACTAGGCATATGCAACAGAATCCAGGGTATTAACACATTGCCCTACACAGACTGCCTTACAGTCCTGCCTTTGTATTCTGTCTGCTTAAGGGTTTTGACAGATATGTGTTTAGCATATAAAGCAACCCTTGATCCAGCCCTGATGGATCTGTTGCACATCTGCAAAACAAACAGCACCAGAAACACTAGATATAGGTATTAAAACTTTGCTAGCAGCATAAGTAGTAGAACATGCTGGCAAGACAGATATGTGTCACAAAGGATCCCTATGCTCTGGAATAGGCTCCCCATTAATGAGAAGCAGAGTCCGTCCCTAACCCTATTCAAAAGTAACTTTAACCATTGCAGGGGAAATCATACAGCAACAGTAAACATTCCCTAACTAACAATGGATGGGAAATTGTAAATTCAACCCTGGGTTTGTTCTCATATCTCCTATAGACAGAGGCCAACAGTAAACATTCCCTAATTAACATACCCCCCTAAAAACATTTCAACAACCTACAAATGGACATACCCCTCCTAATAAATATACCCCTCCAGTTTAGATGCAAATTTTACAAGGGGATGCAATAGGATCAGAGTGCACAATAGGCTTATAAATACTTACATACATGCATATATACATACAAATATTTCAAGCACTGGCATTAATGCTCTTCTAGCCTGCCAATATATCAAAACAGTTGCCCCCATAATAAGTGCCCAGGCTGTTCTTAAAAATATCTAAACTAGTGCTTGCTTTAATGTTATTTGGTAGTCTATTCCATGCATCAGCATTCCTATAGAATCTTCTACATAAGCTGTTTGATGATTCTCTATTACTTTTTGATAACCCCAAACATTCCCAGAGGTAGCTGTCATTAAATGCCCTATATTCCTGAATAAGATCTCCTCTTAAATATCTATATGAGACATTGTACAAGTTTGGATATTTTAGTCTTTCATAATAACTTAAATGTTCATATTTATGGACGCCCTTTGTATATTTCTGCTGTACTCTTTCCAGTTTGCTCATGCTTGTTTTCTTATAAGGTTTCCATGCTGTTATTCCATACTAAAGTTTGGGCCTAATGTAACTAACAAACAATCACTTCACCATTTCTGATTTCCTAGACTTTAGAAATTTTTTATACAACCGATAGTTCTAACTATCATTAACCATTTGGTTGATATAATTGGAAAAACACAAACTGGATCTACCCACATACCCAGGTCCTTAATGAGTCTACATTTTCAATTATTGCATGCTTTATTAAATACTCACCTTTCAATTTATGTCTCCCAAATGTCATATGCTTGTTTTTTGATGTATTTAGCAGCACACTATTCCTCTGTGCCAAAATGGTCAATTTAGTCAAGTTCCTTTGCAGACATGCCCTATCTGTAACACATGTAACCAGTTAACCCAAATTCAGGTCATCTGCATACAGACTGTAGAACCCCTCAGATGAAAAAGATAGGATTGAAAGATACAATCTAAGCAAGTATGAGCCTAGGAGAGAGTCCTGAGGGGCACCCTGACTGTAACCAAGAATTTCACCTGTGCAGTTGCCGTATGGTACTTGCCATGTCCTATTTGCAAGCCATGCAGCTATTCATCTTATCAAGAGTACATCAATACCTAGTTGTTCTGATTTACTGATCACTGTTTTATGTATGCCCTCATCAAATGCCGAAGTTAAATCTATATAAATTATATCTCCGCACAAATGTTCATTCATAGCTGTTATTATATTGTTAAAAAACATTAAGTAACAGGTGATAATAGATCTATTTTCAACATATGCATGTTGATATATGGTTTCATGTCCCAGCCATTTCAGTTCTGACAATAACTTATCCAATATTATCTTCTCCATTATTTTTCCACAACATGAAATTGGACTTACAGGTCTATATGACTCTGGGTTTGTCCTACTCCCCTTTCCCATAAAGGCAGGTTTAATAAGTACATGTTTCCAATCTTGAGGCATCTACCCATATTTATACAACCTATTAAATAATAGATATATCGGTACTGTAAAATCTTGGTGAAGTGTTCTCAGGTCATTATTACTAATTCTGCCTCCTCCCTGTGCTTTGTTCGGATCCAGTTTGTATAGTTCTTTTTCAATATAATCCTATTTGATCTCAGTATCTGAGGTTACCTGGATGTCACTAGAGCAACAGTTTACACCGTCTATGGAGCCAAACTGTTTTGCATAAGATTTTGTAAATATGTCTATAATCTGTTGTGTCTGAGAATACATTTTAGAATCTACACACAGCTTAAAAGTTTGTCTTTACTTCTTCCACATCTTATATATCTATAAAATAGTTTCCTATTATGCTTAACATCTTTATATACATTTTCTTCAAATTTTTCTTGATCTTGTCTCACGCTATGCTAAATATGTTTGTCCAGTTTATTTCAGTTTTCAAAGTTGCAGAACAATCTCTTTTCCATTTCTTATATTTTTGTCTGTCACCTTAATCAAGTGTATTATTCTTGTGGAAATATATCCTCCTGACACTGTGTGTCTAGATCAGATGTTTTTCGTTTTTTGTTTTTTTTTTTTGCATTCAAACAATTTCTCTTTCAATACTTTCCACTTTCCTTCTGCAGTTTTTCCACTAAAAGCATCATTCCAATTAGTTTTACATAGTGACTGTTTTGCTTTCACATAATCTGTTATTAAACTTTTGTGTGTTGCTTCCAATTTTAGTTTAGCAGAATTATCTAGCAACAAATTAGTCTAAATAATCCCATGATTACCACACATCAATGATGGTAAAACTTGACATGAAGCACCAGTAATTTCTTTAGGAACATAAACAATGCCTAGTATATTCCATTCCCTGATAGTTTTTTTTTTTGTTTGTTTTACAATCTGAAGCAATTGCATTATTCCAGTCTGTTTTGGGTAAGTTTAAATCCCCAGCCACTACTATTCTTTCCTCTTGAGTCTGTTTTGGGTAAGTTTAAATCCCCAGCCACTACTATTCTTTCCTCTTGAGTTTCGTCAAAGAAATGTATGAATTCCTCTAGGTCATTCACACTTGATTTTTGGTGGTCTATCCACTCCAACAATTGTTATATTTTCTGTCTTTATTTTCACAGTTACACAATCTACAGTACTGTTGTTATCAATGAACATGGAATAATCACAGCTCTCATAACTATCTTTAATCCCTATTATAACATCTCCACCTGATTTTTTTGTTAGAATGTGTGACGCCCATGCCCTGGCCCAGCAATCAAGGAGCATCAATCCTCACCACTAACAACAGTCTCATATAGGAGGAAAGGATATCAAATAGACACAGTAAAGTGCAATTTCCCTTAACAGCAAACAGAGATCACAGTCCGTCCAGGGCTGGTCGCTCCCTTGCTCTCCAGGTCCCCAATAAGACTCGCCACTGGTACAGCAATAGGGTCCAGATCTCAGCCTAGCTGGGCAAGCTAAAACCTCCAGCACCCTCTTTGTTCAACCAGTGCTTCATGTCCCTGCCCAAGTAGCTGACACACACACACTTTGAGATAAGAGTTTATACAACCACACAGACACTCCTGGGAAAGGCTGGCACAGGTTCTCCAGCTGTGCCCCGATTACCCAGACTATATGGTAGTACCACCTGCCACCACCCAGGTAATATTTATCAGCTACTCAAAGGCCCTTAAAAGGGTGTCCAATTATTACTGTGCAATATTATTATCCAATTGGTAGTATAACTAAACAGTCAAGGCATTTTAGATTGACTTGGTACAGTAATAACTATAAATATGCAATGTACTCTACAGCTTAAATTATCTCTACACAAAACAGCCACAGTTGAAAGGTTTTAAAATATATAATAATAAATAATAAAAACACAAGACAATACTTCTTAGTACACAGTGCTAGTCAAGAGTTCAGAGATCACAGAGAAATACTTAAAATAATTCAGTAGTACAGTTCTGACATCACAGAAAAACACTTAGTCTAACCTTTCTAGTTTCCAGCTATTTCTAAAAGAAAACACAAACCTAAGATAACTTACATATGAAAACAGGCACAGTAGTGATGAGTTGGATGGTCAAGACAAAAAATGCTTAATCCTCTCTGGTTCTCTCTGTTTAAATTGAAATTGCAATTCTGATTCACATTACATCATTCTTCACACTTTCCTGGGATTCCCAGGCTGAACATTACATCATTCTTCACACTTCCCTGGGTTCCCAGGCTAACAGAAACCACATTTACATTCTTAACATCTCCTTGTGTTATCTTGCAGCTGGTCAGGCAGCAGAGCAATAAAAATACATTTTCATGTTTAAATCTAGCAATTTAAATCTTGGTTAAAACAATAGAAAGAATGTCTTCATCTAGATGGGCTGGAACCAACTTTAGATCAAAGGGTCACAACATGCTTTTACTTAGTCAGTAGAGAGCACTGCTGTGACATTTTTTTGCAGTTCCACATCTAACAACAGTTTTTTTCCATTTAAAACAACAAGCTTGTGCCTTACATTAATATTTACAAATGATAAAATTATCTATAAAATTCTATCTGGTTAGGCTGGCAGCCTTCACACCCCCCCCCCCCCGGGAGAACTCAAGCTAGTTTTTCAAGTGACCCTTGAAAAATGCTGCTTGAGAGGGTTAGGTCTGTCTGAGTGTACCTCACCCCAATCCCTGTCTTGAGAGCCCATCTGCACTGGCATTGCTAACCCCACTGTGGTGCTGCACTTACATATCATATGCTTGCAACCCCAGGCTCCATCTTAGGAACTTGGCATTTTGCTGGCTGGCTCTGTTTAACCATGTTAGGGGGTTGTGATCTGTGATAACAGTGAATTTCCTTCCATACAGATAAGGCTGAAGTTTCTGCAGTGCACACACTATGGCTAGGCATTTCTTTTCTACAGCTGCATAGCATTCCTCCCTGGGTTGGAGCCTACGACTGAGATAAACCACTGGGTGCTTTTCTCCCTCTGAAGAAATCTAGCTAACTACAGCCCCCACCCCATGCTTCGAAGCATCCACCTGCACAACAAATTATTTGCCGTAATCTGGACTGGCTAACACAGGGGGTCTTCCAAAAGCTTCTTTACACTTCTGGAATGCTTGCTCACATGCTGGGGTCCACACTACCTTATCTGACCTGTTATTCCTTGTCAGGTCTGTGAGGGGAGCAGCTATGGTACTATAACTGGGGATGAACTTTCTGTAGTACCCATCTGTCCCTAAAATGCCCTCACCTGCTTTTTAGTAACAGGTGCAGGCCATGCCTGAATGGCTTCCACTTTGGCAGGTTCTGGCCTTATCTTACCACTCCCCATTCTATGTCCTAGGTAGGATACCTCTGCCATACCCACCTGACATTTGCTCAGCTTAATGGTCAACCCTGCCCTCTGTAGTCTGCCCAGCACCTCCCTGACATGCTGAAGGTGCTCTGGCTAGGAATGACTGTAGATGGCAATATCATCTAGGTAAGCAAGGGTAAACCCTCCTGCTCCTGCTAGGATATGATCTACCAGCATCTGGAAAGTCACTGGGGCATTTTTCATCCTAAAAGGCACCTTTGTGAACTCATACAAGCCAAAAGGAGTCACAAAGGCTGACTTCTCTCTATTACTGGGAGTCAAGGGTACCTGCCAGTAACCCTTGGCAAGATTAATGGTTATAAGATACTTAGCCCCACCCAGCTGCTCTAGGGCCTCATCTGTCTTAGGCATGGGGTAAGCATCTGACTCTGTGTGACTATTTAATTTCCTGTAGTCCACACAGAACCTGGTGCTGCCATCCTTCTTTGGCACCAACACCACTGGGGAGGCCCAGGAACTGTTGGACTCTTAAATCACCCCTAGTTCCAACATCTCCTGTACCTCTTCCCTCAGAGTCTGTTTGACTCTCTCAGGCACTCTAGAAAGGGGCTGCCTAACAGGCCTTTGGACACCTGTTTCCACCTGGTGCTGCCCCAGGTTGTTGCACCCTGGTTTCCCAGTGAACATGTCCCCAAATTCCTGCAACACTGCTCAGATTTCTCAAACCTGGGTAGAAGATAGCTGCTGGGACATTGCTACCCCTCCCACTGAGGTGTCAGCCCGAGCCTCACTGAAGAGATCCGTCCCCAGATCTCCCTCAGACTCCTTCTGCAATCCACTGCAAATGCTCAGCACAAGGGCCTCCCTATCATGGTAAGGTTTCATCATGTTAATATGGTACAATTTGTGCCCCTGCCTTCTGCCTAGCAGTTCCACCATGTAGTTAACATAACTTACCTTTCTTACTGCCTTGTAGGGTCCCTCCCAAGCTGTTTGCAGCTTGTTGTGTCTGACAAGAATAAGAACCATTACCTGCTGCCCCACAGCATACTCTCTAGCTCGAGCATTGCTTCTGCCAGGTTCTCCTGGGCCAAGCCCATGAGTTCCCTAAGCCTTGTCCTGAGGTTTAGGATGTATGCCACAACAGACTCCTTGTGAGACTCACACTCACCTTCCCACTCATCTCAAATTAAATCTAGAGGTCCCCTCACCCTATGCCCATACAGCAATTCAAAG
The DNA here is from genome assembly GCF_019279795.1 of Protopterus annectens. Classification (NCBI taxonomy): domain Eukaryota; kingdom Metazoa; phylum Chordata; order Ceratodontiformes; family Protopteridae; genus Protopterus; species Protopterus annectens. The sequence goes on along the minus strand of NC_056729.1, from coordinate 1,980,685,934 downwards.
GGTGAAAAACCTGTGGATTCCTGGGGAACATCTCTGTAAGCAAACAACAGATGGGACAAATATTTGTCCCAGTCCCTCTTAAACTGATCTGCAAATGCCCATAGCATGGACTTGATTGTAGAGTTTAACCTCTCAACAAGACCATTAGTCTGGGGATGGTAGCGGGTGATCTTCATGTGCTTCACCCCACAGGACTTCCACAGACAAGCCAGCAGGTCTGACATGAAATTGGCACCTCTGTCCGTGAGTATTTCTTTTGGGAAACCTACCCTGCTGAAAATCTCTAACAAAGCATTTGCCACCTTCTCTGCCTCAATGGAGGACAAAACCACTGCCTCAGGATATCGTGTAGCATAATCCACTACCACTAAGATATACTTTTCCCTGTGGAACTTGTGGTACTCAGAGGACCTACAATATCCATAGCTACCCTCTGAAATAGCTCCTCAATCACAGGCAAAGGCATCAAAAAAGCTCTCACCTTGTCTCCTGCCTTGCCTACCTTTTGGCACTGCTTACAGTTCCTGCAGTACCCTGCTACATCTCTGGAAATTCTAGGTCAATAGAAGTTCTGCATAATATGCCTCTTTGTATGTTTTATGCCCATATGACCTGCAAAGGGAATATCATGGGCTATGGCTAGAAGCGTCAGATGGTAGGCTCTAGGCACTACCAACTGCTGTACTCTCTCACCTTCTAGCCCTACCCCAGGGGTCCACTCTCTGTACAGTAACCCTTTGTCCCAGTATACGGATCCCCTCTTTCCTTGAGAATCAGGTGCCTCCCTAGCTACCTGCCTCAGGCCTTGCAATGTAGGGTCTGAGAGCTGAGCCTGTCTCAACTCTCTCCTTGTAACCCTTCCCAGCTCCCCTTCCACAGGAAGTCTGGCATCCTCTGACAGTGGTGCCTCACTGTCAGCTTGGGTACTACTACTTACCTCTACCTTTGCAGTCACTCTGTCCAAGGGACCATCAGTACCCACAAGCAGCTGTGGCTCACATTTAGTCTCACTGCTGCAGAGTAGCTCCCTCCCTGAAGTAACAACCTCACCAATCCTGGCTGCAAGTATGCAGTCTGTCTGGGTCTCCCCCAGGCTCCCAGATCCACATGCTTGTCTCCTAGCCTGACTGTGTGTAACTGCATAAGCACATGGTGCTGCCTCATCCAAATCCTTCCCTCTCAGGACATCTGCAGGATGGTAGTTTAGTACCCTTGTTGTCTCAAGACAACCTATTGGCATTTTCTCTTTCCCATTTACTGGCTCCCTCACCTTTTGTTCCCCACCTTGCCTCTGTGGACATCTGTATACCACATGGTCCCACTGGTTGCATTCAAAACATTTAACCCTAGCCTCTGGATGTGTACCTGGACTACTGGCTTCACCTGCTACTGACAGATTCTGTTGGGGCAGTCTGTGCTGCCCACCATGGGTTTCTTTAGATCCATGAGCAGTACTGGGGGTCCCCTTCCTGTGCAGGGCTGCCCTGTTACCATGTATAGATCTCCCTTCTTCCCCAATTCATCTGAAGTAGCACATTGTCTATCAGCTATCCAGATCCTCATGTCTGCAGGCAAAGTGCTAAGAGCTTGTTCCCTCACCAAAAGGCCTGCCAGCCCTTCAAAAGTGGTGACCTGACATCCACTCACCCACCTATGGAAATAAGTGGTCAGTTCAGCAACATATTCACACACACTTTCATCTGTCTTGCATCTATGCTCACAGAACCTTTTCCTATACGTTTTAGGTGTTAGTTTAAAAAACTGTAATAGACAATTTTTTCCAGCAGTATAATCAAAACATGCACATCAGACATTTTAGACAATACAGTTACAGCTTTACCATGGAGTAAGGGGGTCAGGAACCGTACCCAGAGCCTGTGGTCAACACTATACTGTTTGCATACCCTCTCAAACATATGAATGAAACTATCACAATTATCCATCTCTTTAAACTGCGGAAGAAATTTACTGACCAGTTGTGCTTCTGGGGTCCAGTTACTCCTTTCCCCATTAACTCCATGACTCTGGTGAAGAGTCAGCATTTCTCTCTCATGCTTCCTCTGCCTCTCCTTTTCCTCAGCTTCTATCTCCAAACGCCTGGCCTCCAACTCAAGTCTCTTTAGCTCCAGATGGATTTTTAAGTCCTCTGCAGAAAGGTTGAGCTGTCTATACTCCGAAGATATTATATCTCCACTGTCAGTCCGATTGTCCTCCTGGTTGCTGTTTTCTGATGCAGCTGTAACCAAGGCTGCAATCAGGTCTGCCTTAGTCAGGTTTCCATGCACCAGTCCCCTAGCCGGGCACATCTCTGCCATCTGGCTCCTTGTCAGCTTTCCATACTCCTCTGCTGACATACTGCCTGCTCACCTTGACTAACTAAACTAACAAAAGAAATAAAACAATTGTGATCTGAACTCTGAGTATTCACTGCATGGCTGATTTAAAGTACAAAACACCTTCAAAGCTCACTGTACACAAGCTACAGGAATTCACTCTACCCACACCACTACAAGCCAATTAGTATTTGCCACCAATTAATATGTGATGTGGATATCCCACCACTGCCAAACAATTAATATGCGACACCCATGCCCTGCCCCAGCAATCAAGCAGCCTCAATCCTCACCACTAACACCAGAGGAGGCGTCTCATATATGAAGGAAAGGATAACAAATACACACAGTAAAGTGCAGTTTCCCTTAACAGCACACAGAGATCACAGTCAGGCCAGGGCTAGTTTCTCCCTTGCTCGCCAGGTCCCCAATAAGACTCCCCACTGGTGCAGCTATAGGGTTCAGATCTCAGCCTAGCTGGGCAAGCTAAAACCTCCAGTACCCTCCCTGTCCAACCAGTGCTTCGTGCCCCTGGCCTAGTAGCTGACACACACACACTTTGAGATAAGAGTTTATACAACCACACAGACACTCCTGGGAAAGGCTGGCACAGGTTCTTCAGCTGTGCCCCTATTACCCAGACTATACAGTAGTACCGCCTGCTACCACCCAGCTAATATTTATCAGCTACTCAAAGGCCCTTAAAAGGGTGTCCAATTATTACTGTTCAATATTATTATCCAATTGGTAGTGTAACTAAACAGTCAAGGCTTATTAGATTGACTTGGTACAGTAATAACTATAAATATGCAATGTACTCTAGAAACTGTACTCTTAAATTATCTCTACACAAAACAGCTGCAGTTCAAATGTTTTAAAATATTTAATAATAAATAAAAAACACAAGACAATACTTCTTACTACACAGTGCTAGTCAAGAGTTCAGAGATCATAGAGAAATACTTAAAATAATTCAGTAGTATAGTTATGACATAATAGAAAAATACTTATCTAATCTTTCTAGTTTCCAGCTATTTCTAAAAGAAAACACAAGTCTAAGATAACTTACATATGAAAACAGGCAGAGTGCTGATGAGTTGGATGGTCAAGACAAAAATGCTCAACCCTCTCTGGTTCTCTCTGTTTAAATTGAAATTGCAGTTCTGATTCACATTACATCATTCTTCACACTTTCCTGGGGTTCCCAGGCTACACATTACATCATTCTTCACACTTCCCTGGGTTACCAGGCTAACAGAAACCGCATTTACATTCTTAACATATCCTTGTGTTATCTTGCAGCTGGTCAGGCAGCAGAACAATAAAAATACATTTGCATGTTTAAATCTAGCAATTTAACTCTTGGTTAAAACAACAGAAAGAATGTCTTCACCTAGACAGGCTGGAGCCGACTTTAGATCAAAGGGTCACAACATGCTTTTACTTGGTCAGTAGAGAGCACTGTTGTGACATTTTTTTGCAGTTCCACATCTAACAGCAGTTTTTTCCATTTAAGACAACAAGCGTGTGCCTTACATTAATATTTAGAAATGATAGAATTATCTATAAAATTCTATCTGGCTAGGCTAGCAGCCGTCACAGAATGTCTTTTACAGTAAAAACATTTATACTCTGATAGAACTGGTTTCAAGTCATTGTTCTTTAACCTTGTTTCACAAACAATAAAAACAAAAATTTTGTGGAAATAGCAAATTTTCCAGTAAAAAAAAACTTTATTATTACTGCACCTAGCATTAACCATCAAAGATGCATTGAATGATGGTATCTGTGAACTGTTAAATTTTCCACCTGGGAAAAATCCTGCTTTATGTTTGTCAAATATTGCAAAATAATCTACTGCAAAAATTATCTTCCTTGATGTTGACAAGAATACACCATCCTGTATGAATACTGTATATTTGAGCCCAAAATTAGGCTTGGATGCTCTACACATTTCCACAATTTAAAACAGGACATTTTTTTCAGGTAAGTTTTTACCCAAAAATCTTTTCATTCACAATGAAATGACTTTCCTTCCTATATGAGATTTGTGAAAATATGTCCTAACACTTGTACAAGGTATGCTATCTAAGAGGGCTGTAAGTTCCCTATTAACAGTCAGATATTTGTACTGACATGAATAAAAACAGATCCCTGCATTTCTTCCTTACATTAAGGCTTTCTAAGGTCTGAATCACATCTTCTATTTTTCACTCCTGGCAAGTATAACACTATTTGATGCTACTATTTGATGTTCATTTTCTTCTCTGCAAATGTAAATATGAGTTCCTGTAATAACTGAATCTCCAATTATAAGAATATCTTTTCTGACCAAATATGAAGAATCTTCAACTTTTAATTCAGTAATATCTGGTCTATCAACTGTTACAAATGGAATGATCTTCATCACCATTAGTCATATTAATCACACTATTTTCATTGCCTATTAAATTTGCAAGTATGCAATTCTCATCCAGCTGGCTTTATACATTAAATGGACAACAATCCAACTAATAACCACACCAGAAATGTGGAAAAACAGCAAAAGTCCAGATAAACCTCCACAGATTTATTACAGACAGTTAAGCACTTTTATCCCCAAGTGGGACTTCTTCGGACCTCTGTGGAAATCTGTGGAGTTATATCTGGACTTTTGCTGCTTTTTCCACATTTCTGGTGTGGTTATTTGTACATCCACAGCTTGAGCCATGTTGTCAACGTCTGTCTTTCTCCTCTTTTTTTTCTTACAGTAATGTTTTTCAATACTTCCATATTAAATTTTGATTTTTTTTCCTTTTCACCTGTCCCTTTTTCCTACCTTCTCTTCTGGAAAAAATTATGCCTTTTTTTCTATAGACTGAAGGTTTTCTGATAGAAAATGGTATCGTTCTCTTTAATCTGTGTGTTATATAACAAAGTAGTGTCCTTTTTGGCATGCGTTCTCTTTACTTTACATTTATCAGTTTCCTTTTCTACTTTGTTATTTGTTATGAACTTCTTCCTTTTTTCTTTTTTTATTTCCTTCTATACACTCTGAATCCTCAGATTGCTGAATACTTTTATCCAGAATTCCAAAGTTAGTGGCTTTATCTTGTTCATAGGTTCATAGGTTCATACTAGGCTATCTGCCCTAGGGCATTTATAAGCCTAGCCAGAATGTGTTTGTCTTTCGCCACCCATTTTAAATTTATTTTGCTATGCCCTTTTTCGAGGTTAGTATACTGTGCCTCTGAATAACAGTGACACAGAAGTGATACCCGGGCTAAACCTACGATCTCCCATCCACTCATTAAGATTCCTCTTGAAGAGAGTCAATGAGGGACTCTGCCTAACCTGGACTGGGATTTTATTCCAGAGTGAAGGGAGCCTCTGGGTTATGAATCTGTCCCTCCAGCATGTCCTATTTATTTCAGTGCTGAGGTTCAAGTCTCTCGAGTGCGTAGCTCGATGGGATTTGGATTTTCTGAGGTGCAGCATGTCCATTAATTCTGGGTTGGACATGGCTTTATATGTCAGGCACAGATCGCCTCTGAACAGGCGGTATGCCACTGAGTAGAGCTGGAGTTTCTTTAACCGGGCAGCATATGGCATCTGTTTGAGCCCTTTGATCCTCTTGGTGAGGTACTTTTGGGGTCTTTCCAGTTGCTGCAGGTGTCTGGTAAGGTACATCCCAAAGGGCATTGTACTCAATTATGGGCCTGATGAGGGATGAGTAAAGAGGCACGATGACCTCCCCTGATCTAGATGTGAATCCCTTCATGATTAGGTGGGCTATATAAAATGTTTTTCTAACCACTTTGGCCACGTGGTTGTCAAATGAGAGATTGCTATCAACTTGGGTCCCCAGGTCCCTAATTACTTCTTCTGTACTTAATGGATTACCACCTATGTGGTAATTTGTGGGCACTTTGTTTTTGCCAAAGGGGATGACTATACACTTTTTGGCATTTAGCTTGAGGCCATGGCTCTGGCACCAGTTGTCTGTTTCTATGAGGCCCTTTTGGAGGATGCTTGTGTCAGCTGGAGAGTTGATTATGACACCCAGTTTGCAGTCATCTGCGAACTTGGTCAGCCACAGTCCTTCCGTGTTGGCCTGTACCTCCGAGAAATATATACCGAACAAGAGGTCCCAGGACTGAGCCTTGTGGGACACCACTTGTAACTGGTTTGGAGTCTGACATGGCTCCAGCAATTCTAACCATGTGGGTTCTGTCCTTGAGCCAGTTTGCAATCCATCTAGTGACATAGGGGTTTATATTTAAGCTGGTGAGCTTATCTATAATGCCCAAGTGGGGTATTGTATCGAAAGTTTTTGCGAGGTCCAGGTAGGCTGTGTGGACCACCTTCCCCTCGTCAATGGCCTTGGTGACTGTTTCAAAGAAATCAACCAGGTTTAAGAGGCAGGATCTGCCCTTAACAAAGCCGAACTGGGTAGGATCCAGTGTCTGTAGGTCCCCAATATCTTTATTTATGAGGTCCATGATGATCCTTTCCATAGCTTTGCAGACCAAGCTAGTCAGGCTTATGGGGCAATAGTTTCCAGGATCCGTTGAGGCACCACCTTTATGGAGAGGGACCACTGTTGCTGTACGCCACTCTTTGGGCACATATCCTGTAGTAAGGCTGAGATTGAACAGTAGTTTTATGTTTGGGTTTAGCTCTTCTTGGAGTTCATGTAGGACGCAGCCGGGACACCGTCTGGTCCCATTGATGCTGTGTTTTGCTTTGGAGAGGCGGCTCTTACATGAGCATCTGAGATATCAGGGGCAGCACTCTGCTGGGATAGATATTTGCCCTTTTGGTGGGAGGGGAGAAGTTTGCGCTGAACCTGTCAGCTAGGATGTTGGCAATGTCTGTGGGTTCAGTGTATTTTTTGTCATTTTGGACTAATTCTGAGCATATCTGGGAATTACCACCCAGGTTCCTAACATAACTAAAGAAAGCCTTGTGATTATCCTTAGTGTCCTGTGCAATTTTTCTCTCGAAGCTGGCCTTAGACAATTTTATGAGTGCCCGTAGTTTTTTGCTAATACTGATCAGTGATGCCTTCCCTTTTTGGGATTTTGCTCTATCATTTAGTAGCTTCCTCCTTCTATTGTATAGTTTGTTTATGGTGGCTGGGGTCCACCAGACAGGACGTCTGCCTTTGGAGGATTGGGTCTTGGTTTTATTTGGGATCGCATGATCCATGCATTCCTGAAGGTGTTCATAGAATGCGTTTATAAAAGATTCTGCGGTCTGGGCCGTATTTTCCACAGGCCCGGGGGCTTTGAAGGATTCCACCTCGGTTTTGAGGAGTGTGAAATTTGCTTTAGAGAAGTTTTCACTGTGGTTTTCTGGGCAGGGGGTGGGGTCGGGATGTGAATATCCAGTGAGATTAGTTTATGGTCTGATCTTACCAGTGAGGGATACACTTCTGGTCTGGAGCATAGAGTCCCCATGTTGGTGATGATCAGGTCCAGTATGTTTTCCCCTCTTGTGGGAGTGGTAACAAGTTGTTCCATAGCATTTGAGTTTATAAATTCTAGGAACCTTTGGGCTAGGGTGTTGGAGCTAGAGTAATGCTCCCAGTCTATGTTTGGGTAGTTGAAGTCGCCCAATATAATGGTGTTTGGAGAGACCTTCATATTTTCCAGTGTTCTCAGAAAGGCCGAGTGGGGTTCCTGGGTTTGGGAGGGTGGTCTGTAGCAGGCTATAAACTGGAAGGCAGTTTTACCCACTGTTAGTTGCACATGGATAGTCTCTGATGCTTCGTGCTTTGCCACCAACCTGGAGGTGTGGGTATCTTTGATGAATATCGATACTCCCCCTCCTTTTGTGGTTTGGTCCAAGTTTTGGGGCTGAAAAGCATGGTATGAGGTATAACCTGGTAGTGCTGGGGTGCTCTCGGGAGCCCTGAACCAGGTTTCTGTTACTGCACAGATATCGATGTTCTCCATGCTAAGGAGAGTTTCGAGTGCATGCATCTTGAGGTTTAGACTTCTGGCGTTGAGTAGCATTACTCTTAGTTTCTTATCCCTTGTGATACCTATGGAGGTGCGTTTGTCTTTTGAGCCTTGCCTAAAAAAGGCCCTTTCACAGGGGTTGACTGATCTTTACAGACAAAAGAAAATCCTTTCCTAAATGTGTTCTATTTTTCCTCTGCATAATAATATTTTATCAGTCCAATCATTAATATATATAACAACAGTTCTCAAAGCCTATAAAGGCAATTGTGGTCGTTGGCATAGTATATACCTATGAACCTATTAACCTAAAAATACTAAACAAGATAAAATAAACTGAAACATAGATCACATTTCCAGTCACTTTAATAAAAAAAAATCTAACTTTAAACACAGTATAAAAATACTTACAACCCACAGAAATACTGTAGTCTACTTGAAAGGGTTGTACACTTAAAAGTATACTTAGTTTTAAAAACACTAAATAAAAATAAATAAAATAAACTGGAACTCAGACCACATTTTCCATTCACTAGAATGCAAAATGCAGTGTTACATACACACTGAACAACACACACTCACACACTATTTAGCCGCCTATTTTGAGCATTTTCTGGCTTGTTAAACTTGATTTCTGCATTAGTAATTGTATTTAGAGCACAACCTAGAGCTGTTTTCTGAATTTCCTGTTTGCACTTATTTTTAAAATCATTTTTTTTCTCAAAACTTGCATTTTATCTGTCTTTGGCCTAGCACTCTTGTGTGGGGTCATTTACTGCACTGTTATAACTTGTTGATACTTGTGAACCTCTGCTATCTCTGAAAAAAAAAAAAAAATCTTGCTTTTTTCCCCACTTTTCTGAGATTTAAAAAAATTCAGTTACAGGCTTGCTGTTCTTGAACTGTTTGTAAGTTTCTTGGAGGCCATTTTTTGCTTGGGCTAAAGGGAAGTCTCTCTGTTGATCAGTGGCAGTGAAAAACATTGAGCAGCCTGCCTGCCCCTGTGGGAGTGGTTACTGACTTGAAACTGTAGTTTTATTGGCCATTTTGGGTCAATTCCAAACTCCTTCATCTTCCTCTCTTAAAACCCTCTTTTGCGTGGTTTTGCGTTTTTGTGCATAAGCGCAACAGCGGGCAGCGCCGCCTAATTGAGTTTAAACTATTCCTGGCTCCACAAAGTCTGCTCTTCACTTTTTCCCTTAGAACTGCTCTATCTCTCAATTTAAACACCATATTCTCATTCTAAGGCCCTTCACTGGTCCAATTAAGTAATCCTACAAGTTAGCACTATTAAACCATAAGCACTACTTACTCTTATACTCTCTACGATTACCCTGTCCTCTATTGGTCCATCTTAAATTCAGTTTCCCTATATTACTCTAGCATGTCCAAAGGTGAGTCAATGGTTTCCTCTCCAGTCCAGCTGGTGAATCTGGGAATTTTGAGGCAATGCTACAACTGTCTCATGTACACGGACAACCCTCTCCTCCTCCAAACAGGTTCAAATATATGTGAGAGATGCAACTATTTAGCCAAACTGGAGGCTGAGCTCTCTCATCTCAAAACTGGTGTAACCAGTCAGGAGGAGAAGGTACCCTCACACAACACAATTCCAGTATCACATAGTCCCACCACATCAGCGAACCAAACACATAAATACACAAAAACATACTCGGAGGCTCTAAATAAAAATCTACCTAAGCAACAGAGACCTCCAAAGCAGACATCCAAGCAAACGCTACCTCAAAACAAAACACGCACAACACATAGCCCACAAAGTCAGTGTGCCAAGCAGCCACAGCCCTTAAGGCTGAATAACACACCTGATACTCTTGTAATAGGTGACTCTATTGACAGACACACTGACGTCCCACTCACCAGGCTGAATAAAGAGAAGGTCACGGTGAGCTGCCTGTTGGGTGCTAGGATCCACCACATAACGCAAGCATTCAGGTCACTCCAAAGCAAATACAAATATGACTCAGTCATTGTACATGCTGGCGTGAATGACCTGAGACGTACCTCCCTGGACTACATGAAAAGAGACATAGAGGAGCTCTCTGATCATGTAGCCCAGGCTGGCATGTCCCTGACCTTGAGCAGCATCTTACCCTCACCTAGAATGATGCCACAGTACAAAGACAAAATGATCAATTTTAACAATTGGCTAAAATTTTGGTGTCATTCAAAGGGGATCCAGTGCCTGTCAGCCTGGGATGACATGCTCGATAAGCCACGTTGCTTCGCTAGGGATGGCTTGCACCTGTCACCACTGGGCTTTCAGATATTGGCAAAGGCTCTTGCCACCCCATAGTGCCTTTTTTAGGCAAGGCTCAAAAGTCAAACCCACCCCCATAGACAGCACAAGGAGCACGAAACTAAGGGTAATGCTGCTTAACGCCAGAAGTCTTAACCTCAAGATGCACGCACTCGAAGCTCTCCTCAGTATGGAGAACATCGATATCTGTGCAGTGACAGAAACCTGGTTCAAGGCTCCAGAGAGCACCCCAGCACTACCAGGCTATACCTCATATCATGCTTTTCGGCCCCAAAACCCGGACCGAACCACAAAAGGAGGGGGAGTTTCCATATTTATCAAGGATATCCACACCTCCAGGTTAGTGGCATTGCACAAAGTATCGGAGACCATCCATGTGCAACTAACAGTGGGAAAGACTGCTTTTCAGTTTATAGCATCCTACAGACCACCCTCTCAAAGTCAGGAATCCCACTCGGCTTTCCAGAAAACATTGGAGAACATGAAGATCTCTCCGAACACAATTATATTGGGCGACTTCAACTACCCAAACATTGACTGGGAGCACTACTCAAGCCCCAGCACCTTAGCCCAAAGGTTCCTGGAAATTATAAACTCAAATGCTATGGAACAACTAGTCACCACTCCCACAAGAGGGGATAACATACTAGACCTGATCATTACCAACATGGGGACTCTATGCTCCACACCAGAAGTATATCCCTCATTGGTAAGATCAGACCATAAATTAATTTCACTGGATGTCCACATCCCGACCCCACCCCCAGCCCAGAAAACCACAGTGAAAAACTTCTCAAAAGCGAACTTCTCACTTCTCAAAACTGAAGTGGAATCCTTCAAGGCCCCAGGGCCAGTGGAAACTATGGCCCAAACTGCAGAATCCTATATAAACGCATTCTACGGACATCTCCAGAAATGCATGGATCATGCTATCCCAAACAAAACCAAGACCAAATCATCCAAAGGCAGGCCTCCAGTCTGGTGGACCCCTGCCATAAATAAACTGTACAACAGAAGGAGGAAGCTACTACATGATAGAGCAAAATCCCTAATAGGGAAGGCATCTCTGATCAGTACTAGCAAAAAATTACGATCCCTCATAAAATCCTCCAAGGCCAGCTTCGAGAGAAAAATTGCACAGGACACCAAAGACAATCATAAGGCTTTTTTCAGTTATGTTAGGAACCTGGGATGCAACTCCCAGACTTATTCTGAGTTGATTCTAAATGACAAAAAAATACACTGAACCCACAGACATCGCCAATATCCTGGCAGACAGGTTCAGTGCAAACTTCTCCACCCCCCAAAAGAGCAAGTATCTATCCCGGCAGAGGGCTGCCTCCCAAACATCTCTGATGCTCAGGTGAAGGCTGCCCTCTCCAAAGCAAAAAACACTGCTTCCATGGGACCAGATGGTGTCCCAGGTTGCGTCCTACATGAACTCCAAGAGGAACTAATCCCTCAAATAAAACAGCTATACAATCTCAGCCTCACTACAGGATATGTGCCCACAGAATGGCGTACAGCAACAGTGTTCCCACTCCACAAAGGTGGAGCCTCTACGGACCCTGGAAACTATCGCCCCATAAGTCTGACTAGCTTAGTCTGCAAGGCTATGGAGAGGATCATCATGGAGCTCATAAACAAAGACATTGGGGACTTACTGACACTAGATCCTACCCAGTTCGGCTTTGTCAAGGGCAGATCCTGCCTTTTGAACCTGGTTGACTTCTTTGAAACAGTCACCAAAGCCATAGATGAAGGGAAGGTAGTCCACACAGCCTATCTGGACCTTGCAAAGGCATTTGACACAATACCCCACTCGGGCATCATAAATAAGCTATCCAGCTTAAATATAAACCCCTATGTCACAAGATGGGTCGCAAACTGGCTCAAAGACAGAACCCACAGAGTGAGAGTTGCTGGAGTCATGTCAGACTCGAAACCGGTCACAAGTGGTATCCCACAGGGTTCTGTCCTGGGACCACTCTTGTTCGGTATATAATTTTCCGAGGTACAGGCAAACGTGGAGGACTATGGCTCACCAAGTTCGTAGACGACTGCAAACTGGGCGCCATAATCGACTCTTCAGCTGACACAAACATCCTTCAAAAAGGTCTCACAGAGACAGATAACTGGTGCCAGCGCCATGGTTTAAAGCTAAATGCCAAAAAATGTATAGTCATACCCTTTGGCAAAAACAATGTGCCCACAAATTACCACATAGGCGGAAACCCATTAAGTACAGAGAAAGTTATTAGGGACCTGGGGACCCAAGTTGATAGCAATCTCTCCTTTGAAAACCACATTGCCAAAGTGGTTAGAAAGACCTTCTACATAGCCCACCTCATCACGAAGGGTTTCACATCTAGATCAAGAGAGGTAATCGTGCCCTTTATTCATCCCTCATCAGGCCCATCATAGAATACAATGCCCCTTTTGGGATGTACCTTACCCGACACCTGCAGCAATTAGAAAGACCCCAAAAGTATCTCCCCAAGAGGATCAAGGGTCTCAAACAGATGCCATATGCTGCTCGGTTAAAAAAACTCCAGCTCTACTCAGTTGCATACCGCCTACTTCGAGGCGATCTATGCCTGACATACAAAGCTATGTCAAATCCAGAATTAATGGACATGCTCCACCTCAGTAAATCTAAATCCCTTAGAGCCACACGCTCGAGGGACTTGAACCTCAGCACAGAAATAAATAGAACTTGCTGGAGGGATAGGTTCATAACCCAGAGGCTCCCTTCGCTCTGGAATAGAATTCCAGTTCATGTGAGGCAGAGCACCTCACTGAATCTCTTCAAGAAGAATCTCGATAGGTGGATGGGGGATCGTAGGTTTGTCCCAGGGATTACTCCCGTGTCACTATTAGACAGAGGCACAGTAAACTAAACCTTAAAAAGGGCACAGTATACTCAAATCAAGGGGTGGCGTAAGCCATACAGAATCGGGCTAAGCTTATAATTGCCCCAGGGCAGATAACCTATTATGAACCTATGAACACACACACACACACACACACACACACACACACACACACACACACATACACACAAAAACATACATTTAACTCATCAACACAGTACTGCTCAACTAAATCAATCCCACAGAAATAAAATGCATTTTTTATTAGAATTAAGAAAAGTCAATGGGAAGCATTAACATAAAACAAAATATATAAAGCTTGCAAAATGGAAAATGTAGGGGTATCATTTTGTCTGCTACATTAAGTAAATTGTAGCATCTGAACTTCCTTCATAATAAGTGGTGAAACTTTTTCATGAAGCCTATAGTATAAGGCAATTCTTCATGAATCACATAGTAGACTCTCCTGTATTTCACGTGTGTGTGTGTGTGTGTGTGTGTGTGTGTGTGTGTGTGTGTGTGTTTGTGCATTTGAGTGAATGGATATACCCATCATTTTCAATACTTCAGCATCTTCTATACCTAGTTCAGATCATGGGGAGATGGAAACTTTCCCAGTAATTTACTCATTTATTTATTTATTTGTCTTTTCTTTTTTTACTGGGAAAGTCCAACTGGGTAATACCCATTTTCAGAATAGGCCTGGGGAGAAAAGCTCCATTTGCTTACAAAGTTCCAGTTAAACACAGAGTAGTTACATATCTATTTACATTTATATATACAAACAGTAGTTACATTTATACATTCTAAGATTTCTCAGAAATAGAAGTTACTAAAGAGAAAGCCGACAGGTAACTTAGTGGATTGTACAGGCAGCAGTTATGCATAAAAAATATTTTTTCATTTCAGTGAGAGGTTGGGTGTATTCTATTTAAGGAGAGTATTTGGCGACTACTGTATGGTGAACGCAAATTGTCAGCCTTGTAATGAGCACGTGCAGGACCAGAACTGGTTAAGATGTTGTTTAAGCAGTGGTTTAAAACTATTAAGTTTGTCGGAGAGTTTTATTTGTGTGGGAATACTATTTCAGAGTTTAGCAATGTAATGGGAGTATATCACGTCTCCTGCAACACTATTTGACTCATTTGTAAATAATAAGAATTTGTTACTACAACGGAAGGGCCTTGCTGGACAGTAGGTCAGTAATAAGTTCTGTACTGCAGAGCATTTTTTTTGGATGATGAATGAGTTTGTCTGCTGTAGTTTTTGTGAATCTGTTTGGTAATTGTGTAGTTCAAGCCAATTTAATTGCTTTAAGCTATGGCAATGGTGGGTTCTATGAGGGAGACTGGTGGCAAATTTAGCTATTTTATTGTAGCAGGAGGCAAGTTTCTTTCTTTGAGCATCATTTAAGTTTGTTAGGGTAGGAGGGGCATATAAGAGAGTTGGCAATAAGAAGGTAGTGGCTAGAGCTTTTCTTGCAGTGTCTGTAAGGAATTCATTGATCCTATAAAGGGAGCCTAGTTTCTGGTGTGTAGATTTAATGGTGTGCAGTATATGCTGGTCATATTTGAGACTGTTATAACACTTAGAAGTTTACTGTGAGTTACAGTTTCAATGACAGTATTATTTGCTGTCTTTATGGTAATTTTTTTTTTAATTTGGCAACTTTTTAAGGTAAAAAACATAACTTAGTTTTCCTGGGGCTGAATAGACTGTTTGATTGTTTGAGCCAAGTTTCTAACAGAGGAGAAAGATTTGGGGGTAATGTCTTGGAGCTTATTTATTGTTGAGGCTGCACATATTAATGCTGAGTTGTCTACATACTGAATTAAACTAGTATGGTGAGTGGGGGTCTGGAGGTCATTAATAAATATATATTAAATAGGAGAGGAGCCAGGATGGAGCTCTGAGGGACACCTGTATTAACTGGTTGGATGGATAAATAGGTTTGTTGCCATTTAATGGCTTGTTGCCTTCGAGGCAAGTAACTAAGAAACCACAACAAGGAGTATTGTGCAAGTCCTATTGAGGAGAGTTGAGGGAATCAATTAGTTCTAAAGACTCAAGAGGGCACAGACACACACACACACACACACACACACACACACACACACACACACACACACACACACACACACATACACACACACTACTCAAACAGGGCATGCCTAAACCAACCTATGGCATCTCCATTTCACTTACTCAAATGTCTTTGAGATATAGGAAGAAACTGGAAACTACAGTAAATCCCCATACAGGCACAAGTATGTCATGTAAGCATCATACAGAAGGTAATACCAGTTAGGAACCAAACTGGAAAGCCAAGCACCACATGATAACAATGGTTATATATTACGGTTACTCTATGATATGATTTGCCTGCAAATATCATAGCTCCCCTTGGCTGTGTTTTGCCAGATCAAGCAATAAAAAGCATGAATAAATGATTATAGAAAGTTAATAGGTGTTAGCAAGAATAGATGGTGACATATCTGGGCTGAAAAAAGGATTTAGCATCTGTGTATAAACAACCGGTTAGAAATACTGTAAACATTTCTGTGCATCTTGGATAGGACTCTATAAACTCTTAGGCATTTAAAAGCATGTTACCCTGAGCAGTTACACCAAACTAAACTCTGTAAAAACCCTCTGCAATTCTTCTGGAGACAGAGGCATGAGAAATCATTGAGGTTTACTGTTATTTCAAAAAAGTTGTAATGCCTTGCTACTGCAGGATACTTTGAAACTATACATTGTCATAGCTTGCCAGTGTGTACTTACAAAGCAATGCAGTAGCCCTCTAAAATCACTGTGGCTTTCTTGCATGGAGGGAGATCCCCGTGGGTCAGCAGTGTAACCATTAGCATTACATTGGGAAAACCAATATCCCTGCAGTAACATGATCAACAGACAGGCTGCTAAGTGGACATTCCCACATCCCATGTGATCCCAGGGTGGCCGTGGTGGTGCAGCAGTTAGTGTTGTCGCCTCATAGCAAGAGGCTCTCCGGTTCAATTCTCAGCTGGAGTGCCTTCTGTGTAGAGTCTGCATGTCCTCACTGTGGTCACGTGGGTTTCCTCCCATATTCCAAAGACATGCAGTAGGGGGATTTGACATACTAAATTGGCTGTAGGCGAGAGTGCGTGTGAGTGAGTGGTGCAAATGAACTACCGTGTCAGGGCTAGCCACTCGGCGGTGAAACCTTAGCTCAAGATGATTGTCACTGCAGAAGTGACACCCAGACTCCATGTATGAAATGCGAAAAGGGCTTGAGGATGGATGGATGTGATCCCAGCTGGCAAGAATGACAGCAGATGAAGCAGTACTGGTCTCTTCTTAAATATGGGCTTACTTTAAATATAAACTAAAGAACTCTGATGGGTGTGGTGCTTATGGACATAAACTGCATGCACCTGTGTATTTCAGCTGTACTACTCAATTTGCCTACTTTCAATTGAGGTAATATAAATCAGGTTATGCCTTTCTTAAAATCCAACTCCAAAAAGCATAACTCAAAAAATATTAAAAAACACTCCAAAAATATTTTTTCAGGGGAGAAGCCCCCTTACATCCCTCATGTGAGGGGCTTCACTCCCCCTTGTACATTATATCAAGTCCATGGTTGTAGTTTAATGGAGACAAAAGGAAAAATCCCCTAAAATTACACCATCAGCTACACTACAACATATTGTGGTTAAACAAACCCCATTCATTTGAGAATACTGCTGGGGGTCTGTTACATCAGCAAGCAAAAGGAAGCTCACCTAATTCATTTTGCCAAGAGGCCACAAGGCTACGGCAATGAACCATCAGTTCTCAATGCTTCTTAGTAACAATGCACATATCAGAGGAAGCCATTTCTCTAGTGGACAGATTCTCTCATTGCCTTCTAATAGCTCACATGCAGTCATTCAACCAGTCTGTCCCAAACAGGATGTTTGGTTTCTGGGGTACTCAGTGTGCAGACTCTTTGCTTGTTCGTTCAGATCCAGATGTCTCAAATTTTCCCTGATTCTTCCTCTTGGAAATCAGGCCATAAATGGTCTGGCTCAGCAGTGGCAAAATATCCTCCTTTAGACTTCGTCATTTCTTTTGATGATGAGGTTCATTCAGAAAACTAGGCTTGTCATATCCAATGTGATTCTTGCAACCTTTTTTTATGGCCATGGCAGACTTGGTTCCCTCTTTGGCATCTTTTCCTACTTCATACCACATTTTTTGTCTTTTTCTTAATAGCTGTATGTATGTCATTTGTCTTGTTCTTAATAGTTGTATGCATATCGTTTATGTAATTCATACTGGGAGAGTCACTGAAAGCTGAGTCAAATGATTTGTATGTGTGCATACTTGGCCAATAAATGTGATTCTGATTCTGATAAGACTGTGACCAGTGAGGATGCTGTTTTCTGATGTCCAGGTAAGACAGACCCAAACTTTCATTAGCTTCCCTACTCCTGATGATAGCCAAGAGTTCAGGCTCTTCCAAGGGGTGGTTACCATTATTAAATCTGCTCAAAGACAACAAAAGGCAAGATTTGACAAAAATATCCACTTTCCTTTTAAGCTGTCACTAAAGATTTTGATCCATTTTCAGCTCCTGTACTTTTAGTCCTTTCAAATTTATCCATAGTCTTTGACTGTAGTCTTTGTTACCCCTCTGTCAAAGTTAATTTAACACCCATTTCAAACTTTCATTCTGGTTTGCATTTTGCTTTTTCAAAAGTTTATAAAACATTTTTACAATGTCCTTCCCAATTCAGGACACTTATTACAGACATCATTTTTTTCTTTTAAGACATTTACTTCATAGTCAAAGAGCTGACTCATTCACCATTTGAACATGCAACCTCTTCTGATCTTAAGTTCTTGTTTATTTTTATTTATCCTTTGTTGTCCTTGTTAGTCCCACTAGGCTAGTAGCCTCTTTTCAAGATTTGAGGAACTGCCCCTACTCATCATTGTTGTGAGTGGGTCCCATTTTGGAGGAGAACTTCCTGTTCCCATTGCAGATGCAAAGGCAGTCTAGAAAAACAGGGAGATAGATGGAGAGAGAAAGAGATGGTGTAGTGGTGAAAGAAATGGAGGAGAAAGGAACTGTTGAGATCCTGAGGAAATGTTTCAAAGAAATCTGATTAAGATGAGTCAGCAAATGATGGATGCATAATTACAACCCCCTAGTTGGGAGGGTTGCAGGATGATTTACTTAGAAATGATGGTGCAGAGTAAGCCAGAAAATGGAGATGTTTCCTGGGGGACATTACGGGGAAAATACAAAAGGAGGATGCAGAGACAATCCTGATGAATAGTGACAAGAAGTAAAAGAAAACATGCAGAGAAAGTAAAAGAAGGCAGAAGTAGAGTAGCAGAACAGAAAAACAGAAGCATGTGTTAAGGATTCAAAGTAAAAATACAAAGAAATGGATACACATGAAGTGTGGGACAATTTAAAAGCTCATTTAGGTGTAAAAGCACGTTAGTTAAGAGAATTTATTCTTATTAACAAAGAGACATTTTGTGACATATTTGAGACTGTTTTTCAATGGAAAATTTTCTTGGACAATATGAAAAAAAGAAAGACTGTAACCCATGGAATCTTTATTTGACAGAAGCATTTAACAGGTAAACAAAAAAGAAACTTCATTTACAATTTTGAATAGAAGTAGAAAGACAGAATTTGAAAGGACATTTGAAAACTTTATGTAAAGCAGTTTATGACAGTTTACAATCAAAGAGAAGGACGAACACAGAGCTACAGAGAGGCAAAACTATGAACACAATTCCTGTTTAACTTTAAAACATCGATACAGACACTGTTTTGCAGTTTGGAGCATTGGTGTTTTGAAGTGCATCGCACTACAGTGGAGATCAGGAAAATTACCCTTTTCTTCACTGTAGTGCGATCTTGGAGTTAGAATATATAAGTAGCAGGGGTGTGGGGGGGTGCAGGTGGGCTTGCCCTCCTGCAAAACGGTAGGAAATTTTACATCTCATAGTGGATTTTTTTTCTGGATGGTGAGCGATCGAATGTCGATTCTTTCCTCTGAAAGAATCAGCATTCTAAGCAATCAGCGTGACGCTGTTTATTTGTTTCAGGTTGGGGATGTGAACAGTCGAGCTATGTAACCTCAACATTTTGACAGTAAACCATTTATGACAAAAGAGATTTATGGACTGGTGGCTGGGGATTGTAATATTCTGTTAAAAATAGAAATAGAAAAAAAAATATGGGAAAAGGTACATAAACAAGATTTTTTTGAAGATAAAAAAGTGGATAAAATATACATGGATATAATTAAATATGAATATTATAAGAATAGAAGTAAAGAATATGTCAAAAGAATAGATAAAAATATTTTATGTTATATAGGTTATATGGAATGAAAGAATAAATGAAATGATGTTAAATGGTAAATGGATTTTTAGTAACAATATTATGTAAACAGATGGAAAAAGGAGTGGGGTCTAATAGGGATGAACATTTAGTATGATTATAAAGGAAATTATGAATATGTGCAAGCAGATCTGTTGATCTATATATTTGTACATGTGTAAATATTTGTAAATATGTAAACATTTGTAAATAAGTGTTACTTTTGTATATAAATAAAGGACTCCTACTTTTTTGTTGTGAGGGGGCATGTTTTTGCTGTTGCACCACTTACTTCTTTTCCTGGTATGGTGGCAGCTAGTAGAAGCTGTGCAGTAATGGAGGGAGAAGAAAGTTGTTCTGTTTATAACACTGTGGTTCTGTCAGTCAGACTCAAAACTATGGAAAAGTGAGTGGATAGTACAAATAGTCAGCATCTAGCAGTCTTTAAACCTCAAGATTCTGATGAAGTTTTGTAAATGAAATTGTTCCAGGAGGTTTTCCTGATGAAAAACTTGTTGGTTTATTGAACAAAGGTGATCCTGAAGAAGACTCTAAGCTGGGTGGAATGGAAATGTTTCATTAGTTGGATGGCCATAAGAGTAAAGATGGGATGTAAAACTTCCAAGGTGACTGCACATTGAGTAACAGCTTCATTTCAGCTCTCATAATGTGAAAACAACCTTACTGACTAGTAAGTGCACTGCCTGGATGCCAGCAAAGAAAAAAACAGAGAACCAGAATGAAAATCTGCCACAAAAGGTGATGAGAAAACATTGGCTGGGAAGAAGCCTGCAGCTGTTCAGCAAAAAGGCAGCTCAAGCTTCAGCTTTGGTACAAGACAATATTTCCAATAAACTAGAGGAAAATAAGTCAAATGTGCTTGGAGCTGATTAAAATAAAAGAAACACTGAAGGTGTCTATCAACTCAAAAATGGACTGAAAAAATGGAAGAAGCTTTAAGCAGATATTCAAATGAGCTGATTATACTGCAACAATCAAAGGTTGAAATGATGGAAAGGCTGGCTAAGTATGAGACTGCTAAGAAGAGGTGTTTCACAAAATGGTAGAATTAGAGGGCAGAGCGTGTAGAGGTCTCTTTTGTTTGGGTATGTTTTTGTTGAGGACTTCCACATATGTGGGTGTGTGTTGTATAGGTGTGGATGGTGGTTGAGTTGTGGTGTTTATGTTGACACCCTTCAAAGTACTAGATATACTGTCTTGCAAGGGACAGAGTATTGACTCTAGGATCTTAATGTATTTGCATCTCTCACAAATTGTGTTCCTAGGTGGTAGTAGTAGAGGGTTGTCTGTGTACATGAGGCAGTTGCTACACTGTCTCAGGATGCCAATATCAACCAGATTCGAAGGAGAAAGCGTAGGAAATTGTCCATATAATATTTGTCAGAAACTGAGGCAGAGAGGCCAAAGAGAGCTAAGAGAGTAAAGGGTGGATGGTCTAAGAGTAGTACTACTAGGTGATCACACAAGTGCTACTAAGGGAGAATTTGTAGCTGGAATACCTCACAAAGGATTAAAAACAATGTAACTGCAGCTCTGGATGCAGCAAACCTGTATCAGACTATGCTACTCAATTTAAGGGTTAAGAAAACAGTAAAACAGACAAAAAACAGAACTCACAGTATGAAAAAAACAGTTAAACAGTAATGAAATGCAGTAAAATGCAATTTAGCAGTAATGAGATGCAGTAAATAGCAATGTTCCAAAATAAAATGCTTGAGAAACAGAGAAAAGCATAGGAGTTGACTAGAAGAACTGGGAGTACATTGTAAATGAAACAGAGACTTTAGATGGGAGATGGAGATCAGTAGAAAGAAAACCAGCAACTTGATAATTAATGAATAAATGTGAGATTACAAGAATTAACCACATTTGTGAAATGTAGCTGAACAAGAACAAGAAAAATGGAAATATTGGACTTCTTTGAATTTGTTAAACTTGTAGGGAACTTCAGAGCATTTGCAACACTTCATGTCATTAATGTTTGGAGGAATGTTTAAGGGAAGGCAATAGGAGGGAAAGAAGTAACTTTAAGTAAAACAATGTTTGTTCTTTACAGTATTTTTATGAAACATTTCATGGCATACATTGCATGTTATATACTAAAGTATTTTCAGTTATTTTCATGTTTTATAAGAATACTAAAGTAAGCAGGTACCATCTTTATTTTCTTTCTTTCTTTCTTTTTTTAGTTTTAAGAAACATAGGCATTGCAATATAAAAAGAAAAGAAAGCCTGGACAAAAGCATGTTTAGGATAATATGCGGTAAATAAGAGTATACTGAATGTAATGAAAATTTTTCCTTTAGCAAATAAATGTTCATAGTGTAATATGAAAAGCTTCTAGCTGATGGCAAATAGATATCTGGTTCTTATGTTTCTATGGAGGCAAGCTGATAAGAAGGCAATACGTTTTTAAGGCTAAAAGCTAATGTTTTCTGAAAGTATTGAGGTTATTTTCTGCATCTGGGAGAGGACTAAACACATGATACCACAGTACAAACAAAAAATGATTGACTTCAACAACTGGTTAAGTTTTTGGTGTCATTCTAAGGAGATCCAGTAGCTGTCTGCTTGGGATGACATAAGTTCATAGGTTGGTACTAGGCTATCGGCCCTAGGGCCTATAAAAGCCTAGCCATAACAATTGCCTGGATATTTCTTCCCACAGTATTTACTCCCCTGGACCCCCTGTCTAGCAGGGCGACTGATGTGATCCCCGAGGTAAATTTCCTATCCTCCATCCAATCGTCAAGGTTCCTTTTGAAGAGGGCCAAGGAGGTGCTCTGCTTGACATGTATGGGTGGTCTATTCTAGAGTATGGGGAGTCTCTGGGTCAGGAACCTATCCCTTCAGCATGTTTTGTTCATTGTGATGACAAGGTTTAGATCCCTGGAGCGTGTGGCTCTGAGGGATTGGGATCTCTTTAAGTGGATCTTTAAGAGATCGCCGCTGAGTAGACAATATACCACAGAGTATAGTTGGAGTTTTTTTTAGATGGTCAGCATAGGGCATCTGCTTTAGGCCTATGATTCTTTTAGTGAGGTATTTCTGTGGCCTTTCCAGCTGTTGCAGATGTCTTGTGAGGTACATACCAAACGGGGAGTTGTACTCTATAATGGGTTTATTGAAGGATGAGTACAGTGGGACAATGACCTCCTTTTTTCTGGATGAAAACCCCTTAGTGATGACTGACAGACCTTGGTGCTTTGCCAAAGATGGCCTGTATAAGGCTCTTGCCACTCCTATAGTGCCTTTTTTAGGTGGTGTTCCAAAGACCAAATTACCACCATAACAGCTATAAATAAATGCAATCTGGGGCTCATGCTGCTCAGTGCTGGAAGTCTAAATCTCAAGATGCACTCGCTTGAAGCTCTCCTCAAAATGGAGAACATCGACATTTGTGCTGTAATGGAGACTTGGTTTAATGTGGCAGAAAGCACCCCTGCGCTACCAGGCTATAACTCATTCCACATCTTTCGGCCCCGAAACATGGACCAAAGCTCCAAAGGTGGTGGTCTCTTCCATATTCATAAAGGATATGCACACCTCCAGACTAGTAACCCAGCATAATGCATCTGAGATACTTCAGGTACGACTAACATTGGGTAAGACAGCGATCCAGGTCATAGCCTCCTATAGGTCCCCAACCATGTCCCTAGACTCTCACTCCATGTTCCTAAGCACCCTGGAATCTATCAAGGTCCAACCTAACACTCTCTTACTAGGAAACTTCAACTACCCCTCCATCAACTGGGAAAACTACTCAAGCACCAATACACTGGCCCAACGCTTCCTGGAATTCATCAATTCCAATGTCCTGAACCAACTCATTCTGACCCCCACTAGAGGAAGCATCATCCTTGACCTGGTTATTACTAACATGTGCAACTGTTGCTCTACACCAATAGTCAATCCCTCCCTGGTCAAATTCGACCACAAACTAATCACCCATGGAAATACACATCTCACCCACACCTCCCAAAAAGGTAACCACCTTGAAAAACTTCTCCATAGCTGACTTTTGACTCCTACAAATAGAGGTGGCTAACTTCATGGCATCCATGACAATGGAAAATAGCTGCATGAGTGCCGAATCGTACACCAATGCACTGTATGAACATGTACACAAATGCATGGAACTAGCCATACCCAACAGAACCAAGATGCTCTCCTCCAAAAAAAGAAAGCCAATATGCTGGTCTTCTGCCATTAATAAACTCTACAACAGAAGGAAGAAACTGTTGCAGAAAAAGGTGAAGTCCCAAGACTGGAAAAACTCCCTTATTAACTTCAACAAAAAGCTGAGATCCCTAATAAAATCCCCTAAAGCCAGCTATGAAGGCAGAATTGCAGCAGACATTAAAAACAATCACAAAGCCTTCTATAGCTATATCAAGAACCTCCATGGCAATACCCAGATTTGCTCTGACATAAAGCACAATGGTACCTCTCCCCCCAAAGGACCAATCACAATACCAGAAGAATGCCAGGCACCCAGCATTACTGCAGCACAGGTTAAAGCTGCATTGTCCAAGGCCAAGAATACACCTTCCATGGTACCCGATAATATCCCTGGCTGTGTTCGACATGAACTACAATGCGAACTGGCACCACATCTTTGTGCCTTGTTCAGTCACAGCCTCACTTCAGGCTTTGTCCCTACCGAATGGTTCACTGCTACAGTTATCCCTGTACATAAAGGGGGAGCGACTACAGACTTTGGGAATTATCACCTCATTAGCCTGACAAGTCTGAAATGTAAAGCTATGGAGCACATCATCATGGACCTGACTAACAAAGATATAGGAAATCTCCAAACTCTAGACCCCACGCAATTTGGCTTTGTGAAAGGGAGATCATGCCTGCCCAACCTGGTTGACTTCTTCGAGTCAGTCACCAGGGCTGTGGATGATGGTAAGGCAGTGCATACAGCCTACCTCAATCTGGCCAAGGCCGTTGATACCATTCCTCACTTGGAAATTATTGATAAACTCACCAAACTAGGCATCAACCCCTCTATCACTAGTTGGGTTGCAAATTGGCTCACAGATAGAACATACAGTGTGAAAGTAGTGGACTCAAGTCAGACTGCCGACCAGTCAAATGTGGAGTCTCACAGGGATTGGTCCTGGATCCTCTTCTGTTCGGCATCTACTTCTCAGAAGTCCAGGCCAACACAAAGGGACTCTGGCTGACCAATTTGCAGATAACTGCAAGCTGGGAACCATTATTAACTGCCCATGTGATGCAGACATCCTACAGAAAGGCCTCACTGAGACCAATGACTGGTGTCAAAACCATGCCTTAAGCTTAACGCCAAAAAATGTGTCATCATCCCCTTTGGTAAAAACTCAGTTCCCACTAATTATCACATCGATGGGAGCCCACTGAACACTGAAGGCATTATAAGGGATCTGGGGATGCAGGTTGACAGCAAGCTCTCCTTCGACCACCACATTACCACTGTGGTCAGAAAGTCCTTCTATGTGGCACATCTCATTACCAAGGGTTTTGCATCCAGGAAGAAAGAGGTCATTGTCTCTCTCTACTCTTCCCTCATTAGACCAATCATCGAGTATAATGCCCCATTTTGCATATACCTCACTAGACACCTGCAACAACTGGAGAGGCCACAGAAGTACCTCATGAAGAGGATCATAGGCATTTAACACATGTCCTACACAGACAGACTCAAAAGACTCCAGCTATTCTCTGTCTCATATTGCCTACTTAGAGGTGATCTCTGCTTGACTTACAAAGCCATGTCTGACCCAGCTCTGTTAGAAATGCTACATCTAAAGAAATCCCAATCCCTCCACACCACACGCTCCAGAGACCTCAACCTCATTACTACAATCAACACAACATACTGGCAGGAGAGGTTCCTCACCCAGAGACTGCCCATGCTCTGGAATAGACTTCTCATACATGTCAAGCAGATCACCTCACTGACCCTCTTCAAGAGAAATCTTGATGAGTGGATGAGTAACAGAAAGTTCACCCCGGGGATCACTCCATTGGCTCTACTTGATAAAGGCACTGGGAACTAACGTTGGGCGGCACGATGCCAGGGCACTTCTATGGGATAAAGGCTCCAGAGTCATTAGTCTAGTACACACCTATGAACCTAAGAACAAAAACAGACAGCACTTAGTGTAAAAGCATAGGCTGTACCAAACATATTAGCATGGCCAAATGAAAGTTATGTACTTTTCATGATGATAGATCCTTGTTGTCTGATTTTCATCTGGTTCAACATATGGGACATCGTATCAGATTGGATCCAACCTTGGCAATGAATTTGAAGCTTCCTCAGTTTCAGGGATCTGACTCCTCCCCTATGCATAATTCCCTGTACTGCACTCCAATGCTTCAGGTCAAGTTTGACTTACAGAAATTTATGTACGCCTATTAAATGGAAAACCTCATCTCTAAACACAGAAAAGAAAATGGACTAGGTAAAGGAGTTAACATAATCTGGTGTTCTCTTTACCCTTTGCTATTTGTGTTATAGTCACAGCCACTAGCAAAGAAAATAAGGGACAAAGAAATTTAAGGATATAATGGGTATGGCAATCAAGAAAATTTGTCTTTATTTACAGATCATTTTATTTTTTACCTGATAAAACCAGTAAAGGATATCTCAGTATTGTGGAACACTCTGGGACAGTTTCAAGTCTTTTGGAGATATAAAATTAATGAAGATAAAACAAAGGCTACAGTTGTAAACTATGTACCCACAAATGAATTGGTTCATGAATACCCATATTTACTGGGCCATGATAAAATGAACTATTTCAGAGTATGGGTTAAAAGGGATTCTGTTATGGCAGCTAAGGACATGTGGGAAGAAACTACACAAAAGATAATACAAAAACTGAGAAACTGAAAGGATATGGATAGCAAAATACAAGCAGTTACAATGGTTTAGTCCCTATAAATTTATAAATAGGTCAGACATATTTTTTATAAACCAGAGGAGAAGTTGTGGATAATAATTAATAAAGAGTTGAAGGATTTCATCTTAATAGGTAAATATTACAAGGGTCAAGTGGGTTAAGCTGATCCTTCCAGTAAGACAAGGTGTTTTAAGATAACTTGATTTGAAGGGATGTTTTAGAGCTCCACAGTTAAAGCTCATGCACACAACACAAGCAGAAAGCTATAATTCAAAGTGGAAGGGGATGATAAGGAAGCAGGGGAAATTCAAGAAATAAGGAAAGTGTGGGATATGGATGAAGATCCTTAAGGAGAATAACAAAAGCCATACAGAATATTACCTGGAAAGAAGTGAACATGTGAATTTGATAAAGAAAGGTTTTCAGGATAATTATTCAGCAGAATATCTGGGGCAAAGGAAAAGAGGAGTATTTATATTAATTGCAAGAGGAGCTCCAATAGTGAGAGAACAGGGAAAAAAGGTAATAATGAAAGATACATAGTACTAAGGGGATAGTGGCTAGGGAGGAGGATTACACTGACATGCATTTACATCCCCCCTAAAACTGCTATAATGGAGCTTAAAAAAATTCTGGGAAAGAAAATCAGCTTTCAGCAAGGAAGATTACTTGTAGGTGGAGAATGGAATTTGGTTTGCAACAGTGAAGATGTGTCTGTGGGGCCTAGAATGGGAAATATAACAAGGGAGGGTAGATTTTTGAAGAAATTTATGAAAATGTTTGGCATGGAAGATGTGAATTCAGTACTAGGAGTTCGGAGTGAATTTACATATTACTCAACAAGATACAAAAACTGGGAAAGGCTAAATAGATTCTGTATCTCACAGGAACATGTGCATTTAACTAAAGGTCTTGAAATGCACCCAATAACTATTTCAGATCATGCACCAATAATAACTAAAATAAAAATGCAAGGTAACGAAACAAAAATGAGACACTGGCACTTTTCCACCTATCGGTTAAAAAGTGAGGAATTCAAGAATGGGTTGTGGAATTCATTCAGGAGCTACTAGAGAAGATAGAATTATCTTCTGAAACCATACATAAGGAGTGAGACAAAATTAAAGTACAGACAGTTTAAAATTAGGTTGGAAATAAAAGAAAGGGAGATACGGTTAAACAGTAACAAGAAGTATTTAAAGAGACTGACAAATGTTAAAAAGTATTGCAAAATAGGGGGAATCTCGCAGAACAAGAAAAGGAGCAACTGCAGAATGCTAAACAGAAAATAAGGGATTACCTCGAGAATATGCACGAGTTTAGAAAGATTGCTGTTAAACAACTGTTTTTGATAATTCTAAATCACAAAAACTTTTAGCAAAACAACTCAGGTAACAGAAAGTGGAAAGGGCAGTCACCAACCTTAGGGAACCTATAACAAGAAGATAACAGGCCCTGTAGAAGTATTAGAAATATTTTGGAAATTTTATGAAAATTTGTATAAAGAGAAATATGGAAATCAAGAAAAGGTACAAATGGAAATGTTTATGGAAGAATTAAATATGCCAAAGTTAGAGGTAGATGAAGCTCAATTACTAACAATTAGGCTAGGAAGGGATGAGATAAAAATGGCTATACATAACCAATCTATAGAAAAGTCCCCAGGAATAGAGGAGAGGCTAGATTCTGCCCTTTTGAGCTGGAAATTTCTAGTAAAAGGCTTATTGCGCCTGCTTATTTGAACTGTTTCTTTGTGAAATTGGTGCGCCTTGGTTGCTGTAGCATAGACTAGATTCAGGCATCCTGAATCTAGTTTTGTTTGTATAACTTGAGCACTAATACAGGCCATCTCTTTTGGAGAAGGTTCCCCTGCACCCTAGTGCCAGGAGTGTGCAGTTAGAACTTGTCTGATTGAAGACTGCTGGAACAGGGCTCAATTTTGAGCTTTTTTACTGGTTAATTGTGTAATTTGTTTAAATTAGTTTGCTCGTTTTCTATTGTTATATAAAAATTGCACTTTATTCATCTGCTTTTACTGTATTTGTGTTTCTTCCCACGTTATTACTTTATTTTGCTTTTGCTGCTTGTTCTTAAAAGTACTTAATTGCATTTATTCTGCTGCATTTATTACTGCTTGTTAGTAGCCTGATTAACTTGTAACTGTTATTCTAAGCCTTTGGTTGAAGCACTTAGGCTTCAGACCAGTTGTTTTACATTAAGAATGCTTGTGGTCTGCACTGTTGAGGCAGGACAGGTAGCTTACATCCTTCCAAGTTGGGAGTTGCTGATTGAAGGCTTAGTGTCTGTTATTCTAAAAGTGTATTAGTTCTGGTTTAAGCACTTGGGCTTAGGGCCAGTTATTTTACATTAAGAAGGTGTGGTCTGCACTTTTGTGGGAGGAGAGGGTAGATTCTGCCCTTCTGAGCTAGGAGTTTCTGGTTAATGGCTTATTGTGCCTGCTTATTTGAACTGTTTCTTTCTGAAATTGGTATGCCTCGTTTGCTGTAGCATAGACTGAATTCAGACCTGCTGAATCTAGCTTTGTTTGTATAACTTGAGCACTAATCCAGACCATCTTTTTTTGGAGAAGGTTCCCCTGCACCTTAGTGGCAGGAGTGTGCAGATAGAACTTGTCTGATCGAAGACTGCTGGAACGGGGCACAGGTTTTAGCTTTTTATTGGTTAATTGGTTAATACAATGCACCTCTTTTTCAGTCCCCTCCTCCTCACTCTTAATTATTATCCTTTACTCCTGACTTATCCCTCTTTTCACCTACCTGCTTATTGACTCTTCCTTCTTCTCCTTTTCTCTTCCTACTTCTTCCATCTTTATGCTGTATCACTACATCTTGTCATATTTTCCCAAATTCATACTCTCAGTTCAATTCAATGCTATTCTCTTTCCTAATACTAGTACCCTGGATTAACTCTTTCCCAATACTAGTACCCTGGATTAACTTGTACTATTCTAACTTGTAACTAATGAATTTGTTACTGACTCTCCTTATGTTACAACTATTTTCTCAGTCCTCTTCTTTCCCTGACAGTCTCTCCCTAGCAACTAATTCATTGGAATACTACCTTCCTCACTGTTATCTCTTTTCCTACTACCTCTGAATTCTTCTAAACTACATAATAACTGTTCCTAATCTCCTTACTTATTTTTCACATTTGTTTTTTTTTGCTGTTTGCTTTTATGTCTGAGTGTTTAAATTTTTTAGTTTCTCTAAATTTTTGATAGTTTTTATCACTGTTAGTTATTAGTGTTAATGGAGCTTTTCTCCTCGGGCCTCTGCTGAAAATGGACATGTATCCAGCCAGACTAGCCCGGTTAACAAATGTAAAATAAAATAAAATAAAATTTGTTTAAATCAGTTTGCTCATTTGCTACTGTTATATTAAAAAATATATATACTTTATGCATCGCCACTTAGCTAGGGTTAAACTATTAAACTATTCCCGGCACCATAAAGTCTGCTCTTCAAATTTTCCCTTAGAACTAGCCGTATTTTTAGTTTTAGCACTAAAATCTGTTTCTTTGAGCTCAGCACTTATTCAGAACTTGTTGTAAGCACTAAATAAGCTACAAATTACTACAGCACTCAACTTTCCTCACTTGTCTAGAGGAAAACAGTTTTTAGTACTTAATAAATAAGCACCTATCCAGGCATGTCTAAGGGTCAGCTCTCAGTGTTTTCTCCTGTCTACCTGATGAATCTGGGCATCTTGGGGCAATGCATCAATTACTTCATGTACACAGACAACCCTCTCCTCCTACCACCCAACACTACAACCTGTGAGAGAAGCACTTATATAGCCAAACTGGAAGCAAAGCTCTCTTCACCCAAGACTGGACTAGACAGTCAAGAGGAGAAGGTAAACACTCGCACCACACCACAATCATCACATAGTCCCTCAAAACCTACACCACCAAAACACACACATAGAAACATGAAACACACACCTACATTCACGGAGGCTCTCAATAAAAATCTGCTCAAGCAACAGAGACCTCCAAAGCAGAAACGTAAGCAACCTCCACCCCCCAACACAACCCAAATGAAACACAGCCCACAAACTCAGTGTGCCACTCAACCACAGCCCATAAGGCATAACAACGTACTCAACACTCTAGTCAAAGGTGGCTCTATAGTCAGGCACACTGATGTTCCACTCACCAGGTGAAACAAGGAGAAAGTTACTGTCAGCTGCCTGTCAGGTGCCATGATCTATCACATAATGCACACACTCAGGTCACTCCACAACAAGTACAAATATGACTCTGTCATTGTCCATGTTGGTGTGAATGACCTGAGACGTACCTCCCTGGAGTACATGCTAGGAGCTCTCAGATCGTGTAGCCCAGGCAGGTATGACCCTAGCCCTGAGTAGCATTCTGCCGTCAGCCAGAATGATACCGCAGTACAAGGACAAAATGACTGACTTCAACAAATGGCTAAGCTTCTGGTGCCATTCTAAGGGGATCCAGTATCTGTCTGCCTGGGATGACATGATCGACAGACCACGATGCTTTGCCAGAGATGGCCTGCACCTGTTGCCCTTGGGATTCCGGATACTGGCTAAGACTCTTGCCACCTCTATAGTGCCTTTTTCAGGCAAGGTCCAAATGACAAATTCACCACCTTAACGGGTACAATCAAGCAAAATCTGAGGGTAATGCTACTCAATACTAGAAGTCTAAACCTCAAAATGCATTCAGTCGAGGCACTCCTTAAAATGGAGAACTTCGACATCTGTGCAGTGACACAGATCTGGTTCAAGGCACCAGAGAGCACCCCTGCATTACCAGGCTATAAATCATACCACACCTTTCGGCCACCTAACCTGGACCGAAACACTAAAGGCGGAGGCATGTCCATATTTATTAAGGATATCTACACCTCCAGGCTAGTTGCTCAGCATAATGCATCTGAGATTATCCAAGTGCAACTAACTCTGGGCAAGACCACAATCCAAATTGTAACTTGCTACAGATTCACCCACCATGCCCCAGGATTCTCACTCCTCATTTCTTGATATACTGGAAAATATTAGAGTACAACCCAACACCCTAATAATGGGCAATTTCAACTACCCCACCATTAACTGGGAAAACTACTCATGTACCAACTTTTTTGCTCAACATTTTCTGGAATTCATAAATTCCAACGTCTTGGATCAACTTATCCACACCCCCACCAGGGGCGGCAATATCCTAGACCTGGTCATTACCAACATGGGCGACCGGTGTTCCATACCAGAGGTCAATTCCTTGTCGGTCAAATCCAACCACAAGCTAATCACCTTAGACATCCGCATCCCACCCCCATTAGGGAAACCACCGTAAAACATTTCTCCAAAGCCAACTTCATGCTTCTTAAGACAGAAGTGACAAACTTCACGACACCCATGCAGATGGGCAATAGAGGTACGACTGCTGAATCCTACACAAATGCACTTTATAAGCACTTACACGAGTGCATGGATCATGCTATCTCTAACAGAACCAAGGTGCTATCCTCCAAAAAAAGGAAGCCAGTCTGGTGGTCCCCTGCCATAAACAAACTCTACAACAGAAGAAAGAAACTGAGGGAAAAAAACGCACAGTACGCTGAGTAAAGTATCCCTTAATAAATACAATGTCCAGAAGAAGCAACAAAAAGGGAATTCACCAAAGCTGAAAACAACGAAACAACTCCAGTCTCTTGAAGTGAAGACTGGAGTTGTTTCGTTGTTTTCAGCCTTGGTGAATTCCCTTTTTGTTGCTTCTTCCAGAAGAAAGAAACTGTTGCAAAAAAGAGTAAAATTCCATGATTGGAGGAACTCCCTGGTCAGCCTCAGTATGAAGCTGAGTTCCCTCATAAAATCCTCCAAAGCTAGTTACGAAAACAAAATTGCCACTGATTCTAAAGACAACCACAAAGCATTCTATAGCTATTTCAAGAATCTCAATGGCAACACCCAGATCTGCTCTGAGTTACAGCACAATGGCACTAAATATACAGAACCAACTGATATTGCCAATATCCTGGCAGATAGGTTCAGTGCTAACTTTACCCCCCTCTCACCCGCTAAAGGGCCCATCTCTATACCAGAAGAATGCAAAGTTCCTCTACTCACAGCTGCACAATTAAAAAAAACACTTTCCAAAGCTAAGAACACAGCATCCATGGGACCTGACAACATCCCAGGCTGCGTTCTACATGAACTGCAGAATGAACTGGCACCCTACCTAAGCACCATGTTCAATCATAGCCTCACCTCAGGCTTTGTACCCACTGAATGGGGCACAGCAATGGTCATCCCACTCCACAAAGGGGGAGCCACCACAGACCCCGGGAACTACCGCCCCATTAGCCTAAAGAGCCTGGTCTGCAAGGCCATGGAACGTATCATCATGGATCTTATACACAAAGACATTGGTAATCTCCAAACTCTGGACCTCACCCAATTAAGGTTTGTAAAAGGGAAATCATGTCTCCTAAACCTGATAGACTTCTTTGAAGCAGTCAGCAATGCCATAAACGAGGGTAAGGTGGTTCACACGGCCTATCTAGATCTTGCCAAGGCTTTTGACACCACCCCCCACTCTGGAAGTATAGATAAATTCATTAAACTAGGTATAAATCCCTATATCACAAGATGGGTTGCCAACTAGCACACTGACAGATCCCACACTGTGAAAGTAGCAGACTCCAAATCTGACTTCAGACCAGTGACAAGTGGAGTACCACAGGGTTCAGACCTGGGTCCTCTCCTGTTTGGTATCTACTTTTCTGAAGTACAGGCTAACACAGAAGGTCTTTGGCTAATGAAGTTTGCAGATGACTGCAAACTAGGAGCCATAATCAAAACTTCTAACGATGTGGATATCCTACAAAAGGGCCTCACGGAGACAGATGCCTGGTGTCAAAGCCACGGCCTCAAGCTCAATGCCAAAAAGTGCATTGTCATTCACTTTGGTAAAAACTCTGTACCCATGAGCTACCACATAGGTGGTAGTCTACTTAACACCAAAAGTGTGATAAGAGACCTTGAGACACAGGTGGACAGTAGTCTCTCCTCTGATAATCACATCGCCACAGTAGTCAGGAAATCCTTCTACATGGCACACCTCATCACAAAAGGTTTCTCATCCAGGAAAAAAGAGGTCATTGTTCCCCTCTACGTGTCACTCATTAGACCCATTATAGAGTACAATGCCCCTTTTGGTATGTACCTCACAAGACATCTACAACAACTGGAAAGGCCACAGAAATACCTCGCAATGAGGATTACTGGCCTCAAACAGATGCCCTACACAGACCATCTCAAAAAACTTCAGCTTTACTCCGTCGCATATCACCTACTCAGTGGCAATCTCTGCCTAACATACAAAGCTATGTCAAACCCAGAGCTGTTGGACATGCTCTACTTAAAGAAATCCCAACCCCTCCAAGCTACACGCTCTAGGGATATAAGCATTGTCACTACAATAAACAGAACATGCTGGAGGGATAGATTCCTGTCCCAGTGACTTCCCATACTCTGGAACAAACTACCTATCTATATCAAACAAAGCTCCTCATTAGCACTCTTCAATAAAAATCTTGATGATTGGGTGGGAAATAGGAAATTCACTCCAGGGATCACCTCTGTGGCTCTGCTCGACAAGGGCACAGGAAAATAATTTTCTTGGATGGTGAAAGCCAGGGTACCTTTTTGGCTAGGCTTATATAGACCCTAGGGCCAATAGCCTAGTACCTACCTATGAACCTATAATGTGATAGTATTCGTCACAGGGTATACAGGGGCAGTCACCCAACCTTCTCGAACCTATCCATGCAAATAATTTGGAAGGGGGAATAGAGGGATGGGAGGTTAAACTGGATGAAAATCAGACAACATGGATCTATCATTATGGTAAGTATATAACTTTCATATCCAATGTTGTCTGTTTTTGTTCGTTTTAACATATGGGACAGATTCCCCAGCTGTCTTGCAGGATGGTGTCAAGGAAGGACATTCCTAAGGATGGTGGAGCCAAACAAAGAATGAGATCCTGATTGCATATCCAACTTATGCTAAGAAACAAAAGCATGTACAGTGGATCAAGTTGCTGCTGCACAAATGTCATCAATCAGTAGTTTCTTAGAAAAAGGCTGTTGTCGTAGCCACTTCTTGGTTGAATGTGCTTTAAGTTTGGCCTATAACTGCAAACCTAGTGATGCACAAACAAAGGAAATGCAATTTGATAACCATTTGGATAGCATGACTTTTGTAACAGCCGTTCAAAGTCTAGTATTAGAGTAGGCAATAAAAAGATCAGAATTTCTAAGTGTTTTTATTCGGTGTAAATAGAATCTGAGTTGGCGATGAACATCCAGCATGTGTAGAATGTATTCCCCTTTGTTTAAAAACTTGGGGGAAAAACACAGCTAACTCTATAGATAGATTTAAGTTTGATATGGTTACCACCTTTAGTATGAAGAATGAATTAGTTCAGAGAGGAAACTCCATCCTCATGGAACACTAAGTATGCAGGTTTACAAGAGAGTGCCTGTAACTCTGAAATGTAACTAGTGGAGATGATAGCAACTGAGAAAATCATTTTCCAACTCAAAACTTTAATATCTGCAGAAGCAGCAGGTTCAAAAGTTGGTTGAGTTAGGGTCTTGACCATAATAGTAATATCCCATGGAGGTACAGGATCCCTGACAGGGTGACACAGCAGAAAGGTTCCTCTAAGAAAAGCCTTTGAAATTTTTAAAGGAGATACTGAAGTGTCATTTTATCCAGTATGAAAACTGTTAATTGCTGCCATCTGTTTTTACTTACTGCTGTACTGGAAAAATACCAGCATAGAGCTGAATATCTATTACTGTTTGTGACCTTTGGAGCTTGCAGTACAATCTTTTGTCTAGAGAGGGCTAGCTGGTTCTTCATGGCAGGGAGTTTCAGATTGGTCTGAAATACTAACAGGGCTCTGTTTTTGTGACTGGATAATTTGACTGGTACTTGCCTTAAATAACTAGTGTTTACAATGGCGGATTTAGGCAGGGGCGCGCGACACCCCCTTTTTAAAGCTGTTCTCCGAGTTAGAAAAAAAAAGAAATGCACTGCACTGTGCTTTTGTTAACATCAGAAAATGTAATACCAAAATATGTGTTCCGATAAGCACCGAACTACAGAGTTGAACGACATCCTGTTCAAGTTACTTGAATCAAGTATTGAAGGAGAACTGCTGTAGTGAGCATGGAACAGTGTTCAGAAACACTGAGGTTTTTTTTTTTTTCCTTAAAGGGGAACTATACCAACTGAAAATGCCTTTTCCGTTCTCGACCCGAAACCTAAACATCAGTACTCACCCTCATATCTCATTGGTCTAATAGGCAGCCCCACCCACAGAATCATGCTTCTGCATAACCCTTTGTCCCTTCGATATTTATATTCCCTACGGAATGAAAAACGCTGTGTTTGTGTTCCAGGCAGCATTATAAATCTATCCTGCTTTCTGTAGATGGACAGAGCATTGAAAGTTCCAGTTTCATTATTTAAATAATGCACATTTTGACTATTTGTGGCTGAAATAGCTGCCATTTTTGTATTAATTGCATTATTTTTTAAGACGTGTTATGTCATAGGCATCTATTTTGTAAAGTTGTATATTTGTCAGTGCAACTCTCGCTTAAACATAGCAGTAACGTCTTCTGATTACATAACGGCAAATAAATGTCAGTAGGTAATTGCGCAATGCCAATTTGCAGTAGAATGCCTAAATTAGAGATCTTGCTTGGAATATTTTTTTACTCCATAGTACAGAGTTCCGCTGTGGCGACCCCTAAAGCCGAAAGACACAAACAAACAGTGTTTCTTATTGCTATTATTCTCTAAAGTCATGATATAAATCCCGTTTCCTTGATGGCACAGACTTTCCAAGCAGAGTCAGTAACACATACAGCTAATGTATATGTAATGACTCAGGACTGTTGCATGTGAAAAGGTAGTTGTTACTTGAGTTATGGTCTTTGTATCTACTTGCCTGTGAACAATTTCTGGTCTTCCTAATTGGCAATGGCAGTGAACAGTTTTAGGACTGTAGTTTCAAAATGCAAGCAGCTGCTCGTTTTGCTTAAGAATTGCAATTAAATGCCGTTAGAAATAATTTTACAGCTTTTGAAAAAGTTTATTTTTTTTTACCTTGGATTGGCATCTGAGTGAGTGTGCTTGTGTTTAACTGTTTGTGTGGAACTGCAGTTGGTGTATCATCTGAATTCAAGTTCTGTAAGGGCTTCATCCACTTTAATTGCTTGCTAGCTCATCTATGTCCTGGTTAGGATTGTTGTTATGCCGTGTGACCATACCTTTCAACTGTCCACATTTTTGCCTCAAATTTTTATGTTCATCATAAAATTTGTGATTCTCTGAATTTTTGTGGCAAATCAATGAATACAGAATTCAATAAATAATGACAGGATTCTGAGTTTCAGACTTCATATATTTCAGAAATTGCATGGCAAAACAAAACCTTTTATTCTAGCAACTTGCAAGTTTATAATACATATTTAAATTTAATATTTAAAAATTGTCCCTATTTTTGGGGGTTTGTCCAGATGTTTTTATACTAAGAGGTTGACAGCTAGGCATGTGACATTCTTGCATGTCAAGCCAAGTGGGTGAACTGCTATTTTGTACTGGAAGGGTGCAGCCAGCAGTGGTTTAGTAGACTATCTTGTGGACTATAGCAGAAATACTGACAGTGAAGGCACATTTGTCTTCAGTCTAAAGGTGTACGGAGTTTTATCTCTTAATTTTTTGGCATGGCAGTGATTTGGTATGATTGGAGAATCTGAGATATGATGAATGGCAGGAACATTGTAAGTCTATGTTTGTCTAAACAGGTTGTTTTGTGTTTGTAGTGATGCTTGTATCAGTTTTTTCGTTATTTTTTATAAATGTATTTTTTCCTCTCTTCTCAAACATGCAGTTTGTACAGTACTGAGTGTAGCTGTACAGTACTGTTATGCTGCACTAGGATATGGTGACAGTCTTTTTTCCCCACTGGTAATACTCTTGCAGTTAATGACAGGTCTGTCTAATATAGATGTTCCATTTTAAATGTGTGGATAGTGATGAAACACTACACGCAGTGCACTGTTGGAGCATCAGTAATGTCAAGGAGTGTTTTTTTTTTTTACCTTTCCTCTCCCTCCATGTGGAGCTACCACCTGTTCCTCTTTCTGCAGAGTGGTCCCTGTTTGGTTGCTTGCATCTTGTGGGTGGGGCTTAAAATGCCAAATATCCTGAGATTTTGTGATAAAATATATTGGGTTGCATGAACAATTATTTTGTTCATAGGTTCATAGGTTGGTATTAGGCTATCTGCCCAAGGGCATTTATAAGCCTA
The DNA here is from genome assembly GCF_019279795.1 of Protopterus annectens. NCBI lineage: Eukaryota > Metazoa > Chordata > Ceratodontiformes > Protopteridae > Protopterus > Protopterus annectens. Next base: position 1,980,647,826 of record NC_056729.1, on the reverse strand, counting down.
GCCAGAATGTGTTGGCTTTCGCCGCCCCATTAATTAATTAACTGTGCCTCTGTCGAGCAGAGCCAATGACGTGATACCCGGGGTGTATTTTCTGTTTCCCATCCACTCGTCAAGGTTTCTCTTGAAGTGTGTTAGTGAGGGGCTCTGCCTAATGTAATTAGGGATTTTGTTCCAAATCATGGGGAGTCTCTGTGACAGGAATCTGTCCCTCCAGCATGTTCTATTTATTGTTGTGGTGAGGTTTAGCTCACTAGAGTGTGTGGCTCGCTGTGACATGGATTGCTTTAGGTGGAGCATATCCATTAATTCTGAGTTGGACATGGCTTTGTAGGTCAGGCAGAGATCACCTCTGAGTAAATGATATGCCACTGAGTACAGCCTGAGTTTTTTCAGTCTGGCTGCATAGGACATATGTTTTAGGCCAGTAATCCTCTTGGTGAGCTACTTTTGTGGTCTTTCCAGCTGTTGGAAGTGTCATGTGAAGTACATTCCAAATGGGGCATTGTACTCTAATGATGGGCCTGATGAGTGACGAGTAAAGGGGCACTATAACTTCTCTATTTCTAGATGCGAACCCTTTAGTAATTATTTGGGCTACATAGAAGGATTTCCTAAATACTTTGGCGATATGATTGTCAAAAGAGAGATTACTATCTACCTGAGTCCCCAGATCTCTTACTACCTCTTCTGTATTAAGGGGGCTGCCACCTATGTGGTAATTTGTGGGTGTTTTGTTTTTCCCAAATGGAATGACTATGCATTTTTTGGCATTTAGCTTGAGGCCATGACTTTGACACCAGGTGTCAGTCTCAGTGAGGCCCTTTTGGAGGATGTCAGTGTCAGTTATGGCTCCCAGTTTGCAGTCATCGGCAAACTTGGTTAGCCATAGTCCTCCTGTGTTTGCCTGTACTTCTGAGAAGTATATGCAGAACAGTATCTGAAACACCTTAATATTATTATGAAACAATACAAAAATGCTCATATTGTACAAGAGTGAGTTTTTATTTTGGCATAAAGGTCAAGTTTGGGTCTTTATACTGGCTGTTGCTATAATTTGTCTTGCAAAATCTCACATTTCTGTAAAAATATATATGGCAGTCCTACCGCCATGTAATTTCCATATATTGTAAAATGGGTATATTAGGAAACTTTGTTTTATAGTTAAGTCTGTTAAATGTCCTATATATCTAAACTTTGGGCATGCTACTTTTGAACCAATGTAAACTTGTCACTGTCTCTCTCTTTACTGTGCACTTCTGGGCTAAACCTGAAAATGGTACATTTGGATCCACATTTGATCCCGTTTAATTAATGAAACTTAAATAAAATGTACATTAAAATGAGCTTGTTCATTGCACCAGTCCTCCTACCCAATTATCAAATGAATAAATAAATGACACATCTCATTTACTATGTTGCCATTGTTTTTAATGGTGTTAACTCCATGGTATGGGATATAGACTTGTATGTAATATTTACTGCAGGAATCTGAGAGCTAAATATATTTATTTTATACTATATACCTATTTGAACTTTACTATTGTATCCCTTCTTGATTACTGCTTTTTTAGTAGGGCATTGAAATTCTGACTGCTTTCACCCTTGATAATGCTGTGGGATAATTTTTCTAACCATTTTGGATAGAAACTATTTTTTCTTTTGCTCTAGCCTCCTAACACTTATAACTTTACACAACTCTACAAGATTACTTTTAGAAATACTGACCCTTCCGGATTATCTCCATTTCAAGGCAATGTTTCCACATGCTTTTAAAGTATTCCTTGAAATTCTGTCTTTACCTTGGGTTCTTCTACTGGACGACTTACAGACATTTGTTAGTCTTTTTCAGTTCAAAGATATTTTTTTGTACTGGTCTCTTAACAGGGACGGGACACTTGTCTGTCTGTCATTTGGCTTTTTCCCTGTAAGGGGTCGCCACAGCGGAACTCCGGTCCGCTAATGATTGGCAGTAGATTTTTTACGAAATGCCAAGGTGCCAGCTCGACACCCAACCTTCAACGAAGGCACGCCCATTTACGCACGCATGTCTTTCGAACGCTATCCAACCATGGGTGGGACATGCAGACTCCACACAGAAGGCACACCCAAGCCAAGCTGAGAATCGAACGGGAGAACCTCTTGCTGTGAGGTAACAATGCTACCGCCAAACCACCGCAGCATTCAGGGATGGGACACTATATTTCTAAATATGAACAAGAACCTATTCATACCTGTGCCTCCTTTCTCCCCTCTTTCAGTTAAATATTAGATCATTGTCATATTAGTTGCATCTATTCTTAACAAATGCTTTCATATTATATTTAACTCGGTATGATTATTTAAACTTATAGTCTAAAATTATTTAGATGTTTTTGTATTTTTTGAAGACTGTAACATTATCTTACAGTGTTTTTGTAACACTATTGGGCTTTTCTCTCTGGGCCTTGGCTGAAAATAGGCACCTACCCAGTTGTACTTTCCACATAATCAAATAAGCACAGCATTATCGCTTTCATGGAGCAGAGAGTCTCTGACATGTCAAGAAGTTCAAAGGTATGCCTCATAGTCTGATTAGACTTTTTTTTTTGGAGGGGGGGTGACAAAACATATAAATGCCTAACTCTCTTTAACGGAATGCAGTTATAAATAAAACATGTTTTAATATGCGTTGTAGTAGCATCTTGAAAATGAAATGCAGTTCGGTATAGTTCATTAGAGCAAATGCATCTTTCTGAAGACTATCTAAAATATGTTTTCTTTATTTTTCGTCATCTTATCTAGTCTATACTTCTCAGTCATCCACATTTTTGTCATGTTTTGGTCTTCTCCATGTAAAATGTGTGTGTATATGTTTTATTTTAGCAACTTTCTTACGCTTATAAGAATCAATACTTAAAATTTGTCCCTGATTTTGTCCCTTTGTCCCAAATTCTTGAGAAAAGAGGTTGATAGATATGAGCCTCTCCAAGAAATTTTGGGATAAAACATTTCTTCTGTTGTAAAGCATCTTATCTTAGGTTGTAAAAAAAAGGCAAAATATTGTAGCAACCCTACCCCTACCTATACTTCCCAACTGTCTAGAATGTTGTAAAATGTTTAGGTTTTTACTTCATGTTACACATGAGTTTAGGGTGAGAAACTATACCGTAGGCTTTAGACAGGTCAAGGAAAAAGGCAAAACACGTTTGCCTGAGTCCCTGTTTTTGTTTATGGTGTCAGTGATTGACAGTAGAGCAGTAGTTGTACTGTATGCTGGGTGGAAGCCATGTCAGGTGGATGTTAAGAGCTGTTCTTGTAGGAGACAGTGAGGAGTTGTTTATGAATACATCTTTTGTTAAAGTCACATTTAGTCAAAACTAGACAAAATAGTTCTGCTACAAACAAAATGCAGAATTTTCCAAAATACACAAGGGCTGAAAATAGCACTGCAGGTGTTATTTTTTTTGGGGGGGAGGGTGGGGGGGCTGAATTATATACACTGATTCCACAGATGCACCAACTCAGAGATGGGACAATTTCTTAAAAACAGGGCATCACTACTGGCGTACAGGCATCACACCATCAGTGATTTCCCACAGAAAAAAATTCAACCTGAAATACATCCACAACATGTTTGTGACTAAACATGATTCTACCACATGTGCTTTCTACTAAAGGAGAGAATATTGCACTTGTTTGCATTTAATCTGAGCCTGTTTTCCGTACACTAGTTATTGGTAAAGGGTAGGGGAATCGGGGCTGTTTGCAGTCATCTGCAAACTTAGTTATTAGTTAACCAGAGATCCTTGTTTATAGCCTACAGATAAAAAAAGTAAATGCCAAGAGAAGGTGTTTAAATACTGAGCACTCGGGACAGGACTGGTTGCCTTCATGCTTCCTGGTAAGACAATTGCCACTGACACTATGAAGATTCTATGTTTTAGACAGTCTACTATCCATCTTATCATCATCACTAACCTCCCTTTTTCCCCATTTTCTACATGGGGTCAGGGATCATGTTAACTGTCACCATCTCTCTCGATTCATTGCCTTACTTCTGCCTTCTTCAACACTCATGCCTGACTGTCGCAGATCTTCTCACACAATCCATCCACCTCTTTGCTAGATGCCCTCATTTCCCCTGACCTTCTTCCTATCTGTCCCAAATCATCTTCAACAGATTGTCTTCTGCTTTTCTGCACATGTGCCTGAACCACTATAATCTGTTCTTTGATCTTTTCTGCAATTGCAGCTACTTGAGCTTCTGCTCTTTTGTCCTCATTTCTTCATATTTATCATATCTGCTGTAACCTCATCTGTGCCTGCTGCTTTCCCTGACTTCATTTGCCTTAGTGCTATTCTTGCCTCTTCTAGGATGGACACCTCTTGTCTCCAATGTAGACTGTGTCTGGGACAGTACAGCTTCTATGGGGTTTTCTTCATTCAGATGGTGCTGAAAGTACTCCTTCCCTCTTCCTTTGATGTCCTGTGCACTGGTGAGCAGGTTTTTGTTGGCATCCCTTATGAACGGTGTCTGTTTTCTTTATCTTTCTGTCTTTGTCTTGCAAACTGATACAGTGTCTTTGTGCCACATACTGAGTCACTTTTCAGAAGCTGAAGCTCTGATGTCCTTTTCTTTGCTATTGCAACTCCTTTCTTAGCTAGCCAACCAGTATACCTTCCTAGCCTGGTCAATCTTTTCCATCTTCCATGTTTTCCTGAACTGCTTCTTTCTTTCTTTTCATGACTTCTTGGACTTCTGTATTCCACCATCACCTTTCCTTATGAAAAGAGAAAGGCCTCCACTTTGGAATTACTATGCCTGTATGATTCATTTTTGATACCTTTCTCTGCCTTGTTTCTGATAGTCATAGTGAAGTAGTAGTTATGATGTTAATTAATAGGTATACAAATTTAGCTGTCCATATTTTTGGCTGGATATATCTGCTTTCTAAGAGCCTTTGTCTATATTTTTGACGTCTGTAGGTTGAGAGGTATGGTGACCTCAGTTTGTTTATGCATGTTTTCATAAGTTGCTAGTGACATGAAAGGGGATTGGTAATGAGCTAGTATGTAATATAGCAATAACCCACGCCTGGGTGTGGGTAATGCTGGATTTACCCATGGTTGGCGTGGTTTGGTCCCGAGGGCAAAGCCCGAGGGACCAAACAAAGACAACCATGGGTAAATCCAGCATTACCCACACACAGAAGTGGGTTATTGCTATTATACAATGACATTATTTAAGAAAAGAAATAATTACTTTTCTTAAATAATGGCATTGTATAATGCCTCTTTGCTGCCCTTCCGCAGCTGTCTGGTGTTCATGGCAGTTCTGATGTACTGCGCATGCCTACGCAGTACATCAGAGCTGTGGGCAAAAGCAACGGAGAACGCAAGATCTCCGTTGTTTTTCACTGTCTCTCTATGTTAAATGGGTTTAACATAGCGAGACAGCTTTAAAATAAGCAACGGAGATCTCCGTTGCTTATTTTAAAGCTGTCTCGCTATGTTAAACTCATTTAACACAGCGAGACAAGTTTAAAAAAAAGCAACGGAGATCGCAAGATCTCCGTTGCTTTTTACACACTGTGTCGCTATGTTAAACTCTTTTAACATAGCGAGACAGTGTTTTATACTAACGGAAAAAGTCCGGGCGACCGGACCTTTTTCCGTTAGTATATTGAGGGATTTACAACGGGCACGCTGGTTGGGCTGGCCAATCAGCGTGCACGTTTTAGAGAAGGCATTGTATAATAGATTATCTTATTTACATTAACAATGCATGGACCATTTCTAGGTCATTATTTCACTGTATAAGCCCAGTTATGATGGAGCTCTGGAGGTATATAGATAACCCTCCACCAGCCATGGGGACTTTCAAAGTAAAGAATCTGAATAAGTAGTAGGCATTGAAGTTGGGCATGAAGGGTGTGTTCTCAGCACACAGGATAGCATTGTATGACTCCTAGCTTATCTGCAAATGTGACACAGTCACTATAAATTACTTTTATCCCCTGTCAAATAAGGTAAAAAGTTTGAATGTAAAGAAAGTGATATTGATACTGGAGCACAATATTTTAATAGCCAATAAGCAAGCAAGAATAATCCACAACATGCACACATCCCAGCTACAGAGTGGTACTACCTAATCTGCAGTAGGTATCCTGTATATAGTGGCTAACTTACGAGTAAATTCCCCAGTTCAGTGAATGCCTGCAGTTACTTCAGAGTGTTTGATTGTCTCAGAGTGTAGAAGGGGGTAAAACAGCCTATCTGCAACTACCCCACCTGTCTACTACAGTTGTTTACTGTACTACAATTATATTAGATATCAGAAGATGCCAGGCCAATCCTACAGGCTAGACTTGTAAAGGCTCCAAGGCCATTAGCCTAGTACACACATATGAGCCTAACTATCTCCATGAACATTGTATTAGAGGTCATTTATCTATCTACTTATCAACTGAATGTACATTGCTGTCTTTTCAAACATGATGTCAAAGCATCTTTAGGTGATCTTTACACATCCCCAAAAAACAGTGTCACTCCAATCCTGATAGTTGACTAACCAGACTGCGCCCCCCCCCTTTTGCAGATTCCTGGATCCGCCACTGGTTTAAACCAGTTTGTACTTGTTTGCTAGAAGCTACAGTGGGTTAGGCCTTCTGCTGTTTATGCTGAGAGACTACAAAAGATAAGTTGCTTATTTTCAACTGTTTCTGCACTTCTGATAAAACAATATTTGTGGCATGTCTGTTTAAACTGTGCAACTGTTTTTTTAAGCCTAGTGAATTCAATCCTTACCTGTGTTCTGATCTTGTATCACACCCACCTGCCCAACTGCTGTTGCGGTATTAAAGCTTGGTGACTTTTGAGCTGCCTACCTCTACTATAAATTTCATATTGGACAACCCCCAGTCCCATTACATCAGCTCATTCTACTGAGTACAGTGAGATCGGTTGTGAAGGGCCACCCCTTTAGCTCTTCGGTCTCCTCACTTTCTACTGGAAAAAAAAAACAAAAAACTTGTGCCTCTTCCTACATCACTTTGCTTGTGCTCTGGTATTCAACTGCATTTAGTTTGCTGCATTTGTTACTGATTGTCGGTAGCCTTATACTTAATTTGAGCTGCTTTTTGCTGTTGTGATTGTGAGCTAATTTATCACATTTACACTGTTTTACAGTGAATTTACTGATTAACTGTATTTCATTGCTATTTACTGCATCTCGTTACTGCTAAATTGCATTTTACTGCATTTCATTACTGTTTAACTGTTTTTTCATACTGCAAATTCTTTTTTTTGTCTGTAGTGGTTAATCTGTGTTTTTTTGTGAGTTTTATTGTTTTCTTAACCCTTAACTTGAGTAGCATAGTTTGATACAGGTTTGCTGCATCCAGAGCTGCAGCTGCATTGTTTTTAACCCTATGTGAGGTATTCCAGCTACATATTCTCCCTTAGTAGCACTTGTGTGACCACCTAGCAGTATTACTCTTAGACCTCCCGCCCTTTACTCTCTTAGCTCTCTTTGGCCTCCCTCCCTCAGTTTCTGACAAATATGGATGGACAATTTCCTATGTTTTCTCCTGCCAGTCTGGTTGATATGGGCATCCTGAGACAGTGTAGCAAGTGCCTCATGTACATGGACAACCCTATACTACTACCACCTAGGAACACAATTTGTGAGAGATTCAAATACATTAAGATCCTAGAGTCAATACTTTCTCCCTCGCAAGCCAATATATCTGGTACTGAGAAGGTTGTCAATATAAACACCACACCTCAACCACCATCCACACCTACACAACACACACCCACATATGTGGAGGTCCTCAACAAAAAAAAACCTAAACAAAAGAGACCTCTGAGGCAAAAACACATGCAAACTCCACTGCCCACCACACCACACACCTCACATACTCCACACACCTGTGTGTCACAGCCACTAAGGCCTAAACATAGACCCAACATATTAATCATAAGAGACTCCATTGTAAGATACACAGATGTGCCCCTCACCAGGCTGGATAAGTAGAAAGTCACTATTAGTTATCTGTCAGGTGCCAGAATCTGCCATATCCCCCCTGCACTCAAGTTATACCAGGTTACTCATCCTATCATACATTTAGACCCCAAACCATAGGTAGCAAAGCAAAAGGAGGTGGAGTTGCAATATATATAAAAGAGATACACACTTCCAGGCTGCTTAAACAGTATGACACACAGGAGACACTCCAGGTGCAGTTAACCATTGACAGGACCCCTATTCAAATCATAGTTAGCTACAGGCCCCCAACTTTGACTCAAGATGCCCACTCCACCTATCTGAACCTCTTCGAATCGAATCTATCAAGATTCTTCCCTTTACCTTGATCCTGGGTGACTTTAACTATCCAACCATAGACTGGAAGAACTATTCATCCCAAAGCACAAATACTCAGAGATTCCTTGATTTCGTCAATGCAAATGCCTTGCATCAGTTGGTTGACACCCCCACAAGAGGTAAAAATATCTTGGACTTGGTCACTTTTGAAGTTACTTTCTCCCCCCTATCACCCACCAAAATTGGATCACATAAAAAAACTTCTCGAAAGCTGATTACAACCTCCTGAGGGGAGATATAAATAGCATTATGGCACCCTTCCCCACCACAGGAACTGGCACATTTGCCCAAACCTACACCAAAGTACAATACGAGCACTTATATACCTGCATGGAATCAGGAATACCCGACAGGACAAAATCCTCCTCCTCAAGGAAGAGTAAACCTGTCTGGTGGACATCTGCAATAAATAAACTCTATAATCAAAGAAAAAAAACTGCTGTTCAGGACCAAGAAGGAGCAGGTGCCTAACTGGAAGCAATCTCTCCTTAGTCCAAACAAGCAAATAAGAGCACTAGTAAAATCCTTCAAAGCAAACTTTGAGTCCAAACTGGCCACATTTCTAAAGACAATCACAAGGCTTTCTTTGCATATGTCTGGAAACTCTTTAACACAAGCACCCAGATCTGCTCAGAAATGGTGGTCAATGACTCCACATACACAAATGCCATAGTAGCCAACCTGCTGGCAGACAAGTTCAGTGAAAAATTCACCTCTCTTTCCCCCCATCAGTAAATCAGGACATTCCCAGGACCTGCCCCCTTCCCCTTATTTCTAGGGAGCAAGTCATCACTGCCCTCTCAAAGGCAAAAAATACAGCCTCCATGGGACCAGATAACATCCCAGGCTACATCCTACATGAACTCAGACAGGAGCTTGCAGCACCATTAGGCACCTTATTCAACCAAAGCCTGAGTACTAGTCTGTCCCAGCCGAGTGGAGGACAGCCACTGTCATCCCTTTGCACAAAAGTGGAGCATCCACCAATCCAGGAAATTAAAAACCCATCAGCCTAAGTAGCCTAATCTGCAAGGCTATGGAGCTGATTATCATGGACCTTATTAACAAGGACATTGGCAACCTCCAAACACTTGATCCTACACAGTTTGGTTTTGTCAAGGGGGAGGTCCTGCCTGCTAAATATGGTTGACTTCTTTGAGACAGTCATCAAAGCCATGGACGAGGGGAAGACAGTGCACATCACCTACCTTGACCTGGCTAAAGCCTTCAATACTGTTCCCCACCTGGGTATAATAGATAAACTCTCTCAACTAGGTGTCAATCCATATGTTACCATATGGGTAGCAAACTGACTCATTGATAGAACCCACCTAATCAAAATAGGAGAAGCCACCTCAAGCAGTTGACCCATAATGAGTGGTGTACCCCAGAGATCAGTCTTGGGGGCCCTAGTTGTTTGGAATATACTTTTCTGAGGTGCAGGTCAAAACCAGTGGGCTATGGCTGACCAAGTTTGCAGATGACTGTAAGCTGGGCACTGTCATCAGTTCCCCTAGTGATGTGGACATCCACCAAGAGGGTCTCACCCAAACATATGACTGGTGCCAGAAACATGGCCTCAAACTGAATGCCAAAAAATGCATCATCATCCCCTCTGGGGGGAGTGACATCCCCACAAATTATCACATTAATAACAAGGTCCTAAGCATGCAATCTGTCAAAAGGGACTTGGGCACCCAGGTTGATAGCAGACTGACATTTGACCACCATAATGCCTCCATTGTATGGAAAGCTTTCTACATGGCCCACTTCATTAGTAAGGGTATCTCATCCAGGGACAAGGTGGTCATAACATCCCTGTATTCTTCCCTTATAAGACCCATTATTGAGTACAATGCCCCTTTTGGCATATACCTCACAAAGCACATGCAGCAGCTGAAGAGATCACAGAGGTTCCTCACCAGGAGTATCCAGGGCCTCAAACAGCTACCCTATGCAGAGAGGCTAAAGGCCCTGTCCCTCTATTCAGTCTCCTACAGACTCCGCAGAGGTGACCTCTGTCTAACATACAAAGAAATCTCAGACCCTGCCCTGATGGGACTGCTACATATTCACAAGTCTAGCTCCACTTGAGTAACTCACATGCCCGACCTCAACCTGGTCTGTGACATCAATAGGACTTGTTTGCAGGACAGATTTGTGTCTCAGAGACTCCCCCTTCTGTGGAATATACTCCCATTCCACGTCAAGCAGAGTACCTCATTAACACTTTTTAAAAGTAACCCAGATAACTGGATGGGGAACAGAAAATACACCCCTGGGATTCCACCCATGTCTCTGCTAGACAGGGGCATTGGGTGCTGACTTGTTGGAACATGGGCTAAATTCTTGGCTAGGCTTGTAAAGACTTCAGGGCTGTTAGCCTAGTAACTTCTTATGATCCTATGATCTGAACTTTAATGGTAGAGTAGCTAGATCCTTGCTGAATACGTTCAGCTAAAAATTCCAAAATTTATGGTATAGGAGCAGAGAAAGAGTCCAGAACCTTGGCCACCACCCAAAATGAAAACTTTTTCCATTTGCTCTGGTAAATCTTCTTTGTAGTAGTTTCTGGCATGTCATCTAACTGTAGTGAGTTTCTGGGAGACTGCTATTATATCAACAACACTACTTGGGAGCCTGACACATCTGGCCATAGTCAGAATTAGAGGAACCACACAGTTAGTTTCATGGTAGACTTCTCAGGCTGAGGCATTCCAGATGGGTGAGAAAGAAGATCTTGATATTGATCCAACTTCCATGGTGGATATGCCAGTAGAGGCCACAGAAAGGGGAACCACATATGGCGGAGCCAAAAGAGTGAAATGAAGATTACTTTGGCCTTGCTCAGTCTGGCTTTCTGAAATAATGTGTTCATGGGTTAATGGAGAAAGGCATACAGGAGCCAGGGGGGCTAATTGTGGACTAGAGCACCCCTTGGTGATTGACCTGTAGAGAGATCAGGGCAAAGTAACTCTGTACTTGTTGCTCAGGTAGGACTGAAATAGATTGCAGCAAGGTTAGCTGCAGCAGCAGCTGAAAATCAGTGTTACCAGTGTTGGATTGATAAGCTACTCATGACAAGTTAAAATAGCCCTGTTCAGTTTGTCTGCTAGAACACTGGAACACCCCAGAATGTGTATTGCTATCATAAAACAGTGTGAAGACATCACCATTGCCAAATTACCATGGCTTCTTGACACAGGGGATAAGAATGGATTCCTCCTTGTTTGTTGATGTACCACACTACAGCCATACTGTCTGATTGTATGGATGTCATACCCTTGGGGAGGGTGTGCTAAAAAGCCTGCAATGTGAGAAGGACCACCCTCATCTCCAAGACAATGATGTGATGATTTGCCCCTAAATCTGACCATGTACCTTGGATCATTCTGCCCTTGAAATGCCCCCACCCCACCCTAGAAGGGAGGAGACCATGGTCACTACTGTTGTCGGTGTGACTGAGTGAAAGGGTAGCCCTTTGGTTATTGATGATGAAGTACTCCATCTTGTGGTTTGCTGTCTGCAAATATTTGTAAGATGAATTCTGGGATGCAAATGCTAAAACTGTTGTGAACACTGAACTGCAATCATCCACTGAAGAATTCACATGTTGTATCAAGCCATGGGGACCATTAATATGACAAACACTATGAGAACTAGCAGACATAGTATCAATCGTGCAGGGGGTGGTGATGATGTAACACATGTGAGACTGTTAGCTGTATAGAAACAACTCTCATTGTAGAAGAGTGACAATTTGAAGAGTGGTATTGAGGTGGCATCTGATAAATTCTATTGGTTGTGTTGGAAGTAATTGATACTTGGGAAAATTCACTGATATACCTAGATCCAGTAAGCATTGGTGGAGAAGATCCAGGTGATGAACCATAACATGCCTGGATGTAGCAGTTAGGAGACAATAGTAAGGGAAAACTTGGATCCCTAGCTAATGCAAGAGAGCCGCTACCACTGCCATTCTCATGGTGAACAGCTTGGAGGCTGTGGTGAGACCAAATGGCAGGGTTCTGAAATTGGAAATGATTGGTTCCCAGCCAGAAATGGAGAAATCTCTTGGATTGCTTCTCTATCTTCACATGATAGTAGGCATCCTGCAGATCTATCAAGCACACCCAATCATCCTTCCTCAGAAGAGGTAGTATGGACTGTATTGTGACCATCTGGAATTTTGCCTGTTTTACAAACTGTTTAAGATAATTGAGATCCAAAAATGGTCTTAGATTCCCTGTTTTCTTTGGAACTAAAAAGAGCCTTGAGTAGACTACAGATTCTAGTTGGTCTGTGGGGACTCATTGGATGACTTGTTTTCTAGCAGCTTGGCAATTTGCAGTTCTGCTGGTTCCAATTGACTGAGTGGAATGTCAGAAATCAACTTTTTCTTTATAGGAGGACAAGAAAAGGGAAAGGAATAGCCTCTGGAAATGATGTTTTGCACCCATTTGTCCCTTGTTAATTTTTGCCAGGCTTGAGGGTGCAGAGATAAATGCCTCCCAACTGCCTCCACAGTGCAGCGGTTAAATCTTCAGGGATGCTGATAGGGCCTCTTAGTAAAGGGATCACGGAAGCCCTGATTATACAGTCCGTCTCTGCCTCTTGGGTGATGTCCGTTAGCATTACCCCCACCTCTGCTACATGCAGGTACATCATCTGAATGGTAAGAGCTCCATGTCTTGCACTTCCACATTTCATACCACTCTTTGATTCCTAGAATAGGACCTTTGCGGAGCAGAAAAACAAATACCTACTGCAGAGAATGTCTTACTATCCTGTTCACTACTGGTCAAGGTATCTTTAACTTTGGGCCCTAAAAGTGTGGAGCCATGTTGTTGAAGGATGTTTTAAAGTCTTCTGCAAAATCACAAAGATGCATCCAGGCATGTCATCTGACTGTAAGACCTGTGCATGCTGCTGTAACCAAGCTATCAGCTACATTAGATATGAGACATGTGGCTATGTTCGATGTTTATTGCAGGGTTGAAAGCTGACAGTCCACAGTCTTTTGGACATCTGCTGGCATAACTCCAAAAAGATAATTGGAAATTTATTTGGTCGAGTTCCTCTGAAATCTGATAACATAAGCAAGATAGTTCAGTGACCTGAGTGCAAAGGTCACTGACGAATATGTCCGTTTCCCATAAATGAGAGTCCACAAAAAGTCCACAAAAAAAGTCCACAAAAAACTAGGAGCGCTATACAGAAATAAGCAATTTCTCACCAAAGCAGCAAAGACTTCAATAGCAAATTCCCACCTTATCTCCACCCTACTTTATGCCTCTCCAATATATACCAACCTAAGGCAATGTGATCTAAACAAGCTAGAGACCTGCTACAACAAAATTGCCAAATTCGCCACAGGGGCATCCTACCGTAGTCACCACTGTCTCTCACTTGCTGAACTGGGCTGGCTTGAACTCCCTCACCTCCTTCAGTGGTATCAACTCTCACTCGCCCACAAACTAGTAAACCATCCACTAAATGTCCCATCCCTCCAGAATCTACTCCAACCCTATCACACCACCAGACCACTAAGATCCAGCATCAAAAATCACTTGCAGATCACTAAAGCCAATAACTCTGCTGGTGAAGCACTATTCTCTTGCACCATAGCCAAATTATGGAACTCACTCCCACCCACAATTACCTCCATACCATCATGCACCCACTTCAAAACTTTACTAAAAGCGCAGCTAAAAACATGCTGGCTATGCCCTTGCAACTCCCACTCTAATATAATCCACCCCATCCAACCACTACCTTTCTTTCCACTCCACTAACTACCTTGATTATAGCAAGCTCAGATGCTCATAAGCCAGTACTTATTATACAGCACAAACTTCTTCTTCTTGTAACATTTAACGTCTGGTATGCACTTCACAGATAAACATTCTAGTTGTCTACTGATGTACTATGTTCTTCATCTGTAAATATGTTGTAAGTAATTGCTATGTAAATTGTTATTCACTATGTAATCCAATGTATATACTGTCTGTTTATTTTAACTGTGGAGCTTTTCTCCCCGGGCCTCTGCTGAAAATGGACCTATGTCCAGTCAGACACTCCCGGTCAACAAATTTAAATAAATAAATGAAAGAGGGGAGGGAGGGACTTTGGAAATTAGATCATCATAAGGGGTGGAGGGCAGGGAAACAGCCTTATTATAAAACAACATCAGCAATAAGGGTATGAAGGTTGGGTAAAAACAACTTGGCCAGATAGAGAGGCATATAATCAAATAAAGGCAATATCTGGAGCTCTTTCAGAAACTTGGCATACTCTGTTGAATGCTTTCTCTGCATCAAGACCTACCAACAACAGTGATATTTTCTTAGATTCTGCTTCCATCTAGATCATCAGAGTTCTATTAATTTTGTCAAATATTTGCCACCCCTCCACAAAACCATAAGAGAAGATGCCATTATCTGCAGATGATATTACTTTGTAACTGATATAGGACCATTTCAATTCTAAGCCATGATTATAAAGTTATACAAAATAAATATCCACTATGAGAGATTCCTTCCTGTCATAAAACAGTAAAAGTAAATATTTAAAATCAAGCTTGGACAGGAACTAAAGCAGCAATTTGAAAAGTTCAACGACCAACAGAAAATAACTCCAGATAACGTTGTTTCGTAAAAACTAGAAACTTGTTTAATTCAGATACAGAGTAAGTGCTTTCACCATCAGGCTTCTTCAGACTACTAAGCTCATACAATGCATTGACTTATATATTAATATTAGATGTTAAAAACAATTAAGTTAATTAACTTTTAAAGTGACAGAACGCAAGACAGTTCAAAAGACGCAAACATTCCAACTGATACAAATAGGTAAATCCAAATTCATTCTTTGATAAAATTAATACATAATGGTTTAACCAAAACCCTAAACATTCAGACATATCCTAACAATTCATAAAAAATACTGATAAAACAGTACCTGATTATTCTAATCTATTACCTAAAACTCTATGAAATTTGTTGAACAAAAAACATAAAACAAGTATAAAGACCTAGTTCATAACAGTAAAACACAAATAATAGTCCTATAATAATTAATTAATAAGACTCAATATTAGACAGCTACAACATCTAGTGACAGCAAATGTAGAAATTTTCCATACAGTTGCAGCTCTAACCTATGTCGTCAAACTAAAGAAAACTCCAGGGGTAGAGTTGATGACTAAAAGTACTTTCATCGGCCTGAAGAGGAATTGCTCAGAACTAAAGTAACTCGGCAGCATGATACTATTTTACAGAGATACTCTAGCCCCAAAGCAGTGGTGGGGATGGACAAACTTATGGACAATGTTCAGATATTTGAGAAATGATTGTTTGAACAAAAAAGAAATAAAATTGTGAGAGACTCTAAGGACTTTAAACTCGGTCACGTGTTTACTTGGCCGAGGCAGAACACTGATACTAGGTTGTCATGTAATTTTACTAATAATTCTGTGTCGAATGTTCCTATTTTGGATAAAGCTACCTCTGAGGGTCATGTTAATAGTAAAGAGAGTAATGTTATCATTACAGGTGAAGCGAATTTAATTAAAGATGCTCGTATATTAAACGTTCAAGTTGATAACAGTAATACTTCAGTTACTGCAACAGAAGTACGTGCTAAGTCTAGCGACACAGTAGTTGATTCAGCTCGTAATACTCCTCACGTACTGAATGTTCTGAAACCCGTTGAAAGTAACAATGAGCCAACAGTTAGAAGTAAGATTGGTAAGAACAAGGCCAATACATCTTCAAACTTTACTTTGGCAGGTAATCAACAGATGCAGTCCCCTTTTCCAATAGAATTGCCCCGCCAAGGGGGGAGGTCCAGGTCCATGAGCAGGGGACGACAGAAGAGGAAGGGATCCAGAGGGGAATTCAATGGTCCCACCCTAAAAAAGTTTTGGGGAAGAGTAGAGAATCCTTAGTAATGAATTTGTCACACAGAATGTTAACTAACTGTGAAGAAGAAGTTCTCAACAAAGGTCTCACGTTTATACCCAGTTATACAAGTGACATCACAGATTCTGTTTTAGATATAAGGATGTTTGCGCTTAATGTGCAATTGAAATTAGATTTTGGTTGTGATGAAATGCTAGAATATTCTGCTAGTAACACCAATGTGTTTAAACATGTTAGCACCTACCAACCATTCTTGCATCCTATTTTGGATACTTTTACTAGGTTGGTAGAGAATGATTTTTATAGTTACTATGATACGAAAATAAAAAGTAAACCAAAATATAAGAGAAACTTAAATTTTCAGCAAAGAACAGCACTTAATGAATAGAGGAAAGATCAGTCAGTTGTTATACGACCGGCCAACAAAGGGGGCCCTATTGTAATAATGGATACCTCAGACTATTTAGAGAAAATGAGGTTGATGTTGGATGATGACACCTTTTATTTGATAACTGACATGGGAACCATTACTACCAAAGTGTTCCAGGTCTATGACATGTTGGATGATTTAATGAAAAGTTTTGTAATAACATCTCATCTGTTTAAATATTTAAAGGTGAACAACCCTCTCATTCCAATTATACAGGGCCTTCCTAAAGTTCATAAGTCTGTGTACAACCTGTCTATGTGACCTATTGTAGCGGGTCAAGGTTGGCTTACTGGACCGTTTTCGGTTTTTGTAGAGCATTACTTGCGACCGATTGTTGAGAAGAATTCTTTTATACTGAAAGACAGCAAACAATTTTTGATGGAACTTTATGATTTTACTAAGACATTGAGTGAGGATGAGTCTTATATCCTAGTTACACTGGATGTAAAAAGTTGATTTACAGTGATACCCAATGACATAGGGGTACTGAGTGTACAGAGATATCTTGATATAAATTCTGACCTGGATGGTAGTTTAATAGACCCAATAGATTTGTTTCTGGAAACAGTATTGGATAATAATGTGTTCATTTTTAATGAAATAACATTCATTCAGAAAGATGGCGTAGCTATGGGCACTTCTTGTGCCAATAGCTACGCCAATATAGTAATGGCTGAATGGGAATGTAACTCGCTCTTCCCTTTGATTGAATTCCAACAGTATGTTGGTTTTTACAGGAGGTTTGTAGATGACCTCTTTTTAATTTGGAAGGGTGATGAAGTACAACTAGAGGCTTTTGTTCTAAAAATGAACAGTTTGACACACTTTCTTGAGTTTACTTTTAGTTCTTCCAGGACTCATATTTCTTTCCTCGACGTTGATATCATTAGATTAGAAAATGGTATGATAAATACATCAGTACATAGAAAAGCTTGCTATAGGAACACACTGTTACATCGTGGTAGTATGCACCCCAGGCATGTATTTGACAATGTTGTGAAAGGGCAGCTCATGAGAGCTTCAAGACTCAATCCATCAGTCGAAGGGTTTAAGGATGAAATATGTAACCTTAGGAATAGGTTGATTCAGAGGTGCTATAGTGCAAGGCACATTGACACCCTTGCACTAGAGGTGAATAATTTAAGGTCCTCCAGAGCCCGTCCCTATTTTTCAGAAAGGGACGATAATGTATGTGAGAGTTTTCATACCAGCTTTAATAAGCTAAGCATACCAATACATTTCACCAGTGATGTTAAGGAATTGGAATACATCATAGAAAGACGTTGGGAGACACTTTTGTTGGACAATGATATAACTGGTATAGTAGGTGATAAACCTAAATTTCTGTATAAGAATAAAAGGAATCTCAAGCAGTTACTCTGCTATCATCCTTTAACTCCAAACACCCCTAGGACTGTTACTGATATTTTTAATACCATTCCATGTGAGCGATGTAATCAATGTAGATTTATTGATAAGAACATCATGTTTAAACATCCCGTGACGGATAAAGAATTTTTGTTTTATACACGCACGAGTTGTAAAAGCACCAATGTAGTCTACCTTGCAACATGTCAGCTCTGCTCAGTTTTCTACATAGGGAAAACTTGTAGACAATTTAGAGAGCGCATTAGAGAGCATCTTTATCAAATACGTATAGGTTCAGATATTAATGCCCTGGCGAAACACAGTAACAGCTTGGGCAGTGAACATACGTTTAGCTTTCGAGTAATACAAATTATCACACCGAACATTAGGGGTGGGGACTTGGATAATTTCCTCCAAGAATGCGAATTAAGGTGGATTATTCGCTGGAGTTATTTTCTGTTGGTCGTTGAACTTTTCAAATTGCTGCTTTAGTTCCTGTCCAAGCTTGATTTTAAACATGATTATAAAGTGTTTACGTTTAAAATGTAATGACAAAGGGGTGCAAAAATTGACAGATATTGATCAGTGCGGTTTTGTAATTTTATGAGTAGAGCAATTTAAGCATTTGCATTCCCTGACCAATACCCTGGACTTAATGATAAAGTGAGTCTGAAACCAGTGTTAAAGAAGAGAAGAATACCTAAACCCATTAGGCACAGTACTGCATCATCTTAGTAGTTAGCATGAATTTGATCACCTCTAAGTACTTTTAGTCATCAACTCTACCCCTGGAGTTTTCTTTAGTTTGACGACATAGGTTAGAGCTGCAACTGTATGGAAAATTTCTACATTTGCTGTCACTAGATGTTGTAGCTGTCTAATATTGAGTCTTATTAATTAATTATTATAGGACTATTATTTGTGTTTTATTGTTATGAACTAGGTCTTTATACTTGTTTTATGTTTTTTGTTCAACAAATTTCATAGAGTTTTAGGTAATAGATTAGAATAATCAGGTACTGTTTTATCAGTATTTTTTATGAATTGTTTGGATATGTCTGAATGTTTGGGGTTTTGGTTAAACCATTATGTATTAATTTTATCAAAGAATGAATTTGGATTTACCTATTTGTATCAGTTGGAATGTTTGCGTCTTTTGAACTGTCTTGCGTTCTGTCACTTTAAAAGTTAATTAACTTAATTGTTTTTAACATCTAATATTAATATATAAGTCAATGCATTGTATGAGCTTAGTAGTCTGAAGAAGCCTGATGGTGAAAGCACTTACTCTGTATCTGAATTAAACAAGTTTCCAGTTTTTACGAAACAACGTTATCTGGAGTTATTTTTTGTTGGTCGTTGAACTTTTCAAATTGCTGCTTTAGTTCCTGTCCAAGCTTGATTTTAAACATGATTATAAAGTGTTTACGTTTAAAATGTAATGACAAAGGGGTGCAAAAATTGACAGATATTGATCAGTGCGGTTTTGTAATTTTATGAGTAGAGCAATTTAAGCATTTGCATTCCCTGACACAGTAATAAGATTAATTAAGAGGATACATGAGGAATTGTAGGCAAAAATTAAAGTGGGGGGGTTCTCCTCTGATAAGTTCTGTCTGAACAGAGGAACCAGGCAGCAGCACCCTCTTTCCCCTTTATTTGTGTTATATTTAGAACCATTGACCGTATGATAATCAAGAAAGGTTGGCTTTATTTGCAATGAAATTATTTTGTACCTTATAAAACCAGAAAAGGACAACTCAGTGTTGTGAAACATTCTTAGACAGTTTCAAATCTCATCAAGATATAAAATTAATGAACAAAAAACAAAGGCTATAGCTATAAACTATGTACCCCGCATATAAACTGGTTCAGAAATAACCATATTTAAGGGGGGGATGATAAAATGAAGTACTTAGGAATATGGGTTAAAAATGATTCTAATATGCCAGCTAAGAATATGTTGGAAGAGACTAAACAAAAGGTAATACAACAACAGAGGAACTGAAAGAACTGGAAGCTCTTGTTTATGGATGTGGATAGCAAAATACAATCAGTGAAAATGCTTTTAGTCCCTGTAGTATACAGATCAGACACATTTTTATCAACCAAACGAGAGGTCATGGATAGCAGTTAATAAATGTTGAAGGATTTTATCTGGGGGGGGAGGGCAACAATCAAGTGGGATAAGGTGATCCTTCCAGTAGAACAAGGTGGATTGGAATTACCTAATTTAAAGGGATATTTTAGACCTACACAATTAAGACTCCTAAACATAGCACAAGCCAAAAGCTGTAATTCAAAGAGGAATGGGAAGATAATGAAACGGGGGAACTCAAGAATTAAGGACAGAGTAGGATTTTGGATGCAGATCCTTGAGGAAAATAACAACAGCCATGCATAATATTATATTTATAATGTAGTAGAAAGTATTTTAAGAACTAAGCCAGCATGGGAATGGAGAATGGAGATTCTGCCAATAGGGATTACTGCAATTAGGGTACAGAGAATTGGAAAGTAGGCAAGAATTCACTGGAGAAGACTGGCAAATGAACCAATGCATTACAAGTAAACAATTAGAGAGGAAAATAGATTGGGAAGAGGCTAAGAATGATTTTGGATGGCAGGCTAGAGACAACCTTCCCTATCAAGAATTGATATCAGAGTATAGGCAAAAAAGGGATAGGGAACTCCTAAGTGAAAGACCAACACTGGTAGACTTTTTACTTGAATCTTGAACAGAAGCTGTTGTTAAAAAATAATAATTAGTAGGGCATATAAAATATTGGATGATAACTATAGGAATTTATCAGAGGAGGTTAGAAAAGAATGGGAAGAGAGACTGGATAAGCAATTCTCAAAGAAACAATGGAAACATATATATATGTATGGCTTCCAAATATACAACAATGTCAAGAAGACTTAGGATGTTTGCTTCAAAGTGTTTGCATAGGTACTTTTATACTCCAAAGATTTTTTCCTAATGTAGATTGCAACAGTTGAGGTGTGACGGGGAAGAAAAGGGTAATTGGGGAACATATTGTTTGGGCATGTAATGATAGACTTTAAAAATTCCCTACAGACTACTCTATCAGAAATACTGGGTGAGCAAATTGGTGTAACTGACATAATTATTTTTTTGAACTGTGATATAGGATCTGAATTGCCTACGCATTGTAAGACCTTGCTAAGTTTAATTCTGGAAGCTACCAAAAAAGCAATTACTAAAAAATGGAAATCAAAGTCTAAATCAACTGCATTTGAAGTAGTCAATATAGTAAAAGAGATAAAAGAACTGGAAGTGGGATCTTTAGAAAAGGGTCGGAGCAAATTACAAGAAAATGGGAAATGTGGAAACAATACATGCAGAATAATGAGGAGGAATGAGATTTAATAGAAGGCAGGAATTGAGTAAGCTATGTAATGTTGAATTGACAATGACTGTGCAGAAGATTATATGTGATGTCTAATGTTCGTAGCTGAGAATATGTCAATAGGGTCTGTTTTCATTCAAATAAATGTATGATTGTGTATGTCATAAATGATAATTCAAGAAAAATTATTAAAAGAGATTACAGGTGGGATGCAATCTGGAAAATTGATGCTGATGCAATTGGAAGAAAAAAGGTGCTGTAAACTTTATTAAAAAGAAAAATTGTTTTGTTTAGATAAGAAAGAAGAAATAATAGACAGCTATTTTGTGAGTGATAACTTAGTGTTACCTTTGGGTTTTGAATTAAAAGACATTAGATTCTTTATTCATTTTGGGAAAGAGATATGTTGTAACTTAAAATCAGAAACTGAATACTTATTTATTTATTATTTATTTACATTTGTTGACCAGGAG
Organism: Protopterus annectens; assembly: GCF_019279795.1. Classification (NCBI taxonomy): domain Eukaryota; kingdom Metazoa; phylum Chordata; order Ceratodontiformes; family Protopteridae; genus Protopterus; species Protopterus annectens. Next base: position 1,980,625,894 of record NC_056729.1, on the reverse strand, counting down.
TGTCCGATTGGACGTAGGTCCATTTTCAGCAGAGGCACGGGGAGAAAAGCTCCACAGTTAAAATAAACAGAAAGTAATTACATTGGATTACATAGCGATTAACAATTTGATTAACACAACAATTAATTACAAACATTTACAGATGAAGAACATAGTACATCAGTAGACAACTAGAATGTTTATCTGCAAAGTACATAACAGACATTAACAAATGTTACAATAAGAAGTTCCTGCTGTATAATAAGTACTAGACTTATGAATACTTAATGGAAAGATTTTTGTTTAATCATGAAAAAGGAAAGACTGGTATCTTTGGAATGAATTTATATTTGCTGGGCAAGGGACTCGATTAAAAGAGGTGTTTATTCAATTTCACCCTGACAAAATTGAGTTAGAAGATGTTAAAAAATATTTTTCATTTATGTGTTATTCATTATCTGATAAAGTAAAAGTTAAAGATGAAAGGGTATTTGGAATTGGTGTGGGAAGTGGATCTTTTTTAAAATATGAAAAAGATATGATGTAAATAAATATATGTAAACTGAACAAACTGTTACTGTTCACACCAAAACCTCTTCTTCAGGACTTTAAAATATATTCACAAAACAATACAAAAATAGAAATCATAATTCAAGCAAAGCTATTGGGTGTCACCATTGACAAAAAACTCTCCTTTGAACATCATATACTAAACACCATTAAAAATACACACTTTAAGCTTTAAGCTTGGCAAATTCTACAAATACAAGTATTTCATGGATATCTCCAAAAAAAAAAAAAAACCACTTGCCAATACTTTCTTGTTCCCCTCCCTCTTCTACGGGGCCCCCATCCTCACTAACCTCCATATGACTCTCAGAAACAAGCTACACTCATGCTACTAAAAAATTGCTAAATTTGCAACTGGCTTATCTTATCACACACATCACTGTTATGCTCTCAATTAATTAAATTCCCTAGAGTTTCCCAATTCCTCAGTTATGTAGAACCAACTCAAACACACAAAAAAAGAAGTTATGTACTTACCATAATGTTCCATGTGAGTTGTTCATCTCACCTTCATTCTTTACTGATGGGTTCAGAGCCAATCCCTTGGCTCTGATATGGCCAATTGTAAACCTCTAGGTCTTCAAATAGCTCGAGGCCAAGTCCCTATCCCATGATGCATCTGGAATTACCTCAGATCTTGTTTGCTGCATATAATAATACTATATGTCATTCTTTCACTGCCTAAAGAAAGGTATAGAAGGATTGAGTAACCAGGATGGATCCAGCATCTCGGTCATCTATCAGCCCAGGAGGGGGCAGGAGGGAGGGACGTAAGAATGAAGGTGAGATGAACAACTCACATGGAAAGTTATGGTAAGTACATAACTTCTTTATGTGAAGTTGTTCAATCTCGCCGTTCATTCCTTACTGATGGGTAGCATCCCAAGCATCATCTATCTCGGGTTGTTCACAGGAGTATATATTTCTCAGGACCGTGGATCCAAAGGAGGTCCTGTCCCTGGAGGCCTTGTCAACTTTGTAATGAGTGATACAGGTATGAGGTTTTGACCAAGTGGCTGCTGCACAAATATTATCAATGGGAAGCCTGGCAGAAAAGGCAGATGATGTAGAAACTGCTCTGGTCAAGTGAGCTTTAATCTTGTGTTGCAAAGGCATATTGGCAGCTGAATAGGCAAAGGTGATACACTCAGATAACCATTTAGACAGAGTTGTTTTAGCCACTGGTCTACCCTTCCTGGAGTCTGAGAATGAAACAAAAAGTTTGTCTGATTTTCTGAAATCTTTTGTTCTACCCAAATAAAATCTGAGCTGTCTGTGAACATCAAGCTTGTGCAACATATACTCTAAATTGTTTGAATGGCTGTGGAAGAAGACTGGCAAATCAATAATCTGGTTGTGATTGGTTTCAGTGAAAATTTTGGTCAAAAAGGATGGGTTTGTTCTATGTGACACTCTGTCAGCATGGAATATCAAATATGGAGGCTTGATGGATAAAGCCTGAAGCTCTGACACTCTGCGGGCAGAGGTAATAGCTACCAGAAAGATGGTTTTCCATGATAAAAATTTGAGGTTACAAGAGGAAGCTGGTTCAAATGGAGGAAGAATTATCTGGAAAAGCATAAAGTTTAGATTCCATGGAGAATAGGGAGATTTCACATGCGGTCTAATATGAAAAGCCCATTTGAGGAAGGCTTTGGATAACTTGTGAGCCATGATATTCATCCCTTCAAATCCAAGATGAAAATTAGAAATAGCAGCCAATTGAACACAAACTGTTGCTGCTGCGGCCTCTTTGTTAAACATCATAGTTAAGAATTCTAAAATGGAGGCCATAGGGACTTGGTAAGGATCAATATTATTTTTAGAGGCTCATATAGAAAAGTTTTCCATTTGCTAAGATATAGCTTCCTAGTAGAAGATTTATGAGAAGATAAAAGGATCTGTTTTTTTCTCATTAGAGAGGTTATGGAACCTGGCTATGATGGGAACTAGAGCAGCCAAGCAGTCAGCTTCAAGGACTGCAGAGAGGGATGAAGATCCCTCGACGAGTGCGTCAGAAGGTCTGGAACTGGGTCCAGAATCCAAGGATCCTCAAAAAACTGAAGTTGAAGGAAGGGAAACTAAATCTGACGAGGCCAAACAGGGGCTATTAGAATGATGGTCCTTCCCAGGGTTTTTGCTTTCTGTAGAACCTTGGGTATTAGTGGGATTGGTGGAAATGCATAGAGGAAACCCAGAGGCCAATCGTGTATGAGTGCGTCCCTTGGGGCTTCTCCTGAAGGGGGAATCAGGGCAAAGTAGCTTCTACATTTCGTGTTCATGTGACTGGCAAAAAGGTCGCAGCAAGGCTGGCCCCACCTGCGGAATATCTTGTCCGCTATTTCTTTCTTGAGGGACCACTCATGGGGCAACAAGATGGCCCTGCTGAGCTTGTCTGCTATCACATTGATTGGATTTCCTCGGGATGTGCATTGCCAACAGAAACTGCTTGGTGGATTCAGCCCACTGCCAAATTGTGAGGTCCTCTCGACAAAGGGGGTAAGACCTGGCTCCTCCTTGTTTGTTCAAATACCAGACCACCGACATGTTGTCTGTCTGAATCACAATCGTACCCAGAGGAAGAAAGTCCTGAAAGCACTGCAATGCCAAAAGTACTGCTCTCATCTCCAGGACATTGATATGCAGATGTGTCTCTTGATCGGTCCACGTGCCTTGAGCTGTCTTTCCCTGAAAATGCCCCCCCCAACTCTATCAGGGAAGCGTCCATGGTCACAGTGGCCGCTGGAGGGGGTAGCACAAATGGGCATCCTATTGTGACATGAAGTGAAATCAACCACCACTGAAGGTCCTTTTTGCAGGAATTTGTGATCATTAAAGTGTGAGACATGGGAAGCTCTTGGTAAGACCATTGAGTGAACAACAGCCATTGTAGTATCTGCATGTGTATACGAGCTAGTGGTATGGCTAGAATTGCTGCTGCCCTTATGCCCAATAATTTCAGAATTTCTGATGCTGGTGCTCTGTCTTTTGATATCAGAATGCTGACATGCTGATGAAGAAGGACTCTTTTTATTGAAAGCCTTAGTGTGGTGGTGGTGGTGTCCAACTCTGCCCCGATAAAAACGATATGCTGCGATGGCGACAAGGCAGATTTTTCTGAGTTGATTGTAATGCCCAGATGATTGCAGAGTGGCAGAGTGGACTCCCTTGCCTTAATGAGCTGATGCCTGGTGGTGGCGGTAATGAGCCAATCGTCTAGGTATGGAAACACCTGGAATCCTAGATGCCTCAGGTGAGCTGTGACCACTGCCATGCATTTGTTGAACACTCTGGGGCTGTAGTGAGACCAAAGGACAGGGCTCGAAACTGATAATGATTGGCTCCCAGCCAGAAGGGGAGGTGACCCCTGAATGGTCTGGCCATTTTTATGTGGTAGTACGCATCCTTGAGATCTATCAAGCACATCCAATTGTCTTTCCCTAAGAAGGGAAGTATAGACTGAAGTGTGACCATCCAAAACTTCTCTTTCTTTATATATTGGCTCAGTCTGCTGAGGTCCATTATGGGTCTCCAGTCCCCAGTCTTCTTTGGAACCAAAAAGAATCTTGAGTAAGCTCCAGATCTTGTCTGGTCTGCTGGGACTGGTTGGATAACTCTTTTTCTTAGCAATGTTTGGACCTCTAGTGTTGCCTGTTCTCTGTAACTGGGTGGAACATCTGGGATTTTTCTTATGATTGGAGGGGGTGTGGTGAATGGAATGAAGTATCCTCTGGAAATGATACTTTGTACTCAGCTGTCTTTTGTTATTTTGAGCCAGGCATCTGGGTACAAAGATAAGCAACCCCCGACTGCCTCCAGAGCAGGACAGTTGGGCCTCCTCTCAGGAGCGCTGGTAGGGTTTCCCAGAGAAGTGATCTCTGTCACCCTGGTGTTGCAGGCCCCCTCTGCCGCGAGAGCAGTGTCTTCCATTATTCCTCCTCCTCTGTCACTGGAGGGGGGTTCATTACTTGCGTTCTGAAAGGCTCCCTGGGGCTTTTCGGAACCACATTTTTCCTCCCCTTTGACCTTTAGGTTAGGGTCAGGTAGGGGTGGAAAAACAGACCTTGACGGGAGACAGAGTCTTTCCGTCCTGTTCACACCTGGCTAAGGTTTCCTTCACTTTAGGCCCGAAAAGGGATGAGCCATCAAAGGGAGTGTTCACAAAGGATGACTTGAAGGACTCAACGAAGGAACACAAGCGCATCCAGGAATGTCTCCTAAGAGCAACTCCTGTACCCACTGCCCTACTCATTCCATCAGCTGCATAAGAGATGAGGCACATGGATGTGTTGTCAATAAAATTGAGGGTAGCAAGTGGACAGCAACTTTGTCAGAAGCTCCTGCAGCTACTGTACCCTGAAAAGTATCTCCTAGCTCCTTAAGGAAATCTCTTTGTAACCTAGTAAAATGGGTTAAATAGTTTAGCGAACGGAGAGCAAAGGTCGCTGAACTAAACATGCGCTTCCCATATCTATCCATAATCCTGGAGTCTCTGTTAGGACGATGGATAGACGAGGAAGTCTCAGAAATTTCATTTTTGGTGGCTGCTGCCACCACCATGGCATCAACTGGAACACCTTCTATTAAAAATGTTTTGTCAAGGGGGGCAGAAATGAATTTATTAGGCCTCCTAGGGACAGGCTCCATAGTATCCTCTGCCTAAGGATCTCAAGTATCTCAGCAAATGAGACATCCTCAGAGGGGGACCGTGGGGACCCTTCTGACTCATCTAAGTCAGTATCTGATGTTAGAAACTCCTGTGGGGAGTGTAGATGTTTCCTCTTACACAATCTCTTCCTGGGAACTTCATCGGCGGGAGCTTCTGGTGAGGTCCCAGAAGAGCAGGGGTCACCCAATGGGGCTTCCTGAGGTTCTGGGTCTCTACGCTTGTTCAGGATGTGAGAGGCAGAAGCAGACACAGGCACTTTGGGGGAGAAGGAAGGCAGACCTGAGGTCGAGGATGTCCTAGCAGACATGACTCTCCTCATGGCATCAAAAGCACCTCTGCTCCAATGCGAGGGAGCCAATGGATCTGAAGAAACCATCAACACCCCCGGCACCAGGAACAGTGGGCTCCAAGCCCGAGGTAGGAGCCGAGCTCATCTGAGCCAAGGCCCTGAGAGACAAAGTCAGTCCGACTGTCCTCCCCAGACCTGACCAGAGAATGTCGGCTCCTAGAGTCCTTGATCAGCACTGAAGACGTCAGAGTGCAGGGAGCAGAAGTTACTGGAGCAGGTGTCTGCTCCGAGGCTTCCACTAACATCAAGTCTGCCTCCTCTGGCTCTGAAGGATCAGCATGGCTGGGAGGAGGAATAGTTAAGAGTCGGTGCAAGGGTCTTCGGCTCCAAAATCCATTTTGGTCGAAGCCGATAACATTTTTGCTAAGGCCAATGCCAATAACAGCTTCTGCACCACATGATCCACATCCAGATCCGACAGGCTGATAGAGGATTGAGAGGAGCGTACCGAAGGTGGTACCGACTGGAGAAGTGGTCTCTTAGGCGCTTCAGACACCGGTTCCAAGACCTGGGACTGGCTCCGAAAGGTAAAGACTGTTGGCTCCGATGGAAGTGGAGCCAAAGTCGAAGACTTTTTTGATTTCTTCGAGTCCGAAGACTTGGAAGACTTTGAGGACTTGCTGGACCCATCTTGGTCACTCAAAGCTTCCTGAAATGATGGTTTCAGCAATCCTCTATCAATCAATTTTCTTTTCCTTTCCTGTAACACCCTAAAGGAAAAGGAATGGCATATAGCACAACTGTCTTGTAAATGCAGAGCTCCTAGGCAGTATACACAGTTAACGTGGCTGTCTGTTACAGACATCCTTTGGCCACACTTTGGGCACTTTTTAAACCCAGACTTGGGGTGCTTGTCTTAGTCAGCCATTGAGAAAAAATTACTGTCACACAATACAAACTTGGCAGTAATTGACTACAAGAAGCCTTAAAAATCAGGCTAAGTCACACACACACACACACACACACACACACACACGCACGCACGCACGCACGCACACACACACACACACACACACACACACACACACACACACACACACAAGCTACTAAATAGAAAAAACTCTACACACTAAATGTCTATATCAAACAATGTGACAAAAGTCACTGACTAAGCACACTCTAAGAACTAGCAAAAAACTTTTAAACTAGGCCTAAAACAAGAGGCCACTAAAAGGCTTTATCACACACTAAGGGAAGGGGCTAAATAGCAGAAATACACACAATAAAGCTATAAGAGCTTTGTAAAACTATCTAAATACAACAACTATCTAAATTGTAGACTAAAGAATTAGAAAAAAACAGTTTACTGGCCCAAGCTAATTTCAGAACCTCCGATCTATTGCAGTGGCAAACTAGATCTAGGGTAATTCCAGGTGCATCATGGGATAGGGACTTGGCCTCAAGCTATTTGAAGACCTCGAGCTTTGCAATTGGCTGTATCAGAGCCAAGGGATCAGCTCTGAACCCATCAGTAAAGAATGAACGGCGAGATTGAACAACTTCATATTAATATATAAGCCACACAGTTGCCCAATATTAAACTCTATCTTACAGTTATATACCCCATCCAGAAATCTCTGCTCCACTAATAAACAGCTTTTGGAAGTATATAAACCTACCAAAAGCCAAAGTCAAAGCCTCTACTCTTTTACCCTTGCAAAACTATGGAATACCCTCCCCTCAAATATCAGTATCTTAGATTCTTTTATGACCTTCAAGCTCACTCTAAAAATCACTTTCTTAACACTAACACTTGTCCTTGCTCCTCTCCCTAAGATTAACATACTCTATTCACATTTCTTAACTATACAGCTCATATTACCTGTTTTCCTTCCTTTCCACCACATCCTCATCACCCTTATCTCCCACTGTCTTCCCCAACTCACTGTCTAGTGTCTCCCACTCTCTTTCCTTAACTCACTACCTAGCATCTTCCTATCTCTCATCTCTTCCAAGCTTTACATCAAAAACTATATGTTCTTATAGTCATATACTTACCCTATTAGCATCTCTCTCTCTGTCTCTATTCCACTATCCTTAACCATCACCCTCCCTCTGTCTCTGTAGTCCTACACTTCAACCTTTTACTCTCTAAAATCCTGCAAAACTAAATACAACTTATACTTACAATGACTTAATTACCTTCTTACAAAAATAATTCTACCTTGTATGCTAGACAGACTTGAATGCAAACTGCTACTCTATTTACATTTTAACCTTTAATATCTCATAAATGTATGTAATACTGTATTAAAGTTAAACAGCATGTTTCTGTAATAGAATATAATGTGTACACACAACTGTAAATTGTTAAAATCTCCTTACTTTATGTGGTGCTTTTCCCCCTGGGCCTCCGTTGGAAATGGGCTTCTGACCCAGTCGGACTTTCCTGGTCAACAAATGTCAATAAATAAATAATAATAATTAAATGTAGATGGTAATAGGGAAACAATTAGGCATTTGGGACAGCTGAAAACGTTTTGTGGGGATTTCATCACCTGATAAATGTGTACAAAAATAAGGTGTAATCAATGTGGGGAAAAGTTCAGATGCAATAAATGTAAAACGGAATGTAGAATATGTAAAAGTGAAGGGAAATTTTGGTTTGACTATAAAAAGAATAAACACTATAATGTTGAGCAAGATGATGAAGAAAGTACTGTAATCTCTGAAATAATGAGGAAGTAGTGGAAAGGGGATAAAGGTGCTCATGAAAAAAGAGGATGAAGTAATAAAAGATAACTTAAATAAAAATATTATATTTCAGGAGAATGAAGGTAACTGTACGGAGAGTGTTGTAAATGAAATAGAAATTGAAAATGATAATTCAGATGTTTCTGAAAGATGTTAGGAAAGAAAGCTGATGGGTGCTAGGGTAAAGGTGAGGAAAAAATATTTAAACATACATCACCAAAGATTAAAACGAAAGGTAAGAAGTAGTTTTAGATGTGTTTCAGTTAATGAAAACAGTGAAAAATCTGATTCTAGGAATCAAGGAACAGTTGTACATAAACTCAGAAAATATTCAGTTGAGGAAACAAAAAAAAATAAGAAAATAAAAATTTTAAATACTTCTGTTAAACATAAGAAAATAAAGTAATAATTTTAGAGTATGTTCAGTAAATCTGAATAGTATTATTAATACTGCAAGAAGGCAAAGGATACTGGAGTGGGGCACTAAGTGCGATGTAGATATTACTCTTACAGAAATTGCAAGATTCCAGAAAATGTGAAGAAATATTGCAAACAGAAAAAAAAAACTGTGAGGTAGGAAAATTATATGGAATTTAGGAAGTGATTGTTGTTCTGGAGTGGTATTGTACATAAAAAAAACAGTAAATATATTAGATGTAAAGTTGGTAACGATGGGAAGGTTAACTGTGGTAGATGTGAGATGGAGTGAATATGTTTATACAATTTTATGATTTCATTTATATACAAATGCAAAGGAAAGAGAGTGTCTGTTTCATCAAATATTAGATTATGTAGTAGTTAACATGAAAATATTATTGCAGGGAACTTTAATTGTGACTTTAGTAGAAAATATAAAAAGAAAGGGAAAGATGCAAAAAATACAAGATGTGATAAAATGTGGTAGGTTAGCTGTGTGAAATAAAAGTCAATGGACTTATAGGACGGGGCAATTGGATCTGAAATTGACTATTTTTTACTATCAAAAGGTTTGGGTATAGCAAACAGTGATACAGTAGAGACAAATTTTTCAGATCATTCAGCAATATGGATGGAGGTGCTGGAAGAAAGAAAGCATGTTAAAATATGAAAGAGAATTAAAAGAATAAATGAGAAATTACGGGATGAATTTCAAGAGTGGAAAGTATTGCATTTATGAAGGGAATCATATAACCATGATGGACTTTTATAAAATTGGTCTGAATGGTGGATTAAATTTAAAAAGTACAAAGAGTGTTTTTTAGGATGATGCAAGAAAAGAAGAGAACACGAAGTATGGGAATATGTATAGAAATGTATTGCAGAATTAACATATGAATACAAGCTAGGATTAAGATATGGGAAAGGAAATATAGAAAAGAATTCAATAAAAAAATGAAGACATTACTGTTCACACAGAGATATTATGTACAAGGGAGAAGGGAAGAGGTGTTTGCATATTCGGGTAAAATAGTAAAGAAGGATAGTAGTATAATGAGGGAAATGAAAGATATAAAAGGAGAGGTAAAAAGAACACAAGAGCAAATTATGACTATTGTAGCACAGCATGTAGAAAATATGTGTGAGAGCAAAAAGAAAGAATATAAGACAGAATTGAAAGTAAAAAAAACAAATTCAAGCAAGAATGAGTTAAGAATTTGAAAAATAAATTACTGTTAGTGAATTGGATGAAGTACTTAAGAAAGTAAATGTTGATTCCATGTCAGGTCTAGATGTTATAGGGTATGAAATGTACAAGAAATGAAGGGATTGGCAAAGGAAGTGTTTTGTAAAAAATAGAGATCTATAACATTAAATAATAAGATATTTTTTATATAAGAATAATGCAGAGGAGAATGGTAGGAAGGATGAAGGTTATTACTGAAGAAAATATATATGGTCTAAAATGGGAGGGATGCCAGGAACAGTTACTGGTGGTTAAAGAAATCATGGATGATATAAGTAAAAGCAAAGATGTAAAACATATGGAAAGTGATATTAGTAAGGCATTTGACACAGTAGGATGTGATGCTTTGTGGGATGTTATGGAAATGTATGGAATAAGTAATACAATTAGGAAAGTGTGTATGTCAGCATATCAAAATAATAGAGTGACAGTGTTAGTGAATGTGTGGCTGACTAAAGAAATATGCATGAATTGTGGTGTAAGACAAGGATGTCCCATGAGTGGGATACTTTTGTCTTAGTAATGAATGTGACAATGAGTGAGGCAGCTTATGAAATTAACAATGCTAGACATGTGATGTAAAAGGAAGAGGGGATTCTAGCAGTTTTGACATATGTGGATGATAATAGCTGTGGTTGCTAATAATAAAACATGGATTAGGGAAGTGTTGGTTTTCTGAAAGAGAAGTTATGTACTCACCATAACATTCCATCTGAGTAGTTATACTTCATTTTCTGCAACTTGTGGGTATTCGGATCCATATCGGATCCGAGTCGGCAACATTTTACAAGCATCAGCTCCAAGCACCTCCCCTTACCCATAATCCCGCACATCTCCTACCTTCCCTCAGATCGAGTTTGCCACTATTCAAACTATCAGCAACTCAATAACAGCACTAACCTAGAACAGGTTCGGGGGAAGGAGGGCAGGACGGTTGCAGAAAATGAAGTATAACTACTCAGATGGAACGTTATGGTGAGTACATAACTTTTCTAGCTGAAGTAGTTAACTTCATTTATCTGCAACCTGTGGGACAGAGTCTCCAGCTACCAAAACTCCTGGGAGGCCCTCATGTAAGGATATTCCTGAGCACTGCAGAGCCAGAGAATGCTCTCCCTCGAGATCAAATCCAACTTATAATGAGAAATAAATGTATGTGACCTTGCCCAGGTCGCTGCTGCACAGATATCATCCAGTGAAACCCTCGACCAAAAAGCAGCAGAAGTTGCCATAGATCTGGTAGAATGAGCTTTAACAGGACCAGGTGGGGACAGACCTTTATCCTTACAGACTTGCAGTATACATTGTGTAATCCATCTAGCTAAGGAGACCTTGGAAATGGCTTTGCCCAAAAATGGTCTAGAAAAGGACACAAATAACTGGTCAGACTTACGAAATTGTTTAGTCCTATGTAACTAGAAATGAAGCTGTCTATGAACATCTGGCAAATGCAGCTTATGTTCACCCTTGTTCTGAAAATTTGGAAAGAAAACAGGCAGATTAATCATCTGGTTAATATTTGATTCAGAGGCAACTTTCGGTAAGAAAGAAGGGTTCGTGCACAGCGAAACCCTTTTTTTATGAAAGATCAAGTAAGGGGGCATGGCAGACAAAGCTTGGATCTCAGAAACCCTTCTGGCCGAAGTAATGGCCACTAGGAAAGCTGTCTTCCAGGACAAGAATTTCAAATCTACTGACGTTGCTGGTTCGAATGGGGGAGCAACCAATGCCTGCAGGACTAGGGTAAGGTCCCAAGGAGGGACTGAATCCTTAACCGGGGGGCGTAAAAGAAAAGTGCCTTTCAGGAAAGCTTTACACAGTCTCAATGAGGCCAGAGCATTCATATTTTGCCGATATGAAAATTAGATATGGCTGCCAGTTCTATTTTCACCATGGAGGAACTAGCCCCTTGTTGGAAAATATTGGACAAAAACTCCAACACTGCAGGAACCGGGGCCGTAAATAGATCTAGGTTCCTCTGAGAAGCCCAAACAGAGAAGCGTTTCCATTTGCTGTGATAAACCTTTCTAGTGGAAGCTTTGTGGGATGCCACCAAAGTAGTCTTTACTGAAGATGACAGACCGGGAGTCCTAGCAATCAGAGGAACTGGCGCAACCAAGCCGTCAGCTTGAGGCTGTCCAGATCGGGTGGACTGATGCCTGAGGGATGAGAGATGAGACCCGGGCAGGGATCCAGAATCCGAGGAGGAGTGAGAACATGAGACCAGAGGAAGGGGAACCACACCTGACGAGGCCAGAATGGGGCAATGAGGATCACTTTGCACCCCAGTTGGCAAGCTTTCTGAAGAAGCTTCGGAATGAGAGGTAATGAGGGATAAGCATACAGTAACCCGGGAGGCCAAGCATGGACAAGAGCGTCTCTGGAGGAGTCCCCTGGTGAGGGGATCAGAGTGAAGAACTTGCTGCACTTCGCGTTGGAAGGAGATGCGAAGAGATCGCAGCAAGGCAGACCCCACACAAGGAAGATCTCCTCCACTATTGACTGTTTCAGAGACCACTCGTATGGCATTAGAATAGCCCGGCTAAGTTTGTCCACTAAAATGTGGGAGCGTCCCGGGATGTGTGTTGCAATCAGAAACCAACTGGTGGAGATCGCCCACTCCCACACTCTCATGGCCTTGTGACATAGAGGGTAAGATCTGGTTCCTCCTTGTTTGTTGATGTACCAGACAACAGACATGTTGTCTGACTGAATTGCAATCGTCCCGGGGGAAGAACAGCATGAAAGACTTGCAATGCTAAAAGCACTGCCCTCATCTCCAGGACATTGATATGCAATCTGGTCTCTGTCTGGGACCATGTGCCTTGGACCGTTCTCCCCAAGTAGTGCCCCCCCACCCAAGCTGGGAGGTGTCCGTGGTCACTGTGGCTTGGGCTGTGGGGGTTATGAAGGGACGGCCTGCCAAGTTTTCGGTGATTGGAGCCAACAAAGAAGAGACATCTTGCAGGCTCTGCTGATACGTATTGGATAGTCCATAGGTTCACAGGTTAGTACTAAGCTAACTGCCCTTGCGAGCCAATTTAAGCCTAGCCAATTATCCCTTGTGAGACTCAAACCCTGCACCTTGTGTTTGTAAGCCAAACACCTTAACCATTAGGCCACCCTCCCAACCCATGGGGAGGTTTAATGAAGACCACTGAACTGTCAGGGTCCACTGAAGCACCCGCATGTGAAGGCGCACACAGGGAAGGATTAAGATTGCTGTGGCCATGGAGCCTAGGGCTCGGAGAATATCGCTAGCCGTTGGCGTCCTGGACCGAGGATCACTGACACATGAGCCCGTAGTTTCTGGACCCTGCCCAGAGTAAGAAAAACTTGCAATAGTAGAGTGTCAAGCCGTGCCCCTATAAATTCCAAGGTCTATGTCGGGTTCAGGCAGGACTTGGAGATGTTGATGGTAATCCCTTGGTTGACTGCAAGATGCAGGAAGGAGTCTCTGGCCAGCAAAGCAGACGCTTGGGGGAAGCAGCGAGGAGCCAATCGTCCAGGTAAGGAAACACCTGAATTCCCTGAAGCCTCAAGTGTGCCGCTGTGACTGCCATAATCTTGGTAAACACCCTGGGGGCTGTGGTGAGACCGAAGGGTAGGGCTCTGAACTGGAAATGATTGGCTCCCAGCCAGAAGCGAAGGAATCTCGCTTCTGCAAATTTTGATATGGTAGTAAGCGTCCTGGTGGTCTATTGAGCACATCCAGCCGCATTCTCAGAGGTAAGATAGAATGGACTGCAAGGTGACCATTCGGAATTTCTGCTTGGCTACAGTCAGGTTCAGGGTTGACAGGTCCAATATGGGCCTGAGGTTCCCCGTCTTTTTTTGGCACTAAAAAGAACCTGGAGCAAATGCCTAATCCGGACTGATCTGGGGGGACCCGTTCGATGGCCTGATTGCAAAGCAGCTTTGAAATTTCTCCCTTTGATCGGGTGGAACATCAGCGAGGTGCTTTGGTTGGACAGGTGTGGCAACGAATGGGATGGAGTAGCCTCTGGATATTATTTGGAGCACCCAACGGTCCATCTTAATGGACTCCCAAGCCATTAGGTGCAATGACAATCTTCCCCCGACTGTCTCCAGAGTTGGACAGTTGGGCAACCCCTCAGTGTTGCTGTGCGGATCTGTCCGAGAAGGTTTCCCTAGACCCAAAGTTCCACGGGCCCCCTCTGCCTCTTGGGCTGTGTTTGTCTTGTCCCCCTCTGCCTCTACAAGACGAGTTGTCCTGAGAGTCCCGGGAAAACTGAGATTTTCGGAACCACATCTTCTTTTGCCCTTCCTGATTCCTAGAAAAGGATCTTTGAGGGCTAGAGAAGCGGACTCCAATGGCAGACAGAGTGTTCCCGTCCTTCTCGCTCTGGACCAGGGTGTCACAAACTGTCTTCCCGAACAGGGAGGAACCATTAAAGGGAGCATTTGTGAATGACACCTTGAAGGGGTCTGCAAATTGACAACGTCTAAGCCAAGCATGGCGCTTCATAGATACGCCGGTCCCAGCCGCCCTAGCTGCTCCTTCCGTGGCATGGGAAAGAAGATGCATGGACGTGTTCTAAACAGATTTTAGAGTCAACATTTTTGCCGAGAACAGCCGCTTGTCCTATGGTGACAAAGACTCAGGGGGGTGACACAGCAAATTCCGTGACTAGGTCTCACTGAAGTCATATGACGTATGCCAAATAATTTCGCGCTCGTATGGGAAACATCGCTGAAGAAAAGACTTGCTTCCCAAACCGATGCACCGCTCTAGACTCTTTGTCCGAAGGGTGGACCAAAGACCTTTCCTGTGCCAGTTCTCTCTTGGTGGCAGCTGCAACCACCATAGCTAAACTGGGGATCCCTTGTACCAGGCCTGTCTGTCTGTGGGAGGAGAAAGGATCCTGTCCGGGCATTTGGGTATTGGCTCTATGGTGCCAGACTCCTTCCATGCCCGTGTGGTAATGAGATCCACTAAGGGATCTGCAGGAGGGGACACCCAGGATGTAGATGGGCCCGTGCCAAAGGCCTCCTGGAATACAGACTCATCCGTAGAGGGTTTTGGGGCTGACCAACCTCCCCTCTAGCGGAGGATTTTCATGATGTCTCCAAAGGAGACATCCTCGAGAGGTGACCTGGGGGAACCCTCACCTTCATCCAAGTCAGTATCTTCTGTGAGGGACTCAGAGGAGTCCATTTGCCTCCTCTTACACGAGTGCTTACGGGGACCCTCTTAAGTGGGACTCTCTGAAGAGGGCTCGTAAGTCACTGGGGGTTCCATGACGGGATCCACCTGGGGGTCATCTAGCACAGGCTGTCCCTGGGACAAGCTGATGGGAGTCATGACCAAATCCATGGGAGTCTGGGCGGAGTCCAAGGAGATGGGCTGGGGTCTCAATTTTTGGGAATGAACCCTCTCCACCACGTTGAAGGCTGAAGGAGAGCGCACCTCCTTAGCAACCAACAAGGAAGAAGCTCTCCCCAGCTCCGCCATGGGAATCGGGGACAAGGCCAAGGTAGTTGGGGTTCCAAAGGAACGGCTCGGATCCAACAAAGTCGGAGCCAAAGACACCTCCATTCCCTCGGATCTGACTCCCTGTTCTCGGCCCCGAGAGTTGCTCAGATCCGAACAAGTCTGATCTGAGGAACTCAAGGTAATCATCGGCTTCGAGGTTGGAGGAACCATCGGTGCCAAACTCCTAGCTCCATGGATGCTCAGATCCATAAAACCCGAAACCGCAGGTCGGATCGGGGAAGGAGAGATTGGATGGAAGAAGGTCATAGAGGTCCCCTCTCTGGCCGGAGAGCGGTCTGGCAAGACTCCCATTTGGATCTGGGTCCGAATGAACCTCCACATCATCCTGTCCATGACAAGCTCCGACAGACTCCAAGTCGACCTCTAAGAGGTGACTGACTCTGATCTGGCTGGTCTATGAGATGACCTCGAAGAAGGCCTCTGATCCGAGGGCTTAGTCAGCTCTGGGGAGAACCTCAGGGAGTGGACCCGAGGAGAGGTGGTCCTGACAACTTTAGTAGGTGGACTGGGAAAGGACTTCCGCTCTGGAGACTGTTTGTGGTGCCTTTCCCCTCTCTTATCCTTGTCTCTCTTATCTTTGTCTTTTGATTTTTTTCCCCATCTCAGAAGGCTTAGAGGGAGGTTGAGTCCCAGACTGAGTGGGGGGGGGGTTGATCGGCTACTGGAGCCAAGGTCAAGGTCGTCGAGTCCAGTGCAGAAACTGGTAGCAGGCCCTTAGCTACCAGCTTTGCCTTTCTTTCCTTCAATGCCCTAGGGCTGAACCCTGCACACACACTACAAGGCAAAGATAGGTGGAGTGCACCCAGGCAAATAACACACAGAGTGTGGCCATCAGCCGGTGAAAGCTTATGGCCACACTCTGTGCATTTTTTAAAAGTTAGTTTTGGGTGCTCAGCCATCACCAAAAACCACTCAGCCAAAAACTAAGCCCACTAACACACACAAACTAACATCGGTTAGGCCTACACTACCTCACAAATTCAAACTTTTTTTTTTAAACAGAAAACCAACAAACGACGAAAGGGAGGAAAGGGGTGAAAAAGTGACTACACACACACAATAAATATATATGAAAAAGTACCACTTACTACACCCAACTTGGAGCTATAGAGACCACAATGCGTACGCATGAAGCGGCAAACGAGATCTGAGGAAAGGTAGGAGATGTGAGAGATTATGGGTAAGGGGAGGAGCTTGGAGCAGATGCTTGAAAAATGTTGCTGGCTCGGATCCGATATGGATCCGAGTACCTACAGGTTGCAGATAAATGAAGTTAACTACTTCAGATTGGATGTTTAAAGGAAATGGAAATGACCTTGAATAAAGATGAAAATAACAGTTTAAGTGATATGAAAACTGGAGGAGTGTATTTTTCAGTGAATTAACTATCTTTGTTAGGGATACAATTAGAGAGAAATGATGTTAATTATGAGGCAATGGGAGGATTTGATAAAAGAAACAAAAGAAATTAGAAGTTATGTACCTACCATAACGTTCCATGTTAGTTGTCTTCTCTCGCCTTCTTTCTTGCTGGATGGGTTCGGAGCCGATCCTCGGCTCCGACTCTGCACTTGCTTTAGCTCGAGAACTCCTTTTACCAGCTCGAGGCAACCCTATATCCCATGATGCAAGGCGGAACTACCTCAGATCTCGTTTGGCAGCTAACTGACCCTGCTAAAGACTATCCTAACATAATTAGGAACCATGGTTCCTAAAAGAAGTCCTCATAACAATGCTCCAGAGGAAGCAATCTAATAGGCACTCTCCGAGATCTGGCCATGCCAGTGGGAAGGAGGGAGGGGCCAAGAAAGAAGCAGAGAAGACAACTAACATGGAACGTTATGGTAGGTACATAACTTCTAAATGTTAAGTTGTCAATCTCGCCTTCATTCTTGCTGGATGGGACCGTCCCTAGCACCTGTATCCTGGGTGGCTCAATGGAACAGACTCTTGAGAACTGTGGAACCAAAACTGGCCCTATCTCTGGAGGCCAAATCCAACTTGTAATGAGACACAAAGGTATGAGGTGGCCCAAGTAGCTGCTGCACAAATAGTGTCAATGGGAAGTCTATCCTGAAAGGCTACAGAAGTGGATAGAATCCTGGTCGAATGTGCTTTTGGCTTAGAAGATAGTTGTTTGCCCCTTAGAGAGTACACATAGGAAATGGTGGAAGTCAACCATCTAGATAAGGTCACTTTAGAAACTGGAAGAAAAAAATGCAGCTTCTGTTCAGCTCTGTCAGAATAGTTAGGAAAGAAAACTGGTAGATCAATAGATTGGTTAATATTGGTTTGAGATACAACCTTGGGAAGAAAGGAAGGGTTAGTTCTGAGCGAAACCCTATCCTTATGAAAAACCAGATAAGGTGAACGAATACAGAGGGCCTGAATCTCAGAAACTCTTCTTGCAGAAGTAACAGCCAGTAAAAATATAGTTTTCCACGTCAATAACTTTAAAGAACACGTAGCACACGGTTCGAAAGGAGGTAGAATTAGGGATGCCAACATTAAGTTTAGATCCCATTGCGGAGGAGGATGTTTCACAGGCGGTTTTAGGAGAAAAACTCCTCTTAAAAAGGCTTTGCATAACCTATGAGACATGATGTTATTGTCATGCAAACCAACATGATACTTGGAAATAGCAGCCAGTTGTACTTTGACTGTAGATGACGAAGATCCCGAATGAAAAACCTCCGCCAGGAAATCCAAAACAGAATGTACAGGAGCGGTAAAAGGATCAATATTTCTGGCATTTGCCCAAATCGAAAAACGTCGCCACTTGCTAGCATAAACAGTTCTAGTGGACGACTTTAAAGAAGACACTAAAATGTCTCTGACTGAGTCAGAAATCATTGGTAGCCTGGCTAGGGAAGGAAGTGGAGCAACCAAGCAGTGAGGTTGAGAGAATGAATGGCCCGGTGCTGCTGACCCGACTGGTGGATCAAAAGATCCGGAACTGGGTCCAGATGCCAGGGCTGCACCAGAAGATGATGATGTAGAGAAGGAAACCAAATTTGTTGAGGCCAATATGGAGCAATGAGGATCAATTTGGCTCTCAAAACGGTGGCTTTCTGAATGACTTGTGGAATCAATGGAAAGGGGGGAAAAGCATAAAGAAGTCCCCGAGGCCAATCCTGGGTTAGAGAGTCTCTCAAGGGTTGGCCTGGAAGAGGAAATAGTGTGAAGTAATCTGGGCACTTGCTGTTTTGAGGGGTAGCGAAAAGATCGCAACAAGGGGTGCCCCACTTCAGAAAAATCTGATCCACTACAGATTGATTGAGAGACCACTCGTGAGGCATCAGAATAGATCTGCTTAGCCTGTCCGCCAATAGGTTGGACCTGCCGGGGATGTGTGTTGCTATCAGAAACCGCTGAGAAGAGATCGCCCATTGCCAAAGTCTGAGAGCTTCTCGACATAAGGGATAGGACCTGGTTCCGCCCTGTTTGTTGATGTACCAGACCACGGACATGTTGTCCGTCTGTACTGCAATAGTCTCTGTGGGAAGAAAGTCGTCGAGGGCTTGCAACGTTAAAAGCACTGCTCTCATCTCCAGGACATTTATGTGCAGGTGGTATTCTATGGGCTGCCACGTCCCGTGGACCATCCTGCCCTGATAATGCCCCCCCCACCCGATCAGAGAGGCATCCATGGTGACTGTGGCAACTGGAGGAGGTGGAAAAAAGGGTCGGCCCTGATGAAGAAGAGGGAAGATATCCACCATCGTAGATGAGCCCTGCACGACTGTGTTACCAAGATTTCGTGTCTCATGGGCAGATCGTGGTACGACCACTGTGTGAATAACATCCACTGCAGGAGACGCATGTGGAAGCGAGCCAGTGGAAGAAGAACAATGGCCGCAGCCATTAGGCCTAGAACTTTCAAGACAAACCTGGCTTTGATCTTGTTGCTTTGTAACAGAAGCTGAACAAATTTCTGGATGTCCAGAATCCTTTGATCTGTTAGCCTGGCTAACATTTTGACGGTATTTAACTCTGCCTATAAAGGTGATAGATTGGCAAGGCAGCAGAGAGGATTTTTCAAATTTACCGAAATTCCTAGACTCTTGCAAAGCTGTAGGGTGTAGTCTCTGGACCGAAGAAGCTGATGCTGGAGGTGGCGGAGAGGAGCCAGTCGTCCAAATAAGGAAACACCTGGAATCCTCGGCGTCTCAGATGAGCTGTGACCACTGCCATGCATTTGGTGAACACTCTGGGGCTGAAGTGAGGCCAAAGGGCAGTGCTCTGAATTGGTAATGACTGGCTCCCAGCCGAAAGCGGAGAAACCTTCTGGAGTGTCTGTGAATCTTTATGTGATAGTACGCATCTTGAAGGTCTATAGAGCACATCCAGTTGTCCTTGCCCAGAAAGGGCAGAATGGATTGCAGCGTGACCATCCGAATCTTGCCTTTCTGACAGACTTGTTTAGTCTGCTTAGGTCTAGTATTGGTCTCCAATCTCCCGTCCTTTGGGGACCAAAAGAATCTTGAGTAGAAGCCGGATCCTACTTGGTCTGCCGGCACTGTTTGGATGGCTCTTTTTTCCAGGAGTTTTGAAACTTCCTGTCTTGCCAAATCCCTTTGACCGGGTGAGATGTCTGGAAGGGATTGTAGAGGTACGGAAACCTTCAAGGGGATTTTGTAACCCTCGGATATGATCGACTGTACCCACTTCTCTTGTGATAGGGATTGCCAGGCTACTGGGTACAGCGAAATTCTTCCCGACTGCCTCCAAGGGTGGACAGTCGGGCAACACCTCAGGGATGCTGAAAGGGCTTCTCAGGAAGAGACTCCCTGTTGCCCTGGTTCTGAGGACCCCCTGCCTCTAGGGCGTCTATTATTGTTACCCCTCTGCCTCTGGGGTAAACTGACCACGTGTGTCCGTGTAGCTCCTTGGGCTTTACGGAACCACATCTTCCCCCTTCTGACCCTTGGGATATGGTCTAGAAGGAGTGGAAAACTGGACTCCAACGGCAGAAAGAGTTTTACCGTCCTGCTCACATCTGGTCAAAGTATCCTTCACCTGAGGTCCGAACAAAGCCGAACCGTCAAAGGGGTGTTGGTGAAGGACGCCTTAAAGGGGTCCGTAAAATTACACAGCCGCATCCAGGCTTGGCGTCTAAGAGCAACACCTGTGCCTGCGGCCCTGCTCGCTCCATCGGCCGCATAAGATATGAGCCGCATGGAGGAGTTAGATATGGAATTCAGGATAGCAAGCTGAGAGGCAATCTTTTCCTGAGCCCCAGCAGCAGAAGGATCCTGGACTACTTCTCCCAGTTCCTTGAGAATATCTCGTTGAAGCCTGGTGAAGTGACAAAGGTAATTCAGCGAACGCATAGCAAAGGTCGCTGAAGAAAACATCCGCTTTCCATACCTGTCCATGGTCCTAGAATCCTTATTAGGAGGATGGACAGGTACTGAAGGATCCGCCAGTTCCTTCTTAGTGGCCGCTACCACCATAGCATCCACAGAGACACCTTTGGACAGGAACTGTTTATCCGAAGGGGCCGTGATGAACTTGGATGGTCTCCTGGGGACAGGTTCCACAGAATCTGGAGCCGCCGCCTTCGAGCCACTACCTGCATGAGTGGGTCGAAGGCGGAGACAACCAGGAGGTGGAGGGTCGAGATCCAAAGCCTCCAGGTATACCGACTCATCCTCGGAGGGGTCAATGGAGGCCAATTCCCCTCTGTTTGAGGAGCTCAAGGATGTCTGAAAATGAGACATCCTCAGAGGGGACCGTGGGAACCCTCCGACTCATCTAAGTCGGTATCAGATGTAGTAGACTCAGGGAGTCTGTGTGTTTCCTCTTACGTCCTCTTCCGAGGGGTTCCCCTGCAGGGTCAGGAGAAACCTCGGAAGAGGAGGAAATTCCCAGTGGGGAAACCTGGGGCGATGGATCCCTGGGCCTGAGAGCAAGAGGCTGGCAAGAGGCATCTGCAGGCACTGATGAGGGAGGAGCTAGAGGATAGACCGTTGACCAGGCTCAGAGGCCAGGACACTCCTCATCACCTCAAAGGCTCCTCTCCCGGGAGACCTGAACACACCGCTCCGAAGAAACAGGAATGGTCGGCTCCAAGGAGAGAGAAGGCTCGAGGCCGATGCCGGCGCCGAGCTTACCAAAGCGAAGCCCGAGAGGGAGAGCGGGGTCGGACAAGGGTCTGATGCCACTAGCCCCTCGAGCCGACAGTGGAAACCCGGCGACCGGATCCCTCCAAGGAAGGTCTCAAGGAGGAGATCGGAGCCGAAGATGACGGAGCCGAAGGATGTATCGGCTCCGGCATCAAACAGTCGCTGTCCCAAGAAGCTCCGGCTCCGAACTCTGGTGTGGAGTCGGAGGAGGAATCTCAAGAATCGGGCTATAGCGAAGTCTGTTGAGACGGGCTATGGAGCATTTGGGCCAGTGCCTGAGACTTCAACAGCCTGCTTACCACCCTCTCCAAATCGTGGTCAGACAGCCTGGAAGATCTCGAAGATCGGCTCCGATGGCTCCGCTCCGACAAAAGAGGAGACCCCGGAGCCGAGTGAATACTTAGTATCGAAGGGACCGGGATCTCTGCGGTCGAAGCCATCGGAGCCGAAGTCCCTTGAACCCCAGATGGAGCCGAGGATATCTCGGCTCCGATGCTGGATAAAGTGTCGGGTCCAGCCGAGCCGACAAGGCCACAGTAGTCAGGGTATCGGAGCCGGCCGGCACCGAACCCACTACTCTAACAGCAGAAGTATCGACTCCAGCCGGAGCCGATATCGGCTCCGACGGAGCCGGAGCCACCGGAGGAGGCTTGGACACTGTAGCCTGAGCCTTCGGTGGCTTAAGAGGTTTTCCTGCCCCTGGCTTAGGAGGAGAACCTTCAGGTTTAAGTAAACCTCGGAGGATTAATTTGTTCCTCCTTTCCTGCAGGACTCTCTGGCTAAAAGCATGACACAACGCACAGGAGTCCTGCAGGTGCAAAGGCGCCAGGCAATACACACAAGAAGTGTGACCGTCTGTCAGGGACATTTTCTGACAGCACTGGTCACACTTCTTGAAGCCTGAGACCTTGCCTTCTCTAGACATCCTAAAAAGGATAGAAACAAACAGTCCCCACAAACACACAACTTAATCCCTACACAGACACACAGGAAGGGAATAACTTGGGGAACTAGGCCTGACTAAAACTTTAAACTGAAAACTATTATAAAAGTGTAAAAGGAAGGGAATAGGGTGGGCTGTAACTAAGTACAGGCTAATCTAACACTAAAGGGAAAAAATAAACCCCTAACTGAACTTTTTCTTCTTTAACAAGAAAAAACTTACCTCAGCTGGCAAAGGAGACCTCTTTCGCTAAGCGGCAAACGAGATCTGAGGTAGTTCCGCCTTGCATCATGGGATATAGGGTTGCCTCGAGCTGGTAAAAAGAGTTCTCGAGCTAAAGCAAGTGCCGAGTCGGAGCCGAGGATCGGCTCCGAACCCATCCAGCAAGAATGAAGGCGAGATTGACAACTTAACATTATGTCTCATGTAGAGGACTTATAGATTAGCATTCAAGAAAAAAGGCTTATCTGGTGAATTCTGTTTTTATGAGAAAATAGTATATAGGTCAAACATTTATATGACCCCAAAGTATGAAAACATGTGCAATTCATGTTTTCTTTCCTATTGGGTTCAAAATTAAACCCAGTGTAAAGAGGTGTGTTGCACATGACAGAAGATGAAGGGCCTAGGTTATTAAATCCAGTTGTCTTTTCTGCTTCTTTAAACTTATTTAAGATATTAAAGTAGATAAATGAAAAGAATGAGAAAGTAATAGTAAAGATGTTTAAATGTAAGTATAAAAAAATTTTGGAGATGAAAATAAGAAAAGAGATAATGATTACATAAATGAAGACATTAAAATTATCAAGGAGAAAACACTAGCATGGAAAATAAAAATGTATGATATACAGAAGAAGAGGAGGATATGGTATAATAATTTGATGAAACAATATTATTACATAAATCTATGGTAACTTTTACAGAAGTGTTAAAAATCCTTTAAAGTAAGGTAAAAGTGATGTACACCTTTATCTGCACTTTTTTTTAAAAAAAATACAGTATTTAAATTGATTTTAACTGTGTGTTGCAGGAATATTAACTGAACTGGAAGTTTTGACTCTGTTCTTCAGTTAGTCCCACCCACCCTCCCTGTTTTTGTTTTGGTGTTAATCTTAGTGGCCTTGAAACTGCACGCCCCTCTTGTAAATTTGTGTTTGGATACTCCCTCTGGGCCCATCTCATTTGCTCACTCAACTGAGTGCAGTGAGATCATATTCTGATTTCAGGCACTCCTACTGTGTACAAAGAGAGCATCTGGGAAACAGAAAAAAAATTAAGCTTGTTTCCTGCCTTTCCTGTTAAGTGGTATAGACTATTTGTAGGCTTCTCAGCCCCCAAGCCCTTCTGTGTTGGAGGGAAGCCTTCTAGCTTAGTTTTTTTTTCTTATAACTAGCCAGTTTTCTAGTTTCAGCACTCAAATCTGTTTCTTTGATCTCAGCACTTGTTCAGAAAAAAAAAAAAAAAAAAATTTCATCTGCTTTTACTGTACTTGTGTTTCTACCTACTTTATTTTACTTTTGCATCATCTTAAAAGTACTCAATTGTATTTATTACTGCTTGGTGTAACTCAGGATTCTAAGCCTTTTGGTTTAAACACTTGGGCTTCGGACCACTTGTTTTGCACTGAGAGGGTTTGTGGTCTGCACTGTAGTGGCAGAACAGGTAGCTTACATCCTTCTAGGTTGGGAAATGCTGATTGAGGGCTCAGTGTCTGTTATTCTAAAAGTGTATTAATTCTGGTTTAAGCACTTGGGCTTTCAGGCCAGTTATTTTACATTAAGAGGGTTCATGGTCTGTACTCTTGTGGGAGGAGAGGCTGGACTCTGCCCTTCTGAGCTGGGAATTTCTGGTTAAAGGCTTATAGTGCATGCATATCTGAACTGCTTCTTACTGAAGTTGGTGTGCCTTGTTTGCTGTGGCACAGACTGGATTCGGACCTGCTGGATCTAGCTTTGTTTGTGTAACTTGAGCACTAATCCAGGCATTCTCTAAAGTATTCAATTGTATTTATTACTGCTTGGTAGTAACTTGATTAAAGTGTAGCTATCATTCTAAGCCTTCTGGATTAAGCACTTGGGCTTCAGACCAGTTGTTTTACATTAGGAAGGTTTGTGGCATGTACTGTGGTGGCAGGACAGGTAGCTTTCATCCTTCTAAGTTGGGAACTGCTGATTGAGAGCCCAGTGTCTGTTATTCTTAAAGTGTATTAGTTCTGGTTTAGGCACTTGGGCTTCAGGCCAGTTATTTTACATTAAGAAGGTTCGTGGTCTGCACTCTTGTGGGAGAAGAGGCTGGACTCTGCCCTTCTGAGCTGGGAATTTCTGGTTAAAGGTTTATAGTGCCTGAATATTTGAACTGTATCTTACTGAAATTGGTACACCTTGTTTGCTGTAGCATAGACTAGATCCAGGCCTGCTGAATCTAGCTTTGTTTATATGCTTGTTGTTTGTTTGCTTGTTATTTCCTGGAACGCTAATTCCACCAAATCTGCGGCTTCTCAGCGCCTCTGTGGATCACTAGTGATATCTGCATTGCTTACTGTACTTATTTCCTTGTTTCACTTGAAAGAAAGTTACTGTTTGTCGTTTTGCATTTAAGTTACCTGTAACACATTGCACTTAAGTTACCTGGCACTTGCGCGCTAAAGCAATTATATAAGTCAGCACTAAAAATTAAAAGCACTACACCCTCACTCCCCACTGGCCCTTGTTTTCAATTATTAAGGAATTCCCAATATTATTCTAGCATGTCCAAAGGTCAATTGTCAATCTCCTCTCCGGTCCAGCTGGTGAATCTGGGAATCTTGAGGCAATGTTACAACTGCCTCATGTACACAGACAACCCTCTCCTCCTCCAACAAATTCCAACACATGTGAGAGATGCAACCATATAGCCAAACTGGAGGATAAGCTCTCTCAACTCAGTACTGGCATAACCAGTCAGGAGGAGAAGGAAACCACACTCACTACAATTCCAGTCTCACATAGACCTACCACGACAGCAAAACAAACACATAATCACACAAAAACATACTCAGAGGTTCTAAATAAAGATCTGCCTAAGCAGCAGAGACCTCCAAAGCAGACACCCAAACAACCGCTACCCCAAAACAAAACACGTGCAACACATATCTCACAAAGCCAGTGTGCCAAACAGTCACAGCCCTTAAGACTAAACAACACACCTGATACACTTGTAATAGGTGACTCTATCGTCAGGCACACTGACGTCCCGCTCACCAGGCTGAACAAGGAGAGGGTCACGGTGAGCAGCCTCTCAGGAGCTAGGATCCGCCACATAACACAAGCACTCAGGTCACTCCAAGGCAAGTACAAATATGACTCAGTCATTGTCCATGCTGGTGTGAATGACCTGAGACGTACCTCCCTGGACTACATGAAAAGAGACATAAAGGAGCTCTCTGAGCATGTAGCCCAGGCCGGTATGACCCTGACCTTGAGTAGCATCTTACCCTCACCAAGAATGGTGCCACAATATGAAGACAAGATGATCAATTTCAACAATTGGCTTATGTACTGGTGTCATTCAAAGGGGATCCAATGCCTGTCAGCTTGGGATGATATGCTCGACAAGCCACGATGCTTCGCTAGGGACGGCTTGCACCTGTCACCCCTGGGCTTTCGGATATTGGCAAAGGCTCTTGCTACCCTCATAGTGCCTTTTTTAGGCAAGGCTCAAAAGACAAACCCACCTCCATAGGTATCACAAGGGATAAGAAACTAAGAGTAATGCTACTCAACGCCAGAAGTCTAAACCTCAAGATGCATGCACTCTAAACTCTCCTTAGCATGGAGAACATCGATATCTGTGCAGTAACAGAAACCTGGTTCAGGGCTCCTGAGAGCACCCCAGCACTACCAGGTTATACCTCATACCATGCTTTTCAGCCCCAAAACTTGGACTGAACCACAAAAGGAGGGGAGTATCGATATTCATCAAAGATACCCACACCTCCAGGTTGGTGGCAAAGCACGAAGCATCAGAGACTATCCATGTGCAACTAACAGTGGGTAAAACTGCCTTCCAGTTTATAGCCTGCTACAGACCACCCTCCCAAACCCAGGAACCCCACTCGGCCTTTCTGAGAACATTGGAAAATATGAAGGTCTCTCCAAACACCATTATATTGGGCGACTTCAACTACCCAAACATAGACTGGGAGCATTACTCTAGCTCCAAGACCCTAGCCCAAAGGTTCCTAGAATTTATAAACTCAAATGCTATGGAACAACTTGTTACCACTCCCACAAGAGGGGAAACATACTGGACCTGATCATCACCAACATGGGGACTCTATGCTCCAGACCAGAAGTGTATCCCTCACTGGTAAGATCAGACCATAAACTAATCTCACTGGATATTCACATCCCGACCCCACCCCCTGCCCAGAAAACCACAGTGAAAAACTTCTCTAAAGCAAATTTCACACTCCTCAAAACCGAGGTGGAATCCTTCAAAGCCCCCGGGCCTGTGGAAAATATGGCCCAGACCGCAGAATCCTTTATAAACGCATTCTATGAACACCTTCAGGAATGCATGGATCATGCGATCCCAAATAAAACCAAGACCCAATCCTCCAAAGGCAGACGTCCTGTCTGGTGGACCCCAGCCATAAACGAACTATACAATAGAAGGAGGAAGCTACTAAATGATAGAGCAAAATCCCAAAAGGGAAGGCATCACTGATCAGTATTAGCAAAAAACTACGGGCACTCATAAAATTGTCTAAGGCCAGCTTCGAGAGAAAAATTGCACAGGACACTAAGGATAATCACAAGGCTTTCTTTAGTTATGTTAGGAACCTGGGTGGTAATTCCCAGATATGCTCAGAATTAGTCCAAAATGACAAAAAATACACTGAACCCACAGACATTGCCAACATCCTAGCTGACAGGTTCAGCGCAAACATCTCCCCCCCTCCCCACCAAAAGGGCAAATATCTATCCCAGCAGAGTGCTGCCCCCCTGACATCTCAGATGCTCAGGTAAGAGCCTTCCTCTCCAAAGCAAAAAACACAGCATCAATGGGACCAGACGGTGTCCTGGGCTGCGTCCTACATGAACTCCAAGAAGAGCTAAACCCAAACATAAAACTACTGTTCAATCTCAGCCTTACTACAGGATATGTGCCCAAAGAGTGGCATACAGCAACAGTGGTCCCTCTCCATAAAGGTGGTGCCTCAACGGATCCTGGAAACTATCGCCCCATAAGCCTGACTAGCTTGGTCTGCAAAGCTATGGAAAGGATCATCATGGACCTCATAAATAAAGATATTGGGGACCTACAGACACTGGATCCTACCCAGTTCGGCTTTGTTAAGGGCAGATCCTGCCTCTTAAACCTGGTTGATTTCTTTGAAACAGTCACCAAGGCCATTGACGAGGGAAGGTGGTCCACACAGCCTACCTGGACTTCGCAAAGCCTTGATACAATACCCCACTCGGGCATTATAGATAAGCTCACCAGCTTAAATATAAACCCCTATGTCACTAGATGGATTGCAAACTGGCTCAAGGACAGAACCCACATGGTTAGAATTGCTGGAGCCATGTCAGACTCCAAACCAGTTACAAGTGGTGTCCCACAAGGCTCAGTCCTGGGACCTCTCTTGTTCAGTATATATTTCTCGGAGGTACAGGCCAACACGGAAGGACTGTGGCTGACCAAGTTCGCAGAGGACTGCAAACTGGGCGCCATAATCGACTCTCCAGCCGACACAAGCATCCTCCAAAAGGGCCTCATAGAAACAGACAACTGGTGCCAGAGCCATGGCCTCAAGCTAAATGCCAAAAAGTGTATAGTCATCCCCCTTGGCAAAAACAAAGTGCCCACAAATTACCACATAGGTGGTAATCCATTAAGTACAGAAGAAGTAATTAGGGACCTGGGGACCCAAGTTGATAGCAATCTCTCATTTGACAACCACGTGGCCAAAGTGGTTAGAAAAACATTTTATATAGCCCACCTAATCAGGAAGGGATTCACATCTAGATCAGGGGAGGTCATCGTGCCTCTTTACTCATCCCTCATCATGCCCATAATTGAATACAATGCCCCTTTTGGGATGTACCTTACCAGACACCTGCAGCAACTGGAAAGACCCCAAAAGTACCTCACCAAGAGGATCAAAGGGTTCAAACAGATGCCATATGCTTCTCGGTTAAAGAAACTCCAGCTCTACTCAGTGGCATACCGCCTGTTCAGAGGCGATCTGTGTCTGACGTATAAAGCCATGTCCAACCCGGAATTAATGGACATGCTGCACCTCAGAAAATCCAAATCCCATCGAGCTACGCGCTCGAGAGACTTGAACCTCAGCACTGAAATAAATAGGACATGCTGGAGGGACAGATTCATAACCCAGAGGCTCCCTTCACTCTGGAATAAAATCCCAGTCCAGGTTAGGCAGAGTCCCTCATTGACTCTCTTCAAGAGGAATCTTGATGAGTGGATGGGAGATCGTAGGTTTACCCCAGGTATCACTTCTGTGTCACTGTTAGAGAGAGGCACAATATACTAACCTCGAAAAAGGGCATAGCAAAATAAATTCAAAATGGGTGGCGAAAGCCAAACACATTCTGGCTAGGCTTATAAATGCCCTAGGGCAGATAGCCTAGTATGAACCTATGAACCTAATATTGTACAGTGTCAGAATTTCCTATGGAAACTGGCAATAAATAAGTTACAGGAAAATGGGAATATGCCACATAAAAAGAAAGTTCAAAGAGTGTGTTTATTTTACAGGGAGGAATAGACAAAAGAGCATGTGTTTTTTTAAATGTAAAAGAATGGCTAAACTCTGGAAAAATGTGTGTGAAGAAAAATTTTGAGAATATTTAATGATGTAAACAATATAGGCATGAATATGATTATGTATGGATATCATAAAACAAGAAGAAAGACTGTATGACAAGGGTAAATAAGAATTTATTTTGTGTAATATGGATTATTTTGAATGAAAGACTGAAATTTTGTTTAATGGGGAAATGGATTTTGGCTGATATATTGTGAAAAATTAGACTACAGTTGTGGAAGAAGGAATGGGGTAAATTACAGAAGAATAATAATTATAAAGGTATATAGGAATGTGAAGATATGTGTCTGTAAATATGTATATTTTGTAAATATGTAAATAATGTTTTGTTTATGTTGCGTTAATAAAAGGATCCCTTTTGTTTTTGATAGGTGCTGTGGGATCTTTTATATCCACTTAATTTACCACCAGCTCAGGTTGGTGGGAGGTTTTATGCTTAAGATTCTAGACCACAGAATGTTACCATCAATATTACCGGTGAAGGATATTATCACTTAAATAGGATTATGTCAGAATTATCTAGATGGACTTGGGAAAATATTTATACAGAGCCATAAGAAAAGAATTACAAAACAATATAAAAGAAGAGGGGATTATTTCCATTATTAAAGTACTATTAAACAATGTTTTTGTAAATTGTAAGGTATAGTAGAGTTTTGTGACCGTTTATGAAATTGTTTATATGAAATTCCTTTGACTAAGGAAGTATAATGCTATTGTTGCTATATTTGGTCTCACTGAAATGATTAAAGATGAAAAAAAAAAAAAACAACAGGATACTTATGTGTCCCAATACCAATACATGGCTTAGATGCCATATAAAATGCAGAGTTTTCTGTAGCTGCACGGGGAGAAGCTAAAATAAATTAACCATATGTGCTCTCCCAGAAATGGTACCGATGAATGTTTTTTTGACAGCATTCACCCTATATCCCCCGGGACTGTTTGCAGTGTGCACACTTGAGTGGATTTGTGTGTGTGTGTATGTGTGTGTGTGTGTGTGTGTGTGTGTGTGTGTGTAAAAATGTGTTTGTCTGTGTGCCCAGGCATCTGAATGTTTGTGCTTGTGCATGTTGGGGAAGCCTATGGTAGCACAATGCGTGGGCTGGCAGACAGCGGGCACTAACACGGTCAGGCCTGACAGTAAAGTGTTGGATTCAAAATGATAGTAATGAGCCACTAAATAAGTCTTTCTGTACTGGCATTACTGTGTCTCTGAACTGGAGATTCTCCCTGTTGTATTAACTGCATTACCCAACTACTGCAGCCACAGAAAATTTTTCTGAAGCTTTACCTGTCAATTCATAACTGTAGTGAAACAGCTTTTATAGTGTAATAGTTAAAGAAATATTACTGAAGTATGATATGCACTTTCTTTTAATAATAAACTACAGTTCAAGAATAAAAAATGCACTGGAACTTTTGGAAGCTGCATTTTAATGAGCCAAGTTATCTATATTAAAAATAGATCTGTGTTTAGGGTAGAGTTCTGCTGCATCTGGTATCACAAATTTCTACTCCAAGCAGAAAAACAAACAAGACAAGTGTCATGAAACATGGCAATAAATTAGAATATAATTTACAAAGGCAAAACAAACTTTTAGTAACAGTCTACCACATTAATACTGAATATATAATATATGCAACTAATCACAATAATGCAAAGATAGTTTCAGTTTTTAGTGTTAATATATGTGACATTCAATTACTATCACTAGGAGTCATAATTAGGTGATTTGTTCATGGAAGTATCAACTGAAAGGGAAAACCTATAGACATACATTTGTTCATCTGTAAGATGAGATGCCCACAGTGTGGCTAACTGATAGGTGATCTTGCTTTATAAGTAAAAATAGTACATTCCTAATGTTATTACAGATTTGTTGTCATTACATCAGAAATCTTCAAAACAGGGCAATCACAGTGCATACTGGGATATTATGGATGATGCATATATAAATACAAAAAATTGATTAAGTGATTCCAAAACAGACATTTTGCTAGTCAAAAACATTGGTGGAAGCAGCAATGTCTGGAGCAGAAATGAGTTTGCAAAGCTTTGAAACTGCTGTCATAGAGCACAGGCTAACAAGAGATTGCATAATAAAGGTGACGGTCTTCTAATTTAACATATAATCCTCCACAGAAAACTGTGTTTGAGTTCCTTACAGTAATAACAAAGTAAAACTTACGACTGAGGATGATTAAACTACCCCTAATAATTAAGATCCGTTTTTTTTTTTTTTTTTGACTCAATTAGTCCCATTAAGCATGACCTAGTTTCAGGGGAGACTCAAGGTGGAGTTGCACTTACTGTGAGTAATTTAATCAAGACATCACACAAATTCCCACACTCTTTTCACTAAGTTTCATTGGATCTTTTTACATCTACCTGAGCACCCACCAACTCAGGCAAACTTATAATACTGCCAGTACTAAAAAATGAATCCAAAGAAAAGCTGTGGGAATAGGACTCACAGCTTTGTGATCTTTCCAGCATCAAATGTGAGTGTGCTTCCCACTAAGCCACTAACAGATATTTTTGCGCAAAACGTTTTCATAGCTTACTGCTGTAAATGAGATAATCAAGAATTCATTAAATGCATCAGTACGATACAGCTATTAGTATATTTTTGTACATATTACAGAGCTAGTTATCAGATGAGGAAATCATTCAAATGGTTGCAAATACTCCTCTTGTAAGTGTGCAATAATAAATTCTGCACAGCAGTAGACATTAAAATCATTAGTGGTGCACTCTTAACAGTGTGCATTCCCAAAGCTGATTATCAGAAAAAAATGTTTCTAGCAAGAAAAAGCGGCTAAGACTCCAGCAGGTCCAGTAAAAATGGCCTTTATGATTGCCATTTCTGCATCTCTAAGCATTAACATGAGTGCATGCAAAAATGAAAGCTGCAAGCACAATACAGTTTGAAAGAATGTAGCAACTTCATATTACAGTTTACTGTGCATGCTATGCTTTTCCTAAATATCCTATTCCATGATATGCTTACACTGAAATTTTGAGAATGCAGCACGTAAAGTTCTGTTATTTAAAAACAAAACCAAGTTACACAACTGGTAGGACAGAGTTTGGACCTTATGCAGAGACTGGGTTACATGGCATTTTTTCCATTATTGTTTTCTACGCTTCAGTAAAGACAGACACCTATCTTACACAAATGGATATGAGGATTAAAAACATTGCTTTTGTCAGAAACTTCAGCAGCAGTTTTACGAATGATATTGCTTGGCACAGTTCTCACACAAATGAATAGGCAAATTTGAAGTATTTATATTTAAATCTATATTTATATTTATAGTTATATTTATTTTTTTTCAATCTATCTATTGTTAGCCTCTGTTTACTGAGTGGCAGATGCAAAGCAAGTCTGCACTTCAATGTACACATGCTTCCAACATGTTACTCTTGCATACTAAATACTACTGGCTAATACAATTGACTGGCACAGGAAGATTTCATGTTTTTCAGAAATACACTATGTACTTTTAAGTATATAGATGGTGACAAAATAGCAGCAGCAATGTACTGTGATGATTAAAAATAAATAAAAAATGAGGAGTGTTGTTTTTAAGTCCCAGGTACCTGAAAGTTGAATATGTTTGTTACTCCCACCACTTTTGTGATGTGTTCCCTTTAATATTGCAAGCCAAAAATAGCACCTCAGATTTCATCACATTCTACTTTTTGCCACTGCTCTACATTTCAGAGTAAACATCAACTTTCTAGATTCATAGCACCATATGAGAACAAAAATGAATCTGTGAAAAGATTTGGTTAAATTTCTATCTAAAGACAGGTGCAAACTTTCATTTTTACAGTTAAAAGTGAAACATTTGCTACTGACTTTAAGTTTGCTCCGAGAATGCTGTACCTGAAAAGTATGAACAGGGGTATTCTCAGCAAACTTCACTGCAATTTATTTTCCCTTTCATTGAATTTAAAACTCAACTTAGGAATTCTAGCACCAAGACAGACAGGCTATCCACTGGATAGGATGTGCTGAAATCTTTTAACTAGCTAATAACAAATAACATCATGATTTAGAAGATCTAATCCAATGGATATTATTGGGAAAAGGTGCTGTTTATGTAATCTGAACACAGGTACAGACATTTATACACATACACAAATATGTATACATACAAACACAGGCATGTACATACAAGTGCACACAGACACACACACACACACACACACACACACACACACACACACACACACACACACACGCACACACACCCACATGCACGCAAGCATACCTACCCTCCCACACACATATGAATACACACACACACGTGCATGCACAAGCACACCCATGTTCCCACGCATATATGAATACACACACACATACACACACACACACACACACACACACAAACAGCTGAGAGGTAGAAAATCACAAGCTTTATGGATAACACCTTGAGATTGTCCAACACTATCTTGTTAAATATTAGAGCGAATATTTTCATCCTAATCCACATCAGTTCTTGCTTGGAAAATAAATTATGTTAAGGTTCTTAAGAGCTTGTTTGTTTCAGCTGGCTAACACATTCAATGTCATTTCATATACACTGTAGTTACATATACTATGAAGTAATGCTTTGAAAGTGCCACTTCAAAGAGCAGGAAATCATAATCTAGTAATGTAAAATTATTTTCATAAACAAATGAGGCACATTTGGACAAAAATGCATATTCAAGTACCTGCTGCAGTCTGCAAATGTTCAAGTACAAGGTAAATATAAACAAGTACCATCTTCATAATATTATTGTTAAGTTAACTAATAGTGATGGTAGTAGTGAGGGATGATGCATAGCCTCATAAGGGATGTAGTACATTTTACAGATACAGTTTCACATTTAAACGCCATTCAACTGCGTTGCAGGCAAGATGCATAAATACATTTATACATTTATCTCCTGTTGTGAGTGAGAGTTAAAATAATACTGTTTGTACAGTTCTGTGTTTTCCAAACCCTTTGGTTACAGTTGTTTGCTGAATAATGTCATTGTCAATAACCACACATCTTGACATAAACAGATGTCTCCCTTTGTTTAAAAAAGGAAGCATCTGGTACAATTTTCTTTCTGTACTTTAGGAACTTCTGATAAAAAGTGAATCATGTAAGCTGGGATTTCGGTCAGTTCCATTAAAGTCTATCACGGTGGTCATGATCACAGGGTAATAGTAATAGTACTGTAAAATCTGGATGCCTGCCTCATAGCTGGTTACGCAAACAAGAGGAAGCAGAACTGGAACATTAAAAGCCAAAGGAATTGTCTTCAGAGGTAATGAAAGGCCAGATGGATTTTACAAAAAGGTCCCTTTTTTCCTCTTTTAGTGGAAAACTCGGCCTCAGTTTTAATGACATATGGGAATGATCTCTCTGTGGGATAAATTTCAACCATGTTGATTTGAATCACACACCTACAGAGCTGGTGTACCTTGCAGACGTTCACTTTTACATATGACTCACAGGTTCACAGCAGGTCTAAAAGAAACATGTGAAAATCCAGAAGTGTGTTTATTTATGCTGTTTTTTTTTTTTTTTCAACATGAGAACAAGATGACTTCCTGTTTCTGTTTACTGCTTCTTAAATACATATTTTGATTCCACGTTACAAGTTAAATTTTTTTTTAGATTTTTGTGAGATTAAATATATAGCTTTTTAAATGACGAACAATAACTAACTTTTCTCAAATAGCAGACCATAACTTCAACTGATTTAAGTTTAAAACCATTTTAAATATGTGTGGATTCAGTGTCATTACTGAGCCCAAAGTCAAAATAACCTAAGTGGTCCCAAGGAATACAATAGACTATCAATGTCAATCAGAGGACCATACCTCTTTCATAAAAAGCTGTTCTGAATGCTGTTGTATCATTCCAATTAGGTATTTCTTTATTACAATGTGTCCAGCACGTTAGTTGAATAATTCACACTTCATAGAAGTTAAATAATGTTCAGATCTTGTCAGCAAAGCCGACCAGTGGTTATGTTTTCCACAGGGTAATGTATCCGCAATTACATCATTCTCCATTTTCTGTGTGGCATTTTGTCCCTCTCTGTTACACTGATGGATGTACATCCACAATGGAATAATGACTACTTATTTTCTCTTTTTGCTGTTCCCTTCTTCTTCTTGTATTTCAGAGTCCTTGGCAGGTTTTACAACACATCTGTCTGAAGTAAGCTCGGCTACAAAATTTGAACTTCAGGACCAGTGGGCAGTAAGCAACTTTGTTCACATCCTTGCATTCTGAGAAAATTAAAAAAAAAAAAAAGCATTTTAAAGTACATAAAATTTATGTGAACCCTTGTTAAGAGACTTATAACTGTTCTACTTAAATACACCTGAGACATATACAGGGTGACTGATTCATCCATAGACAGACAATAAATGATTCTGTAACATAGATAATTAACTGTAACATAATAGTGTTACAGAAATTTAGAACTGCCTTTGAGTTTGTAATTAAAATATTGGGTTCAGCAAAATAAGTGTGTACAAGTTTTAAAGTGAATTTAGTTGTAATGTAAATGCTTTACTTTCTGTATTCATTTTGTTTACCAGATAACTGAAATGATCAACAAGGACCTTTTTCATACATGGCCAAGGTCACAAGGGCAAGGGTATACATAATAAGAAGTTATGTACTCACCATAACGTTCCATCTGAGTAGGTAGCTTCATTTGTCTGCAACCTGTGGGTCTTGGATCCGATATCGGATCCGAGCCGGCAACTTGTTTCAAGCTAATGGATCCAAGCTCCTAGCTCCTCCCCTCACCCATAATCCCCTGCCAACCCTCCATGACCTCAGATCGAGTTTGCCTCACAATATGTACCCAAAAAGGGTATCCAACTAACATAGATCCGAAGAAGGCCAGGGGGAAGGAGGGGGGGATGGTTGCAGACAAATGAAGCTACCTACTCAGATGGAACGTTATGGTGAGTACATAACTTCTTAATCTGAAGTAGGGACTTCATTTGTCAGCAACCTGTGGGACAGAGTCCCCAGCTACCTGAACCTTGGGTGGCCATCATGGAAGGATATTGTGAAGCACCGCAGAGCCAAAGGATGCTCTCCCTCTAGAAATCACGTCCAGTTTGTAGTGGTTAATAAAGGTATGAGATGAGGCCCAAGTGGCTGCCGAACAAATATCATCCAATGGAACTCTAGACTTGAAGGCCGCAGAAGTAGAGATGGAACGAGTGGAATGTGCGCGAACTCCTTCAGGTGTGGGTCTCCCAGAGGCTTGGTACGCTAATAGGATACATTGTGAAATCCAGCGTGATAGAGATACTTTTGATATTGCTTTCCCCAAATTAAATTTGGCAAAGGAAACGAACAGCTGGTCGGATTGTCTATCACCAGCTGTTCTATGAGTATAAAAACATAGCTGCCTATGAACATCTAATGTGTGCAGCTTGTACTCTCCTTTATTCTGATATTTAGGAAAGAAAACCGGTAAATTTATGGACTGATTTATATTGGTTTCTGATGCTATTTTGGGAAGGAAAGAGGGATTGATCCTGAGGTACACTCTGTCCGGGTGAAAGATCAAATAAGGAGGCTTCACAGAAAGAGCTTGAAGCTCCGAAACTCTTTTCGCAGAAGTAATGGCTACAAGGAATGCTGTTTTCCAGGACAAGAATTTGAGATCTACTGAAGCAGCAGGTTCAAAAGGTGGAGCAGTCAAGGCTTGAAGAACTAGTGAAAGATCCCACGGTGGTACGGCTTCTTTTATAGGGGGTCTAAGCAAAAAGGTGCCCTTGAGAAAGGTTTTACACAACTTGGCCGACATCAAAGGCCCTGTATCATGTCCCACATGGTAATGTGAGATGGCAGCCAATTGCACTTTGACAGTTGAGCAACTAGCGCCTTCCTGAAAAAGTTCGGTTAGGAAGTCTAATATGGACGGAAGAGGAGCCGTAAAGGGATCTAGATTATGATGCTCCGCCCAGATGGAGAAACGTTTCCATTTACTGCGGTACACTTTCCTGGTGGAGGGCTTATGCGCTGCCACAAGGATGGCTTTGACTGGTGAAGAGATACCGGGAGTCCTAACTAGGAGTGGAACTGGAGCAACCAAGCTGACAGCTTCAGATTGTCCAGATTTGGGGTCGGTAAGTCCGACGGATGGGAGATTAGATCCGGACTGGGATCCAGAATCCAAGGAGGATTCACTAGGTGAGACCACAGGTAAGGGAACCAAATTTGCCGAGGCCAGAATGGGGCAATGAGGATCATCCTGCTCCCCAACCACAAGGCTTTCTGTAAGAGTTGCAGCATCAGGGGTAGAGGAGGATAGGCATAAAGTAGACCGGGTGGCCAAGCATGCACCAGAGCATCTCTTGGAGTTTCCCCTGGAGGGGGAATCAGAGCGAAGAAATTGCCACATTTGGTGTTTGAGGGAGAGGCAAAAAGATCGCAGCAGGGTTGCCCCCATATTGCGAATATCTGCTTCGCTACTAGTGGGTTGAGAGACCACTCGTACGGGGTAAGAAGGGTGCGACTGAGTTTGTCCGCTAGGATGTTGGTCCGCCCCGGAATGTGTGTTGCAATCAGAAAGCGGTTGGTGGAGATCGCCCATTCCCACACTCTCATGGCTTCGCGGCATAGAGGGTAAGATCTGGTTCCCCCCTGCTTGTTGATGTACCAGACAACCGACATGTTGTCCGACTGAATTGCAATCGTTCCTACGGGGAGGAGATTCTGAAGTGCTTGCAACGCGTACAGCACCGCTCTCATCTCCAGAACGTTGATATGCAGGGAGGTCTCTGTATCGTTCCAAGTGCCTTGGACCGTCCTGCCTGAATAATGCCCCCCCTCCCGAGGCGGGAGGCGTCCGTGGTCACCGTGGCAAGAGGGGGAGAGGTGCAGAAGGGTCGGCCCGTATGGAGGTCCAAAGCATGGAGCCACCATAATAAAGCCCTCCTGCAAGCCTTGCTGATAGCAATGGGGTGATGAAGAGGAAAAGACAGAAAGGACCATTGTACTAGAAGGGTCCATTGCAGTACCCGCATGTTCAGACGGGCGCATGGAAGGAGCATTATCGCTGCCGCCATGGCGCCCAGTGCCCTCAGGACCAATTCCGCTGGTGGGGTCTCGTATTAGAGGATAGCCCGCACATGGAGTTGCAAATTCCAAAGTCTTTCGGACGTTAGAAAGGCTTGTAGCTCTCTGGTGTCTATTCTGG
This sequence comes from Protopterus annectens, assembly GCF_019279795.1. Lineage (NCBI taxonomy): Eukaryota > Metazoa > Chordata > Ceratodontiformes > Protopteridae > Protopterus > Protopterus annectens. The sequence continues at coordinate 1,980,587,317 of NC_056729.1, read as the reverse complement.
CTCCAATTAATTCTATGGCTTGTGTCGGGGCCAGAAGGGATTTGTCGGCATTGATGGTGATGCCTAACTGTGGGGCTAGGCGGAGAAAGAAATCTCTGGCTGAGCAAAGTAGATGCCTTGTTGGGGCGGTCAGGAGCCAGTCGTCCAGGTACGGAAAGACCTGTATTCCCTGGAGTCTCAGGTGGGCCACAATCACTGCTAATACCTTGGTGAACACCCTGGGGGCTGTGGTGAGGCCAAAGGGAAGGACCCTGAACTGGTAGTGACTGGCTCCCAGCCGGAAGCGGAGGAACCTCCTGGATCGTCTGTCCATTAGAATGTGGTAGTACGCATCCTTGAGGTCTATAGAGCATATCCAATCGTTTTCCCTTAGAAGGGGGAGAATAGACTGAAGAGTGACCATTCAGAATTTTTCCTTGGTTACCGACAGGTTCAAGCGGGAAAGGTCTAAAATCGGTCTCAAGTCCCCCGTCTTTTTTGGCACCAAAAAGAACCTGGAGTAGAACCCTAATCCGAGCTGGTCTTGGGGGACGGGCTAGATGGCTCTTGTTTCTTAGCAGCTGCTGAATTTCTGCGGCTGCAGCCTCCCTCCGATCAGGTGGTACATCGGGGAGGTTCTTGAATTGAGGGGCATGAAGTAATGTTATTTTGTACCCTCTGGATATAATTCGAAGCACCCAGCGGTCTGTCGTGATGGACTCCCATGCCGCTAGGTGCTCCAAGAAGCGCCCCCCGACTGCCTCCAGAGTGGAGCAGTCGGGCAACCCTTCAGGGCTGCTGCGTGGGTCGTTCAGAGAAAGGTTCTCTGGACCCAAAGTTTCTCGGAGCCCCTCTGCCCCTGGGGCGGCGTCCTCCCTGTCCTCCTCTGCCACGGAAGGACTGGTTGTCCGGAGCGGGTTGGGAATGTTGCGAATTCCGGAACCACATCTTCTTCTGACCCTTTTGGTTCTTCGAAAAGGACCGCTGGGGCGCAGAGAAGCGGACTCCGACGGCAGACAATGTCTTCCCGTCCTTCTCGCTCTGGACAAGTGTCTCGCGAACCGTTTTGCCAAACAGGGCAGAACCATCGAAAGGGGTGTTCGCAAAAGACGCTTTAAAGGGCTCCGCAAAGTCACAATGACGGAGCCAGGCCTAACGTCTCATGACTAGGCCCGCTCTGCTAGCCCTAGCGGCTCCCTTGGTGGCGTGGGACAATAGCCGCATAGAGGTATTTGAAATGGATCTCAGAGTGGCCATTCGGGTGGAGTACAATTGTTTGTCCTCCGCCGACATGGACTCAGGGGGGGAGGCAGCGTATTCTTTGATAAGATCCCGCTGCATCCTGATGACATGTGCCATATAGTTCAGAGACCTTACCGAGAAGGTCGCTGAACTAAAAACTCGCTTCCCTAAGCGGTCCATCGAGCGGGACTCCTTGCTCGGTGGATGAACTGAGGGGCTCTCCTGAGCTAGTTCCCTCTTCGTGGCTGCCGCCGTCAACATGGTATCTACGGGGGGACCCTTGCTCCAGTGCGACCGGTCTGAGGGGGGGCTTAGTATTCTGTCCGGGCGTTTGGGTATTGGCTCCACGGTGTCCGGATCCTTCCACGCCCTGGTGGTAATAAGGTCCACCAAGGGGTCGGCCGGAGGGGACACCCAAGAGGTAGACGGGCCTGCTTTGAATGCCTCCAGAAACACGGACTCATCGGAGGAAGACTTGGGGGCAGACCACCCACCTCTGATCCTCAGCATCTCCATGATGTCTCCAAAGGAGACATCCTCGGGGGTGATCTTGGGGAGCCTTCCCCTTCATCCAAGTCCGTGTCCTCAGTTAAGGACTCAGGGGAGTCCATGTGCCTCCTCTTGCACTTATGCTTGCGGGGCACTTCCTCGGGGGGGCTGTCCGAGGAGGCCTTGCCAGCAACATCCTGTTCCAATGGAACCATCTGGGACATTGAAGCAGGCTGTCCCTTTGGCCGGGTGATGGAAGCTTGGCCCAGCAGAGAGGGAGTGCAGGGTGGAGCCGAGACAAGGGCCGGGGGTCCAGATGCTCTCAACAGAGCCCTCTCCACTGCATCGAAGGCCGAGGGGGAACCACTCTCTCTGGGCTCCGAGAGTCGGCTCCCACTTGGATCCGATGAAGGGATCGGAACCGGCACCGAGACCATCGGATCCGAAGGACCAGTGCGCTCCGACCTGGACGAAGCCGAAGGCACACTGAATCCCTCGGATCCGAAGCTCGGGCCACGGCTCCGAGAGGTCGGATCCAACAGGCTCGAGGGCAGGGTCGGATCCGAAGTACCAAGTACTGTTGGCGCCGACCCACCCCCGGCTCCAACGCTGCTCGGCTCTGAACGCTCCGAACCCGGATAGCGGGTCGGAGAAGGAGCAATTGGATGGAAAAAAGGTGTCGAGCTCCCCCCCCGAAGGGGAGGGAGGCAAGAGCACTCCCATCTGCAGCTGGGCCTGGATGAACCTTCGCATCATCCGGTCCAAGTCTGCATCAGACATGCTGAACGTCGATCTCGAAGAGGCCATCGAGGCAGGCCTGGAATGCCGCCTCAATGACCTCGATGGAGATTGGGCCTCCTCCTCCTCGGGCCCTGGGGAGAAACAAGGGGATTGGAGCCGAGGAGGAGGAGACCTAGAAGCAGTGGAGGGAGAAGCCCGCTTAGCTGGCGGGGCCGAAGCGGAGGCCTCGGCCCACCGCTTGTGGTGCTTCTCCCTCCGTTTCTCCCTCCTGGCCTCCCTGTCCTCCGGCGCTTTAGCAGGAGTTTGAGTCCCGGCCGAAGGAAGGGGGGCAGGAGTGGCAGCAACCACAGCCTGTGGTAGTGCCACGGGAGCAGCGGAGGCCGGAGCCGAGTCCGGGGGTAAAAGTCCCGCCAAGACCAGCTTCGACCTCCGCTCTTTCAGTGCCCTGGGGTTGAACGCTGCATAAATGGTACAGCCTGAGGTGAGGTGTTCAACCCCAAGGCACCGAACGCACCGAGTGTGGCCATCAGCCGGGGAGAGCTAATGGCCACACTCGGTATATTTAGAAAAAATGGCTTTTGGGGCCTCAGCCATACTTAAAAGAAAAGGTACACAGGCCCCAAACACAACACACACACACACACACACTCACTAACGACCAGCGAAGGGAGGGAAAAAACTAATTAAAAGACATATATTTTTACACTACAGGGTACCTAACACACACTTTATATGTTGTAAAAAAAGAAGAAAGTTTGACAGAAAAAAACACACTTAACTGACGATTTACTAGTCGAGCTCAAAGGAATCCAGCTATCCACAAGCTCGGCAAACTAGATCTGAGGTCATGGAGGGTTGGCAGGGAATTATGGGTGAGGGGAGGAGCTAGAAGCTCAGATCCATTAGCTTGAAACAAGTTGCCGGCTCGGATCCGATATCAGATCCAAGACCCACAGGTTGCTGACAAATGAAGTCCCTACTTCAGATCACACATTATGTGAACCAAATAATTTCTATGTATTAGGCAGGAAAGAGCCCTTGCATACAGAACATGCACTGACCAAACAGAAGTCATAACTGAACTCCATACCCTGCAGGCATGAAGCAGAGATCTTAACCACTGAGCCACTACGCTGTTTCGAAAGCAAAGCTGGACAGAAATGGTACAGCTGTTATAAAAAATAAAGTGTACTTTAAATGACAGAATTTGAAATGTACCTAAACGGAATGCACATGTTTTTTGTGCAAAAAAAAAAAAATTCAAAATGCAACAATGTATGATGCAACAATTTTTAATGACTCAAAATAACCACTATTAAGTAATGCAGATGTACTGGCTAATAATGTAGGTGCAGTTTACTGTCTGCTGTCTACCTCAAATATAGTTAACTGCCTGGCATTCACAGTCCCCATTCAGTTGAAACCATCAACTGGAAAGTAGACATCCTGAAATAATGGACAAAGCCATTTATAAATGATGTGAAAGAGAAAAGATTTGACTTGAATGGTATTTGATGATAATTATATTACATAATCGAAATATCCACCATTGTTACTCCTACTTGGTGCTGGTAATTAAGGGCATCATTTTTTCAAAGAGAAGGGAAGAGGTTTTAAAAGAGACTAAAGATGAATACAGTCAATCAGGAAACTTCTGGGGAAACAAAAGTTTAGGCTTCTCTTGAAAGTAATGTTATTTTAAAACTGATAACCTTAACACATGAACTTAGATTTTTATAATTGTCTTCATAGCTTAAAATCTTGATTTTTGTCTCAACTGACCTCTGAAAAGTAGTTCAGGTTTATTACTAATATTTCTTTGAAGTGCAGAATTAAAACTAGATATATCAGTAATCTTTCTAATGCCAGGTCTAGTTTTGCTTTTCTCATCCAAATTCTTAGAATATTTGTTTCTGTACGAGAATCTGAACATATACAAGGAATTAAGGAATCTGCAAACTGTAGCCATGCATAGTGAAACAAAATTACTGAAAACTAATAAAATATGACACAACTGAAAATTATCACTAGGAAGTGATATAAAAGTATTTTATACACATACTTTTTGCATGGGATTGTAACACGTGCACTCCCCCATACCCTTGCAAAAAAAATCCCAATACTTTGAGGCTGCAGAACTTAGATAGATGGGAAATACTTGGTCTTTTAGCAATAGCAAGTATTTACCTTTCTCTTGAGGCAGCATGAGCTCAGATTTAGTATATTTAAAAATGAGGAGTAAGGGAGCACAGCTATCATATGCAAGAAGGCAGGGAGGTACTACAAAACACTAGTCTTCTTTGTAAATATACAGAGGCTGTTAATTCCACCTCTAGAGACACAGATAAACTCACTGTCTACCTGAAGTCTATTCTTGAGCAATGACCCAGGGCTTAACTTTTACCTGTACTAAGAATAGTATCATGCTTTTGGTAGCATATTACCTAACCAAACAGCTTATATGAATAGTGATACTCTTTTCTACATTCTTAAACTATAATGTTCTCCCATTTAAGGAAATTAAAATACAATCTTGCAAAAACACATGGGAACTACGAGAAAATTAAAGGGGATGTAAAAAGACCACCAGAAAAATTCTGATTGTGCTGAACGGATTGTATCTAGGAAAAAGACATAGATGAGATAAAAGTATTTTAGTACATAGTCCAAGAAACACAAAGAATGCATCTGCCAATTCTGAATGAAGTCAATCTAGCCCTGGTGTTTGAAACATGAGGGGGCTGATAGTGAAATGGCACAATGTAAGCCCATATTAGAAGGGCTGAAAGAAATGTATATATGGCTTCTCTTTCAAATATGAACTCAAAGCAATCTCTTCAGAATTTGGAGGCTGTTCACATCCTGTAAAATAATCCTACTTCTGAATATCATGACACAGGACAGAAGAATCCCATTTTTTAGTTGTGTTCTTTTTTTTTTTCTTATAGGTTCATAAGGAGGCATTAGGCTTACTGACTTTGTGGGCCATTTTAAGCCTAGCCAACTTCCATTTTGGTGATCAAAATAACCTATCACGTTTGGTTAAAGATTGGCCTTACCCATCCTATGGTCGATAAGTACATATTAGCCCTAAACAGAATAAATGGGATCACACCATAGATAAATCTGAGGGGACCCATACATGGGAAAAAGGATTTAGGAGCTGCCTCTATCCATTAGTAGCACAGGGGCAGTCTTGGGGTAAATTTTCTGTTAGCCATCCATAGATCTAAGTTACGCTTGAAAATGGACAGGGATGAAATTTGTTTTATGTGGATGGGGAGTCTGTTCCACAGCAGTGATATCCTCTGCTAGATATACCTGTCCCTCCAAATCATTCTGTTTATGTTGTAGAAGAGGTTTACATACGTAGACTGAGTATTTCTGATGCCATTTGACCTGCTGATGTGCAGTAAATCCATCAGTACTGGGTCAGAGGATGCCTTGTATGCCAGACACAGGTCACCTCTTAGCAGTCTATAGAATACTGCATATAGTGACAGGGCTTTGAGTCAGTACACATGGGAAACATTGTTTATGCCTTGCATCCTTTCAATAAGGTATCTCTGTGGGTGTTCCAGTTGTTGCATGTGTCGGCTAGGTACATGCCAAATGCAGCATTATATTCAATGCTTGTCTTAATGAAGGCTAAGTAAAGGAGGGCAATGATATCCCTAGATCTAGACACAATTCCTTTGTTTATAAGCTGTACAATATAGGACTTTCAAACGGAGATAGACACATGTTGGTCAAAGGTTTGGTCATTGTGCACATAAGTCCCCAAATCCTGAACATCTGGGTCAACTCTTAGGGGTGTACTGTCAATGTAGTAGTTCCCCTGGGGCAGATGACTTCCCAATGGATACAGTAATGTATTTTTTGTTACTTAGTTTCATTCCATGATTTTGGCACCAGTTAGTTATTTGAGACAAACCTTCTTGCAGGATGGCTAAGTCATTTGGAGATTCAATGACTGCCCCTAGCGTGCAGTCATCTGCAAACATAGTCAGCCAGAGCCCTTTGGTAATGGCTTTTACTTAAGAAAAACTGTTTACTTCTTCTTCTTTTTTTTTATCATAATGCAACTTGATCTAAACTGACGCTTTTTAGTACTTGTTAAATTCTGAAAGCAAATAATACTTTCCTGAGACTTGCCTGACATTTTTGATTCTAAAAATGGGATTTCTCATTTTAAAACACCTCTTTCCAAGATAAAGTGAAATAGAAAGGACAGTAGTAGGAGGGACGCCATTAAAACAATTCAAACCTACATTCTGTTGGCCACTACAGTTTAGGGGAAAAGAATGTGTTGCACTCATAAAATTATTTCACATAGAAAACGTGCAAAAATTATGTTGGTTTAGAAATTATATACTTTATTCTGGAAGCACAGATATTAGACAGCTTAACAATGAATCACAGGAAGTTGAAAGGAAAGTGCAGAAAATATGTAAAAGGAAGCTGAAGTGTGGCGAAAATTTGATTACAATGTATATGGGAAAATAATTTTATCACCTGCACATTATCCTAAACAGTCTAAAAGCCCCCAGAGTGACCTGTTCTTTGCCTATTTGAAAATAAAATAAAGCGAATGACTGCTGGACAATTTATTTTTATTTATTATTTGTTAACCGGAAAAGTCTGACTTGGAACGAGCAAATTTTCAGAGGAGGCCCGAGAAGAAACACTCCAAATGCATGTCTTTGTAATGTGGGAGAAAACCGGAGCACCCGGAGGAAACCCACACGAACACAGGGAGGACATGTAGACTCTGCACAGAAGGCACCCCAGCCAAGAATTGAACCGAAAAACCACTTGCTGTGAGGCAACAAAGCTACCGCTGCCACTGTGCTGTCCAATCATAAAGTCAAATCACAAAATAAAGGATAATAGACAAGGCAGAAATTTTTGTGCTTTGTATCTGTAAAATAAAATGAAATGAAACAAGCCACCGATTTAAATCCAAGCATTTCAAAGATAGCTGGTGTTAGCCACCTACAAATTCCATAGCTAAACCCCTCACACACAAAAAATGCTGAAGCTTCTTAAAAGAAGAAGACAAACACTCTTTGCTTATCTGACTGTCCACTTTATCAGTATTGTGGTAAATACAGGTAACTGGAGAATAAATGAGCTGAACTGTCTACTAGCATAGTTATAGGACATGGCTAGCCAATCTATGTCTTGTCACTGCAGTGAAATAAACTGTAGAGATTGGTTGCTCTCTAAGTAACTAATCTCACTGTTTATAAGAGAGTTTTAGGGAGCTGACACTTTCGATTTTCAAGAATGTATTTTTCTTACAAGTTTGTTTGTGTCTTTCGGCTTTTCCCGGTTAGGGGTCGCCACAGTGGAACTCCGGTCCGCTAATGATTGGCAGTAGATTTTTACGTGCTGGCTTGCCGGGCCTAACTCACAACCTTCAACGAAGGAACGCCCATTCACGCATGTCGCCAAACAGATATTGTCTTAAATACTGGCAGGACAGCAGATAAACATGTAGGTAATGGTAACAGTACAGACACTCCACCACAGAAGCGATTCTTTTTTTTTTTTTATATATTTATTTTTTCTAACAGTCATTGTGTTTGAGGATGGGCACATTGGCTGACAGCCCCTTTGCTCAAGAATCATAAAGCCAAAAATAAAGGAGAGACAAAAGGAAACATTTAAACATTACCCTAATTCTCTTGAAAAAAATAATAGAGCAACAAGTTTTGTTTCATCATCCATTTTCTTAACAGTAAGTAAGAAACTCTAATTCTGGCATTATGGTGTCACTCTAATCCTCAATGACATACCAGACAAACAAAAAATATTATGAAGGAGAGGGCAAAATTAGGGACATTCTGAAAAAAAATCAGTGATTGTTGAGAACAAACTTTTTAATCTCTTTGCTCTAAAATTCTGGACAAAGCCAGAAATAATGGGGGGACAAAGGGCCAAAATCAGGGACAGCATTTAAGTATTACTTTAATTCACTTAAAATGTTAATCTGCATCAACATGCATTTTCTCAACAGTAAGAAGCATGAAACTCTATTTATTTATTTACTTGCATTTCTTTTACGGGACTGTCTGACTAAGGATTCCACCTCCCCCTTAAAGCAAAGGCCTGTGGAAAAAGCCCGACACAGGAAATGTAACAATCAGTTGAGAAACTAACAAATTTACTATTACAAGCATCTTTGTTATTAATGTGACAGCTATATCTGTATCTATATATAGGTTCATAAGTACTTATTAATCTATTGATCCATGAATAATTGTAGAAGCTTAGTCCTGAATTTCCATAAAAGTTTTAGCTCTTGTAATTTAGGAATGAATAGCCCAGCTTCAGGCAGAATATTTACATGTTACCTCCATCTATAAGTATCAAGGGTGCTAAAGCAGGGGTGAATTTGCAGTTTCACATCCATTCATCCAGATTATATTTGAAATGGAAGTACTTTCCTTTATGTGGAGAAGAAGATGATGCCAAAGAAGTGATATCCTTTGTGACACATATCCATCTCTCCAACCTCCAACAAGTTCTATTTATACTGCAGAAGAAATTAAGATCTCTTGAGAGGGTGTTTATTCTGCCACTGGACTAGCGGATGTGCAGTAGATCAGAGGGGATAGAGTCTACTGAGGCTCTGTACCCAAAACACAGAACGCTCCTCAATGGCCTGTATGATACTGAGAAAAGGGATAAGGCTTTCAGACAGTCAGTTTTATAATTTAAGCCCTTGGATTTTCTTGGTGAGAAAGCACTGTGGTCATACAAGTTGTGTTAAGTGTTTGAACAGGAACATACCAAAGGAGGCATTATACTCAATTATTGTCCTAATAAGTGCCAAATATAGTGGACTGATCACATCCCTGGATCTAGAAATCATACCCATACTAATAAGCTACACAATGAAAAAGGAATTTCTTACAAAACTGGATAGATGGTGATCAAAGGACAGTTTGTTGTCCAGATGGGTTTTCAGGTCCCCAACTATCAAATCAGTTTCCAGGGGTGTGATGTTGCTGTGATAGGTATACAGGACATTATGTTTGCCAAAAGAGATTATTATACATTTTTTGGCATTTCGCTTTACTCCATGGTTATAACACCAGTTGTTTGTTTGGAAAAGGCTGTCTAGAAGGATCTTGGTGTATTCTGGAGATTTTATGACGGTACAGTTATCTGCAAACATGGTCAGCTACAAACCCTTTACATTAGCTTTGACCTTCTGTTAGTAACTGCCAAAGAGGAATGGTCCAAGAACTGCCTACCCTAATTTACTGGGTTCTGTTTGTGAAACAATTTGCTATCCAATGAGTTGCATAGGGAGTAACATTTAACTGGAAGAGTTTATCAACAATACCTGAGTGTGGGATGGTGCTGAATGCCTTTGCAAGTTCTGGGCATGCAGTGCGTACTGATTTTCCCTCAACCATTGTGTCAGTAACCTTCTCAAAGTAGTTGACCAATTTAAACAGACAGGATCTGTCCTTAACAAAACCAAAATGGTGTTGGTTAAGAGTTTTTAGGTTATCTATGTCCTTATTTATTAATTTCATAAGGATCCTCCTCATAGCCTTACAGATGAGACTGGTCAGATTTATGGGACTATAATTACCTGGCTCTGTTGATGTCCCACCTTTGCACAGGGATATGACTGCTGCTGTCCCCCATTCATCCAGCCCAAAGCCTTTTGACTGACTGATACTGGATAGCCTCTGTAGGGTGGGGCTTAACATGTCTTGTTTCAGGCTGGTCAATAGGCAGCCTAGTACATTATTTGACCCCAATAAAACAGTATTCTTGCCCATGGAAAGTGCTTTGAGGACTTATGTATTTTAAAAAAATTGTATTTCTAGAATTGTTTTATGTGGAGCTTTTCTCTCCGGGCCTCCGCTGAAAATGGACCTGTGTCCAGTCAGACTTTCCTGGTCATCAAATGTAAAATAAAATAAAAATAAAATAAATAAGTTTGTGAGAGATTTGAGGGTATGGTGTAGATCAGTGATGGCGAACCTATGACATGCGTGTCAAAGGTGACACGCCACAACATTCTGGGTGACACACCAGCGTTCAACATCCAAGATACCAAAGAAACTGGTTTTGCATTCATTTTTCATGTGAAGTGCATAGAATTATTTTTTGCCAGGAGCCAGTGCAACAACACTGCTGCAGAGCTAAGGAAGTTATTAACCTCAAAGACTATTTCAGTATACTGTCTCGATAGAGTCTGCAAAGGGCAGTGCTGACATTGTTTTCTCTTCATGGTTACACTTCTGCAAAGGGCAAGTAGTCTGCATTTCTAAGTGCATGCTGTTTTACATTCCTTTCAACTTTCCCCCTTAATCCTTCCTAAAAGTGGTGACTTTTTATACTTAATAATGATTTATTTCTAGATTTGTCCTTGATTCTGTTGAGATTTATTTCTGAAGTATCGACAATATCGACAGCTATGCTGTTTTATTTATTTATTTATTTTATTTAAGCGTATTTATTTATTTATTTGGGGGGGGGGGGACACCACCAGAGTCAAGTTACACATTTTCCAAATTTTTGACACACCGAACCCAAAAGGTTCGCCATCACTGATGTAGGTACAAGTATGTGATCTGGTACTGTAGGGAGACGGAGTGACGGGGTGAAGTCAGAGCTAAATTTATCCACTAGTAGAATGGCTATATCTTCAGTGTCAGTATATGTGATATAATTTAATATTAGCTCTGTGCAGCTCTGGGTGTTATTTCTAAGGTTTCTAACATACTTAAAGGAGGCTTTATGGCTGTGTTTTGCCTAAGTGGCTAATTTTACGATATATCTAGCTTTGGTTGCTTTGATCAGAGACAAGAGTTCCTTGTTAAGTTTAGCAAGAGCATTTTTGGCATTGTGATTGGGTTCAACCACAAGGGTTTAATTTAAAATTTGCTTTAGAGAGGGACAGATTCAGCTACGCAGCTATTCACGTATTCATAGAACTTGCTGGTAAAGGATTCCACATATGCAATGTGGTCATCAGATTAAAGGAGGATGTCAAATTTAGCCAGGTCATCACTCAGTTTTTGTAGAATAGCCTTCATACACCAGAAGCTAAGACAGCTGTTGAAGGCAGTTCAAGGCTAGGTTCATATCTGCCTTGGTTATACATATTCTGACAGCTCTGTCATATCTCTCTTCGTACAGTCCAGGGAGGTATGTCTCAAGTGGTTTATTCCCATGTTTACCACAACTGTGGCATATGTGTATCTATGGTGCAAGGACATGAATGTATGCATGCTGTGGCAAATCCTGGCACCCAATACGGAACTAACCATGACCCTTTCCTTTACTCAGCCTAGTGAGGGGTGTATTAGAGTGTCACACTATGGAGTCACCTATGACATGTATGTTGGATTGTCTTGTGGTTTGCCTTACAGCTTTTGAGTTGAGACTCTGAGAGCCTTGGATGCATGTTTCATGGTGGATGCTGCATGAGTTAAGTGTTTGTGATGGTGCTGAGGGTAACTGTTTCAACAGGTACATTTAGGAGGCCTTTGGTTTAAGTAGTTCACTTTCAAAAGCCTCTGTATATGTATGTCTATATTCTAGGTCTCTATTGTGTGTGATAGGTATAGTGTGGTATTGTGAGTTACAGACAGCATGTTTGCTATTTGTAGTGACTTTATGTGAGATATTTGCCTCCACTAACATTATATAACCACATCTCTCACTTATTGTGCCAGTTAAAGATAATTGCAACACTGACGCACTATGCCCATTTCAAGCAAGCTTGATAAAGATAAAGTTGGAAAGTGCAAATCCATGGTTACATGTACTCACTAATGCTGGCTAAAGGGGAATGAACCCTTATGAGGTTTGGAGTTGATTACTGAAGATGCTGTTTGGTACTGGAGATAATGTTGGTCTAAGCTGAAATGAACACAGTTAGAAGCAATAATCCTTTGCTCCTTGATTCACCAGAAAGTACAGTTGTGTACACTTACCATAAATGTATATGTTCGAGTGTATTCACTGTTGCAGTCATTGCGTCCCACTGCTGTAGAGTCCATCAAGGGTATCTAAGGTAAGACTATAGCAAGTATAATTAAGCCATCAACACCAGGTTCAATGCTATTTATCAGGAAGTAGTTTGGGAACAGTGCTATTCTTTGCATGTTTTTCGTGTTTCACTCTTGCAGTCATTACAGTTGGGTTATCTGCTTGCAGGAAGCCCTCAGTCGGCCTGATTAACAAAGTCTTGGGTCCTGCGTCAGTTGCTGTCCCTTCTTCCATGACGTCAGGTCGTCAGGGGTATAAAACATGCAGCCGACGCCATTACATTAGCTTTTCTTGCCCCAGATGTCAGGTGCCCCCCTAATGGGAAGCAATTCAATATAAAAGTACAATGATATACCTCCAACTAAAAAAGCAAATACACCAAAAAGGCTTTTAAGCATAGTAAAGGAAAGTAGAGGTATAGCCAAAAGAAGTTAGGGGGTTGGAAGAAGGGTAACCAGGACTTGAACATCTACATTTATGGTAAGTGTACACAACTGTACTATGTTCTTCATGTTTCACTGTTGTAGTCATTACATTTGGGTAGATTCCCAAAGCTCTGGTTGGGAGGAGGAATTTAGATAGCATTAGGACCAGCTATAAGGCCCTGCAAGACTGCAGTGGCAAAGCCAGCTCTGGATTTGGAGAATATTGGCAAATGATAATGCTTGGTGAAAGTATGTACAGAAGTCCAGGTAACAGCTTCTAGGATGTCCCTGGTAGGAATGCCTCTGAGAAAGGCTGTAGGGGTAGATGCAGCCCTGGTGGAGTGAGGTCTGATCCCCTGGAGGATAGGTTTTCCATGGTGCTTATAGCAGAAATGAATGCAATAGCTTATCCATTTAGAAATGGTTTGCTTTGAAATAGCATTCCCCTCTGCCCCTGCAGCAAATGCTACCAGCAGTTGTTCAGATTTCCTTTGATGTTTAGCCCTGTCCAAGTAGAAAGTTGTCTGTGCACATTTAAGGAATGCAGTATCCATTCCCCTTTGTTCTGTGGATTTGGAAAGAAGGTTGGCAAATGAATGGACTGTTTAAGAACCACACTGGATACCACAATGGGCATGAAGGATGGATTGGTTCTGAGGGACACCCTGTCCGCATGAAAGATGATGAAAGGCTCCACTGCCATAAGGGCCTGTAATTCAGATACCCTTCTAGCTGAAGTGATTGCTAAAAGGAAAACTGTTTTACAAGAAAGAAATTTTAAGTCTGCCGTAGCAGCTGACTCGAAAGGAGGTAGAGTGAGTTTCTCCAAAACAAAGTTAAGGTCCCAGGCTGGGGTTGGAGCTCTCCTGGGTGGTCTCAAATTTCTAGCCCCTCTGAGGAACTGCTTGAGCAGTGGATGAGAGAAGAGGGTATAGCTAAGGTATCATATTATGTGTTATAATGAGCCGAAATGGCTGAGGCGTGGATTTTAATGGAGGAAAAAGACAGGCCCTTGTGAAGCATCTCAGTTAAGTATTGTAAAATCTCAGGTAAATTGAGCGCTGCTGTGCTCATCCCTTGAGATCGGTTCCAGGCACAGAATCTTTTCCATTCTTCAGCATAAGATTTTCTAGTACTAAGCCTCCTTGCCTCTAAAATGACATCCATCACAGGTTTACTGAGGGATGGTAAAGGAGAGATTATGTAATTAGCCAGGCTGCAAGGTTCAGTGTTAGAAGCTGAGGGTGCAGAATCTGATTCTCCTGCTGAGACAACAGGGAAGGAGTCTGAGGCAGTTGCCATGGGGATAACTGTGACACACTGCGCAGGAGGTGGTACCAGTGTTGGCGCGGCCAGTCTGCAGCAATCAAAATCATCCTTGGTTTGTCCTGTTTGATTTTTAATAGTACTTTGGAGAGATGAGGCAGAGGGGGGAAGGCATAGACTGATAGTTTTTTCCAGCTGAAGGACAGAGCATCCACTTTCCAGGCTTGTTTGTGGGAGTCCTTGTGCAAATTTTGTCCAATTGGTAGTTCTGGGGAGAGGCAAACAGGTCCATATCTGGGCTCCCCCATTTGCTTGTCAACATGTTGAAAATCCTTGGTTCCAGTTTCCACTCGTGTGGCTCCATGAGGTTTTTGCTTAGTCCGCCTTCCAGTGTATTTAATTTTCCTGGCAGGAATTGAGCTTGTAGGTGCACTTGGTAGCTCAAGGCTGTGTTCCACAATGCCATGGCTAGTCTGCAGAGGGAGTAAGAATGTGTACCCCCCCTGCTTGTTTATGTACCACATAACAGTGGTGTTGTCCGTCTTTACCATTAGTTGTCCTGGAAGAATGTGGTCCTTGAAGGCTGTCGGAGCATTCTGTACAGCTAACATTTCTTTTTAATTGATATGCAGGTGCATTTGACTTGGGTTCCATTTGCTCTGAATGCACTTCCCTGCCAGGTGAGCCCCTCTCGCATAATCTGATGAGTCTGTTGTTAGGGTTTGGGCAGCAGGGGGTGGTGTGAAAGGTAGTCCCTTGTTTTGGTGACAGGCCTCTGTCCACCAAAGGAACTCTAGGTGTAGGCAAGGTAAGATAGGAATCATTGCTTCTAGATCCTGAGAATGTTGACACCATAGGCTTTTTAGATACCACTGTAGTTTCCTCATATGCAGTCTTGCATATGGAATTAGAAGAATGCAGGAGGCCATGAACCCCAAGGCTTGCAGTATTTGTCTTGCAGATAGCAGGGTTTTTGTGGCCACTTGCTTGAAGTAGGTTGTCAAATGAATTTGTTTCTCTGGCGTGAGGTAAAGCCATCTGGGAAGTTGTATTCAAGCTTGCTCCCAGGAATATAATTTGTTGACAGGGTACCAGGTGTGATTTCTTTTCGTTTATGGTGTACCCCAGACAAGTTAGAACTCTTTGTACAAAGGCCAGATGATTCAAAAGTATGTCCTGGCTTTCTGCCTGAATTAGACAATCGTCCAGGTATGGGTATATTTGAACATTTCTTTGCCTGCAAGATGCAATAACTGGAGCTAGGCACTTTGTGAATACCCTGGGCACAGTAGATAAGCCAAAGGGCAGTGCAGAGAACTGATGCGTAGGTATCTTCTGCAAGATTCCCTGATTGGGATGTGCAGGTATGCTTCTTTTAAATCTAGTGTTGCCAACCAGGCATCTTTGCCTAGCATAGGAAGTAATTGGTGAAGAGTCAGCATCTTGAATTTTGGAATCTCCAAAAAGGTGTTTAGAGTAGACAGGTCCAGGATAGGAGAGTAGACAGGTCCAGGATAGGACGCCGTGAATTGTCTTTTCTGGGATCCAGGAAAAGTCCTGAATAGAAACCTTGTCCCTTTTCCTCTTTTGGTACCAGTTGAATAGCCCCCATGCTTAAGAGAGAAAGTACTTGTTTTTGGGCCTCTGCCCACTGATTTGGGGGTAGGTCCGGCCACCCGCTTGGTGTTGGCAATGTGTGGAAGTGAAATCTGTATCCCTGGGACACTATATTTAAAACCCATTTGTCCTGGGTAATGAGCTCCCAATTCTTTGCAGGAAGAGCAATATTTTCCCCCAAAGGGGCAGTCAGTTGATAAGTGCTTGGAAATTTTAAAAGGAAATCATTGAGACAGTTTACCAAAAGTGGAGTCTTATTACTCCCAGATTTGGAAGTGGAGGCCCCCCACTGCTTAGTCCTGTGTGTCCCCTGGGACTGAAACCTGGGGTTTTTGCTGTGCCTGGGTTTGGCTTGAGAAGGCCTGGAAGGGGCTGGAAAGGACCAATTCTTAGAGGGCCAGTGCCTACTAAATCTAGGAGGCTGAACTTGTAAGAAATCTTTAAAAAAACTTCTTCAGCCTTGTTGCCAAACAGGCGGTCCTGATTTAAGGGAGCATCCAACAATTTAGCTTTAACATGATCAGGCAAAGATTGCTCCTTAAGCCAAGCATGCCTTCTGAGCACAGACCCAGTAACAGCAGCCCTGCAAGAGGCCTCTAATGAATCAAAACCACACTGCAAAGTATGTTTTCCAACTTGTTCAGCAGAATGCATTAAATCCTGTAATTCTTTATTTTCCACACAGTCAGAAATCAACATCAACATGTTGCTGATACTTTAACATATGAAACTGGCAGTTTAAAGCCCTAATGGCTAAGGTTGCAGAAGTGTAAACCTTCTTACCCCATCTATCCAGTGCCCTTGAGTCTCTATCAGAAGGGGTAGGATTTTTGGCAGTAGAAGCCTTAATACCCTCGGGCCCCTGTGAAATAGTCTCTGGATCTGCAATAGGATTTTTAAATAGGAACTTGTGGGACTCAGGGACCCTGTAGTATCTGTCAGGTTTTCTGGGAGCAGGAGGCAAGGAATCAGGGGCCAAACTAGATTCCGAAAAAGCATCATCAACAATGTCTAGTACAGGAAGAATAGCTAAAGGCCTATGCTGAGGTAGGAGAAGGAAATCCCTAAGCCTCTTTTTTGAATCAGAAAAATCCTGGCTTTCCCAGTGGAAATGCTCCCTTAGAGTATGTAAGGTTTCCCCAAAAGAAAAATCCTCAGTAGAGGAAGCAGAGGGAATAGAGTCCTCTGCATCAGAATCTTCAAAAGTAGATAAGGGCAAATCCAGATCATCAGAAGAATAAGAAAAAACAGAATCCTGGTCAGAAGATTCATAAGCAACTTTAGTCCTAGGCCTCTTAGATGGCAGGGGTTGGCTACCCCTGATTAGAGTTATTAGATCTTCAGCCATTCTTACTGTTTATTTTTTAGGCATAGAGGCCTAAGAATGTGGCCTGGGAGTTGTTTTTTTAGGCATGGTTCGAGATTTAGGCCTATGTAAAGAACGAGGAGTTGGTTTAATATGCAAGTCCGTAGGCCTGAATACACCCTCAGAAGCCGGTGTCTGTACAGCAGCTCCGGACCCATCCAAGGTAGAGATAACCGCTGGTTCCATAGTTGAAGCATCTCACAGCATACTGGACTCCGAATGGGTCTCAGTAGAGGCTTGCGAATCATAAGTAGCGGGTATCAGGGGCTGCGAAAGCACCTCACTGAGTACCGGCGCCTCGGCGACCTGTCTCTGTCTTTATCTTTGCGTTTTTTCGGAATCCCAGTAGTCGGATGGGTAACCAATGACATTTCTGGATAATTT
The DNA here is from genome assembly GCF_019279795.1 of Protopterus annectens. Classification (NCBI taxonomy): domain Eukaryota; kingdom Metazoa; phylum Chordata; order Ceratodontiformes; family Protopteridae; genus Protopterus; species Protopterus annectens. Next base: position 1,980,569,782 of record NC_056729.1, on the reverse strand, counting down.
AACCGAGAACTGAAACATTTAGAGGCGAAAATATACCAAAGACGGATAGTGCGCTGATTAAATAAAGCACAAAACCGACGGCAAGGTATGTCGTGGTCAGGGCCTAGGCAAGAAATACAGTACGAATAAAAATCTTTATGAGGTATTTGCTTTCCACAAGTAATGCAATTATTAACTTTTACTGACATCGGTAAGGAGCAGGAAAAAGTTTCCCCAACAAGGTACTTAGTTTTAGTTGAAGACTTCGGATCTGAAACTCGAAAACGAAAATTTCAGGAGTCGGCCAACCGGCACTTGCGAACTGCTTCTGCTTCAGGCACCACACGGCAAGAAAGACTGATGTAATGGCATCGGCTGCATGTTTTATACCCCTGACGACCTGACATCATGGAAGAAGGGACAGCAACCGATGCAGGACCCAAGACTTTGTTAATCAGGCTGACTGAGGGCTACCTGCAAGCAGATAACCCAAATGTAATGACTGCAACAGTGAAACATGAAAAACATGCAAAGAATAGCACTGTTCCCAAACTACTTCCTGATAAATAGCATTAAACCTGGTGTTGATGGCTTAAGTATACTTGCTATAGTCTTACCTTAGATACCCTTGATGGACTCTACAGCAGTGGGACGCAAAAGAAAACCAAGTTGCACAAAGGCCCTGCAGAGGTTCTCACTAAAACTGCAACCTGACCACTCAGTGAAGTTCCATGCACACTGCCAGTCAGAGACCAGCAGGAAATCAGTGTCCTCTACTTCTTCTCTCACCTCTAGGAAAGCAGTAGTACCAATCTCAAGCTGATGCCTGAGGTTCTCCAGTGATTCGCAGTCTAGCCTCAGGTCTTACAGATTTTAAAAGTAAGATGGGAAAAGGAATTAATACTCAGAATATTAGAAATTTAACAAATTAATTCTGAGAATTTTACAGCTACTGCAACATATACCTAAACACACACACAAACACACACACACACACACACACACACACACACACACACACACACACACACACACACACACACACATTTCTGGTTCCATTATGAAATAGGTATGGGTACATTACCTCAAGAAAATTAATCAAACAAATGTGCTGTTTGAAAATGGTCACATATAGCATATGAATTGAAATATTTCATATTTTGTACCGAAAATCTGTTTTACTGGCGACATTAGGAAGCAAACAATAAAAAGGGCAACTTCAGTCAAATGTTTTCCAGCTAAAGTAATACTGTTTCTTTTGGAAATTTGTACATCACTGACCTTAAGAACATATTAAAAATCTCAAATCATCTGGACTTAAAATTTCCACTTAAGGGGTTAACCAAGCATCTAGCATTAGAAGTAACAGAGTGGGTGTATGACTTGGGTGGTAGGGCAAAACCTACTGTTTAATTATAAGCCAAAAGTGAAAATGAATGAGCAAAAACTGCAGCTGCTGAGCTCCAGGGTCCGAAATTTGTCTGCATGTGGGGCGGGGGTAAAAATATAGACAGAATAAAAATGTAACAGTGGCACTAGGAAACAGAACTAGGAATACTTGGTGGATTTCTATTTGACAGATCATTGGCCCAATTATTCTTCTTATTTTTTTACTTGTAGGAATCATGCAAAAAGGCATACTAAGTATGCACTGTGAACTGGATCAGTAACAGTTTGGTATGGTTACATTTTCATTTGTGATGTCACTAACCTGGAATACTGACAATGACTTGGGTAACTGTTTGGAAAGAAAAGGAGGTAGACAGAATCACCTAAATACTTAATGGTAGTTTTCAGTCTTTGTTGGGGTAGGCTGGTAAATTACTTTTTAGAGGAAGCTCCAATGTGGCTTGAGTGGATGAAGGCATCTATGGAGGCAGACATACAGACACCCATTATTGCATACTGTTCCGGTGATCACAGAATAGGGGTGAGTAATATAATTTAATCTGATTTATTCATCTGCTAACCAAGTAAACGAACTGGTCATATTTTCAGCCATGACAAAAGCAAGGACAAATACAATATATATATAGGATTACTTCAGGGAAGGCAATTAACCAGCATGTTTTAAGGATGTGGGAGTCATTCAAAGGACTTCAAGAAAACACATGCAACCACAACACAGTCAGACGGAGATCAGTGTTGAACTTCATTCCCTGGACTTATGAGACAAAAATCTTAACCTCTGTGCCACCATGCTCTTCATTAACATTAGATGCAGTTTTGAGGGACTCAAAACATAATATGATACCTTAGCTATACCACTGCTAGGTGCCATCCATAAGAAGTTGAGAAACTCAGGACAATGAGTGAGGGTGTTCTATGGTTGGTGCCATAGAATATAGACAAACACACACATACACACACATACACACACACACACACACACACACACACACACACACACACACACACACACACACATATAGGTGATGGCCAGTAAGCAGCTTTCTGTCAATCTACTACCAAATTGTCCACCTAATTACAGAGTAGATTCTTGGCTGACTGATGAAAATAATGACATGACTTGTGGTGCAGAGGATTCACTCCTTTGTCTCTTGAGAACTGTGTTTCATTGTTAGTGTTCTTTCCTATTCTACCTATGGAATAATGAAGACAACATTGCACTTTCATTAGGTGGTATCATGTCAGCCAAATGCCTGCCAGGATAAGAACCTCTTACTTTAGGTATCATAAAGTAAGTGTAGATGTATAACAGTTTATTTCTGAGATAATCTTTTAAAGCAGTTAATATCAAGCAGTAGGACACAAGCCTCTGTTTTCCACTTGAATGCTTACTGTCAATAAACAAAATACTGTGCATCTTAAATTATACTTTTTGTTGCACCCCCTGTATACAAAAGTAGGTGATGATCGCATCATCATTCTTTAGTCATCTCAATGAATAAATTGTATAAAAGAAGCAGTAGGTCCTTCAGGGGAAATGAGGAATACTAAACATCTCTTTCATGGTGAAAATGAATACACTTCCATCTCCGAGTAGTAAAGAAATATATAGGCATGGGAACGGGAAGGATGGTTTTCCATACAACTTACTAATTTTAATAATGTTTTTTTCCTCAGGAAAATCTTTTGTAGCATACAACATACAGAACTTAGTACTATTTATGATGGATAGCAAAGTGCCACTGCAGCACTGTAGATTTGGAATGGAGAATAGCTAGCATGTGAAATGTTGAACCCTGAGTCTGAATTACTAGGGCATCACTCCACTGGATGAATGCAAAATCCCTGTCCGAAGCTTTTGCAAAGAGGTAGATTAGTGCAATCATTTACATCAGTGCCCCATCCCCTTTCTTCACTGGAACACTTTGGTTCCATCTACAGTTAAGACGAAGGAATCAAAACAGTTAAATGATGTCTTTCAGGGTCATGCATTTTGGAAGTGTGGAATGGTTGGATGTAAGTCCATGGTACACTGCTTCCTTTGAGAGGACTTATAAAACACTTATGTGTACTTCAAGGTACCTTGATGTTAGGGGTAAGGAGAAATATCTCCTTGTCATCCAGAGACATAATGGTGCTAGTGTCCACAATGGCACTGTTTCAAATCTTCCATCGACCACTATGTAGATCTCATTAGCAGAGCGGTATGCAAATACGCTCTCATCAGATGTTCTTAATAAATGATCAAATGTGGTAAAGGTAGCACAGTGGATCTGAGTATGGCAAAGAATCCTGGCATACTGCTGCAAATGAGTACTCCAAATGTAGTAAAGATAAGTGTTGGGGTTTGTGGATATCAGGATGAGGACATGGGGAGAAGTTGGGGGAAAAGACACTTTTATGCCACCCATCCTTGCCTTGTGTGCTATCTACTTATGTTGTTCAGGAGGCAGTGGACTGTGACGTACTTGCACATCATAGTGATCTTACATAATCTCCCAGAATCTTAAAATTAAATGTTCACCATTTATTAATGCTCACAATACAGTCATGAAAATAAGCAATGCAGCACAATGGTAGATAATTTAATCGGAGAATATAAAAGATTATACTGGGACTGCATCTGTGCTAGAGCTATAAAAGTGACACTCATTGGGCAGAAGATAAAAATGTGCATACTGAAAACAGGAAAGCAATGAGATGAGAGGATATTGTAATAATTTGAGTTGTATGGAATAGCCTTTTAAGTGCTTGATGATACTGAATACTTCTGTACTGAGAATATGAACAGGTAAACAGTGGGGGAGTTTTACATTAACTTGTAACTGTTGCTGGTAAGGGATATGGATGGGGAGTGAAGATTTCAGTTAAACAAAAGTTATGTACTCATCATAATGATGCATATGTGTTGTCTATTTTCATTCTTCCTCATCCAGTGGGTCTTGGAGCTAACCTCTGATTCAACTTTGGCCACTTTTCAGACTTATGATCCAAAGCTCAAGCTCCTCCCTTTACCCATAATCCCCTCCAAACATTGTATTACCTCAGATCGAGATTGCCCACTTAAGCTTAGAACACAAAAGGACTCAAAACCATGGTATTCATAAAGGGAAAGAAAGTTAACTGCCAGGGTACCACAGTCAAGATAGTAGAAGGTCTGGAGCTAAAACATGAGAAAAACCAATAGGGAATACCCCTCAGGTCATACCAGAAATCCATATGTAAATCGTCTATAAATGGAAGAGAGAATGGAGGGAGGCTGAGGAAGGATGAAAACAGAAAAGACAGATGCGTTGTTATGGTGAGTACATACCTTTTCTATTTGATGTCGTCGTTTTCATCTGTTTCTCAACCAATGAGACAGAGTTCCCAGCTGCTGAAGCACATGGTGGTCTTTATGGAAGGATATTCCAGAAGACGGCAAAACTAAACACTGCCTTGTCCCTTGAAAAAATGTCGAACTTGTAACATGCAATAAAGGTATGAGCACTGAACCAAGTGGCAAGTGCACAAATGTCATCGACTGACGATCTTGATAAGAAAGTGAAAGTGGAAAAGCATCTTATGGAAAGAGCCTATGGAAGTCTTGGTAAGGTCAAACTCTTTTCCTAGTAGAAATCAGAAATACAATCAATGAGCCACTTAGTTACAGTTACCTTTAACCCAGAGTGACCCAATTTTGCCTTTAAGGAGACTAATGATCAGATTTTCTGAGGGCCTTAATTCTATGGAAATTCTATGGAGGTAGAATCTGAGTTGTTTATGTACATCCTATAAATGAAGCATATATTCCCTTTTATTAGAAAACTTTAGAAAGAAAACGAATAGAATGAGTGAGCACATTTTCTGATGCTACTTTTGGTAAACAGGAAGGGTTGTTTCAAACAGAAAGTCTGTCTTTATGAAAAATTAGGTAAGGTGGCTGGCAAGACAGTGTCTATAGTTCAGGTACTCACCTAGCTGATGTAATAGCAACCAGAAAAATGGTTTTCCAAGACAATTAACTATAAAATTATCCAGCATCCATTTGCCTGTCCAGCCCTAAAAAACATTCTACACAATTATGTTCCCAGTCAGTCACTGTCCAGTGACCAAAAACTCTTGTCTGTCTACAAACCTATAAAAATTTTGCTGGGCATTGTCTGTACTTGTTCAAGGATGCTAAGGCCAGGAACTTCTTACCTGTATCCATCAAATCAATACCCTCCCTCCCATCTTTCAAAACCACTCTGAAAGACTTCCTAGCTAAAATATGATTCTGTTCATGCTCAAAACCAAGATAAACTATATCCCTAAAAGTGAACAAGTAGCTTTTCATTCCTTATACCACCTTACTCTCCATTCTTCACTTACTTCCTTAGTTCTATCAAATTCTCTTCCTTGACTTTCTCTCCAGATATACCATAAGCCATTTCCCTCGCTTCATATTCCAATTCTTGTTTGTATTAGACTAACTTACCTTTCATTTTTCTACAGACTGTCTAAAATGTCTTTAAATATTAAACAATTGTTATATAACTTGTATTGATTCTCAACCTATATTTTTATATTATGTATATTTTGTTATAACTATTTAAACTGCAGATGTTTTTGTTTTATTTTTGAAGATTGTAAAATTATTGTTCTTAAAAGATTTTCACATGGGGTAGTTGGCTAGGTTTAAAATGGCCCACAAGGGCAGTCAGCCTAGTAGTAGCCTATGAACCTATGAATCTATGAAAATATTTATGTAATAATATGGAGCTTTTCTTCCCAGGCCTCTACTGAAAATGTGCTTCTACCCAGTTGGACTTTCCTGGTAATCATATGTCAATAAATAAATAAATAACTACAGCTACTTTAGTCACTGGTTCAAAGGGGGATTATGTCAAAGCCCATAGAAGCAATGCATGATCCCAAGGCGGAGTGGGAACCTTAATAGGTGGTCTGAGTAGAAAGGTACCCTTAAGGAATTCTTTGCATAGCTTAAGAGAAGCCTGAGGGGAATGATTTTGCCAATATGAAAATTGGAAATAGCAGCTAATTGCAACTTCATTGTAGAATAGCTCACTTCATTGTGGAAAACTGAAGCAAGAAAATCTAGAACAGCTGCTACGGGGGCTGAGAAAGGATCCAGTTGCCTCTAATGAGCTCAAATATACAACCCTTTCCATTTGCTCTTACATATCTTCCTGGCAGACTTCTTTTTGGAAGAAGTGAGGATGTGCAGAACCTGAGAAGAAAGCCTGCACTATCTAGCCATCACTGGAAGTGGAGAAACCATGCAGTAAGCTTGAAGGCTAGGATGTCTAGATGAAGCAGCCCAGAAGGGTGAGACAGAAGATCTAGAGGAGGGTCCAGTATCCAAGGAAGGCATATAAAGTGAGGCCAAAGGAAGGGAAACCACACTTGTCAAGGCCATAATGGGGCAATGAGCATCCCCATGTTCTTCCATTGATATGCTTTCTGTAGAAACTTTGGAAAAAGGGGGTTAGGTGGGTATATGTAAAGGAACCAGGGAGGACAGTCATGAGTTAGAGCATCTCTTTGTGACTCCAGCACCCAAAATACGTGCTGCATTTAAAGTTCTGGGGAGAGGTGGAAAGACTGCAGCATGGCTGGCCCCACTGATGAAATATTTGTTTTGCCACTGATGGACTGAAAGACCACTTGTGAGGCAACAAAATAGATCTGCCCAGTCTGTCCACTAACATAGTGAACATTCCCGACTGTGCACTGCTATTAGAAAGCAACTGAAAAAGATTTTTTACTGCCAAACTCTCATTGCTTCTTGACACAAAGGATAGGAATGGGTTCCTTGTGTTTGATGGTGTAGCAGACTATTGGCATGCTGTCTGTCTGCATAGTAATCATCCCCAGAGGAAGAACATCCTGCCAGGCCTGCAATGCTAGGAGGACTGCGCTTATCTCTTGAACAGTGATGTGCAGATTGGTCTCTAATGGGGAAACACATGCCTCGAATTGTCTGTCCTAAGTAGTGCTATCTGAGACCACTGTATCTAGTTGAGCACCTATGGACTTCAGGACTTAGTGGGAGAGAGGTATGATTTGTAGTAATTGACTGTAATGCCCAAATCGAAGCATACATGGAGCAGATAGTCCCTGGCATGAGTCAAAAGATGCTTGCTGGAAGCAATGTGGAGCCAGTCATCGAGGTAGGGAAACTCCCAGAATTGTAGCAATCTGAAGTGAGCTGCAACCACTGCCATACATTTGGTGAACTCCTGTGGGGATGTGGTGAGACTCTGCAGGGCTCTGAATTGGAAATGACTGCCTCCCAGCCAGCCAGAAGTGACGGTATCTCCCGGACCATCTGTCCATTTTGATGTGATGGAACGCATTGAGGAGATCTATAGAGCACATCCATCCTCAGTAGTGGGAGTATGGACTGAACCATAACCATTTGGAACTTTGAGTGTTTTACTAACAGATTTAGATGGCTTAGGTCTAAAATCATCCTGAGGTCCTCATTTTTTTTTGGCTCCAAAAACAGCCTTGAATAAGTCCTGAACCTTTGCTGGCCTGATGGGACCTTTTGGATGACTCTTTTTTTTTCAGCAACTTCTCAAATTATAAGGCTGCATCTTTTCTTTGGTAAGGTGGCACACTGGGAATTTTCTTTGATTTTTTGGGGGTGGGTAGGATGAGAAAAAGGGAATGTGATAGCCTTTGGTAATTACTGTCTGCTCCCAGACATCTTTGTGATAGATATCCAGGCTCTGCCCCCTCATCGTCTGCCTCCAGAGTGCAGCAGTTGGGCAATCCTTCAGGAGTGCTGATAAGGTCTTCTCAGTAAATGGACATTGAATCCTTCTGCCTCCTCTTGCACTTGCGTTCTGGAGAGCTTCCATGGGGGGAATAATCCAGGTAAGACTTGGAAGTCTTCAGGGAGTCCTGGATGAGGACTGTCTTGAGGCTAGATCTGACTGTCTGTCCTGATGAGGCAAAATGAGCAGACTCAGCACCCAAGGCAGACTGTTGCAGAGGGCAGTAGTGTAACTAGGGTCATGCGAGAGGGAAAACTGCCCTGGGTGCAAAGTGTGTGTGCGGAGATCAGCTGATCCAAATCTTTCTTTAAAACAATATTGGCAGTCGAACTGGAGAGCTGTAGCAATCCATGTATAGCCCAAATTTTAATTAAAACCTGAGTGCTGTAGCAATCTGTGTGGCCAGTGTATAAACTGTAGCGACTCTTTGCTACAGTTTAAAAAGACATTTTTTTAAACTAATACATGAGCACTGTAGTGCTCCATTCATGCAGAACATAAACTGTCATGCATATGGCCACCTGGTTGAACCAATTAAGCTTCTGATGGAGGGGGGGGACCTGAGGGGACAAGAATGGCCTATCTCCTGACATGGAAAAAGCTCTTTCCACTGCCTCAAGGGTAAAAGCCAAGGGAGATCCCAAACTACCCCATTGTGAGCCGAAGTCACCTGACTAGGATAGCCCTGGGAGTCCCCTTGACCTTGTCTAGAAGCAGATATCAGGGATGAGCTATTTAACACCCAACCCCCAGGGGAAAAGATGGCTCTAAGAGTCTCTAAGTCAACCCCTGCCTCCAAATCTAGCACATAAGCTACAGCGCCAAGATCCTTCCATCTCCAATACAGTTACCACCAGCTGGATCAGAGAAGATGCCGGTGTCAGTGAGGACCAGTCCTTTGGATCTGACACTGACAATCTTGGATCAGATGCCTCAGATACTAAGGGGAAAATCAGAGTAGGAGCAACAATAGTAGTCTGGGATGGTTCAAAGCCCATGGACCCAATGCAAGGTGAATATGGAAGAGCTCCCAACTGAATTTGGGTCCTGAGGAATTTCCTCATGATTCTGTCTACATACACTTCAGATAGTCTCCTGGTAGACCCAAAGGATGAAGAGGTTGACCAAGGTCTCAAAGCCCTATGGGGTGTGTTTTGAAGGAATGGAGAGTGCAATCTTGAAGCTACTTGCTCCTGAGAGAACCTAGGCTGCCTTCAAGAAAGAGACTTAGCAGAACAGCAAGTTGGATCAGAGGATGTTGTTGGATTCATGGTCTTCTGAATTTTAGAATGTGGAGCAGAAGCTAAAGCCAGAGCCGAGTGAGCACAGCAGTCAGGAGAATGCTTCCTTGGCTCCTTAGATTTTTCTGTTATTTTTTCCGCTTTGTCCTCTTTAGCTTTAGCCGCAGACTTCTTGGTGGAAGGGCAGGCTCTAGACATAGATGAAGGAAGCAAACCTTTTAACACCAACTTATTCCTGCATTCTACAAGTGCTCTATGGTTAAAACCTGAGCAAATCTCACACTCAATAGTAAGATGAGCAGCCCCTAAGCAATACACAAACACTCAGAATGAGCATCAGAGTTAGGGATTTTATGGCCACAGGAAACACATTTTTTAAATCCAGTAGGCTTGTCAGACATGTTTAATTGAAAAACGGAAAACAGCAGCAACAACAAAGTGGAACAGCATCAAAACACAAAAACCTGCAATGGTAATGAAGAATATCCCGACTAAGGAGATAAAAAGGGAGCAAAATCAGCAATGGTAATCAAAATACTAGACTTCTAGTGAGGCAAAGGGGGATGATGCGAGGCCTAAATGTATAACAACATAGCAAACTATCTTTGTAGATTTTTGTTTGAACTAGCAGGGCAAGAAAAAAGACAAGGAAAGGATCAAACAACCTAAAGTAAAAGTAGAATAGAAACTAAAATTATCAATAATAATGATTACTTATCTGACTAACATTTGAGCTACTTCAACCACATCCAAACGCTGAGAGCAGTAAATGATAGCTGGGATAATCCAGGGTTTTGAGGGGATTATGGGTAAGGGGAGGAGCTTGTACTATGGATTTTAGGCCTGAAAAGTGGCAGAAATTGGATCCAAGGTCAAACAATAAAGAAAATATCATATACTTTATATACTGAGAATGACATTGGCAAGGTAAGGGGATTTAACAAATTAGTGACATAAGTGGGGTGGGGGCAATAACCAGCAGCTTGTCCTAGGAACAAATTATGAGCAGACTGCGAGCCTTTACATTATTAAATGGGTAAACACATGGCTGAGGATTCGTATCTCACTCTCATTAATGTCATTTATCCTATTAATTCTAAGTTCTATGTCATGATCAAAATACCAAAAAAAATAGCAAACACCCACCAGCATACTCCATCATTTTCAAAACAAGTTACCTTCTTAAAGAAGATATGCAAAGTTTGAGGTGGTTTGTAGAATAAATAAGCTAGCAATTTCCCTCAATATGTTCAGAACATCACACATTTTAAAGTAATTCTGCAGGATTCCATCCATCCATCTATCCATCCATCATCTAAACTGCTTGTCCTACTATGTAGGCAGGATGCTGAGCTGGGCAGCTCACTCTTCCCTCTCACCAGTCACAGTTCTCAGCTCATCCACTAGGATCCTCACACAAGTTGATAGATACAATCCCTGCAGCATAACCACAATCTGCTCTTTCGCTGCCTCCTACATGCATGACTAGTACTCCTCCTGCAGGAGGTACACACAGACAACCTCATGAGACATTTAAACCCCCTCAACTAGGTTATCTACACCAAGAAGAGCAGCATCTCTGCACTTGGATTCTTCTGCTCCTAAATCTGTCACTAACACTGAGCCCTGTGAAGCAAACTTTTTGTCTCCATTTTCATAGGTGATTGCCTCCTTTTGACACTATTTAAAGCTCCATGCCTAGAGATGAGGAAGACAACATGGACAGACTTGCAAACTGAGATCTTCTCCTATGAATAAACTCTCTTTTTATCACCATACTTTATCTGCAGTTTTGATGCTGTGGCACCCATGTACTGCCAATATCAATTCTGCCGTCACTTATAAACAAAAATCTGCTTAACATACCATAGCCATTCTCCCATCCACCAGCTGCACAGAATAACCCACTGTCTTTCTGAAAGAGGATCACAACACCTGATTTGGAGGTGTGGATTTTCATCTTAGCCTCATCACACATGTCAGCAAGCCTAGCTAATGTATGCTGGAGATCACAGTCACTTGAAGCCAAGAGGACATCTTCTGCAAAAAAAGCCCCCAGATTACCAAACTAATTGTTCTTTAAATCATTAATAGAAAGATAGAAAAGACTCAACCTTTGTGGACTTCTATGAAGAATATGGACTCACTCCACACATGCAAAACTCAAATGGCATACAGCAGTAGCTGTGGGAACTTGTCCTGCTGTAGCACTTCCCACAAGACATTCCTGAGGAAAAGAGTACATACTTTCACCACGAACACAAAATACAGAGAAAGCAATGGCAAATTCCTTCAACCCCTGTGATACCTGTACAAGGGGAAAGAGATGATGCACTGTCCCATGGCTATGACACGTTGCTCCTAATGAATCAGAGGCTTCACTACTGGATGACCTCTCTCTTCCAGAACTCTTGGCATATGTTTTCCCAGAGATAATCAGAAGCATGTTTTCTCTATGGAGACTCCTCTGCTACCAGTGTAGAGAGGCCTCTTTCTTTAACTTGCTGGTCTCCTGCACTCAGGGTTGCCAGATTTCCAACCAGCCAGGTAGGGAGAAAAAGAAAAAAGGTCTTTCCCGGCAAGTGAAGACCAAAAAAAGCAAGTGAAGACCAAAAAAAAAAAAAGGTCTTTAATGCGGAACAGAGTTCCACATTAAAGAACAGTAGCTCTGCACTAAGCACGGAGCTTCTCGTGTTTAATGCATTGCAGTTCTGCATTCAACACAAGTAGCTCCGTGTTTAGCGATTTTTGATTGGCCCGTATACCAGCATACGGGCCAATTAAAAGTCGTTAAACACAGAGCTACTTCTGTTTAATGCGGAACACAAGAAGCTCCGTGTTTAGCGATTTTTGATTGGCCCATATGCCAGGTATACGGGCCAATCAAAAAAAAAAAAAAAAACAAAGCGGAGGCTGGCCGGGATTTAAACCGGCAGGGCGGGACTCGGGATCAGGCTGCTGATCTCGGGACAGTCCCGCCCAAATAGGGACGTCTGGCAACCCTGCCTGCACTGCTGATATCCATAAACATATCTTAAGGTTACCACCATAACAATCACTTATTAAATTTCAGCAGCATGCCTTTGCCAAGACCTCAGCATCCACATCCCTGATCACTTCTACTATACTAGTGAAGCTCTACTGAAGTTAGACAATTGGGGTTATTATCCCAAAAAAGAATCATCTCCAGGATATCCTCATAACATGTTTATTAAAGCAGTGACTCAACAGACTGTATTAACCTTTGATGTTCTAGATTATTTGATGCTCTACGTTATATTCCCTAATCAGCAGCTTTGATTCATCTTCTAATACTGCAGTGCGGCGTGTGTGTGTGTGTGTGTGTGTGTGTGTGTGTGTGTGTGTGTGTGTGTGTGTTGGGGAGAGGGTATTGCACTCCTGAGTGTGTGTTCCTTTGAATGAGTTATTAACTAAGATCCCATCCATCTGTCTGAGATCACAGTAGCTCAGGTGAAGGTAAAAGGTCTCATAATCATCATTATCATCAATCCTCTTTTTCCCATTTTTCTACATGGGGTCAGGTGTTTTGCATTATCATCCTCCTCTTTTTTTCCCATTTTCTACATGGGTTGGGATGTCATGTCAGCTGTTGCCATCTCTATTGAATCAATGCCACTTTCCTACCTTGTTCGACAGCCATGCCTGACCATCACACGTCACCTCTCACACAATCCATCCATCTCTTTACTGGATGGTCTTCTTTCTTCTTGTCTTTTTCCTGACTGTCCTAAATTATCTTCAACAGACTGTCTTCTGCTTTCCTGCACATGTGCCTGAACCATTGTAATCTGTTCTCTTTGACCTTCTGTGTAATTGGAGCTACTTGAAACAGTAAGACAGGAACCATTCTGGAATAAGGTCGGTTACAGAAAGAATAGCTGTGTGAAATCTTAACATAACCATACATGTCCTCTTCTATGCTGCAGTATTCTTTACATATGGGAACTTTTTCGCTACCATTCCGAAAGGCTGACTCATACATTCAGTCTGCCGTTGGATACCGTTGGTGTCATCTGCCAGCTTCAGATAAGTACCCCACAGGGGATTTAACATATTGCTACTGCCTTTTGGTTTTGTTAATGTCATCCAGAAAGGGCAAGTGTAGTTGTGGAAGGCAAATTCCACATAAATATAACCACGTGCTTTGCTTGCTTTGTTTAGGGCTTAATCATAACCACTGAGCCTGCTCTGGAATACCCCACTGGTGAACTAGATCCAGGAACACATCCCTGTGAAGCATCCACTCCTGAGATTGTCTCATAGATCTGCTTAATGCGTCTGCCACCGAGTTCTGAGCTGAAGGAAGGTACACAGCATGTACAGTCACTTTGTACTGAGCAGCCAATTCCCAAGTTATGATGACAGTCAACAGAGAAGATAAGATTTTGTGCCCCCCTACTTATTTATGTACCAAAGGGCTGGGGTATTGTCTGTGAGAATCTTGAGAAGTCCTGGCTGAAAGAGAGAGTGAAAAGCTCTTTAGGGCTAGAACTACAGTCCTCATTTCCCTGATGTTGATATGTTCCTTCCTTTGAGAAGGGGACCAACGGTCCTGAACCTTCTTGGAAGCAAAGGTTGCCCCCCAACCCAAGTCTGAGGCGTCTGTGAAAAGTTGCTGAACTGGTTGAGGTATCTGATGAGGAAGGCCAGGGTTCTGACTGAGTTGCTGCATCCGCCAATGTAACTCTTTTTTTCAGACGGGGAGCAGGGGAATCAAAACCTCTAAGGGTTGTGCATGCTGGAACCAAACTGTCTTTAAGAACCACTGGAACTTCCTCATGTGCAGTTATGCAAAGCGCAACATGGGCATAGTGGAGGCCATGAACCACAGAAATCTCAGGCTGTAATGTAAGGAAGAGGCAGAACAGCCTCCATAAAGTTCTTGAGATAAATTACTTTTTCCACAGGAAATAAAACCATCATCAAATCTGCATGGAACCTGCACCCCAGGAATATAAGATCTTGACTTGGTAAAAGGGATGATTTTTTGAAATTTATTGAAAAAAACAGGGCCTGCAGAAAGGGAATAGCTATGTTCAGATGCAGGGTTAACACGTGTGGACTGCTGGTCATAAACAACACATTGTCCAGGTATGGGTAGACTTGTAGGCCTCATAGCCTTAAATAGGCAATAGCTGGGGCCAAGCACTTTGTGAATACCCTTGGAGCAGTAGAAAGTCCAAAGGGCAAGGCAGTAAATTCAACCTACCAAGAAATGCAAAAACTTCCTGAAGTGGGGATGAATAGGGATATGTAGGTATGCATCCTTGAGATCCAGAGAAGCTAAGAAGGCTTGAGGAGGGACCAGAGGAAGGACAGTAGGCAGGGATAGCATTCTGAAAGAGGGCGCCACCATGAAAGTGTTTAATAGGGAAAGATCTAATATAGGCCTCCAATAACCATCTTTCCTTGCAACAAGAAACATTCTAGAATAGAATTCCCTCCCCAGCTGGTCTGGAGGGACAATCTGGATGGTGCCTTAATGGAAAGTTGTGCAAGTATTGAGGGAAACAGATGAAGTTGATTGGGGGGGTGAGGTACTCCCTGAAAGGGAGGAAGGGTCTTCCAAGTCATAAAGTATCTACTCCGGATGAATGAAATCACCCAGGAGTCCTGAGTGATTTCCATCTAAGCAGAAGGGGAAAGAGACAGGCAAAGAGACAAGGGGGTATGACTTGGAAGAGGGAGTCACAGAGGACTATGTCTAGGCTGAAGGGGCTGCGAGAAGGGGTAGCAGCAACAGACGTAACATCCTTAACCTGTGGGAGTCTCCTGGAAGATTTACGGGGCCTAGTTCCAGAAGGAGCATAAATGGTGGAGCGAGCAGGTTTCCTGACAAAGGGTGTCTTGGCTGGAAAGTTCCAATGAAATTTTGAAACTGGAGAAACAAGCAGGTGTTTCAAATCCAGAAGCTCTTTGCCTTTTTCTTGCAGTGATTTAAACAATTCTACAGCCTCTTTGCCAAAAAAGGAGGAATTATCAAGAGGAGCATCAAGCATTTTGACTTTAAGTCATTACGGAGTGCCTGGAGCTGTAACCAGGAATGCCTTCTGAGAACAGATGCGGAAGCTGAGTGTCTAGCTACCTGGGGGAAACTAATAGAAGTGACAGGGCCAAGGATTTAGCCACTGAGTCAGGCATAGGGGAAAAGAGGCTGGGTAGCCTGAGTGAACAAGGCCAAAGCATACCTAGACATGTGTGTTTGATAAATTAAAGCCCTGACAGCCAAGTTGGAAGACGTATAGACCTTCTTACCCAATCTTTCCAAAATTTTACTTTCCTTCTCAGAAGGAAGCATTTTGGTTGAGGGAGACAACAGTGAAGACTTATCTGAAGTAATGGAAACCACAGCAGGATTAGCTGAGGAGCA
Organism: Protopterus annectens; assembly: GCF_019279795.1. Classification (NCBI taxonomy): domain Eukaryota; kingdom Metazoa; phylum Chordata; order Ceratodontiformes; family Protopteridae; genus Protopterus; species Protopterus annectens. Next base: position 1,980,553,994 of record NC_056729.1, on the reverse strand, counting down.
TTTAGAAAGAAACTTGCAATCCTCAGGATCCTTATAAAAGCAATCAGGTCTTTTAGGTACAGGGGCCTGTTTGTCAGGGGTCTTAGCTGCTGCCTTAAAGGCATCTAAGAAGTCTGGCAGGACTGGTAGAACTGCTGAAGAAGCAGGGGCGTTCAGCTGGAGTAATTCATAATATATTTTTTTCTTCTGAGATTTGAGAGGAATCCCACTTAAAGAATTCCCTCATTTTATTAATAGTTTCCCCAAAGGAAAGCTCTTGAATGGGAAAGTCACCCCCCACTGCAGTCTTCCTCTGGGGAAGCATATTCCAGTTGAGAAGGGATCTGGGGTGGAATATGCTAAGTAGTCTTCATATGAGGAAGATCCTCAGAATCAGTGTCATGAATTTGATATTCTACAGGCTATCCTGAAGAAGGTTCCCGGGACCCCGATGGTAGCACTGGGAAAGAGGGGCAGCTACAGGAGAAGCCGGAGCTGTAGCACTCAGAGCCATCAAAGCCTTAATGAGACCCTGTGAAAAAAACTCCCAATCTGACGTAGGGGTAGGAGGAGTGGGAACATTTCTAGTTTTATTGTTTCTTTTTAACATAATTCTCCCATTGGGGAGAAATAGCAGACATAGGCCTAACCTCTGACACCTTCCTAGACAAAGAAGCTGGAATGGTCCCAGTGTCTTCTGCAATAATGAGCCGCAGTTCCCCCAAGTTGTCCAAACTGGACATCTACAAAAAACAAAATTCACAGCAGCTTCCAAATAAAACTTGTAATCCACAAAGCGAAGCAACTTTTCAGGCAAAACAATAAAGCCCTGAGCAGGGCAAGCTTAGAAAATTGTGAAAAAAACCACGGATGGCTCAGCACACTTCAGTTCACTTTATTCTACAGAAACACAGCATATTAACCCTCCACCATACGTTTTCGTTTTAAAAATCACTTCCTCAAATGTGGGCTGTTCAAACTACTAGTGCTTTTATACCATTCACTTAATTACATTGATTAGGTTAATGAATTAATTGAAAGGTGGAGCCTTTACAAACTGGATATCTGCATAGCCTTGGACATGCTAGGATCCGTACTCCTGATGGCTTCTATACTGGTACCTGCCAATGGAGCGGACCCTACCTCCAATCGCACCACCGGGTTTTCATCAACCTCAAGGGCGTATATTGGAGGGAGTAGGCGCAGCTAAAGAGGATTTGGGCCTAGCCTTGATAAGCTTCCTCTCAACAGAAGCCTGAGAAGCACTCGCAGGACTTTCCATCTTGTCCCTAGCCAGACGTTTGAGTCTTTGGTTTTCTAAATATAGATTCAAGGCCGGCAAACGACTGCGCAATGTTTTAGGAACAAAGGCCTGAAAAATAGAGCAAGCCCGGTGGTTGTGATTAGGCCCCAAACAAAACAAGCAAAGCTTGTGGCTATCTTTATGTGGAATTTGCCTTCCACACCTACACTTCCCCTTTCTGGATGACATTAACAAAAAGAAAAGGCAGTAGCAATATGTTAAATGCCCTGTGGGGTACTTATCTGAAGCTGGAAGACGACACCAACTGTATCCAACGGCAGACCAAACGTACGAGCCAACCTTTCTGAATGGTAGCGAAAAAGTTCCAATATGTAAAGAGTATTGCAACACTGAATAGAAGGATATCTATCCCATGATGTTTGTAAATGTAAGACCAGTTGTTTGTAACTGTCACTATTCAGTCTCCCCTGAAAGGTCTATTACTTCCAATTAGTACCCACCCCAGAAGGCACTACTACTACTACTGCACTTAGAAAATTGATACTTCCAGAAAAAGAATACTGATTTGAAATTGTCCTGCTAAAGTTGTTTTATATAGTTTTGATAAAACATTAGTTCCTTTACAGTTACTGTTCACATACTCCAAATTACTACACTCATTTTTATTTTGCTCAAGTGCAGTTGCTTAGTTGCTATAGCCTTCCATGTTTGCTTGCTCACTACAAACTGTAACAATGTGCTTTAACTTGCTGTCACTGTCTAAGTCTTTCTCTAAGAATGCAAAATGAATCCTACAGAAACATCAAGAAGTTTTTTTGTTTCTTTTTTAATACTGATCTGCTACTGCGTCACAGTGAGCCTTGAGAATAGTAAAGTATGGCGAGTGGGCCAAAGCATTTAAGTAATTATGTGCATTTGAGTGGTCATGCATTTGCATGAATAGGCTGTTTGTTTGAGTACCATTAAAGCAATCCTTTATGCATTACAGCTTTATATACTGACAAATCAGGTAACATACTTTGACTAGTGGGGAATAATGGTGACATAGTAGAGACTTGCTTCAACTGAAAAGAAATCTTCAGAATAAAAATTACTGGTCGTATGTTCTCAGAAGTGCCACTGTGTTATCTTAAATCTCTCTTTGTGTTTATGGGCCGACAGGCTTTGATTGAAAATAAAGATTCATAGAAGTTAAAGGTATGAACTTTGCTATGTTTTTAAAATATGTTTGAAAACCTTAAGTCACTTTTGCCAATGCCTGTGAATTTCCCAAAATATGTATCTTTTTATAAGATAATACAGACTTATTGCTTTTTTTTTTTTTTGTGTGTGTACTTGACATTGTCAGGCTGCAAAGTGTTCATTCTAGAATGTTACCCACAGAAGATGCGAGCTAAAAATTCTGTTGACCTTCTTTTGACAGAATGTGGGTCAGCATAGATTTCAGCAGCAAACCAGTTTATCAATGTAGAACTCAGGAGCTTAAACGGCTCGGAGAGAGCACACAGAGTTACCGGACGACCAGAAAATGTAGTGTGGCTTTATGACAACCTGTCAGCAACTAACAAAGAAATAAATTGTAAAATATCTAGCAGAAAAATGATTATTAAAGTATTTTTCATCTAGAAGAGGTGCATTCTAAATATGACTTTAAGTGTGAAGATGGAAAAAGTACAGGTGTGCAAGTAAACTTAACATAACATCTGATGTTCAAATGGTCACTGCTGCAGTAGCCTTAGCTATAAGGATTATATCCTGCCAAGGATATAACAGCCGTCCAGCTTCCAGAGCCTCAGGGCACTTCCCACACACCCAAACCATCAGTCTGCACAAGTTGTGCTAACTCATAAGACAGGTTTGGGCACAAAGTCCTTCAGAGCTTTTAGGCCAACAGAGAGAGGGAGGAAGAGCCCTGAAAGGAAAATACTAGGAACAACAAAAAAAATAAGCATTCACACCCTGGCATAAACAACACACAAAAAAAACAAAGTGGATGAAGGGAGGGAATGGCTACTGCAGAACTGGTCATTCAAACATCAACTATAACAGTAAGTTTACTTACACAACTATACTATGTTCATAATACTAATCACTGCTGCAGTTGTCTTAGCTATATGGGTAGATTAACCTAGATTACTATATTTTGAAGGTGAAAGGGGAAGGTTCCAGGAGCCTCAGGACAATGGTCTTAGCAGAGTCTGATCTAGACCTAGAGAAGGAATCAAGGCTCTAATGCCTAGTAAACACATATACAAAGGACCAAGTTGCTGCTTCCATGGTATGTCAACAATCCAACCATTTCAAAAAGTCATAGATGAAGCCAAAGCCCTGGCAGAGTGAGCCTTGACCCTGCCTGAAATAGTTTTGTTGTGGTGAGTTTAACAAATGGTAATAACCTGAAAAGTCATTTGGAAATAGTCTGTTTTGACATAGGTTGTTCCTTCTTCTTACCTTCACGACAAATGAACAACTGATCCAAAGATCTGAAAGATTTAGTTTTGTCAAGATAGTGCCCGAGTTGTCTGTGGACATCCAAGGTATGAAGTATCCTTTCTCCCTCATTTGTAGGTTCATGAAAGAAACTGGGGAGATGGATAGTATGGCTTAAAGTAAATACTGACAGCACTTTAGGCATAAAAAAGTAATAGTTTTCAAAGAAATCCTGCCTCTGTGGAAAATGCGATAGGGTTATCTCAACATAAGAGCTTGTAACTCAGATACCCTTCTTGAAGAGGTCAGAGCAATCAGTAAAACAGTTTTCCATGTTAAAAACAACAACTCAGCCAGATTAGCTGGTTTAAATAGAGCATGTGTTAGCTTCTCTAACACAAAAATTAAGATCCTAAGGAGGGGTCATCGTTTTTCTTGGAGTCCTCTTATATAAAACCCCCTTTTCAAAAACATTTTGACATAAGAATGCACTGAAATAGGAAGATCCATGAGCAGACATCTAGAAATGGATGATAAGTGAACGTTGATGGAAGAGTAAGAAAGATTATAAAATAGTAATTCACACAAATATTGTAAAACCAGAGAACAACTACTACTGAATGGGTGCTGGTTATGTCATTGGCACCAACTAGAAAACTTTTTCCATTTCCTAATACATGATCTTCTAGCAGCAGGCTTTCTAGCTTCCATTAATACCAGCTGCATGTTCTCAGTAAACAGGTGCCTAAGGGGAATTAAGTTCCTATGATCCATACAGTCAGCTGAAGTTGACTGGGGTCGGGTGTATCAAACACCAATAATCTTGTGTCATTAGATCCATTCTGTGAGGAAGCTTGTGGCAATTGCCCCTGGTCACTTCCAAAAGAAGGGAAACCCACTGTTGCCTGGGCTAGAAGGGAGTCACCACAGTAATCTTGAGAGAATTCCTTCTGTATTTTCAGCAACACCTTGGATATTAGTAGAAAGGGTGGAGAAGCATAGAGGAACATTCTTGTCCAAGGAAGGGAAAAAGTATCTGTCTTCCAGGCCTTTTTCCATGGACTCCTGGAGCAAAATCCTGACAGCTGATTGTTCAAAGATGACGCAAATAGGTCTACTCAAGGAACTCCTCACATATGGGTCAAGTCTTGGAAGACAGCCTGATCAATTTATTTTCCATTTGTGAGGTTCTGCCCTTGTCCTGCTCAGCTTGTCTGCCACAGTTTTGCTCTGATGGAATGTAGTATGCACGTACAGTGAGACTGTGCTGTGAAGCTATATCCCATCCTAACATGGCTAATCTGCAAAGTGGGTATGACCTGGTCGTCCCTTGCTTGTTGATGTACTACATGACTGTGGTATTGTCTGTAACAACTTGAAGAGATCCAGGGAACCAAAGATGAGTCAGACAGTTGACTGCTTGAACAGGGCAAGCATTTCTTTTATATTAATGTCTTATTTCTGTCCTTGGTGTGCTATACAACTTGCACTTTTATCCCTCCAGAAATTGCTCCCCCTAGCAAACTCAGAGACATCTGTGGTGTCTGACTGCTTTAGAGCAGGGAGGAAGAATGGGAGACATGGGTTTGGGTAACATTTGCTGTCTCTACCAAGTGATTGATCTTCTGACAAACCCCAGCACTGAGATTTGGAAAGACAAAGAATGTTGTGCAGGGGCCAAAGGGACGTCAGACACCACTGTATCTTTCTTATGTGGATTCCTGCCAGGGGTATTAGAATGCATGTGACAGATGCCATGAGACTCACACTCCTGAGGTATTCCCTTGCAGTGACCAATGTCTGAGTGGAAAAGTTTAGAAATTAATTTAGATATGAAGGCAAAATGGTACACACCGCATATCTTGACGTGACCAAAGCTTTTGACACAATTCCCCACTCAGACATAGTAGAAAAGCTAAATAAACTGGGAATAAAACCCATGTCACATGTTGGATTGCCAACTGGCTCACAGATAGGATGCAAATAATCAAAATAGGGGAAGTTGCCTCCACAAAGAGGCCAGTCACCAGTGGAGTCCCCCAGTGTTCTGTGCTGGGGCCTTAACTGTTTGGCATCTACTTTTCAGAAGTAAAAGTCAATACCAAAGGGCTCTGGCTGATTAAGTTTGCAGATGACTGCAAGCAAGGAGTAGTCACTGAATCATCAAATAACTTAGCCATCCTGCAGGAAGGTTTGTCTTAAATAAATAACTGGTGTCAAAATCACGGTCTGAAACTAAATGCCAAAAATGCATTATTGGATCCTTTGGGAAGTCATCTACCCCAGGAAACGACCACACTGGCAATATGCCCCTAAGAGCTGACAAAGTTGTTTGGGATTTGGGAACTTATGTGGCTAGTGACCTAACTTTTCATCAACATGTGTCTATTGTTCTAAAAAGTCTTTCTATATTGCACAGCTGATAAACAAAGGGATTGTGTCTAGATCTAGGGGTGTTTATTGTCTCCCCTTACTCAGCCCTCATCAGGCCAATCATTTAATATAATGTCCCCTTTGGCATGTATCTGTCCAGAAACATGCAACAACTGGAAGAACCAAAGAAATACCTTAATAAAATGATACAATGCCTAAACAACATGTCCTATATGGACTGACTAAAAGCCCTATCACTATACTTGATATCCTACATCTGTTAAGAGCTGACCTGTGTCTGGCATACAAGGCATCCTCCAACCCATTAATGGTGGATTTACTGTGCATCGGCAAGTCAAATGGCATCAGAAATACTCTGTCTATGGATCTAAATCTCTTCTGCAATATCAACAGAACAGTTTTGAGGGACAGGTATATCTTGCAGAGGATACAGCTGCTGTTGAACAGACACTCCATTCACATAAAACAAAGTTCATCCCTGTCCATTTCCAAGTGCAACTTAGATCTATGGATGGGAAACTGAAAATATACCCCAGGACTGCCCCCTGTACTACTAATGGACACAGTTAGCTCATAAACACTTTATCCCATGCATGGGTCCCGTCAAATTATTTATAGTATGATCCCAGTTATTCCCATTAGGGGTAATATAAACTTACTGACCATGGGATGGATAATGCCAATCTATAACCAAATGGGATAGTTTATTTTGAGTACAAAATGGGAAACTGGTTAGTTTTAATATGGCCCAAAAAGGCAGCTAACCTAATACTTACTTATGAACCTATGAACCTCACATACATCTATTTTTACCTGTGAAAATAAAGCTCTTTGAAATGAGGTGTCCAGCTGACACCCCAGGAACACCATCCTGCATGAAGGTGTCAAAACAGACTTGTGAATTTTCCCTGGGAATCCCAACTTGCATAAGAGTGTGAGATTCTTGATACTTTGAAAAAGACTCTGGAAAGAAAAGCAAGTCTTCTAAATATGGAAAATGTGGAAACCTATAGCAAGCAATGAGCTATAACTGGAGCTAGACACTTTGTGAACGAGGATGTGATGATAACCATCTTTTAATCTAGTGTTACCAGGAAGCCTGAATGAAGAAAAACAGGTAACAGGTTGTGAAGTGACATCATTTTGAACTTGGGCACTATCACAGACGGGTTTATGAAAGAAAGATCCAGAACTTGTCTGTAAGCACCTTCTTTCTTTGTCTCTAAATACTTCCTTGAATAAAAACTTTCCCACAGTGGGAATGTGGGACTGGTTCTATCAGTCTCTGTGACACCGTATGTTGAAGGACAGAGGTAAATAAAGAGTCTAGTCTGGTGGATGAGGAATTACCACCTGAAAAACAACGATTTCCTCCCACTGCCATCTGTAACCTTCAGAACCACTTTTTTCTGAAACTATCTGTTGCCACAGAGAAATGTGGAGATTCTTACTTTCCTGAAGGGAAAATGGACTGCCAGAGCTGGGGGAGTCCCTTAAATAGTCATTCTTGTTGGACTGTCCTTGGTTTTGGCGGGTTCCTGAATTATTTTTGGAACCCCTTGAAATTTCTTCTTAAATATCTGCTTATCTAGATTTTGTGGAGACCTTTCATTTTTTCCAAAATGATATGAGGGGTTCCAGAATCCTTAGAACCTTTGGAAAAGGAGGGCTGTACATTTTTATAGATTCCATGTTTCAACTTACTCCTTTCATAACATCTTTTGATAACCTCTGAGGCAGAGGAAGCAAAAGCTAAATCTTTATCCGAAGGTGAATTTTGAATCTCATTTTTTCACATTATCTGGGAGGTTCTGAGAATGCAGCCAGGCAAATTCCTCAAAACAGTACCAGTGGCCATAGCCCTGACAGAAGTATCAACAGAGTCATACACATACTTTAAATGGAAACAAATTATTTAAAACAGATTTTTCCTCAAAAGAAGAAACTGCAGACAAAACATTCCTCATATCTTCACAATTAGTCTGAATAAGCTTTAATGTATGAGACAATTCAAAATTCAGAAAATGAAAGTTGCAGAAGCCATACACCTTTTCCCTTACTTATCAGTAATATTCTCATCCTTGCCAGGAAAATGCCAGGAAAAAGCAGAACTGGAATTAACCAAATGTTTAGCATCAATAGGATTTACTAATGTTACAGCTGTTGGGACATGTTTGGGAACAGTATATAGAATCTAAAAAGTTTACTTCCGCAGTGGTGCAGCGGTAGCATTGTTGCCTCACAGCAAGAGGTTTTCCCGTTCGATTCTCGGCTGGAGTGCGGGGAGTGCCTTCTGTGTGGAGTCTGCATGTCCTCCCCGTGGTTGGGTGGGCATTAGAAAGACATGCGTAAATGGGCGTGCCTTCGTTGAAGGTTGAACGTGGAGCTGGCACCTCGGCATTCGTGAAAATCTACTGCCAATCATTAGTGGTCCGGAGTTCCACTGTGGCGACCCCTAACTGGGAAAAGCCGAAAGACAACAACAACAACATATAGAATCTAAAAAGACTGGGGAAGTTATAAGTTCTATCTGCCTTTTTTAGAGGCAGCAGATTGTCTATCAGGAAAATTGCAGACAGTGACATACATATCCTCCTGACATGACAGAACTGTGGAATGGGTGAAGGTTTTGGAAATTCCTTCTGTAACAGCTCATAGTATTTTCTGAGGGATTGAGAAGCTTCAGTGTTCTCCCACTGAAAACACTGGCAGTGGCACATTCTGGAAATAGTCTCAGTGAAATAGAAACCCTCACAGAGAAAATCATAAAATGGGATCTCCTCTGAGTCTGAATCAGAAAAATGAGGAGAAAACACTGTATCTGTCTCTTTATCTTCCTGTCCAGATTCAGAATCTTGAAGCTCTTTAGGAAAAGAGGTATCCCTCTTTTTTATCCGACACTACCTTATAAGGAAAATCAATAGCCAGAATTAAATCCTAAGCCAGACCCAGTAAAATACTTCTAAGGAAATATGAGAAGGGGTAGATATGTTTAGTTTTCGATTTCTTTTAGAGCATGAAAAATGGGGCCAGCAGTCTTATTAATGATAGCAGCAGTTTCCCATGGATGGGCCCAACATTCGGATGAAACAGGAAAGTCTTCCCTGTTCCCTCTCCTTGGACCAACAAGAGTGGCTCTCCCTTGCCCACTGAGGGGATCCTAACAGTCACAGAGGTTGTGGCTAAGTTTTGATCCACAGGTTTTTTGAGTTGATTCCCCAACCACGGGAAGGGCAGCTACCTCCAGGATTTGATTTGGAAGGCATTATTTGCTTGCTAATCCATAGTGGCTGTAGGTGATGCACCACAGGGATCTGGGGTAAAAGATGAGTGATCTGAAGAAGAAGCTATGGCCACAGTACAATTACCAACCTGAGGCTGAGGCAAATTGTTAGCCCTACTATAGTGGCAAAGGCTGATTGCTTAACTTTTTTTTATGTCTGGAAGAAGGACCAACTGTGGGACAAGTAGTTTGTTCCATGATCATGCCAAAAATTGTGCCTTTTTCCTGTGGAAAAACAAGCAGCAAAAGCGGTAACATTTTACAGTCTTTAAAAGTAATTTTTTTACACAAAAACACAGCAAAAAATCTCTTTGCCAGTCCCAAAAAGTAAAATAAATCTCCAATAAAAAATGGTTTTCGATTACTTTAAACAACTTTTAAACTGACAGTTAAAATGTATGCTGCCATTTAAAAGTGCAGTTAAGTTTCATGACAGTCTGTTAAAGCACAAACTCCTAACTTAAAAATAGCTTTCCTAAACACGGAAGTACAGTAAAAAAAACTTTTTTTTAATGTGGAAGGTTTTTCTCCAAAGGGAACTTATCTGCCCAGGAAGAGCACAAACTGGGAGTCAGTCCTCAAAAGCTCACAGAGGAGTGCTCTCTCTAATAGCAGGAAAGGCTTCTTGCCTAAACCTGCCATTTTAGTCAGCTCAGTTCTCCCTGATTGTTTGGGTGCATGTAAGGTGCCCTAAAGCTTTGAAAGCTGTCCGGCTATTACATCCATAGCAAGATATTACCCATATAGCTGAGCCTACTGCAACAGTGATCAACATGATGAACATTTTGTAGTTATAACGTACATTCATTGAGAAGGATAACGCCATGGTATTTCATATTACGGCAAAGCAATTTACAGTGTTTGGATTTAAGGCAATACATTGTCATACAATGAAGATACATGAGGAATACAAGGAGAAATGTTCAGACCTTACTTAAGTCACTTCATTTTCATGTTTCTACTTCAAAATGAATGGAACTTGTATTCAGATTTTTGGCAGAAAGCAAATGTAAAGCAGACACACACAGCTTACACTGCATAGCAAGTCTGTTAACGTGACAATTTTTACTGCAACAATCACCTTCTGTACATAATCTCTCTCTATATATAAAACCCTTGAGCTTTCTTATTTTTTATGTGTCCAGGAAGGATGTGATATTATATGTTCATTTGCTTAATAATTTTTTAAATTTAACATACATTTATGTTTAGGGTCCTGATGGAAGCTACGCTTATTATGTAATTCATTTGAGAACTCAGCACAGCTCCTCGTGGTGGCCAGCAGTGTTCCTCTAGCAGCAGAGACCAGAAAAGACTACCTTTCCAGATTTTAAGTATTTTTCTTGGCATTTTTCGACTTTTTGTGCCTTTCGACTACTGTTTCTGCTTGTTTTATCAAAGTTTGCACTGTTTTTACTGTGTTTATAAGCTAAAACTGTTTACTGCACTTGCTAGTTTAAGGTTTGCCTAAAAGTTAAACTACAGGCTAATACACTCAAGTGTACTAGCTTTTGATAGCATTTAGTCGAAAATCATAGCATTTATTGTGTTTTCTGCTTTTCTGTAAAAAAACTTGAAAAAAAAAAAAATATCCTTGTTTTCCATACTTTCCTAACTAGTGTTCCAGAGACCAGATTTTGCTGATCCCTGGGCTTTGTCTTGGTTCCTGTGTTTCTCCATTTTCCTTGTTTGGTCAGGGGGAAGTTTCTTTACTCACCAGTGAGAGTGGGGAGTACTGAGCTGCCTGTTTGTCCTTAGAGGAGTGGATTAAGGCAGTAACTTGTAGTCTATTGGCCATTTTGGGTCATTTCCTGTCTTTTCCAGCCCCCTGCTATAGAGTGCGTTTTGGCGGGCTTTTCCAGCTATTGAGAACTCAGCACAGCTCCTCGTGGTGGCCAGCAGTGTTCCTCTAGCAGCAGAGACCAGAAAAGACTACCTTTCCAGATTTTAAGTATTTTTCTTGGCATTTTTCGACTTTTTGTGCCTTTCGACTACTGTTTCTGCTTGTTTTATCAAAGTTTGCACTGTTTTTACTGTGTTTATAAGCTAAAACTGTTTACTGCACTTGCTAGTTTAAGTTTTGCCTAAAAGTTAAACTACAGGCTAATACACTCAAGTGTACTAGCTTTTGATAGCATTTAGTCGAAAATCATAGCATTTATTGTGTTTTCTGCTTTTCTGTAAAAAAACTTGAAAAAAAAAATATCCTTGTTTTCCATACTTTCCTAACTAGTGTTCCAGAGACCAGATTTTGCTGATCCCTGGGCTTTGTCTTGGTTCCTGTGTTTCTCCATTTTCCTTGTTTGGTCAGGGGAAGTTTCTTTACTCACCAGTGAGAGTGGGGAGTACTGAGCTGCCTGTTTGTCCTTAGAGGAGTGGTTTAAGGCAGTAACTTGTAGTCTATTGGCCATTTTGGGTCATTTCCTGTTTTTCCAGCCCCCTGCTATAAAGCGCGTTTTGGCGGGCTTTTCCAGCTATTGAGAACTCAGCACAGCTCCTCGTGGTGGCCAGCAGTGTTCCTCTAGCAGCAGAGACCAGAAAAGACTACCTTTCCAGATTTTAAGTATTTTTCTTGGCATTTTTGACTTTTTGTGCCTTTCGACTACTGTTTCTGCTTGTTTTATCAAAGTTTGCACTGTTTTACTGTGTTTATAAGCTAAAACTGTTTACTGCACTTGCTAGTTTAAGTTTTGCCTAAAAGTTAAACTACAGGCTAATACACTCAAGTGTACTAGCTTTTGATAGCATTTAGTCGAAAATCATAGCATTTATTGTGTTTTCTGCTTTTCTGTAAAAACTTGAAAAACAAAAGAAATATCCTTGTTTTCCATACTTTCCTAACTAGTGTTCCAGAGACCAGATTTTGCTGATCCCTGGGCTTTGTCTTGGTTCCTGTGTTTCTCCATTTTCCTTGTTTGGTCAGGGGGAAGTTTCTTTACTCACCAGTGAGAGTGGGGAGTACTGAGCTGCCTGTTTGTCCTTAGAGGAGTGGTTTAAGGCAGTAACTTGTAGTCTATTGGCCATTTTGGGTCATTTCCTGTCTTTTCCAGCCCCCTGCTATAAAGCAGCTTTGGCGGGCTTTTCCAGCTATTGAGAACTCAGCACAGCTCCTCGTGGTGGCCAGCAGTGTTCCTCTAGCAGCAGAGACCAGAAAAGACTACCTTTCCAGATTTTAAGTATTTTTCTTGGCTTTTTTGACTTTTTGTGCCTTTCGACTACTGTTTCTGCTTGTTTTATCAAAGTTTGCACTGTTTTTACTGTGTTTATAAGCTAAAACTGTTTACTGCACTTGCTAGTTTAAGTTTTGCCTAAAAGTTAAACTACAGGCTAATACACTCAAGTGTACTAGCTTTTGATAGCATTTAGTCGAAAATCATAGCATTTATTGTGTTTTCTGCTTTTCTGTAAAAAAACTTGAAAAAAAACAAAAAAAAAATATCCTTGTTTTCCATACCTTCCTAACTAGTGTTCCAGAGACCAGATTTTGCTGATCCCTGGGCTTTGTCTTGGTTCCTGTATTTCTCCATTTTCCTTGTTTGGTCAGAGGGAAGTTTCTTTACTCACCAGTGAGAGTGTGCAGTACTGAGCTGCCTGTTTGTCCTTAGAGGAGTGGTTTAAGGCAGTAACTTGTAGTCTATTGGCCATTTTGGGTCATTTCCTGTCTTTTCCAGCCCCCTGCTATAAAGCGCGTTTTGGCGGGCTTTTCCAGCTATTGAGAACTCAGCACAGCTCCTCGTGGTGGCCAGCAGTGTTCCTCTAGCAGCAGAGACCAGAAAAGACTACCTTTCCAGATTTTAAGTATTTTTCTTGGCTTTTTTCGACTTTTTGTGCCTTTCGACTACTGTTTCTGCTTGTTTTATCAAAGTTTGCACTGTTATTACTGTGTTCATAAGCTAAAACTGTTTACTGCACTTGCTAGTTTAAGTTTTGCCTAAAAGTTAAACTACAGGCTAATACACTCAAGTGTACTAGCTTTTGATAGCATTTAGTCGAAAATCATAGCATTTATTGTGTTTTCTGCTTTTCTGTAAAAAAACTTGAAAAAACAAAAAAATATCCTTGTTTTCCATACTTTCCTAACTAGTGTTCCAGAGACCAGATTTTGCTGATCCCTGGGCTTTGTCTTGGTTCCTGTGTTTCTCCATTTTCCTTGTTTGGTCAGGGAAAAGTTTCTTTACTCACCAGTGAGAGTGGGGAGTACTGAGCTGCCTGTTTGTCCTTAGAGGAGTGGTTTAAGGCAGTAACTTGTAGTCTATTGGCCATTTTGGGTCATTTCCTGTCTTTTCCAGCCCCCTGCTATAAAGCGCGTTTTAGCGCTTTAGCGCGAATTAGCGCGGAGTTGCCACTGTTGCACACTAGGGCAGCGCCGGTTAAGCAGGTTTAAACTATTCGGGCTACCTAAAGTCCACTCTTCAAATTTTCCCTTAAAACTACCTTCCTCGAACTATACTACTGATCTAATCAGCGTATCCTATAACTAAAAAGATCATCTCTACTTGACTCCAAGTAGACTATTCTCTATCTGTTAAACCTAGCACTTGCTCCTACAGTACTTATTACCTTGATACGGCACTCTTATAGATAGCACCCCAAAAAGGCAAACCCCCATTTCTCGGTCACCCACGTCCCCCGGAATCTCTTTTAAAGTTTTTTTGTCTAGTCCTTCTAGCATGTCGAGGGATTAGTTGCTAGTGTCCTCTCCTGCTCAGCTGGTGAATCTGGGAATATTGAGGCAATGTTACAATTGCCTCATGTACACAGACAACCCTCTCCTCCTCCCACAAAACCCAAATACATGCGAGTGATGCAACTATACGGCCAAACTGGAGGCGGAGCTCTCTCAACATAGGACTGGCAAGACCAGTCAGGAGGAGAAGGTTACCACACACACTATAGACCCAGTCTCACATAGTACCATCACAACCTCAAATCATGCACATAAACACACAAAGACATACTCGGAGGCTCTGATCAAAAATCTACCAAAACAGCAGAGGCCACCAAAGCAGACACCCAAACAACCACCACCTCAGAACACAACACCTGCAACACATAGACCTCACAGTCAGAGTGTCAAACAGTCACAGCCCTTAAGGCCAAACACAATGCCAGACACACTAGTCATTGGTGACTCCATAGTCAGACACACTGCCGTCCCACTCACCAGACTGAGTAAGGAGAAGGTCACAGTAAGCTGCCTGTCGGGCGCTAGAATCCGCCACATAACGCAAGCACTCAGGTCTCTCAACAGCAGGTACAAATACGACTCAGTCATTGTCCACGCTGGTGTAAACGATCTGAGACATACCTCCTTGGACTACATGAAAAGAGACATTGAGGAGCTCTCTGATTATGTAGCCCAGGCAGGTATGACCCTGACCTTGAGCAGTATCCTACCTTCACCAAGAATGATGCCACAATACAGAGATAAGATGATCAGCTTTAACAATTGGCTTAAACTCTGGTGTCATTCAAAGGGGATCCAATGTCTGTCTGCCTGGGATGACATGCTGGACAAGCCACGCTGCTTCGCAAGGGACGGCTTGCACCTGTCACCCTGGGATTCGGATATTGGCAAAGGCTCTTGCCACCCCATAGTGCCTTTTTAGGCAAGGCTCAAATTCTAAACCTACCACCCTAGAACACAAAAAGGAAAAAAACTAAGGGTAATGCTGCTCAATGCCAGAAGTCTAAATCTCAAAATGCACGCATTCGAGGCCCTTCTCAGTATGGAGAACATCAATGTCTGTGCTGTGACAGAAACCTGGTTCAAGGCTCCTGAGAGCACCCCAGCACTATCAGGTTTTACCTCATATCATGCGTTCCGCCCCAAAATCCGGACAATACCAAGAAAGGAGGGGGGGGGTATCCATATTCATCAAGGACACCCACACCTCAAGACTGGTGGCAACGCACGATGCATCGGAGACCATCCAGGTGCAATTAACCATAGGCAAGACTGCTCTGCAAATTGTAGCATGTTACAGGCCACCCTCACAAACTCAGGAACCTCACATGGCCTTCCTGAAAACACTAGAGGGATAAATGTATCACCAAACACCATCATACTAGGTGACTTCAATTACCCTAATATAGACTGGGAACACTACTCAAGCCCAAACACCCTAGCCCAAAAGTTCCTGGAATTCATAAACTCAAATGCCATGGAACAACTAGTCACCATCCCCACAAGAGGAGAAAACATACTTGATCTCACCATCACGAACATGGGAGTACAATGTTCAACACCGGAAGTATACCCCTCACTGGTGAGATCAGATCACAAACTAATCTCGCTGGAGGTCCTCATCCCACCCCCACCTGAAATAAAAAAGACCACAGTAAAGAACTTCTCGAAAGCCGACTTCACACTTCTAAAGACTAGTGTGGTCTCCTTTAAGGCCCCGAGCCGCGGAAAACAGTACTCAAGCTGCTGAATCACTTACAAATGCCTTCTACCAGCACCTGCAGGACTGCATGGATAAGGCAATCCCAAGCAAAACAAAGACTCTTTGTACCAAAGGCAAGCGTCCAGTCTGGTGGACCCCAGCCATAAACAAACTCTACAACAAAAGGAGGAAGCTACTACAAGATAGAGCAAAATCCTTAAATGGTAAGACACCCTTGATCACTATAAGTAAAAAACTAAGAGCTCTCATAAAATCATCCAAAGCAAATTTTGAGAGAAAAATAGCTAAAGACTCAAAAGACAATCATAAGGCCTTCTTTAGCTATGTTAGAAACCTGGGAGGAAACTCCCAGATATGCTCAGAACTAGTTCAAAATGATGTGAAGATTACTGATCCTACAGACATTGCCAACATACTGGCTGACAGGTTCAGTGCAAACTTCTCCCCTCCCCAAAAGGAGAGATATCTATACCAAGCGATTGCAGCCCCCAAACATCTCCAACGCCCAAGTGAGAACTGCTCTCTCCAAAGCAAAAACACAGCATCCATGGGACCTGATGGTGTCCCCGGCTGTGTGCTCCATGAACTCAACGAGGAATTAAACCCACAGCTAGGACAGCTGTTTAATCATAGTCTTACCTCTGGATACGCACCCAGGAGTGGCGCACTGCAACTGTGGTCCCACTTCACAAAGGCGGTGCCTCCACCGACCCTGGAAATTACCGCCCATTAGCTTGACAAGCCTTATCTGCAAAGCCATGGAGAGGATCATAATGGACCTCATAAATAAAGACATAGGGAATTTGCAGACTTTGGATCCATCCCAGTTTGGCTTTGTCAAAGGCAGATCATGCCTTCTAAACTTGGTTGACTTTTTCAAAACAGTCACCAAAGCCATTGATGAGGAAAGGCAGTCCATACAGCCTACCTTGATCTGGCGAAGTCCTTCGATACAATACCCCACTCAGGTATCATTGAAAACTCATCAGCTTAAATGTTAACCCATACATCACAAGATGGGTTGCAAACTGGCTGAGTGACAGAACCCACAGGGTCAGAGTTGCTGGCGCCATGTCAGACTCAAAGCCTGTCACAAGTGGTGTACCACAGGGCTCAGTCCTGGGCCCACTCTTGTTTGGCATCTACTTTTCCGAAGTACAAGCAAACACAGGAGGGTTATGGCTGACAAAGTTTGCAGATGACTGCAAACTGGGCGCCATAGTAGAAAACACATCTGACACAGATATCCTTCAGAAGGGTCTCACAGAAACGGATAACTGGTGCCAGAGCCATGGCCTAAAGTTAAATGCCAAAAAATGCATAGTCATACCCTTCGGGAAAAACAAGGTTACCCCTAGCTACCAAATAGGTGGCAATCCACTGAGCACAGAAGAAGTTATCAGGGACCTGGGGACCCAGGTTGATAGTAGTCTGTCATTCGACACCCATGTAGTTAGGAAGACCTTCTACATTGCCCACCTTATCATGAAGGGATTCTCATCTAGATCAAGGGAGGTCATAGTCTCCCTATACTCATCACTCATCAGACCAATGATTGAGTACAATGCCCCATTCGGACTGTATCTGACCCGACACTTGCAGCAGCTGGAGAGGCCACAAAAGTTCCTCACCAAAAGGATAAAGGGTCTCAAACATCTGTCCTATGCTGCCCGACTGAAAGAACTCCAGCTCTATTCAGTCGCTTACCACTTGCTCAGAGGTGACCTTTGCCTAACATACAAGGCCATGTCAAACCCAGATTTGATAAATATGCTTCACCTCAAAAAATCTAGATCCATCAGAGCCACAAGGGCGGGAGACTTAAACCTCGACACGGCTATTAATAGGATGTGCTGGAGGGATAGATTCATCACCCAAAGACTCCCTATGCTTTGGAACAAAATCCCAGTATATGTGAGGCAGAGCACCTCGCTGGCCTTGTTCAAGAGAAATCTTGACCAATGGATGGGAGATCGCAGATATACCCCAGGGATTACCTCAGTGTCACTGCTCGACAGAGGCACAGCAAAATAATGGGTATAGTTCCCCATACTAAAGGGGTAGCGTAAGCCACAAAACTATGGGCTAGGCTTGTAAATGCCCTCGGGCAGATAGCCTAGTATGAACTTATGAACCTATGAATCTATAATGTTATCAGATGTTTCAAATATTTTAGTCAGTTGCGTAGCTAGGGTGATGTGAGAGGGGCAACTGCCCTGGGAACAAAGTGTAAAGGGGTGCGATCGACCATCCATCATCCCAATCACTCTTTAGTGCAATACCAACTTTTAAGCATGCAATAATGTTATTATTAATGTGTTACTGTGTAAATAATGACCTCCCAAGGGTGTTATGAGGCTCAACAATGCAGGAAGAGGGCCTCTACACCCCTGGAAGAGAGTTATTTAGACAGTAGCACATACCCTGGAGGGCATTGTTACATTTAGAGAATGATCTGTCTGTCAAATTGCTGTGTTTTGCTTACTTGTCAGTTTTTTATTACTGCATTATTTTTTTAATATACTTTGATGCAAAGTTCCTCTGCCTAAAGTTTCAAACTTGCTCTATTATATGTAAATGGTGTTGGAGGAAGCATTTTACATCCAAAATATAACATTTAAAAAATATCCAGATAATTACTTTATTTTTTGGTCCTTTACTTGTAAAATGTGCACTTTGTTGCCAGTCACTGGGGAATGAAGTCACTAAATAATGACATACATTTGAGTTTCAGACTTTATTTTTTTTTCAGAAAATTCATTCTAACATAACTCCTGTTATTTAAGCAACTTTACAATTTTATAAAGCAATATTTAAAATCTTGAGCTAAGAGTCTGAGAGGTATGCAAATCTCTTTAATGCTACTGCCAGTGGTCGATCAATCTCTCTCTCTCTCTCTCTCTCTCACTCACACACACACTTGCACTTCAGAAAATGCATGCTAACACAAATCCTATTATTTAAGAAATTCTGTGATTTTATAACAACAACACAGTATTTAAAATATGTCCTATTGTGAGCCTATGTTTCCGCCATTTATTTTAGGATTTATCCCGATATCTTGAGCTAAATGGTCCAGAGGTATTCAAACGTCTTACCTGCTGCTGCTCCTCCAGTGCTCGCTCAATCACTCTCACTCTTCACATGCTCTCTCTCTTTCTCATGCACAAACACTTCCGCTTTCATGCACGCAAGCACACACAAATTCATACATGCAGACAGCAACATAACCACACTCACACAGACACACACACACACACACACACCTTTTTCTGTTTCATTTATTTCTTATACTCGCTAAACAGCAAAAGCGCTGCTTAGCGACAGTAAAATAATGAACTTGAACTCACTCTCATGCACGAATACACTCTCGCACAAAGACATAAATGCAAACACACTTTTTAATTTTCTTCTTTTTTATCATTTACACTTGCTAAACAGCAAAAGCACTGCTTAGCGAGTGTAAAATAATGGCAGCTATTAGGCTACTTTCAGTCCGGACTCCACTGTGGCTTAATATGCTGCCACGATGTGGCAGACTAATTTTTCAGCAGGCATTACCTGTAGATTAACACCCTACTGGAGAATGTTCATGCTCCAATCAGGTGCCAATCTACTAGTCGCTCATTCTCTAAAAGTCGGTATTGCATTTGCTGTTAAACCTGAGCACTGTAACATTCCTTGCGTCGTCTAAACTGAAGCAACTGTTTACATTGCAGCAAACAGTTTGCTACATTGCAGCAAACAGTTTGCTACACTATAAAAGTAAAAAAAAATAATCTTTTTTTTTCACCTATAACCAGAGCACTGTAACTCAATGTGCAGGGTATAAATTGTAGAAAAAAGAAGTTATGTACTCACCATAACATTCCATGTTTGTAGCCCATCTCGCCCTTCATATATGGGATCTGAGCCATCCGACTCGGCCTATTTATAAGCTGGAAGTCTTCTAGTTGGCTCGTGGCTAGGTAGGTATCCCATGGTGCACCAGTACAATCCCCAGATCTTGTTTGCTGCTAACTAGGAGAAATAATAACAAACATACAGAAAGAAGCCAATACTAAAAGGTCTCCATAAAAAAAATTATAACAATATGTTTCTGTCTCCAGGTACTTCCAGGATGGGGGAAGGAGGGTGGGTTCATAAGAATGAAGGGTGAGATGGACTACAAACATGGAATATTATCGTGAGTACATAACTTCTTTATGTTCTGTAGTCCTATCTCGCCTTCATTCTTACATATGGGACAGCGTCCCTAGCGCCTTATTCTTGGGTGGCTCAAGTAAAAATACTCCTGAGTACCGTGGAACTAAATGATGATCTACCCCTGGAGGTCAAATCCAATTTGTAATGAGTAATAAAAGTGTGAGGGGTAGCCCACATTGCTGCTGCACAAACATTATCAAGTGGGACCGTGGCTTGAAAGGCTGCAGAGGTAGACTGAGATCTGGTAGAATGAGCCTTGACTTTAAAGGGTAAAGGTCTACCCTCAGAGTTGTAAACGTAAGCTATACAGTTAGAAATCCAATTTTAGAGTGTTACTTTGAAAACTGGTAAGCCTGACCTGGATTCAGAGAAGGAAATAAATAATTGATCTGATTTCCTGATTTCTTTAGTCTGGTGTAAATAAAAATGTAAATGTCTATGGACATCCAACTGATGAAACCTGTATTCAGCTGCATTGAAATGATTCGGAAAGAACACCAGAAGTTCTATGGATTGATTCAAGGTGGCATGGGAACAGACCCTGGGGACAAAGGAAGGATTAGTATGAAGAGACTCCCTGTCTTTGTGAAAAATCAGATAAGGGAGTTTTACAGGCAATGCTTGTAACTCTGACACCCGTCTGGCCGACGTGATAGCCACCAGAAACGTCTTCCAAGACAGGAATTTCAAAGGGGATGAATGAGAAGGCTCAAAGGGCAGAGAAGTTAATTTGGATAACACAAAATTTAAATCCCATGAGGCAACAGGTTCTTGAAGGGGGGTCTTAACAAAGTGGCACCTTTAAGGAAAGGTTTGCACAGCCTATGTGACATCAAATTCGAATCTTGGAAGCCTAGATGAAAATTTGAAATTGCTGCCAAATGAACACTGATAGTGGCAGCTGCAGATCCCTGGTGGAAAACCTCAGACAGGAAGTCCAAAACCACTGGAAAGATGGCAGTGTAGGGGTCAACGTTCATTTTCTCCGCCCAGATAGAGAATCATCTCCATTTACTGGAATATAGTCTCCTAGTGGAAGGTTTATGAGAAGACATAAGGATATGAGTCATGGAGGGTGAGAAGTCGTGAAGCCTGACTAGGGATGGAACTGGAGCAGCCACGCTGTTAAATTGAGGGTGTGTAAGGAGGGGTGATGCAAGCCTGATATGTGAGTCAACAGGTCTGGAACTGGGTCCAGAATCCAAGGATCATCTAGGAGAAGAGGTCCGAGAAAGGGGAACCAAATCTGACGAGGCCAGTAAGGAGCAATGAGGATCAGTTTGCTTCCCAGCCATTTCACTTTCTGAATCACCTTGGGAATGAGAGGAAAGGGAGGAAAAGCATAAAGGAGGCCCAACGGCCAATCGTGAACAAGTGCGTCTCTCGGTGACACCCCCGAAGGGGGGATGAGGGAGAAAAAGCTGCTGCATTTGGCACTGATTGGGCTGGCAAAGAGATCGCAGCAAGGCTGTCCCCATCTGCGGAAAATCTGTTCCGCTATTTCCTGTTTCAGAGACCACTCGTGAGACATCAGGATTGCCTGGCTGAGCTTGTCGGCTATCACATTGGTTGTCCCTGGAATGTGTGTTGCCATCAGAAAACACTGGGAAGATATCGCCCATTTCCAAACTCGAATGGCCTCTCGACAGAGTGGGTAAGACCTGGTTCCACCCTGTTTGTTGATATACCATACTACCGACATGTTGTCTGACTGTATTGCAATAGTCCCCAGAGGCAGAAGGTTGTGAAGTGCTTGCAATGCCAGAAGCACCGCCCTCATCTGTAGAACGTTGCTATGCAGGTGAGCCTCAAGATCTTGCCATGTGCCTTGGACAGTCCTGCCTAGATAATGCCCCCCCCACACCCTATCTGTGAGGCATACGTGGTCACAGTGGCAACGATTGGCAAGGAACAAATGAAGTGCCCGTGATTAACTGATTGGGAAGAATCCACCAAATGAGGTTTTTCTTGCAAGAGTCTGTCAGCAGAATGTGATGAGATAATGGTAGGTGCTGAAAGGACCATTGGGAAGACAGGAGCCACTGAAGAATCCTCATGTGTAGTCTGGCTAGTGGCACTAGCAATATGGTGGAAGCCATGGTCCCTAGAAGTTGCAGAACAGTCTTGGCTTTGACCTTTCGTAAGGGAAGAAGACGCTGAATTTGAAGAACCAGATTCTGTGCCCTTTCTACAGGAAGACGAGCCAACATATCTACTGTGTCTATCTCTGCGCCTATAAACATCACAGATTGAGAGGATAATAAGGCAGATTTTTCCCAATTTATAGAAAGTCCCAGCTGGGCACAAAGCTCAATGGTAGCGTCTCTGGTCTGAAGAAGTAGATGCCTGGTGGGGTGGTCAAGAGCCAGTCGTCCAGATACAGAAACACCTGGAATCCTTGATGTCTCAGGTGAGCTGTCACTACCGCCGTACACTTGGTGAACATCCTGGGGGCTGTGGTGAGACCAAAGGGCAAAACACGAAACTGGTAATGACTGGCTCCCAGCCGGAAGCGTAGATGACTCCTCGACGTCCTGTCAATTTTTATGTGGTAGTAAGCGTCTTGGAGATCTACTGAGAACATCCAATTGTCTTTCCCTAATAACGGGAGTATAGACTGCAGTGTCACCATCCGGAACCTGTCCTTCTTTACTGAGTCACTCAATCTGCTGAGGTCCGAGATGAGCCTCCAATCCCCTGTACGTTTTGGCACTAAAAAGAATCTGGAGTAAGTTCCGGATCCTATTTGGTCTGCTGGGACAGTTTGGATGACTCTTTTTGACAGCAACTTGTTGACCTCCACAGTTGCCTGATCCCTGTGATTGGGTGGAACATCCGGGATCCTCTTGGAAGCGGAAAGGGTATAACATAACCTCTGGTAATAATTCTTTGTACCCACTTGTCCTGAGTGATACCCAGCCAGGCTTCTGGATACAAAGAAATGCGACCCCCGACCGGCCCCAGAGAAGCACAGTCGGGCCCCACATCAGGAGCGCTGGTAAGGCCGGCCACAAAAAGAATCGCAACCTCCCTGGTTTTGCGGTCCACCCCTGCCTCTACGGCGATGTCTACCATTTCCTCCTCCTCCTCTGCCTCTGAATGAGGAGTCACCCTGTGCATCCTGGAAAAACCTCTGGCACTTTTTGAACCACATTTTACCGCCCCTCGAACCCTTAGGGTATGGTCTACAGGGTACAGTAAAACATACTCCCATGGCAGAGAGTGTTTTTCCTTCTTGCTCGCACCAGATGAGAATGTCCTTTACCTTGGGTCCAAACAATGAGGAACCGTCAAAGGGGGTGTTGGTAAAGGTAGACTTGAATGGTTCCGCAAAATTACACAAATGCATCCAGGAATGACGCCTTAGGGAAATTCCTGAACCCGCTGCTCTACTCGCTCCATCAGCTGCATACGAGATAAGCCTCATGGACGAGTTGACGATAGAGTTCAAGGTGGACAACAGGGCAGACACTTTGTCAGGGACTTGCTCAGTACATGTACCTTGTACAGAATCTCCTAACTCCTTAAGGAGATCTCTCTGATGCCTTGTGAAGTGTGTAAGGTAGTTCAGCGATCTAAGGGTAAATGCCACTGAAGAGAAGATATGCTTCCCCTATTTGTCCATCGTTCGAGATTCCTTATTCAGCGGATGAACAGAATAAGTTTCTGCCAGCTCCTTCTTAGTGGCTGCAGCCACCACCATGGCATCCACGGGAACACCTTTAGATAAAAATTCCTTTTCTGGGGGTGCAGAAATAAACTTATTAGGTCTCCTGGGGACTGGCTCCACAGCATCAGGAGTATCCCACACCTTTTGACTAACTAGCTCCATCAGTTCATCAAAGGGTGGAGACACCCAAGAGGCTGAAGGTTGAGACCCAAAAGCCTTCAGGTACACTAACTCCTCATCAGAAGGGGTGACAGTGGGCAAGCTGCACCTCTGTTTAAGGATTTCCAGGATGTTTACGAAAGAAACATCATCAGAGGACAACTTGGGGGACCTTTCTGACTCCTCGAGATCAGTGTCAGAGGTCAGAGACTCATCCTGGGAGTCTACATGCTTCCTCTTACATGTTCTCTTCCATGGGGGCTCCTTGGAAGGATATTCTGGGGAGGTCTCGGAAGAGAGGGGGCCACCGGCCAGTGGCTCCTGAGGCTGTGGATCTCTGCTGTCCAAGGAGAGAGTAGGAGCTGAGACAGAATTAGATGCCCTAGGGGGAAGAGTGTCAGTACCCCTGGTAGGAGCTGAAGATCGAGACAGCACACTCCTCATCATCTCGAATGTCAACCTCTCCAGCTCCAAAGACCTCCACGGCTACGAGGAGACCGAGGATGCCATCGGTCCGAGATAGATGTAGGATCCGAACTCACCCTTGCTGATGCACCGAAAGGGAGACTCGGAACTGAAGAGGTTTGGTTCCAGGCATCCCTGCCCGGGCCGACCGGGGAGCTTCGGCTCCTAGACACCATGGACGCCACCGAGAGTGTCGGAGTGGAGCTCAGCTCCAAAACAGCCACAGGGGGAGCTGCAGCCGAGGGTTCCACCAGTGGTACAAAACACTCCGGTTCCGAAAGGCCGGCATGGCTCAGAGGAGGAATGACCAAAGGTGGCTTAGTGGAATCAAGTGGCTCTGGAACCGACTGGGTCAGAGCCAACAACAATTTTGGTAAGGTAGACAACTTCAAAAGTTTGAGCACTACCCTCTCCACATCTTCTTCCGATAACTCCTGGAAGACCTGCAGGACAGAGTAGGAGAAAGCACAGTTGTGTACACTTACCATAAATGTAGATGTTCGAGTGTATTCACTGTTGCAGTCATCACATTTGGGTTATATGCTTGCAGTAGCCCTCAGTCGGCCTGATTATCAAAGACTTGGGTCCTGCTTTGGTTGCTGTCTCATCTTCCATGACATCAGGTAGTCAGGGGTATAAAGCATGCAGCCGATGCCATTACATCAGTTTTTCTTGCCCCAGATGTCAGGTGCCCCCTAATGGGAAGCAATTAAATATATATATATATGCAAGGTTATACCTCCAACAAAAAAGCAAATACGCCAAAAAGCTTTTAAGCATAGTAAAGGAGTAGAGGTATAGCCAAAAGAAGTCAGGGGGCTGGAGGGAGGGTAACCAGGACTGCAACAGTGAATACACTCGAACATCCACATTTATGGTAAGTGTACACAACTGTACTATGTTCTTCGTATTTCACTGTTGCAGTCATCACATTTGGGTAGATTCCCAAAGCTAAAGATGGGAGGAGGAATTCAGATAGCATTAGGACCAGCTATAAGGCCCTACAAGACTGCAGTGGCAAAGCTAGTTCTGGATTTAGAGAAAATTGGCAAACGGTAATGCTTGGTGAAAGTATGTATAGAACTCCAGGTAGCAGCTTCTAGGATGTCCCTGGTAGGGACACCTCTGAGAAAGGCTGTAGAGGTAGATGCAGCCCTGGTTGAGTGTGGTCTTATCCCCTGTGGGATAGGTTTTCCATGGTGCTTATAGCAGAAATGAATGCAATGGCCTATCCATTTAGAAATGGTTTGCTTTGAAATGGCCTTCTCCTCTGCCTCTGCAGCAAATGCCACCAGCAGTTGTTCAGATTTCCTTTGCTTTAGTCCTGTCCAAGTAAAATCTAAGTTGTCTGTGCACATCTAAGGAGTGCAGTAACCGTTCCCCTTTGTTCTGTGGATTAGAAAAGAAGGTTGGCAAATGAATGGACTGATTAAGACCCACACTGGATACTACCTTGGGCATGAAGAAGGGATTGGTCCTGAGGGACACCCTGTCCGCATGAAAGATGATGAAAGGCTCCACTGCCATAAGGGCCTGTAATTCAGATACCCTTCTTGCTGAAGTGATTGCTAAAAGGAAGGCTGTTTTCCAAGAAAGGAATTTTAACTCTGCACTTGCAGCTGGCTCAAAAGAAGGTAGAGTGAGTTTTTCCAATACAAAGTTAAGGTCCCAGGTTGGAGTTGGGGCTCTCCTGGGTGGTCTTAAGTTTTTGGACCCTCTGAGGAACTGCTTGAACAGTGGATGAGAGAAGTGGGGTGGTTCTGTGTTGTAATGAGCTGAAATGGCTGAGGCATGAATTTTGATGGAGGAAAAAGAAAGGCCCTTGTGAAGCATCTCAGTTAAGTATTGAAGAATCTGAGGTAAATTGGGCACTGCTGTGCCCAACCCTTGAGTTTGGTTCCAGCAACAGAATCTTTTCCATTTTTCAGCATAAGATTTTCTAGTACTAGGCCTCCTTGCATCCAAAATGACATCCAACACTTGTTTACTGAGGGATGGTAATGGAGAGATTAGGTAATTAGCCAGGCTGCCAGGTTCAGGGTTTGAAGCTGAGGATGCAGAATCTGGCCCTCCTGCTGGGACAGCAGGGTAGGGGTCTGAGGCAGGTGCCATGAGACAGCAGAGACACACTGCGCAAGAGGACAGCAGGGTAGGGGTCTGAGGCAGGTGCCATGAAGACAGCAGAGACACACTGTGCAAGAGGGGGTAGCAGTGTTGGCGTGGCCAGACTGGTGCAATCAGTATCGTCCTTGGTTTGTCCTGTTTGATCTTTAGTAGTACTTTGGAGAGGAGAGGCAGAGGAGGAAAGGCATAAACTGATAGATTTTTCCAGCTGAAGGACAGAGCATCCATTTTCCAAGCTTGTTTGTGGGGAGTCCTTGTGCAGAATTTGTCCAACTGGTAGTTCTGAGGGGAGGCAAACAGGTCTATATATGGGCTCCCCATTTGTTTGTCAACATGTTGAAAGTCTTTGGTTCCAGTTTCTACTCGTGTGGGTCCATGTGATTTCTGCTTAGTTAGTCTGCCAGTGTATTTAGTTTTCCTGGCAGGAAGTGAGCCTGTAGATGCATTTGGTAGTTCAAGGCTGTGTTCCACAGAGCCATGGCTAGTCTGCAGAGGGGGTATGAATGGGTACTCCCCTGCTTGTTTATGTACCACATAACAGTGGTGTTGTCCGTCTTTACTATTAATTGTCCTGGAAGAATGTGGTCCTTGAAGGCTGTCAGTGCATTCTGTACAGCTAACATCTCTTTTTGATTGATATGCAGGTGCATTTGGCTTGGGTTCCATTTGCCCTGAATGCACTTCCCTGCCAGGTGAGCCCCCCATGCATAGTCTGATGCATCTGTTGTTAGGGTTTGGGCAGCAGGGGGGTACAGTGAATGGTAGTCCCTTGTTCTGGTGGCAGGCCTCTGCCCACGAAAGGAACTCTAACTGTAGGCAAGGTATGATAGGAATCATTGCTTCTAAATCCTGAGAATGTTGACACCATAGGCTTTTTAGATACCATTGTAGTTTCCTCATATGCAGTTTTGCATATGGAATTAGGAGAATGCAGGAGGCCATGAACCCCAAGGCTTGCAGTATTTGCCTTGCAGATAGCAGGGTTGTTGTGGCCATTAGTTTGAAGTAAGTTGTCAAATGAATTTGTTTCTCTGGCATGAGGAAAGCCATCTGGAAAGTTGTGTTCAAGCTTGCTCCCAGGAATATAATTTGTTGACAGGGTACAAGATGTGATTTATTTTTGTTTATGGTGTACCCCAGACAAGTTAGCACCTTTTGTACAAATGCCAGATGATTCAAAAATATGTCCTGGCTTTCTGCCTGAATTAGACAATCATCCAGGTATGGGTATATTTGAATATTTCTTTGCCTGCAAAATGCAATGACTGGAGCTAGGCACTTTGTGAATACCCTGGGTACAGTAGATAAGGCAAATGGCAGTGCAGAAAATTGATAGAGCATGTAGCCTGCTTTGAAGCGTAGGCATCTTCTGCAAGATTCCCTGATTGGGATGTGCAGGTAAGCTTCCTTTAAATCCAGTGTTGCCAACCAGGCATCCTTGCCTAGCATAGGAAGCAACTGGTGAAGAGTTAGCATCTTGAATTTTGGGATCACCAAAAAGGAGTTTAGGATAGAAAGGTCCAGGATAGGACACCATGAGTTGTCTTTTCTGGGTACCAGGAAAAGTCTTGAATAGAAGCCTTGTCCCTTTTCCTCTTCTGGTACAGTTTGAATAGTCCTTATGCTTAAGAGAGAGAGTATTTACTTTTGAGCCTCTGCCCACTGATTTGGGGGAAGATCTGGCCAACCGTTTGGGGTTGGTAACGTGTGGAAGTGAAATCTGTATTCTTGGGAAACTAACCCATTTGTCCTGGGTAATGAGTTCCCAGTTTTTTGCCTGCAGAGCAATATTTCCCCCAAAAGGAGCAGTCAGTTGAGAAGGGCTTGGAAGTTTTAAAGTTAAGTCATTGAGACAGTTTACCATAGGGGGTGTCTTACTACTCCCTGATTTGGAAGTGGGAGCCCCCCACTGCTTAGTCCTGTGTATACCATGGGACTGAAGCCTGGATGTTCTGCTGGTTCTGGGTTTGGTCTGAGAAGGCCTGGAAGAGGCAGGAAAGGACCAATTCTTAGAGGGCCAATGTCTACTAAATCTTGGAGGCTGTACTTCTAGGAAATCTTGAACAGTTTGCAAAGATTTAGCTTTTTTCTCCATCTTTTTAAGTGTTTCTTCTGCTTTGTTGCCAAACAAGTGGTCCTGATTTAAGGGAGCATCCAGCAATTTAGCTTTAACATGATCTGGCAAAGATTGCTCCTTAAGCCAAGCATACCTTCTAAGTACAGACCCAATGACAGCAGTCCTGCAAGATGCCTCTAGTGAATCAAAACCACATTGCAAAGTATGTTTTCCAACTTGTTCAGCAGAATGCATTAAATCCTGTAAATCCTTATTTTAGCACAGTCAGGAATCAACATCATTTACTGTTTAAGCAATCCAATAATATGCTGCTGATACTTTAACAAATGAAACTGGCAGTTTAAAGCCCTAATGGCCAAGGCTGCAGAAGTGTATACCTTCTTACCCCATCTATCCAGCACCCTGGAATCTCTATCAGAGGGGGTAGGATTTTTGGCAGTAGTAGTCTTAATGCCCTTGGGTCCCTGTGAAATGGTCTCAAGATCCGCAGTAGGATTTTTAAAAAGGAACTTGTAAGAGTCAGGAACCCTGTAATATCTATCAGGTTTTCTGGGAGCAGGAGGTAAAGAGTCAGGGGTCAAGCTAGATTCCGAAAAGGCATAATCAACAATGTCTAGTACAGGGGGGGATAGCTAAAGGTCTGTGTTGGGCAGGAGTAAGAAATCCCTAAGCCTCTTTTTAGAATCAGAGTAATCCTGGCTTTCCAGGCGAAAATGCACCCTAAGAGTATGCAAGGTTTCACCAAAAGAGAAATCCTCTGGGGGGAAGCAGAGGGAATAGAGTTCTCTGCATCAGAATCATCATAGGTAGACAAGTGTAAATCCCGGTCACCAGAGGAAATAAAGAAATTTCAGAATCCTGATCAGAAGTATCATGAGCAAATTCAGTCCTAGGTCTCTTAGAGGGGGAAGGTTGGCTTCCCCTGATTAAAGTAATAAGGTCTTCAGCCATTCTTATCATTTGTTTTTTAGGCACAGAGGCTTGACCATGCGGTCTGGGTGTCAGTTTTCTAGGCATGGTTCGAGTTTTAGGCCTTGAAGAAGAAGATGGCATCAGTTTAATATGCAAGTCAGTAAGCCTGAATACACCCTGAGAAGCCAGTGCCTGCACAGCAGCTCTGGACCCATCCAAGGTAGAGACATCTGCAGGTTCCACAGTTGAAGCATCTTGTGGCATACCAGACTCCAAATGGGTCTCAGTAGAGGCCTGCGAATCTGAAGTAGCATGTATCAGGGGCTACGAAAGCTCCTCACTGAGTACCGGCGAACTGGCGACTAGCTTAGGAGAAGCATTGAAGGCAGCTTTGAACCTAGGCGGCCTGTCTCTGTCTTTATCTTTGCATTTTTTTGGAATGTCAGTGGTTGGGTGGCTTACCAAAGACATATCCAGATAATTGAACTGAGTACCAAAATATTTAGAAGCGTAAATATACCGATGATGAATAGTTTGTTGTTTAAATAAGGCACAAAACCGACAGCGAGGTACATCATGGTCAGGGCCTAGGCAAGGAATACAGTACGAATTAAAATCTTTATGAGGTATTTGCTTTCCACAAGAAATACAGTTATTGACTTTTACTGACATCAGTTTAGAGCAAGAAAAAGTTTCCCCAATGGGGTACTTAGCTTTAGTTGAAGACTTCGGTTCTGAAACTCGAAAATGAAAATTTCTGGAATCGGCCGACCGACACTTGCGAACTGCTTCTACTTCGGGCACCGCACGGCAAGAAAGACTGATGTAATGGCATCAGCTGCATGCTTTATACCCCTAACTACCTGACATCATGAAAGATGAGACAGCAACCGATGCAGGACCCAAGACTTTGATAATCAGGCCAACTGAGGGCTACTGGAAGCAGATAACCCAAATGTGATAACTGCAACAGTGAAACACGAAGAACATCGGATCTCTGCAGTATCAGTGACTTCAATGTTGGGGATACCGGTAGAGGTTCCATAGACTGGCTCCGTAAATTACTCTCAGAGGTCGGCTCCGAGCTACTTGGCGCCAACCCTGTAATCACAGTACAACTCTCAATCGGCACCGAACTCTGTACAGCAGATGAGGCAGTGGACTTATCAGATTTAGAAATTTTAGGAGGTGGCTCCGAGACACCAGCTGGGGAGGGCCTCTTAGAAGACTTGGACTTTTCCTTTTTCGATCCCTGAGATCTAGAAGAGGAGGAAGAGCTAGCCAGATCTTCCTCAAAGGAAGGTTTTAGAAGACCTCTTAGGATGAGCTTATTTTTTCTTTCTTGCAACACCCTAGCAGTGAAAGAGTGGCAAAATAAGCAAGTTTCCTGTAAGTGGATGGCCCCAAGACAGTAAACGCAGTTACTGTGGCCATTCGTTATAGACATCTTCTGTGAGCATTTTATACATTTTTTAAAACCAGCTGGCTTATGGTCCTTGCTTTCTTTAGACATTCTCACAGAAGACTATCTCTCTTACACACACACACACACACACACACACACACACACACACACACACACACACACACACACACACACACACACACACACACACACACACACACACACACACACACACAAAGAGAAGGGGAGGACTAGGTCCTCTAATTTAAATGGGCCTAGCCCTACAGGAAAGGTAAAGATACCACGAGGACTAGGTCCTCTAACTTAAATGGGCCTAGCCCGGGCAGGAAAAGGAAATGGAAAACTAGGTTTCTAACTAAAACAGACCTAGAGGGAAATGGAACAATAAGAAGAGTCGTCACACACTCAAAACAGGAATAAAGTGTAAATTACAAATTTATTCAACAAAGTGAACAGAAAGTACAGTTTTGTACCTACCATAAATGTAGATGTTCGAAGATCCACATTGCTGCAGTCCTTACACTTGGGTAGTCCGCTGTCCTCGGTCGGCCCGAATATCAAAGTATTAGGCTGACGTCGGTCAAGGCGCTTAAGACTGACATCAGAACGTCAGGGTACAAATGTGCATGACCGACGTCATATCCTCAGTCTTTTCTTGCCCCAGATGTCAGAAGACCCTAAACAGAAAGGTCAAAAACCAAAAGACAGCAAAAAACAACCAACCACCCTTGTACTAACCATATGTACAATATATACAATATTCACAATATGTACAACCCAAACCACACAACCGCCTCTAACTACAGAGGGAAGGAGGGAGGGTTGACTGCAGCAATGTGGATCTTCAAACATCTACATTTATGGTAGGTACAAAACTGTACTATGTTCTTCATCTCACATTGCTGCAGTCCTTACACTTGGGTAGAATCCCAAAGCAGAGATAAGGGAGGATGGCGAAACTATAAAGCAGTAGGAGCTGCCAAAATGCCCTGTAAAATTGCAGTGGCAAAACCAGCCCTCGATTTAGAGTAAAGTGGAAGGTGATAATGCTTAGAGAAAGTATGCACTGAACTCCAAGTAGCTGCCTCCAAAATATCTTTAGTTGCCACCCCCCTTAAAAAAGCTGTAGAAGTGGCAGTAGCCCTAGTGGAATGAGGCCTAATCCTAGCTGGAACCTCCTTGCCATGATAGGAATAACAGAAAGCAATACAAAACCCAATCCACTTAGAAATAGTTTGTTTTGACACAGGCTTGCCCTGAGAACCCAAAGCAAAAGAAACAAATAACTGCTGAGACTGCCTGAACCCTTTAGTTCTGCTCAAATGATATCGCAACTGCCTGTGTATATCCAAAGTGTGCAAAATCTTTTCCCCTTTATTTTGGGGGTTTGCATAAAAAGTAGGCAAATGAATAGTTTGGTTTAAAGCCACACTAGAAACCACTTTAGGCATAAAGGAAGGATTAGTACGCAAAGATACCCTATCCTTATGGAAAATTAAGAAAGGCTCAACTGCCATAAGGGCCTGTAATTCAGAAACCCTTCTCGCAGAGGTAATGGCCAACAAAAAGCAGTCTTCCATGATAAATATTTCAACTCAGCAGTAGCTGCAGGCTCAAAAGGTTGTAGAGTGAGTTTCTCCAACACAAAATTGAGATCCCAAGCAGGAGTAGGAGCTCTCGTGGGGTCTTATATTCTTTGCCCCTCTAAGGAATTGCTTAAACAAAGGATGAGAAAACAATGGTGGGTCACAGTCATAGTGAGCAGAAATTGCTGCAGCATGAATCTTAATAGAAGAGAAGGACAAACCTTTGTCCAGTAACTCAGTAAGATATTGAAGAGCCACACTTAAATTAGGCTTAGAAACATCAAAATCCTTTGCTGTACTCCAAAATAAAAATCTCTTCCATTTATCTGCGTACACTTTCCTTGTACTAGGCCTTCTGGCCTCCAAAATAACATTCAAAACTTGCTGTGGCAGCTGAGACGCTCCAGGGTTTAAAACAGAATATGCCAGGCTGTCAGGTGAAGAGAGTGAAGTTTGACATTGAGTAAATGACTGTTCTCCTGAGACAGCAGGTGTGGAATCAAGGCAAAGGCCATGGAGGCTCCTGCCAGACTTCTCAATAATGGGTACCAGTGCTGTCGAGGCCAATCTGGAGCTATTAAAATCATCTTTGGCTTGTCCTGTCTGACCTTCAGGAGTACCTTTGGGAGGAGAGGCAGAGGTGGAAAGGCATACACATGAAGATTGTTCCAATTGAATGAAAGAGCATCCACTTTCCAAGCTGTGGGATGAAACCTTTTGTGCAAAACTTTGGCAGCTGGTAGTTTAGTGGAGAAGCGAACAGATCTATGTCTGGAGTTCCCCATAACACTGTCAATTTCTGAAATACATGAGGATCCAATTTCCACTCGTGGGGATCCATAATTTTCCTGCTCAACACATCTGCTAAGGAGTTCTGTGCTCCGGCAGAAACCTTGCCTGAAGATTTAGCTGTAAACTGAGAGCAGTCTCCCACAAAATCATTGCTTGTCTGCATAGAGGATAAGAATGTGTTCCCCCTTGCTTGTTGATGTACCACATGACAGTTGTGTTGTCTGTTAGAATCAACACCTGCCCTGGAAGAAGTAAATCCTTGAAAGCTATTAATGCAAATTGGACTGCTAACATCTCCTTCAAGTTGATATGTAGATGTTGAAGTCTGGCAGGCCACGTGTCTTGTACCCACTTTCCATTTAGATGAGCTCCCCAAGCTTTGTCTGAGGCATCTGTCGTTAGAATCTGACTCGCCTCTGGCCGGGTCACAGAGAGTCCCTTGTTTAGGTGACATTCCTGAGCCCACCACAAAAATTCCTTTTGAATGCAAGGTATTATTTGAATGACAGTGTCCATATCTTGGCAGTGCTGTGTCCATACATTCTTGAGATACCATTGCAGCTTCCTCATATGCAGTTTGGCATTGGGAAGCACCAGAATACAAGATGCCATGAACCCCAAGGCTTGAAGGACTGTCCTTGCAGTCAGCCTGGACTGATGAGACAATTGATGGAAGTAAAGAGAAAGATTCTTTGTTTGTCCGGGGTCAAAAGGCCATCTGGGATGCTGTATTCAGTCTCACACCCAGAAAGCACATGTCCTGAGAGGGTACTAGACTGGACTTTATTTCGTTCACAGAATACCCCAGGCATCTTAGCACTGCTATCACATATTGCAAATGATGAAGAAGTTCGTCTTTTCCTTGGGCCAGAATCAGGCAATCGTCCAAATAAGGATAGATCTGTATTCCTCTTAGCCTGAAGAAAGCTATCACTGGAGCCAGAACCTTCGTGAACACTCTGGGCGCAGTAGATAAGCCAAAGGGCAATGCAGAGAACTGATAATGAGAAGTCCCAGCTCGAAAACGCAGATACTTCCTGCAACTTAGCCTGATAGGAACATGAAGGTAAGCCTCCTTGAGATCCAGAGTCACCATCCAGTGATCTTTGCCCAGCAGAGGTAAAAGCTGTTGTAACGTCAACATTTTGAACTTGGGAATGTCCAGATAAGTGTTGAGGATAGATAAATCCAAAATTGGTCTCCACGTGTTCCCCTTCTTTGGTACTAGGAACAGGCGAGAATAAAATCCTAGGCCCACTTCTGGCAGAGGGACCGGTTGTATGGCCCCTATTTGAAGCAGCAGAGAAATTTGATTGCGAGCCTCTAGTCTTTGCTGAGGAGGAACGTCCGGCATGCCTTTGAAAGGAGGCAAGGTATGGAAATAAAACCTGTAACCTTGGTGTATGATATCCAATACCCATCTGTCTTGGGTAATCAAACTCCAATTTTCCCTAAAGAGTGCCAACCTTCCTCCCAAAGGTGCTGCCAGGCAAGAAGGATCTGGCAGCTGAAAAGGTAGGTCATTGGGCCTGTTTACGAAAGGACTGGCCCCTGCCCTCACCTGAAGATTGTGCAGGAGAACTCCCTGTTCTAGGCCGGAAGGAGCTCTGAGCTCTGCCCCTACCACGTCTAGATCTACCCCTAGACTGTGAATCATAAGAAGGGTATGTCCACCCCTTAGCAGGCCAATTCCTACTAAACTTCGGAGGCTGGACTTG
The DNA here is from genome assembly GCF_019279795.1 of Protopterus annectens. Taxonomy (NCBI): domain Eukaryota; kingdom Metazoa; phylum Chordata; order Ceratodontiformes; family Protopteridae; genus Protopterus; species Protopterus annectens. The sequence goes on along the minus strand of NC_056729.1, from coordinate 1,980,519,099 downwards.
CAAAAAATCTTTAACAGTCTGCATAGACTTAGCCTTGTCTTCCATTTTCTTCAAGACTGACTCAACAGGTGAACCAAACAACACATCAGACTGTAAAGGAGCATCCAAAATCCTTGTCTTAACTTGTTCAGATAAATTCTGATCCCTCAACCAGGCGTGCCTGCGAAGAACTGACCCAGTGGCAGCCACCCTAGACGAGGCCTGTACAGCATCAAAACCACATTGTAAAGAATGCTTACCCACCTGTTCAGAGACATGTACTAAATCTTGTAATTCCTTACACTCAATGCCTTCCGCCAGAGCATCTACCTTAGACTTCAGTTGAGAAAGTAGATAGTTCTGATATTTCAACATGTGAAACTGGCAATTCAAAGCCCTCATAGCTAAGGTGGAAGAAGTATAGACTTTCTTTCCCCATCTATCCAAAGCTCTGGCCTCTTTATCTGGAGGAACCGGATTTTTTACAACAGAGGCCTTGACACCCTTAAGTCCCTGACTAACAGTTTCTGGGTCCGCCCTAGGACTCTTATAAAGATATTTATGAGCCTCAGGCACCCTATAATACCTATCCGGTTTAACAGGAGCAGGAGGCAAAGAATCAGGATTAAGTGAAGCCTCCGCAAACACATCTTCCACAACATCCAGAACAGGAGGTATAGCCAAAGGCCTATGCTGGGGTAAAAGCAAAACTCCCTAAGCCTTTTCCTGGAATCAGAGAAGTCCTGACCTTCCCACTTAAAATGTTCCCTCATGGAATGAAGAGTCTCTGAAAAGAAAAATCCTCTGGAGGAGAAGCAGAAGGGGTCAATCATCTGCATCAGAATCAGAATAAGGAGAGTACTCCTGCAAGTCTTCAGTCAAGACTCTGAAACATCTGAAGGCTGCTCAAAACTCCCCAACTCTGGTTCCACCCTAGGCCTCTTATCTGGAGGGGCAAAGAACCTCTAATCAAAGTAATTAAATCTTCTGCCATTTTAAGCATGTGCTTCTTGGGCACAGATCCTGAAGAACTAGGAGTGACACCAACAGAAGCTAAACCTGGCCTGCCTCTGGGAGAAGCCTTAGAAACAGAAGGAGAGGGCCTAACCACCTTAGGAAGGGAGGGAGTACAGTAACCTGAGAAGCCCCTTCAGCCTGACCTGCCTCCTGGGAGGCCACATCCTGCAATAACAAAGTCTCCCCCTGGGACTCCAGAGAAGCCTCGCGGAACCACCGGTTCCACTGACGCCTCTAAGAACCGGCGTCCGCACGGACGACTCTTCTTGCCTGGGTTTAGCTGCCTTGTCTTTGCGCTTCTTGAAGAAGCAGGCCGGAGCGTCCGACGGCATCTTATAATTGCACCGCTTCCCAAAGACCAACCTGGCACAATCTAACCTTCGCTTAATAGTGCGCTTATTGAACCTAGCACAAAAGCGACACCCAACAACGCCGTGCTCAGGCCCCAAACAAGGAATACACAAAGTATGATAATCTCTATGCGGTATCTGTTTCCCACAAGAAATACAGTTATTCACTTTTTCTGACATCCGGTAAACCACTGAGGCAAGAAAAAACTAAAATATTCCCCAACGGGGTACTTAGCCAACTTTGACTCGGTCTGAATCTCCGAATTCGAAAAATTTCAGAACGCCGAACGGCACTTGCAACGCTGCTTCTGCATCGGACCATGCGGCAAAAAAGACTGAGGATATGACGTCGGTCATGTGCATTTGTACCCTGACGTTCTGATGTCAGTCTTAAGCGCCTTGACCGACGTCAGCCTAATACTTTGATATTCGGGCCGACCGAGGACAGCGGACTACCCAAGTGTAAGGACTGCAGCAATGTGAGATGAAGAACATCCTCGTTTTGTTAAACAACACTAATAAATTAGCAAGCGGAAATCCACAAAAAACTACAACTTATAACTATTAACAACACACAGCCTAACTGAGCGCAAAAGACGCCTACAATTACTAAGCTCTAATTATTAAACACAAAAAGCTGGCACACATGATACCAAGTACTATAAAGCCAAAAGGTCAATTGTACTAAGAAATTGCACACAAACGGTGCACTAATAAATGCTAACTACTCTAACATACAAACTACACTAACTGTGAATATACAATGATATAATAACACTATTAAGTAGAACCCCCCCCCCAAAATTTTGTATAAACTTTGAGTAAATTGAAAAACTTAGCCAGAGCCAAAGAGAAGCAAAACTGAACTCGTTGACGCAGCAAACTAGATCTGGGGATTGTACTGGTGCACCATGGGATACCTACCTATCCACGAGCCAACTAGAAGACTTCCAGCTTGTAAATAGGCCGAGTCGGAGCCGATCCCATATGTAAGAATGAAGGCGAGATAGGACTACAGAACATCTGCAGCTACAGATTAAAAGAAGAAGAAATGATTTTTTTTAAAGTAGATTGGGTGCCATAACACTAGGTGTAGGCAGGGTATAAACCATAGCAACACTTTGTCTGCCTCTGTCTTTTTCTCCTCTTCTCTCACATGACATGCAAAACTACAGCATTTTTGGAAGAATGACAATTCACCAATGGTGTATCCTTGAGATGAGGGGGAAGATCAAAATATCTGGTAAAAACACATTGCAGGTAACAGAAGGACATAATTATTCCACAAAGAAGTTACTCTAGCTGAAAATGGAACTGGAGAATGGTGTGCTGTTAGTCAACAACTTTAACTGCTGCACCAGGGCAATGTCGGATTGAAATGCAAGCAAATATAAATCCCACTGTATAATAAAGAAATACATATTAGGTCAGGTGTTCAAAAAAATGCGGCTGTAGTATAAAGATCTGTGTCAGCCATATTACTTTTGATGTATACTCTATCCAGGGTCTAAATTAAATCAGCAAACGCTGATTTATCAACCCCATGTAGGCAAAAGCTTACAATCCCGAACAATTAGAACAGCGATTTTTTCCCCAGGGAAAAAAAAAATAGCTGTTCCAAAAAAGAAAAAAAAAACCTTTAAAACATACATAAAGTGGGGGGCTTCACCCCCCACAACCCCCACCTGGGGGGCTGTGCCCGCCACACCCCACTTAAATATATCAACTCCGTGATCGCACTACAGTGATGAAAACGGCAAAATAACAAAGGCGGCCAAGCGATTTCTTTCCCAGGGAAAGAATTCGCTTATATGCCGCTGTTTCGGTATTTTGCCATTTTGTGCTTTCAAGTTCGATCAAGACGCATTCGAAAGAATGCATCTTCGATCATATAATAGGGAACCTCTATCCACACATACCTTGCATCTAAGTTTTAACTTTCAGTGCATAAATAATGCTTGCATCCACTACAAGGTACAGTCAAAGCAAGACACAATGGATTAAGAGCTTTTGCAGAATCTTTATACATTAGTCCTTTGGAACATCATTATTTTAGGTCATAATGTTAAATTTCATTTTGCGTTATTTTCAGGGGTTATCCTGTGCAATCATCACCTTGGTGCTCCATCTCATATTTGCTGCTCCTGCCTCCATTGTAACAGAGAACACATGGTGCCCAATTACAGCACATGGCTATAGAACAGGATTATAGTATAAGTAAATTTAAAATATGAAATCACCAGCAATGTACAACATACAGTTTCTTAAATGGCTGTAACACACACCTTAGTTTATCAAACATGCAGAGATTCTTTATATACTGTGTGTTTGAATAAACAAGCTATTTTAGTGTTATTAAGTCATTTCTAAAATTAAACGCATCTACCTAACCATCCTCACTATACTGGAAAGGAATGACTACAGAACAATAAACTACATACTTCCATTTCTTTTCTATTTTTGTTATTTTTTGCTTCTACAAACATAAAATGCTTTCATTTCATGGATCTGCCCAAGCTGCAAAAAGTATGTCCATCTCTATTGTTAGAGTACCTGGTATCCTATCTAATGAGGTCCTAATCTGACTAAACAGCTGATCTTGGCACAAACCTCGCTATCATCAATTGCCACTTGTTAGATTTATAGAATTAAGCAGTAGAAACAGTAAGCAGGTATTAACTTGCAGTCATTGTTTGATTAACGGTATTAGACTTTATATTATTCACTGTGAATGGATGAATTCCATGCAGCCTGTTTTTTAATGCTTTTGCTGAAATCCAGGCTCTGTACAAAACATGCATATGTTTTTCTTTTGGTAGCAGTCCCAAAATGAAATAAAATTTGCCATTTCTGTTTACAGGATCCATATCAAGCATATACAGCCAAGTTGATGCTTTGTAAGCATTCTACAAACCTTGTAACTTCTGTTAACAGTAGCTTCCCTAGTGCTGAAGTCAGACTTACTGGCCTAGCTTTATACCTGTTTTGAATACTGACACACATGGGACTCTCTCCAATTCTCTGGTATGTAAGCAGATCTTATTAGCTCACTGAATATCACTGCTAGTTGGACGGACAGTTCCTTGGCTAGCTCTGTTTGAATTTCTGGGTGCATTCCAGCTGGGCTCGCCTCCTTGCTTTGCTAACCAAGTTAAGCATTTAGTCTGTTCTTTCTGCTGCTATGTATATGTTCCATAGCAAGTCTGCAAGATCTGCTTTGAAGTCATTTATTGTTCTGTTTTGCTGCCACAAATAATGATGCAAAAAGTTCCACCATGTGTTTTCCCTTCTTTGATATTGTGTCACTAAGTACATTAATCAGTCAGTATGTACTTAATGGCAGAATATTCAGATGTTTGTGGTGCAGCTTGACAGCTTCACTGGGGCCTGTTTTAATAAAATGTCCTGCATTTTGCTTCTGTTGTACTATATGCATATGCCAGTCATGCAGGTGTGGCAGTGCATACTATGCTGAGCCATTACAATTAATGTGTCTGGCACATTACTCTTGAGTATGCAAGCAATCTGACATAATAGAACACCCAGTAACTAGTCTGAAATTTTCAACACTTAAGCAATGGTAAAGAATGGTTGCTGTAAATGCATTTGTCTTATGTGATTTGCTCAGTCACACAATAATATTGCACACAATTCCTAAATGCATTAATTTGCACTTCCACATTTTGACTAATGGTAGGGTTTGTTAAACACCATGTAATAGACATGTGGAATTTGTTTAGTATAAGCTGTTAGCAGTAGATAAGACAAGAGTGGGTGGATTTTACCTTCTAGATACAAGACCTTAAACTGTTTTTTTAAGTGCCACAGGGTGCTGGCATCTACCAGGTTACCACAGAAAATGATAACAATCCAGGCAGAATTCTCATTTAAATAAGCCACACCAGGTAAGAGCTCGCTATGGTCATGGATTTCTTTTTTCATATTAGTCCACTAATTCCTTATACCTTACTAAGTTCGTCATATTTTACTTAAATCATGCATTTCAGTCATCTGGGTCAAAAACTAGGCTCAGACAAACATTCATTCCCAAACAGATGATTATCTTTTAAATGCTTTAAATAAAAAGGCTAATTTGACAATTACTGAACTCTTATTTTATACCATCTTCACTTGAAAATGAGTTCAGTAATTACTGAGATCCCTGCTAGGAATTACAAAGTATAGAATTCCTTGCTGTAGCTAAGCGTACATAAAACTATGACATGGAATTCACCTAAAAGAGTATCTTCCCTTTTTCTGAAGTGGTGCATCCTTGGACTGGGAAGATACAGAAGTTGGGAATGAGGATGTAGGAGACTTCCCTCTGAAAAAAAGACAGGCTTCTAAGTTTTTTAGGTAAATTCCATTCAATAGTTATATTTATGACAAACTGTAATAGTCTTCTGTATAGCATTTATATACACTATATTTCACATATAAGAAGAAATTAGTAACTGTCTTCTTGTATGCCAGTATTATTTTAAGTTTGTCCTGAATGTGTTTTCTATATAATCTATTTCCTTACTACTCTGTGAAATCCATTTTACTTCCTGATGTTGTTATGTATTGCAGTCTTACCCATGTATGCACTCACTGCTGGAGCTTTCTTACCAGGTCTTCAATGTAAATGGACCCTTCCCTGTTGAGACACTCCTGGTCAACAATCTCAGTAAATTAAAAAAATAAATAAATAAACAAGCATTAGGAGTACTCTGCACTCACCTTCCACACTGGCATTAGGGAAGGCATCACATTTGCTTTCACACTGCTGCATTGATGAAGGTCGATCTTTTTCTAGACAATCACTAGAAGGCTGACCAATATAGGAAAGACACTGCACTGTCCGCATATGTTGTCCAAAGCCACATTGTGCAGTACACTGTATCAAAGAAAGGGAAAAAGCTTTCATGAATTGAGGTAACTAAAATCTAAGTCACAGGGGGTAATATTATTTAAAACAGCAACTGTTCTTGAACAGATCCACACTTGCCTTACACAATTAAAACAGATTGTACAATCTTCCAAGTTTCAGGGCATGCATCACTTTCTTGTTTTAAAAGCATATTAGACAATGGAAAGTTACATTCATGTTAGCCAGACATTCTTTTGTGTTATGTACCAATTCAAATACTGAGAAGAATATCAATAATATTTGTAGAGCAGACTTAAAACTAAACATCAGATCATAAAATACAAAACATTACAATTATTTACTTATTTTACATTTGTTGACTGGGATAGTCCGACTGGATTCATGTCCATTTTCAGCAGAGGCCCAGGTAGAAAAGCTCCAAGATAAGCAGTTAAGATTACAGATACAATATATACAGTGGTTACAGACTTAACAAGTTATTCAAATTCCAAGGTTAGAGATACTCCCAGGTGTAAGATTACAGATACAATATATACAGTGGTTACATACTTAACAAGTTATACAAATTCCAAGGTTAGAGATATTTCTGGGTGTAAATCTGGATTAAGTAACACAACTAAGATAAATTATAGTTATTAACTCATAGTAGAGGAGAGTTAGTCTGGTATGATACATTGACATAGCCAGTTTAGTGTCAAATATTGTTTGAGTCTTATCTTAAATTGACTCAGGGTGGTAAGTAAAGTAATATCAGCTGGGAGTGAGTTCCAGGATCTACCTGCAGAGTTGGCAAAGAGAGAGTCACCGGCTGAGTTATTAATTTTGATAGTCTGAACGTCTGTTAGAAGACTGAAAAGGTCTGGGATTGTTATAGGGGGTGATAATGTTTTTTAGTGCAGGAGTATTTTTCGGATTGTAAAGGATTTTATATGCCATAATTAGTTGGTTATACTGGATCAAACTGGGCAGTTCTAGCCACCTAAGCTGGTTTAGACTGATACAGTGGTGTGTCCTATAAGGCAGACCAGTGGCAAATCTAGCAATGTGGTTGTAGCAGATAGAGAGTTTGTTGAAGACAGACTTGTTTAAATTAGAGAGTAAAGGGGATGCGTATAGAAGAGTTGAAAGTAGGTGAGAGCGAGCTATGGCAATTCTAGCAGGTGGGGTTAAGAAGGCTTTTATCCTGTAAAGTGACCCTGTGTTTTATTGATGGTTTGATTAACATGCAGGTCGAATTTAAGATTGTTATCTATGATAACACCTAGTAGTTTTGTAGAGGTGTCCGGGGAGATTATAATGCCATTATTGGATTTTATGGTAAAGGTAAATGCAGTAGACCTATGAGTTGGTGAGAAATGTAACAGGTTTTTTTATGATTTAAGATCAGACAATGACCAGAAAGCCAGTTTTCTATTATGCTGAAGGTGTTCTGGGTAGCTGACCATAGTTCTGTCTGAGATGTGGCTGAGCAGATCAGGGTGGAGTCGTCAGCGTATTGGATGCAGCTGACTTTTGGGATAACAGTATAAAGGTCATTAATGAAAATGGAGAACAGAAGGGGTCCTAGTATAGAACCCTGGGGTACACCAAGGGAGTTGGGTAGGAGGATAGATAGTTTGTTTTGCCAAAGGAGAGCCTGCTGTCTGCCACTCAGATAAGACTGGAACCACTGAAGGGCTTTAGTATCTAGACAGAATGTCTTCAGGGTGTGGATTAGAAGTTGGTGATCAACCATATCAAATGCCTTGGAGAGATCCAAGAAGAGGGCAGAGAATATGTTATTACTGTTGCGATTAGAAGGCTAGGAGGGCTTAAGTAGTGCTGTGGTGAGGTCGGAAGCCGTGCTGGGAGTCTGCCATAAGGTTATTCTGAATTAGGTGGTGAAACAGTTGTCCATGAATACATTTTTCCATAATCTTGGCAAGTGGAGATAATATAGCTACTGGCCTATAGTTAGATAGTTCAGTAGAGCTACCTCCTTTGTGAAGTGGGATTACATATGATATTTTCCAGATGGTGGGGATTTTGGCTTCTACTATGGTTCGACTGATTAGTATAGAGATGGGGTAAGCAATGGCATCAGCTGCTTTTTGTAGATACTCGGCAGGGAGTAGATCAGCAGAAAGAGTAGCTGGTTTTCATTTTTTGATCAGGGTACAGATAAGTGAAGTGGCAACTGGTTGGAATCTGAATGAGAGTTGGTTACTAGGGGTGGTGTCCTCAGGGCCAGGGGAGCTTGAAGGTAGTTGGCTAGCTAGGGCTTGGATTGTCTCTGTAAAGAATTGGTTAAAACTGTCTGAGACTTCCTCAGGTGGTTTATCAATGGTGGCTGCAGGGGAGAGGGTGGAAGTTTGTCCAGGATGTAGCAGTTTGTTTAAACCTGCCCAAAACATCTGAGGGTTGTTTTGATTTATTTGCTGTAGATTATACTTGTAGTTTTTTTTTTTACATCCCTCTGAGCTACCACCAACTCAAGCAGATGGGAACTCAGTTGAACAACAATGCAGTTGAAAAGTAATTTCTCATATTAGTGTCAGTGGTTCAACAAGCAGTGCACTTGCTTTTGGTGCTTGAAGATTAGAAAGTTGTGACTTCCATTCCCATTCAATGTGAATGGATTCATTGTAAAATTGCAGATACTGCAATGCACCATTAGGGGGTGCTGCATTTCTGAGTATGCCATCCTTCAGATGAGACATTAAACTGAGTTCCGATCTGCTTGAGTTGGTGGCAGCTCAGAAGGATGTAAAAAATTCAGCAGCATCTATTAAAAAGACTATGGGAAGTTCCTCGATGCCCTGGCCAAATTTCCCCTAGTAGTGTAAATATCAACTTGGATGTCTCCTGAAAGGAGTTAACTTAGTCAACAAAGGATAACTAAATAAAATGTAAACAATCGGGATGCACACAGAAATGTTCACATTTTATGAAGAGCTGCATCACATTTCAGCTTATAGGTTCATAGGTTCATAGGTTCATACTAGGCTATCTGCCCGAGGGCATTTATAAGCCTAGCCCATTGTTTTGTGGCTTACGCCACCCCTTTAGTATGGGGAACTATACCCATTATTTTGCTGTGCCTCTGTCGAGCAGTGACACTGAGGTAATTCCTGGGGTATATCTGCGATCTCCCATCCATTGGTCAAGATTTCTCTTGAACAAGGCCAGCGAGGTGCTCTGCCTCACATGTACCGGGATTTTGTTCCACAGCATAGGGAGTCTTTGGGTGATGAATCTATCCCTCCAGCACGTCCTATTAATAGCCGTGTCGAGGTTTAAGTCTCCGCCCTTGTGGCTCTGATGGATCTAGATTTTTGAGGTGAAGCATATTCATCAAATCTGGGTTTGACATGGCCTTGTATGTTAGGCAAAGGTCACCTCTGAGCAGCGCTGAATAGAGCTGGAGTTCTTTCAGTCGGGCAGCATAGGACAGATTTTGAGACCCTTTATCCTTTTGGTGAGGAACTTTGTGGCCTCTCCAGCTGCTGCAAGTGTCGGGTCAGATACATTCCGAATGGGGCATTGTACTCAATCATTGGTCTGATGAGTGATGAGTAAAGGAGACTATGACCTCCTTGATCTAGATGAGAATCCCTTCATGATAAGGTGGGCAATGTAGAAGGACTTCCTAACTACTTTAGCTACATGGGTGTTGAATGACAGACTACTATCAACCTGGGTCCCCAGGTCCCTGATAACTTCTTCTGTGCTCAGTGGATTGCCACCTATTTGGTAGCTAGGTAACCTTGTTTTTCCCGAAGGGTATGACTATGCATTTTGGCATTTAACTTTAGGCCGTGGCTCTGGCACCAGTTATCCGTTTCTGTGAGACCCTTCTGAAGGATATCTGTGTCAGATGTGTTTTCTACTATGGCGCACCGTTTGCAGTCATCTGCAAACTTTGTCAGCCATAACCCTCCTGTGTTTGCTTGTACTTGGAAAAGTAGATGCCAAACAAGAGTGGGCCCAGGACTGAGCCCTGTGGGACACCACTTGTGACAGGCTTTGAGTCTGACATGGCGCCAGCAACTCTGACCCTGTGGGTTCTGTCACTCAGCCAGTTTGCAACCCATCTTGTGATGTATGGGTTAACATTTAAGCTGATGAGTTTTTCAATGATACCCGAGTGGGGTATTGTATCGAGGCCTTAGCCAGATCGAGGTAGGCTGCATGGACTGCCTTTCCTCATCAATGGCTTTGGTGACTGTTTCAAAAGTCAACCAAGTTTAAAAGGCATGATCTGCCTTTGACAAAGCCAAACTGTTGGATCCAAAGTCTGCAAATTCCCTATGTCTTTATTTATGAGGTCCATTATGATCCTCTCCATGGCTTTGCAGATAAGGCTTGTCAAGCTAATGGGCCGGTAATTTCCAGGGTCTGTGGAGGCACCGCCTTTGTGAAGTGGGACCACAGTTGCAGTGCGCCACTCCCTGGATCCAGAGGTAAGACTTTGATTAAACAGCTGTCCTAGCTGTGGGTTTAATTCCTCATTGAGTTCGTGGAGCACACAGCCGGGGACACCATCGGGTCCCATGGATGCTGTGTTGATTGCTCTGGAGAGAGCAGTTCTCACTTGGACGCAAGAGATGTCTGGGGGGCTACACTCATTTGGTATAGATATCTCTCCTTTTGGGGAAGTTTGCACTGAACCTGTCAGCCAGTATGTTGGCAATGTCTGTAGGATCAGTAATCTTCACATCATTTTGAACTAGTTCTGAGCATATCTGGGAGTTTCCTCCTAGGTTTCTAACATAGCTAAAGAAGGCCTTATGATTGTCTTTTGAGTCTTTAGCTATTTTTCTCAAATTTGCTTTGGATGATTTTATGAGAGCTCTTAGTTTTTACTTATAGTGATCAAGGGTGTCTTACCTTTTAAGGATTTTGCTCTATCTTGTAGTAGCTTCCTTCTTTTGTTGTAGAGTTTGTTTATGGCTGGGGTCCACCAGACTGGACGCTGCCTTTGGTACAAAGAGTCTTTGTTTTGCTTGGGATTGCCTTATCCATGCAGTCCTGCAGGTGCTGGTAGAAGGCGTTTGTAAGTGATTCAGCGGCTTGAGTATTGTTTTCCGGGCCTGAAAGGAGACCACACTAGATTTTAGAAGTGTGAAGTCGGCTTTTGAGAAGTTCTTTACTGTGGTCTTTTTTATTTCAGGTGGGGTGGGATGAGGACCTCCAGCGAGATTAGTTTGTGATCTGATCTCACCAGTGAGGGTATACTTCCGGTGTTGAACATTGTGCTCCCATGTTCGTGATGATGAGATCAAGTATGTTATCTCCTCTTGTGGGAGTGGTGACTAGTTGTTCCATGGCATTTGAGTTTATGAATTCCAGGAACTTTTGGGCTAGGGTGTTTGGGCTTGAGTAGTGTTCCCAGTCTATATTAGGGTAATTGAAGTCACCTAGTATGATGGTGTTTGGTGATACATTTATCCCCTCTAGTGTTTTCAGGAAGGAAATGTGAGTTTCCTGAGTTTGTGAGGGTGGCCTGTAACATGCTACAATTTGCAGAGCAGTCTTGCCTATGGTTAATTGCACCTGGATGGTCTCCGATGCATCGTGTGTTGTCACCAGTCTTGAGGTGTGGGTGTCCTTGATGAATATGGATACCCCCCCTCCTTTCTTGGTATTGTCCGGATTTTGGGGATGATATGAGGTAAAACCTAATAGCGCTGGGGTGCTCTCAGGAGCCTTGAACCAGGTTTCTGTCACAGCACAGACATCGATGTTCTCCATACTGAGAAGGGCCTCGAGTGCATGCATTTTGAGATTTAGACTTCTGGCATTGAGCAGCATTACCCTTAGTTTTTTCCTTTTGTGTTCTAGGGTGGTAGGTTTAGAATTTGAGCCTTGCCTAAAAAGGCACTATGGGGGTGGCAAGAGCCTTTGCCAATATCCGAATCCCAGGGTGACAGGTGCAAGCCGGCGTGGCTTGTCCAGCATGTCATCCCAGGCAGACAGATACTGGATCCTCTTTGAATGACACCAGTGTTTAAGCCAATTGTTAAAGCTGATCATCTTATCTCTGTATTGTGGCATCATTCTTGGTGAAGGTAGGATACTGCTCAAGGTCAGGGTCATACCTGCCTGGGCTACATAATCAGAGAGCTCCTCAATGTCTCTTTTCATGTAGTCCAAGGAGCTCAGGTCGTTTACACCAGCGCGGGCAAGGACTGAGTCATATTTGTACCTGCTGTGGAGAGACCTGAGTGCTTGCGTTATGTGGCGGATTCTAGCGCCCGACAGGCAGCTTACTGTGACCTTCTCCTTACTCAGTCTGGTGAGCGGGACATCAGTGTGTCTGACTATGGAGTCACCAATGACTAGTGTGTCTGGCATTGTGTTTGGCCTTAAGGGCTGTGACTGTTTGACACTCTGACTGTGAGGTCTATGTGTTTCGGGTGTTGTGTTCTGAGGTGGTGGTTGTTTGGGTGTCTGCTTTGGTGGCCTCTGCTGTTTTGGTAGATTTTTGATCAGGGCCTCCGAGTATGTCTTTGTGTGTTTATGTGTATGATTTGAGGTTGTAATGGTACTATGTGAGACTGGGTCTATAGTGTGTGTGGTAACCTTCTCCTCCTGACTGGTCTTGCCAGTCCTATGTTGAGAGAGCTCAGCCTCCAGTTTGGCCGTATAGTTGCATCTCTCGCATGTATTTGTGTTTTGTGGGAGGAGGAAAGGGTTGTCTGTGTACATGAGGCAACTGAAACATTGCCTCAATATTCCCAGGTTCACCAGCTGAGCAGGAGAGGACACTAGCAACTGATCCCTCGACATGCTAGAAGGGTAGACGAAAAACTTTAAAAAAACTTGGCGGGGGACGTGGGTGACCGAGAAATGGGGGTTGCCTTTTGGGGTACTATCTATGAAAAGAGTGCCGTATCAAGGTAATAAGTACTGTAGGAGCAAGTGCTAGGTTTAATAGATAGAGAATAGTCTACTTGGAGTCAAGTAGAGTTGATCTTTGTAGTTATAGGGTACGCTGATTTGATCAGTAGTATAGTTCGAGGAAGGTAGTTTTAAGGGAAAATTTGAAGAGTGGACTTTAGGTAGCCCGAATAGTTTAAACCTGCTTAACCGGCACTGCCCTAGTGTGCAACAGTGGCAGCTCCGCGCTAAATCGCTCTAAATCGTTATACCAGGGGGCTGGAAAAAGCTAGAAACTGGCCCAAAACGACCAATAAACTACTAGTTACTGGCTGAAACCTCACAAAGCTGGACAAAAGGCTTCATATATTGCTTTACATGTTATATGTCAAAAAAATTCAAATATCTGAATCAACAGTTATGCTTTTCTGTAGAACTGCTCCAGGTTAATACTGTTACATGAAGTGCTATGACATTTCATGAGAATGTCACAAAACAGAATTATAGAGTGTCAAATGCAAATAACAGACACTTCTCCCTGATGATCCTGCATGCAGACCCCAAAGTCTTACTTTAAGGCTAGCTATATGCCAACCCTGAAAACACACACAGCCAGTCACTCGTGAAAACTCCTGAGTAACACAGAAGACTGAAATATGTAGGTCAGAACTTATTCAAAAGGAACCTCAGCCACTTTACATTCAGTGAGGTGTAGGAAAGACTATCAGGACCCCTACAGTATAGAAAGATATGGAACCTCATTGCACAGCTATTCGAGACCAGTAAGAATGAGTCATCTTACTAATACAGTAGTAAAGAAGACAAGCTACCAAGAATTCGTTCAGCCCTTTTTCAATGAGCAATGCTTAAAAAATGTATCTCATTTTAGCAATAACTCATTGTTCTGTATTACAGAATGATAACCTTGTCAACTCTTGGTTGCTAGTAACAGAAGATCAGTACAACTGTCATTTTTATAAACCAGTCTACTTTCAACAACTTATTTTGCTGTCTAATGACCAATGCTACATCTTAAAATGAGAATTATACAATGATGCATCATGGTTATTCAAAAATTAGTACGCTGATTGGACAGCCCAAACAGCATGCCCATTGTAAATTGAACACTTACCAATATAAAAAAGTCTGCCCACTAAAGTATCGTTGAGCTGTAATATCTCTCAAATGAATACATTTTCACAGAATGTCCAGATTTGTGCCTCATATTTTTGGTTTATTCCTCATAAAATTTGTGGTTTTATGACAAATCGCTGAGGAGTTAAGTCACTAAATAATGACACACGTTTGAGTTTCAGACTTCATATCCTTCAGATAATGCACTCTAACAAAAACTGTATTATTTTAGCAGCTTTCTAAGTCTATAAGAGCAACATTTACAATCTGTCCCTTTTGGGGGCCTTTGTTACCCATTTAAGGCTTTGTCCAAATGTCTTGAGCTAAAAGGCTGAGAGGTCCAAATCCAAGAAAAATCAGATACGTTTTGAAAGACTAAAGACTAAAGAAACACCTGATTTGTCTACCTGTTCCAGGGACCTAAATATGGTCTGCAAATTAAACAGGACATGCTGGAGGGACAGATTTTATCTCCCAGCGACTTCTGCATCTTTGGAACAGTCTACTAATTCATGTGAAACAGAGCACCTCTATGACACTGTTCAAGAGGAACCTGGATGAGTGGATGGGGCACTGTAAATTCTTACCAGGGATAGCACCCACAACCCTCCTGGAAATGTACAGTTATCACTAAATGCATTCTTAGGTATTGACTAGCATTTTCATGGTATTACATTGGGATGAAATGGCTAGGCTTAAAATAACCTCTGGGTCGAAAGCCTAGTAATCTCCTATGATCCTTGTATTTCTGCCCAGTCCCATATGCATGCACAGTACAAAAAAAATGCAGAACAGGAAAAAATGCAGAGGAACACTATGGTGCCATTACACAAACACATTATTTACGAAAGGTAACTAATTTCTTTCTTAAATAATGCCATAACTGCAATAACTGGCTCATAGGTGTGGGTGTATGAGGATTTACCCACATCCACTCATCATTTATTGCTTAATTTACACAACTTTCATCACTATATACAAACAGTTTGAATATGTACGTCAGCACAATGACTATAACAATTCATACTACAGGGGGTATCACTGAGTACAATTTCAAGACACTGATGACTAAATAGTTTAAAATGCAGGCATAGAAATTTTGCAACAGATGAATAATGCTTAACCTTCCCAGTCTGTCAGATTTCAAATCAGTTCATTAAGCTGTCGTTTTATTTTGCATTGATTGTCATATTGAAAATTCTAAACACTCATGCATTACATTTCTTTGTTTCAGATTACTTATTTTTCTGTTTCCATTTTGACCTGATACCACACCCCCTCTGGGAAATAAAAAGATTTGCTTCTAAAACCCAGATATTTCAAAGCATAAACCAGTCTTTACTTAGGAAATGCTGATGAGCTGCAATAACAATGAAACACGTCCACATCTACTAGAGTCTGACATTTTGGCTTGAATACATTATTGAAAACACATGAGTAACTGTGCATTTTTGAGCCATTGCACTGAAGCAATTCAGTTTTATAGGGTGATTTATATATTTCCTATAAAGCTTTGAAAACTTAGAACTGCTCTACTTTCAATCTAAACAGTCTATTCTCTATCTGAAAAGCCCAGCACTTGCTCCTAAAGCATTTTTACACAGGTAAAGCACTCTTAAATAAAAAGAAAGCACTACATCCACCTACAATCCCCTTGAGTACCCATTTCCCTATAGGTCCTTTCTGACTCAGTTACACAGCAATCCCTTACACTATTCTAGCATGTCGAAGGGTCAATTACTGGCGTCCTCTCCAGTTCAGCTGGTGAATCTGGGAATCTTGAGGCAATGTTACAACTGCCTCATGTACACAGACAACCCTCTCCTCCTCCCAACAAATACAAATATATGTGAGAGATGCAACTATACAGCCAAACTGGAGGCTGAGCTCCCTCGACTCAGTACTGGCAAAATCAGTCAGGAGGAGAAGGTAACCACACACACCACAAACCCAGTCTCACATAGACCTATCACAACTACAAACCAAACACATAAACACACAAAAACATACTTGGAGGCTCTAATTAAAAATCTACCAAAACAACAGAGGCCTCCAAAGCAGACATCCAAGCAACCACTACCTCAAAACATAGCACATGCAACACATAGTTCACAAAGTCAGTGTGCCAAACAGTCACAGCCCTTAAGGCCAAACAACATGCCTGATACACTTGTAATAGGTGACTCCATAGTCAGACACATTGACATCCCGCTCACCAGACTAAACAAGGAAAAGGTTACAGTAAGCTGCCTGTCGGGTGCTAAAATCCGCCACATAACACAAGCACTCAGGTCACTCCAAAGCAAGTACAAATATGACTCAGTCATTGTCCATGCTGGTGTCAATGACCTGAGACGTACCTCCCTGGACTACATGAAAAGAGACATAGAGGAGCTCTCTGATTATGTAGCCCAGGCCGGTATGATCCTGATCCTGAGCAGCATCTTACCCTCACCAAGAATGATGCCACAGTACAAAGACAAACCAATCAGCTTTAACAACTGGCTCAATTACTGGTGTCATTCTAAGGGGATCCAATGTCTGTCTGCTTGGGATGGCATGCTTGACAAGCCATGCTGCTTTGCAAGGGACGGCTTGCACCTGTCACCCCTGGGCTTCCGGATATTGACCAAGGCTCTTGCCACCCCCATAGTGCCTTTTTTAGGCAAGGCTCAAAAGACA
The DNA here is from genome assembly GCF_019279795.1 of Protopterus annectens. Classification (NCBI taxonomy): domain Eukaryota; kingdom Metazoa; phylum Chordata; order Ceratodontiformes; family Protopteridae; genus Protopterus; species Protopterus annectens. The sequence continues at coordinate 1,980,502,203 of NC_056729.1, read as the reverse complement.
AACCCACATCCCTAGAAAACACAAGTGGAAAAAAACTAAGGGTAATGCTGCTCAATGCCAGAAGTCTAAACCTCAAGATGCACGCTCTCAAAGCCCTCCTCAGTATGGAGAACATCGATGTCTGTGCAGTGACTGAAACTTGGTTCAAGGCTCCTGAGAGCACCCCAGCTCTACCAAGTTATACCTCATATCATGCTTTTCGGCCTCAAAACTTGGACCGAACCACAAAAGGAGGGGGATTATCCATATTCATCAAAGATACCCACACCTCCAGGTTAGTGGCAACGCACGAAGCATCGGAGACCATCCATGTGCAACTAACCGTAGGCAAAACTGCCCTACAGTTTGTAGCATGCTACAGACCACCCTCTCAAACTCAGGAACCCCATTCAGCCTTCCTGAAGACACTGGACAGTATGAATGTCTCTCCAAATACCATTATATTGGGAGACTTCAACTACCCAAACATAGACTGGGAGCATTACTCAAGCCCCAACACCCTAGCCCAAAGGTTCCTAGAATTCATAAACTCAAATGCGATGGAACAACTAGTCACCACTCCCACAAGAGGAGATAATATACTAGACCTGATCATCACAAACATGGGGACACAATGCTCCACACCGGAAGTATACCCCTCATTGGTGAGATCAGACCATAAATTAATCTCACTGGAAATCCACATCTCGCCCCCACCCCCAGCACAAGTGACCACAGTGAAGAATTTCTCAAAAGCTGACTTCGCACTTCTTAAGACTGAAGTGGTATCCTTCAAGGCCCCTGGGCCAGTGGAAACCACAGCCCACACCACTGAATCCTTTATAAATGCTTTCTACGGACACCTTCAAGAATGCATGGATCATGCAATCCCAAATAAAACCAAGACCCATTCCCCCAAAGGCAGGCGTCCTGTCTGGTGGACCCCAGCCATTAACAAGCTTTACAACAGGAGGAGGAAGCTACTACATGACAGAGCAAAATCCCCAAAAGGGAAGGCATCTCTGATGAGTACTAGCAAAAAACTACGATCACTCATAAAATCATCCAAGGCCAACTTTGAGAGAAAAATCGCAAAAGACACTAAAGACAATCACAAGGCCTTCTTTAGTTATGTTAGACACCTGGGTGGAAACTCCCAGATATGCTCAAATACACTGAACCCACAGACATTGCCAACATACTGGCAGACAGGTTCAGTGCAAATCCCCCCCCCCCCAAAGGAGAAATATCTATCCCAGCAGAGTGTAGCCTCCCTGACATCTCAGATGCCCAGGTGAGAGCTGCCCTCTCCAAAGCTAAAAACACAGCATCAATAGTACCAGACGGTGTCCGGGTTGTGTGCTACATGAACTCCAAGAGGAACTAAACCCGCACATAAGGCTGCTGTTTAATCTTAGCCTTACTACAGCATACGTACCCAAAGAATGGCGTACAGCAACAGTGGTCCCACTCCACAAAGGAGGTGCTTCTACGGACCCTGGAAATTACCGCCCCATAAGCTTGACAGGCCTGGTCTGCAAAGCTATGGAGAGGATCATTATGGAACTCATAAACAAAGACATTGGGGATCTACAGACACTGGATCCTACCCAATTCGGCTTTGTCAAGGGCAGATCCTGCCTTTTGAACCTGGTCAACTTTTTTGAAACAGTCACTAAGGCCATTGATGAGGGTAAGGCAGTTCACACAGCCTACCTTGATCTTGCAAAAGCCTTCGACACAATACTCCACTCGGGCATCACAGACAAGCTCACCAGCTGAAATGTAAACCCATATGTCATAAGATGGGTTGCAAACTGGCTCAAGGACAGAACCCACAAGGTCAGAATTGCTGGAGCCATGTCAGACTCTAAGCCAGTCTGGCGGTGTCTCACAGGGCTCGGTCCTGGGACCCCTCTTGTTCGGCATTTATTTTTCCGAGGTGCAAGCAAACATAGGAGGATTCTGGCTGACAAAGTTCGCAGATGATGGCAAACTGGGCGCCATAATTGATACTCCAGTGGACACAAGCATCCTTCAGAAAGGCCTCATAGAAACGGATAACTGGTGCCAGAGCCATGGCCTTAAACTGAACGCCAAAAAATGTATAGTCATACCCTTTGGGAAAAACAGTACCACAAATTACCACATAGGTGGTAATCCATTAAGTACGGAAGAAGTAATCAGGGACCTAAGGACCCAAGTTGACAGTAACCTCTCATTTGACACTCACATTGCCAAGGGGGTTAGGAAGACCTTCTATATTACCCACCTTATCATGAAAGGATTCACATCTAGATCAAGAGAGGTCATTGTGCCCCTATACTCTTCCCTTATCAGGCCCATAATTGAGTACAATGCCCCATTTGGGATGTACCTTACCCGACACCTGCACCAGTTAGAAAGACCCCAAAAGTACCTCACCAAGAGGATCAAGGGTCTCAAACATATGTCATATGCTGCCCGGCTAAAGAAACTCCAGCTCGATTCAGTCGCATACCGCCTACTCAGAGGCGATCTATGCCTGACGTACAAGGCCATGTCCAATCCGGAATTAATGGACATGCTCCACCTCAGAAAATCCAAATCCACCAGAGCCACGAGAGCGAGAGATTTGAACCTCAACACAGAAATAAATAGGACGTGCTGGAGGGACAGATTCATAACCCAGAGGCTCCCTACACTCTGGAACAAAATCCCAGTCCATGTTAGGCAGAGCCCTCACTGACTCTCTTCAAGAGAAATCTTGACAAGTGGATGGGAGATCGTAGGTTTACCCCGGGGGTCATCTCTGTGTCACTACTAGACAGAGGCACAGTAAACTAAACCCTAAATGGGCATAGTATTCTGATTCCAAGGGGTGGCGAAAGCCACACACACTCTGGCTAGGCTTATAAATGCCCTAGGGCAGATAGCCTAGTATGAACCTATGAACCTATGAAAAGGTTTGCAATCTTTTTATACAGATTTGTGGATTTCTTTGTTCATAGGTTCATACTAGGCTATATGCCCTAGGGCATTTATAAGCCTAGCCAGAATGTGTTTGGCTTTCACCACCCATTTTAAATTTATTTTGCTATGCCCTTTTTCGAGGTTAGTATACTGTGCCTCTGTCTAACAGTGACACAGAAGTGATACCCAGGGTAAACCTACAATCTCCCATCCACTCATCAAGATTCCTCTTGAAGAGAGTCAATGAGGGACTCTGCCTAACCTGGACAGGGATTTTATTCCAGAGTGAAGGGAGCCTCTGGGTTATGAATCTGTCCCTCCAGCATGTCCTATTTATTTCAGTGCTGAGGTTCAAGTCTCTCGAGCACGCAGCTCGATGGGATTTGGATTTTCTGAGGTGCAGCATGTCCATTAATTTCGGGCTGGACATGGCTTTATACGTCAGGCACAGATCGCCTCTGAACAGGCGGTATGCCACTGAGTAGAGCTGGAGTTTCTTTAACCGGGCAGCATATGGCATCTGTTTGAGCCCTTTGATCCTCTTGGTGAGGTACTTTTGGGGTCTTTCCAGTTGCTGCAGGTGTCTGGTAAGGTACATCCGAAAAGGGGCATTGTACTCAATTATGGGCCCGATGAGGGATGAGTAAAGAGGCACGATGACCTCCCCTGATCTAGATGTGAATCCCTTCATGATTAGGTGGGCTATATAAAATGTTTTTCTAACCACTTTGGCCACGTGGTTGTCAAATGAGAGACTGCTATCAACTTGGGTCCCTAGGTCCCTAATTACTTCTTCTGTACTTAATGGATTACCACCTATGTGGTAATTTGTGGGCACTTTGTTTTTGCCAAAGGGGATGACTATACACTTTTGGCATTTAGTTTGAGGCCATGGCTCTGGCACCAGTTGTCTGTTTCTATGAGGCCCTTTTGGAGGATGCTTGTGTCGGCTGGAGAGTCGATTATGGCACCCAGTTTGCAGTCATCTGCGAACTTGGTCAGCCACAGTCCTTCCGTGTTGGCCTGTACCTCCGAGAAATATATACCGAACAAGAGAGGTCCCAGGACTGAGCCTTGTGGGACACCACTTGTAACTGGTTTGGAGTCTGACATGGCTCCAGCAATTCTAACCATGTGGGTTCTGTCCTTGAGCCAGTTTGCAATCCATCTAGTGACATAGGGGTTTATATTTAAGCTGGTGAGCTTATCTATAATGCCCGAGTGGGGTATTGTATCGAGGCTTTTGAGGTCCAGGTAGGCTGTGTGACCACCTTCCCTCACAATGGCCTTGGTGACTGTTTCAAAGAAATCAACCAGGTTTAAGAGGCAGGATCTGCCCTTAACAAAGCCGAACTGGGTAGGATCCAGTGTCTGTAGGTCCCCAAAATCTTTATTTATGAGGTCCATGATGATCCTTTCCATAGCTTTGCAGACCAAGTTAGTCAGGCTTATAGGCTGGATAGTTTCCAGGATCCGTTGAGGCACCACCTTTATGGAGAGGGACGACTGTTGCTGTACGCCACTCTTTGGGCACATATCCTGTAGTAAGGCTGAGGTTGAACAGTAGTTTTATGTTTGGGTTTAGCTCTTCTTGGAGTTCATGTAGGACGCAGCCCAGGACATCATCTGGTCCCATTGATGCTGTGTTTTTTGCTTTGGAGAGGAAGGCTCTTACCTGAGCATCTGAGATGTCAGGGGGGCAGCACTCTGCTGGGATAGATATTTGCCCTTTTGGTTGGGAGGGGTGGGGGGGGAGAAGTTTGCACTGAACCTGTCAGCTAGGATGTTGGCAATGCCTGTGGTTTCAGTGTATTTTTTGTCATTTTGGACTAATTCTGAGCATATCTGGGAATTACCACCCAGGTTTCTAACATAACTAAAGAAAGCCTTGTGATTATCCTTAGTGTCCTGTGCAATTTTTCTCTCGAAGCTGGCCTTAGACAATTTTATGAGTGCCTGTAGTTTTTTGCTAATACTGATCAGTGATGCCTTCCTTTGGGATTTTGCTCTATCATTTAGTAGCTTCCTCCTTCTATTGTATAGTTTGTTTATGGCTGGGGTCCACCAGACAGGACGCCTGCCTTTGGAGGATTGGGTCTTGGTTTTATTTGGGATCGATGATCCATGCATTCCTGAAGGTGTTCATAGAATGCATTTATAAAGGATTCTGCGGTCTGGGCAGATTTTCCCCAGGCCCGGGGCTTTGAAGGATTCCACCTCGGTTTTGAGGAGTGTGAAATTTGCTTTAGAGAAGTTTTTCACTGTGGTTTTCTGGGCAGGGTGGGGTCGGGATGTGAATATCCAGTGAGATTAGTTTATGGTCTGATCTTACCAGTGAGGATACACTTCTGGTCTGGAGCATAGAGTCCCCATTTTGGTGATGATCAGTTCCAGTATGTTTTCCTCTTGTGGGAGTGGTAACAAGTTGTTCCATAGCATTTGAGTTTATAAATTGTAGGAACCTTTGGGCTAGGTGTTGGAGCCAGAGTAATGCTCCCAGTCTATGTTTGGGTAGTTGAAGTCGCCCAATATAATGGTGTTTGGAGAGACCTTCATATTTTCCAGTGTTCTCAGGAAGGCCGAGTGGGGTTCCTGGGTTTGGGAGGGTGGTCTGTAGCAGGCTATAAACTGGAAGGCAGTTTTACCCACTGTTAGTTGCACATGGATAGTCTCTGATGCTTCGTGCTTTGCCACCAATCTGGAGGTGTGGGTACCTTTGTGGTTCGGTCCAAGTTTTGGGGCCAAAAAGTATGGTATGAGGTATAATCTGGTAGTGCTGGGGTGCTCTCGGGAGCCCTAAACCAGGTTTCTGTTACTGCACAGATATCGATGTTCTCCATGCTAAGGAGAGTTTAGAGTGCATCTTGAGGTTTAGACTTCTGGCATTGAGTAGCATTACTCTTAGTTTCTTATCTCTTGTGATACCTATGGAGGTGGGTTTGTCTTTTGAGCCTTGCCTAAAAAAGGCACTATGGAGGTAGCAAGAGCCTTTGCCAATATCCGAAAGCCCAGGGGTGACAGGTGCAAGCCGTCCCTAGCGAAGCATCGGCTTGGGTCTTGGGTTGTGGCAGGGTCATTCTGACTATGTGTTCTAAGTGCCTGCTTGGGGATGTTTTACTTCACTGATAGTAATACAGCAATTTTCTCATGTTATTAAAATGTTCACTTTTCTAGGTCTATTTTCATTTTACTTTGTCCTTTGAATTTCTGAAACATTTAGGGTAAATATCCCCCAGGTACTTCTAGACCAAGCCAACTGCCTCTCTATTCTGGAAACTCCTGAAGAGAATAAGTTTGATTCTGAAACTGGGATGATTGCCAATCTCCCTGACCTGAAGAGAGGGACAAGTTAATAATAAAGAAGTACAGTTGTGTAAGTAAAAGTACCATGACAGCAGATAACAGAATGACCACTGCTGCAGTAGCCTTACCTACATGGGTTATATCTTGCCAATGATATAACAACTGTAAAGCTTCCAAAACTTAAGGGCACCTTCAACATGCCAAAAATGTTTGGAAGCTCGAGCTGAGCTGACTAAAAGACAAGTTTGGGTGCCAAGCCCTTCACAGCTTTCCTGCCAACAAGAAAGGATGGCTGAGTCCTAAAAGGCAATGTGAGGAAGAGCAAAAAAGTAACTAACCCCACCCTAGCATAAACAACACACCAAAAAAAAAAAGATAGATGGATGGGAGGGAGCAGCTACAGTAGCAGTGATCATTCAAACATTTACTGTTATAAGCTTACTTACACAACTGTAGCCCAGGTAGAAAGGTCCTTGCAAAGCCTGATCTAGACCCAGAGATGGAATTGCACTTATAGTGCTTTGTAAAAGTATGTACATAGGACCAAGTAGCAGCTTCTAGAATGCTTCTGGCATACAACCCTTTCCAAAAATCTGTAGATGAAGCCAAGAGATGACACGCTGTGGTCGCATTCCATGATGAGGTTCCTTCTTTTAGTCTGTGCTCAGATATGTTTAACTTTTGGTTCTGATTAGCCCTGTATTGATGTTCATAGTGTTGCCAACTTTGTTGCATTAGGATGTGTAATTGTTCCCTGTTAGCATCAGGGATAGCACATTTGTTTGGATCTCACAGCAGGGGTACAATGTTTGAGCAGTTTGCTATGTTATCCTTGGATTTTCTTGATTTTAGAGATTGTAATAGCAGAAAGGTGGAATCCTAGCTGTAGGTCCACCTAAGAGAGCACCATTTCATGTGTGGTGGTACATTTGGAATTTTGGACTGGTATTGAGAGGTGAGGCGAAATTTCCGCATTTCCCATTATTTGGTGATCTTAAGATTCGGTGAGCTTCCTTCGGCTGTCGTTGGTTCTCTTAAGATTCTGCTTGTATTTCTTGCGGTACAAATTTGCTTACTGGAGTTTATGAGTGCCAGCTTCACGCTAAAGTTTTGATACGGTCCATGAATATGGCTTTTTTTGTCTGTGTGGTATGCCTGTCCTTTAACAATGGCCTTTCAAAATGGTTACTTTTGTTCCCAGTTTTGACTCGATTTATTAGTTGTGGCAGGTGAAGTGATCCTGTGTCCAAATCTTCCTGTTTTCCTGCCCTGTGCCCCCACAGTCTGAGCGGCTGTGGTATGGCTGGCTTGTCTGCCGAAAGTAGCCTTGGGATTCTGGAAGCCTAGCCCATAGGAAGCCTGTTTTAAGCATGGAATTTGATTGCAATCTTAAGGTTTGAGGGTCATATTCTTTAGTTCTATGCTGTAGTTTCTGATCAAATGCCAGATTATGCATGTGCCAGCACCCAAGGCCTGCATATTTCTGCTGTTAACTTTTGATTGTTTCTAATTAAGTGAAGGTATTTGTTTTTCAAGGTCCTGTTTTACTAGATTGGTAAGAACCTCTTCTTGTTTGGAGCTTTCACCTTGACTTTTGTAAATTGAGTTATCGTGTGCTTTGTATAAATGACATGTAAATCTGGTTATTCTTTGTGACCTGTAAAGTCAGTCCCAGTATGGTAAATTTGAGTTTACCCTGTGTATGATGTCCCATTTGAAGAAAGGTTTTTGCCTAGAGAAGCCTAATGGCATGGAGGATATAGTTCTGGTCTGCAAGAAATCTGGTACGTGGATGGTTATGGGGCGTGAGTACTGCCTTGGAGGCTGGTACAGCCAACTCCGTTGCCAGCATCGAAGAAGTGCTTGGGCACCATTTTGAATTTTGGGACAAAGGTGTTTGGGGAGGCAGAATGTCTCAACTTTTTGATCTGAAATAGTTATGTGAACCTTCTTGCTTTCTCATTTTTCCAACTGAGTTTGTACAATACTGATGGACTTAGCCTCGTCTTTGAATTGGAGGAGATTGGATTCCTCTTGTGTAAGTTCAAGCGAAACCGTAACCTTATGCTGTCTGAAAAGCCCTGTTTTTTAGGAATGCAGTTCTTGAAATAGTTATTTCCGCTAGGACCTATTTTTCCAAGTAGGATTTAGGATAGTCAGGTTTGTATGGATGCAGAACTGTGTTGTCCTCTGTTTACCTACGGTCCTCTGAGGACTCTGGAGCCTTCTGCCCGGACTGATTGCCTCCCCTTTGAAATTTTGTGATAGGAAAGGACCATTTGGCGGCATTCCTAGACCTTGGGGTTACCTGAAATTAGAGTGAACAGTTTCCTGTCTCCATATCTTCTACTGCGGGCGGTACAATGATTGCTTATCCATAGGAGCATCAGCAACTAGCTTAAATGTCGGTAAGCTTGCCTTTAGCATGAGCTTCTAAACTGGCATCATGGGTTAAAAACTGTTCTGCTCGACGCCTTTAAGGAATGAGTACCAGAATCTTACATTCGAAACATGCTAGAAAGAATTAAGAGGTTAATTTGTTAACTGATCTAAGCTCTTGATGTATATTGAACTGACATTAAAGCAGTAGAGAGCCTGAGTTACTTTTACCCTGGTCTATGCCAGTTCTTTAGAAGGAACGTATTTGAATGAGCTTCTGCCTGGGACCTGGAATAAAGATTCGGTGGGTGGGCCTTTAAGCGTTAGTATTGGCATCCGTAAAATGCGGTTTGAAGGGGACCGGCTAAGAATCGGCCACAGCACTATGAAGACACACCACCAAGAGAACAGGAGGAACAAGGTAAACTCTGGGAGGCGTTCTAAACGTCTCAGTTGAAAATCCTGTTGCTGCATTTGTATGTTGGTTTCCAAAGAATTTTATGGTGGGAAGCAGCGGAATGATTTTCAGCATAGAATCTTCAAAATTGGATGGAGCCTTGCGTTAGTCTATGGATCAGAGATCATTGGACACTGCCGGTCCCGCAACTCTCCTAGGGCAAGGCCTGGCTGGGTGATTGAGTCCTCTGATATGAATTAATTCGCAAGGAAGTTTGAAACAAAAGGGCTGGTTCTGGGGTTTTAAACATGTTAGTATCTGGTCTTTGCCCTGCGAAGGCCTTTAATGGCTGGGCTGGAGGCCTAACACAGGTGCTTAGAACTCCAAGGGAATCGTGTCTGAAGCATGAAGACCACCGTGTGTAAAATCTTGGGTGATTCAATTGTACGAGGAGCCTAGTTTATAAGGTTCAGTTACTTTGTCAGTTTTGTTCTGCGAAACCAAAACCAGTTGCTACCATGGTTCGCGAAACCTGGCCAAGATAACGCTGTAACTGCATTGGCAGTTGGTAGCGGAGGATCCGAGCAGTGAGCAACGAAGAAAATTTCGGCAATCCTCAGGCCTCCTGGGAAGATAGCCAAAAGGATGTAGGAGGGCCTAAAACACCATAAAGGAATCTTTAATAGTATTTGATCCCACAGGTTAAACATTATTAATTTTTAACGTGCAAAGCATCCCCACGGTCTAGCAGGTTTAAAGTCTTGAAGTCTAAATAATCTCTGGATCGACGACTTGCTAAATTTACATGGACCAAGAAGACTGGGAAAATGTCGGCTGAGCTTTCCAAAAACAGAGATGACGGTGAAGTCGACTGAAGCGGCAGTTTGGAATGGCGATGAAGTGCCTACACAGACAAGGCCTAGCGAAGCATCGGCTTGGGTCTTGGGTTGTGGCAGGGTCATTCTGACTATGTGTTCTAAGTGCCTGCTTGGGGATGTTTTACTTCACTGATAGTAATACAGCAATTTTCTCATGTTATTAAAATGTTCACTTTTCTAGGTCTATTTTCATTTTACTTTGTCCTTTGAATTTCTGAAACATTTAGGGTAAATATCCCCCAGGTACTTCTAGACCAAGCCAACTGCCTCTCTATTCTGGAAACTCCTGAAGAGAATAAGTTTGATTCTGAAACTGGGATGATTGCCAATCTCCCTGACCTGAAGAGAGGGACAAGTTAATAATAAAGAAGTACAGTTGTGTAAGTAAAAGTACCATGACAGCAGATAACAGAATGACCACTGCTGCAGTAGCCTTACCTACATGGGTTATATCTTGCCAATGATATAACAACTGTAAAGCTTCCAAAACTTAAGGGCACCTTCAACATGCCAAAAATGTTTGGAAGCTCGAGCTGAGCTGACTAAAAGACAAGTTTGGGTGCCAAGCCCTTCACAGCTTTCCTGCCAACAAGAAAGGATGGCTGAGTCCTAAAAGGCAATGTGAGGAAGAGCAAAAAAGTAACTAACCCCACCCTAGCATAAACAACACACCAAAAAAAAAAAAGATAGATGGATGGGAGGGAGCAGCTACAGTAGCAGTGATCATTCAAACATTTACTGTTATAAGCTTACTTACACAACTGCAGCCCAGGTAGAAAGGTCCTTGCAAAGCCTGATCTAGACCCAGAGATGGAATTGCACTTATAGTGCTTTGTAAAAGTATGTACATAGGACCAAGTAGCAGCTTCTAGAATGCTTCTGGCATACAACCCTTTCCAAAAATCTGTAGATGAAGCCAAGGCCCTCGTACAGTGGACCTTGACACTGCTGGAATAGTTTTGTTGTGGTGAGTATAACAAATTGTAGTTGCATTAGACAACCATTTGGAAATAGTCTGCATTGCAATAGGTTGCCCCTTCTTCTTATGCTCACAAGAAAAAAGCAAGTGATCCGAAGATATGAAAGATTTAGTTCTGTGAAGGAGTCTTCATCACTTCATCAAACTGTCACTTCTACGAACAGCATTTCATCGAAAATGGTGATCATCGAATTCCCCTCATGTGAGGGGCTAAGCCCCCCCCCCCACTAATTATATATATCAACTCCGAGATCGCACTACAGTGGGGAAAGGGCAAATTTCCCGATCCTCACTGTACTGCAATCTCAGTATGAACATTTTGACGAATGGCATGTTTGATGTAATTCACTGAAAATGCTGTCAGATGAACTGATAAGGATTGATTTGATAAGTAGCTCTGTCAAAACAGTACTTGAGCTGCCTCTGGACATCCAAGGTAAGGAGTAGCCTTTTTCCTTCATTTTTGACTTCAGGAAAGAAAACTGGGAGATAGACAGTTTTGTTTAAAATAAACTTGAATGTCACTTTAGGCATAAAAGAAGGATTAGTTCTCAAAGAAGCACTGTCCCTGTGGAAAATGAGAGTGTTGACGCAGCACAAAAGCCTGAAACTCAGATACCCTTCTTGCAGAGGTCAGAGCAATCAGTAAAACTGTTTTCCATGTAAATAACCTCAATTTAACCAGGTTAGCTGGTTCAAATGTAGCAAGTGATAGCTTTGCAACCACAAAATTTTCTAAGCTTGTTTCCTGACTTTCCTGTAAGTCGTCTAGTCCAGATAAAGATTTGCTGTATCCAGGCCTGTTTGTAAGCTTCTGAGCACCCAAGCCTTTCTGTGTTGGAAGGAAACCTTCTACCTTAATTTTGTTTATTAGAACTAGCCAAGCTTTCTAGTTTCAGCACTCAAATCTGTTTCTTTCAGCTCAGCAATTGTTCAGAACTCATTGTATGCACTAAATAAGCTACAAATTATTACAGCACTCAACTTTCCTCACTTGTCTAGAGGAAAACAGTTTTAGTACATAATAAATAAACACCTATCCAGGCATTTATAAGGGTCAGCTCCCGGTGTTTTCTCCTGTCTACCTGATGAATCTGGGCATCTTGGGGCAATGCAGCAATTGCCTCATGTACACAGACAACCCTCTCCTCCTACCACCCAGCACTACAACCTGTGAGAGATGCACTTATATAGCCAAACTGGAAGCAAAGCTCTCTTCACCCACGACTGGAATAGACAGTCAAGAGGAGAAGGTAAACACTTGCACCACACTACACTCATCACATAGTCCCTCAAAACCTACACCACCAAAACACACACCTACATTCATGGAGGCTCTCAATAAAAATCTACCCAAGCAACAGGGACCTCCAAAGCAGAAACGCAAGCAACCTCCACCCCCAACACAACCCAAATGGCACATAGCCCACAAACTCAGTATGCCACTCAACGACAGCCCATAAGGCAGAACAACGTACCCAACACTCTAGTCATAGGTGACTATATAGTCAGGCACACTGATGTTCCACTCACCAGGCTAAACAAGGATAAAATTACTGTCAGCTGCCTGTTAGGTGCCAGGATCTGCCACATAACGCATGCAGTCAGGTCACTCCACAACAAGTACAAATATGACACTGTCATTGTCCATGTTGGTGTGAATGACCTGAGACGTACCCTCCCTGGACTACATGAAAAGAGACATGGAGGAACTGTCCGATCTTGTAGCCCAGGCAGGTATGACCCTAGCCCTGAGTAGCATCCTGCTATCACCCAGAATGATACCACAGTACAAGGACAAAATTATTGACTTCAACAATTGGCTAAGCTTCTCGTGTCATTCTAAGGGGATCTAGTATCTGTCTGCCTAGGATGACATGATCGACAAACCACGATGCTTTGCCAGAGATGGCCTGCACCTGTCACCCTTGGGATTCTGGATACTGGCTAAGGCTCTTGCCACCCCTATAGTGCCTTTTTTAGGCAAGATTCAAGTGACAAATTCACCACCGTAACAGATACAAACAAGCAAAATCTGAGGGTAATGCTACTTAATGCTAGAAGTCTAAACCTCAAAATGCACTCACTCACTCGAGGCACTCCTTAAAATGGAGAACATCAACATCTGTGCAGTGACAGAGAGCTGGTTCAAGGCTCCAGAGAGCACCCCTGCATTACCAGGCTATAATTTATACAACACCTTTCAGCCACCTAACGTGGACCGAAACACTAAAGGCGGAGGTGTGTCCATATTCATTAAGGATATACACACCTCCAGGCTAGTTGCTCAGCATAATGCATCCGAGATTATCCAAGTGCAACTAACTCTGGGCAAGACCACAATCCAAACTGTAGCTTGCTATAGATCCCCCACCATGCCCCAGGATTCCCACTCATTTCTTGATAAACTTGAAAATATTAGGGTACAACCTAACACTCTAATAATAGGTGATTTCAACTACCCCACCATTAACTGGGAAAACTACTCATGTACCAACTCTTGTGATCAACGTTTTCTGCAATTCATAAATTCCAATGCCTTCGATCATAGGTTCATAGGTTCATAGGTTAGTACTAGGCTAACTGCCCTTGCGAGCCATTTTAAGCCTAGCCAATTATCCCCTGTGAGATTCAAACCCTGTACCTTGTGTTTGTAAGGCAAACACTTTAACCATTAGGTCACCCTCCCACCCCACCCCCAACTTATCCACACCCCCACCAGGGGCAGCAATATCCTAGACCTGGTCATTACCAACATGGGCAACTGGTGTTCCACACCAGAGGTCAGTTCCTCATTGGTCAGATCCAACCACAAGCTAATCACCCTATACATCCACATCCCATCCCCACCCCCCATTAGGGAAACCACCGTAAAAAATTTCTCTAAAGCCAACTTCACACTTCTTAAGACAGAAGTGGCAAACTTCACGACACCCATGCTGATGGACAATAGAGGTATGACTGCTGAATCCTATACAAATGCACTTTATAAACACTTACACGAGTGCATGGATCGTGCAAACCCTAACAGAACCAAGATGCAATCCTCCAAAAAAAGGAAGCCAATCTGGTGGTCCCCTGCCATAAACAAACTCTACAACAGAAGAAAGAAACTGTTGCAAAAAAGAGTAAAATCATATGACTGGAGGAACTCCGTGGTCAGCCTCCGTAAGAAGCTGAGATCCCTCATAAAATCCTCCAAAGCTAGTTACGAAAACAAAATTGTCACTGATTCTAAAGACAACCACAAAGCATTCTATAGCTATGTCAAGAATCTCAATGGCAGCACTCAAATCTGCTCTGAGTTACAGCACAATGGCACTAAATATACAGAACCAACTGATATTGCCAACATCCTGGCAGATGGGTTCAGTGCTAACTTTACCCCTCTCTCACCCCCTAAAGGGCCCATCTCTATACCGGAAGAATGCAAAGTTCCTGTAATCATGGCTGCACAGGTAAAAAACACACTCTCCAAAGCCAACAACACAGCATCCATGGGACCTGATAACATCCCAGGCTGCATTCTACACGAACTACAGAATGAACTGGCACCCCACTTAAGTACCATGTTCAATCATAGCCTCACCTCAGGCTTTGTGCCCACTGAATGGTGCACAGCAACGGTTATCCCACTTCACAAAGGGGAGCCACCATGGACCCTGGGAACTACCGCCCCATCAGCCTGACGAGCCTGGTCTGCAAGGCTATGGAATGTATCATCATGGAACTTATAAACAATGACATTGGTAATCTCCAAACTCTGGACCCTACCCAGCTCGGGTTTGTAAAAGGCAGATCATGTCTGCTAAACCAGAAAGATGTCTTTGAAGCAGTCACCAAAGCCACAGATGAGGGTAAGGTGGTTCAGACAGCCTATCTAGATCTTGCCAAGGCTTTTGACACCATCCCCCACTCTGGAATTATAGATACACTTACTAAACTAGGCATACATTCCTATGTCACACAATGGGTTGCCAACTGGCTCACTGACAGAACCCACACTGTGAAAGTAGAAGACTCTAAATCCAACTTCAGACCAGTGACAAGTGGAGTACCACAGGGTTCAGTCATGGGTCCTCTCCTGTTTGGTATCTACTTCTCTGAAGTACAGGCTAACACAGAAGGTCTTTGTCTAATAAAGTTCGCAGATGACTGCAAACTAGGAGCCATAATCAAAACTCCTAACGATGTGGACATCCTACAAAAGGGCCTCACTGAGACAGATGCCTGGTGTCAAAGCCATGGCCTCAAGCTCAATGCCAAAAAGTACATTGTCATCCCTTTTGGTAAAAACTCTGTACCCATGAACTACCACATAGGCGATAGTCTACTTAACACTGAAAGTGTGATAAGAGACCTTGGGATACAGGTGGACAGTAGTCTTTCCTTTGATAATCACATCACCACAGTAGTCAGGAAATCCTTCTATGTGGCACACTTCATCACAAAAACTTGCTCATCTAGGAAAAAAGAGGTCATTGTCCCCCTCTACTCATCACTCATTAGACCCATTATAGAGTACAATGCCCCTTTTGGTATGTACCTCACAAGACATCTACAACAGCTGGAAAGACCACAGAAATACCTCACAAAGAGGATTACCAGCCACAAACAGATGGCATACGCAGACCGTCTCAAAAAAACTCCAGCTTTACTCTGTCACATATCGCCTACTCAGAGGCGATCTCTGCCTAACATACAAAGCTATGTCAAACCCAGAGCTGTTGGACATGCTCGACTTAAAGAAATCCCAATCCCTCTGAGCTACACGCTCTAGGGACCTAAACCTTGTCACCACAATAAACAGAACATGCTGGAGGGATAGATTCCTGTCCCAGAGACTTCCCATACTCTGGAACAAACTACCTATCTATATCAAATAAAGCTCCTCGTTAGCACTCTTCAAGAAAAATCTTGATGATTGGATGGGAGATAGGAAATTAACCCCGGGGATCACTTCTGTGGCTCTGCTTGACAGGGACACAGATAAATAATTTTCTTGGGTGGCAAAAGCTATGGTACCGTTTGGCTAGGCTTATATAGGCCCTAGGGCCAATAGCCTAGTACTAGCCTAGCCTATGTATCAGACATCTCTGTTCTTATGTGAGTAGATCCAGTCTGTGAGGAAGCTTATGGTAACTGCTCCTGGCCATGTCTAAAAGAAGCGAGAACCACTGCTGTCTGAGCAAGAAGAGGGTCACTATGAACCTCTTCTTCTTCTTCTTTCAGCTGCTCCCATCAGGGGTCGCCACAGCAGATCAACTGTTTCCATTTCTTCCTGTCCTCTGCATCTTGCTCTGTCACACCAACCACCTGCATGTCCTCTCTCACCACATCCATAAACCTTATCTTAGGCCTTCCTCTTTTCCTGTTACCTGGCAGCTTCATCCTTAGCATCTTTTTCCCATTATACTCTGCATCCCTCCTCAGCACATGTCCAAGCCAACGTAATTATGCCTCTCTGGCTTTGTCTCCAAACCTTCCAACCTGGGCTGACCCTCTAATATACTTATTCCTAATCCTGTCCATCCTCGTCAGTGCAAATCTTAACATCTTCAACTCTGCCATGTCAAGCTCTGACTCCTGCCTTTTTGTCAATGCCACTGTCTCCAACCCATATAACATAGCTGGTCTCACTACCCTCTTGTAGACCTTCCCTTTCACTCTTACTGGCACTCGTCTGTCACAAATCACTCCTGACACCCTTCTCCACCCACTCCATCCTGTCTGTACTCTCTTCTTCACCTCTCTTCCACACTCACCATTACTCTGAACTGTTGATCCAAGTATTTAAACTCATCCACCTTCGCCACCTCTACTCCCTGCATCCTCATCATTCCTCTATCCTCCCTCTCATTCACACACATATATTCTGTCTTAGTCCTGCTAACCTATGAACAAAATTATGATCCCCAGTAGGGACCACTGGTTTTCTTGGAGGCCTCTTATGCAAAACCACTTTCAAAAACATTTTTGAGATGACAATGCACTGAAAGAGGAGGATCTATGGGCAGAAATGCTGAAATGGCATATACATGAACCTTGATAGAGGAGTAAGAATGGCTATAGGACAGTAACTCGTACAATTATTGTAAAACCAGAGAACAACCAGCCCTGAATGCTTGCTGGTTAAGTTGCTGGCACCAGCTAGAAAACCTTCTCCATTGGCTAATATATGATTTTCTAATAGGCTATCTTGCCTCCATTAGTACCTGCTGCATGTCCTCAGTAAACAGATATCCAGAAGGAATTAAAACCCTATCATCCACTCAGTCAACTGAGGTTGAATGGTGTTGTGGTGTATCAGACATCTCTGTTCTTCTGTGAGTAGATCCAGTCTGTGAGGAAGCTTATGGTAACTGCTCCTGGCCATTTCTAAAAGAAGCGAGAACCACTGCTGTCTGAGCAAGAATAGGGTCACTGCAATGATCTTGGGGGATTCCTTCTGAATCTTCAGACGTACCCTGGATATTAGTGGAAAAGGTGGAACAGCATACATGAACATTCCAGTCCAAGAAAAAGAAATGGAATCTGTCTTCCAGGCCTTCTTGCATTGATTCTTGGAGCAGAATCTGCCAGCCAATTGTTCATATAGGAGGCAAAGAGGATTACTTGGGAAATTCCCCACAGGTGAATCAAATCTTTAAAGACCTACCAATCTAGTTTCCATTTCTGAGGATCTGCCCTTGTCCTGCTTACCTTGTCTGCCACACAGTTTTGTTCTGCCTGAATGTAGGATGCATGTAGAGTGAGACTGAGCTGTGAAAATATAGCCCAAGATAACATGGCTAGTCTACACTCTGGGTATGACCTATTTCCCCCTTGTTGATGTACGACATGACTGTGGTATTGTCTGTAATAACTTGAAGTGGTCCTGGGGACCAAAGATGATACAGAGAGTTGAGTGCCTTGATCAGGCAAGCATCTCTTGTATATTTATATGCTTGCATCTGTCCTTGGGTGTCCCACACACCTTGCCTTTTATCCTTCATGAAAGTGCAAACCATGGAAAGTCAAAATTGTCTGTAGTGACTGACTGCTTTGGAACAGGGAAGGAGAAGCAGAGACCTGGATTTAGGAATATCTATTGTCTCCACCAAGTGACTTCCCTTCTGACATACCTCAACACTGGCACCTGAAAAGACAAAGGGTGTTTGTGCTGGTACCAAAGAGACTTGTGATACAACTGCATCTTTCACATGTGAACTCTTGACAGGGGTATCATGAGAATCATAGAAGCCATGAGATCCAAAATCTTGAGGTATTCCCTCACAGTAACTGAAGTCTGAGTGGAAAACCCTAAAATTAGATCTAAATCTATTTTTTTTCCTGAGGAAGAAAAGTTCTTTGAAATGTAACGTGTAGTTGACATCCCAGAAACACAATCTTGTGAGAAGAAGTCAAGAAATACTTTCGAAGGTGTGTGTGTGTGTGTGGGGGGGGGGGGGGGCATGGCCACCATGAGACAAGGATAGCAGCACTTCTTCACTGCTCTGCTACAAAAGATACATTTCTGACAGGAATTTTTTTTTGTTTGAATAATCCTAAACAGTTCAAACTAATGAATTTCAATAGTCTTTGGTGTTATAAAGGATTATTTCAAGAAAAAATATGAAACTCTAATAGCATTCCTGTCAAAACCTGTGTAAAAGTAATTTCTCTCACTGCATCTGGCAGCAACATGAACTACACTAAGGCAGCACTTCAGGATTCGGATTCATCATGTAAGAAACAGCTTCAGTCACTTTTGACTTGTATTCGAGAATAAGAAGTTATGTACCTACCATAACGTTCCATGTTAGTTGTCTTCTTCTCGCCTTCTTTCTTGCTGGATGGGTTCGGAGCCGATCCTCGGCTCCGACTCGGCAATACTAAAAGCTCGAGAGCTAATTCCACCGGCTCGAGGCTCCCCTATATCCCACAATGCTAGGCGGTAACTACTCAGATCTCGTTTGGTAGCTATACCAAGCAATACTAGTCTCCAAAAAGGAGTAACCAGTTTCGGAAGAAGAAACACAAAGAATTCCGGTCGGTCTGTCCAGGCTTGGGGGAAGGAGGGAGGGACGCAAGAAAGAAGGCGAGAAGAAGACAACTAACATGGAACGTTATGGTAGGTACATAACTTCTTAATGTTAAGTTGTCAATCTCGCCTTCATTCTTGCTGGATGGGACCGCGTCCCTAGCACCTTATCCCGGGTGGCCTATCGGAACAGACTCTTGAGAACAGTGGAACCAAAATTGGCATGGCTTCTGGAAACCATGTCCAATTTGTAATGTGAAATGAATGTATGAGGAGAAGCCCATGTGGCTGCTGCACAGATTGAGTCTATTGGCAACCTGTCCTGAAAGGCTATGGATGTAGCTAATGCCCTGGTTGAGTGAGCTCTAGGTCTTGAGGGTAATTTCTGATGTCTAATCTCATAGATGAAAGTAATTGTAGAAGTTAGCCATCTAGACAGAGATACTTTGGTAACTGGAAGGCCTAGTCTTCCTTCTGCATATGACAGAAACAATTGATCAGATTTCCTGAGTTGTTTAGTTCTGTCTAAGTAATATCTCAGTTGGCGATGAACATCCAAAAAATGCAGCTTTTGCTCTGATCTATTTGAATAGTTAGGGAAAAAGACGGGGAGATCAATAATCTGGTTTAGGTTAATTTGAGAAGAGATTTTTGGTAAAAAGGATGGGTTCGTCCGGAGAGATACTCTGTCTTTGTGAAAAACTAGGTAAGGAGGACGACTGCAGAAGGCTTGGAGTTCTGATACTCTTTTCGCTGAAGTTATAGCTACCAGAAAAAGTTTCTTCCAGGAAAGCAATTTCAGAGAACATGAAGCCGCTGGTTCGAAGGGGGGAAGAATTAAAGACGCCAGAACCAAGTTTAAATCCCATTGAGGTGGAGGGTCTTTGATCGGAGGTTTGAGGAGAAATATACCTCTTAGGAAGGCCTTACAGAGCTTGTGAGCCATAATGCTGGATTCTGAAACACCCACATGAAAATTTGAAATGACAGCCAACTGAACTCTAATGGTTGATGCAGAAGATCCAAAATGAAAAAGTTCCGCCAGGAAGTCTAAAATGGACTGGATAGATGCAGTAAAAGGATCAATGTTTTTCGATGATGCCCAAAGGGAAAAACGTTTCCATTTACTAGTATAAATCTTCCGGGTAGAGGATTTATGAGAGGCTATCAATATATCTCGGACCGAGCGAGATATTGAGGGAAGCCTGGCTAAGGTAGGAATTGGAGAAACCATGCTGTGAGGTTTACGAAGACAGAGATTGGTGCAGCTGACCCGACTGATGGGTAATCAAATCTGGTACTGGGTCCAGATGCCAAGGCTGCTCCAAAAGGTAACGATGAAGAAAGGGGAACCATATCTGTCGAGACCAGTAAGGGGCAATGAGGATCATAGTCACTCTCAATGCGATGGCTTTCTGAATTAGTTGAGGTATCAATGGAAAGGGGGGAAAAGCATACAGAAGTCCCCGGGGCCAATCGTGGACTAGAGCGTCTCTGGTGGGATGGCCTGGTAACGGGAAGAGCGTGAAGAAGTCTTGACACTTGCTGTTTTGGGGAGTAGCAAAAAGATCGCAGCAAGGATGGCCCCATCTTAGAAATACCTCTTCTAGAACTGATGTCTTTAGAGACCACTCGTGTGGCATGAGAATTGCTCTGCTCAACCTGTCTGCAATGACGTTGGATTTCCCGGGGATGTGCGTCGCCGTCAGAAAATGTTGAGAAGAGATCGCCCATTGCCAAAGTCTGAGTGCTTCTCGACATAAAGGGTATGATCTGGTTCCGCCTTGTTTGTTGATGTACCACACCACGGACATGTTGTCCGTTAGAATTGCAATAGTCCCTTTGGGAAGAGAGTCGTGAAGGGCTTGCAACGCTAAAAGCACTGCTCTCATCTCTAGGACATTTATGTGCAAGTGGCACTTGAAGGGATGCCACGTGCCCTGGACTGTCCTGCCCTGATAATGCCCCCCCACCCGATCAGGGAGGCATCTGTTGTCAACGTGGGAACTGGAGGGGGGAGAGTGAAGGGTCTTTCTTGGAGGAGTTGAGGTGACGTGACCCACCAAGATAGTTGGTTCTTGCATACTTGAGTTATCAGTATGGTATGGGACATTGGGAGACGTTGAAAGGACCATTGGGTAAAGAGCATCCACTGGAGGATCCTCATGTAAAGGCGAGCTAAAGGGAGAAGAGGAATGGCTGCCGCCATGAGTCCTAGTACCTTTAACACCAGTCTGGCTTTGACTTTGACCAAATGCAACAGAAGGGATACTTGGTTCCGAATGTCTAAAACCCTCTGCTCTGTGAGTGTTGCTGAAAGAGTCTGCGTATCTAATTGGGCGCCTATGAAAGTAATAGACTGAGAAGGCGACAAGGCAGATTTTTCGAAATTTATTGAGATGCCTAGAGCTTGACAGGTTTGCATGGTGAAATTTCTGGATAGTAAAAGCTGATGCCTGGTGGTGGCCGTAAGGAGCCAATCGTCCAGATATGGAAACACCTGGAATCCCTGGCGCCTCAAGTGAGCCGTGACCACTGCCATGCATTTGGTGAACACCAGGGGGGGCTGTAGTGAGACCAAAGGGCAGGGCTCTGAACTGGTAGTGACTGGCTCCCAGCCTGAAGCGGAGATATCTCCTGGAGCGTCGGTTCATTTTGATGTGATAGTACGCATCCTGAAGATCTATCGAGTACATCCAATTGTCCTGACCCAAAAAGGGTAGGATGGACTGTAGCGTGACCATCCGGAATTTTGTTTTCTTGACAAACTTGTTTAAATGACTGAGATCTAGAATGGGCCTCCAGTCCCCTGTTTATTTTGGTACCAAAAAGAATTTGGAGTAGATTCCGGATCCTTGCTGGTCTGCTGGGACTGGTTGGATGACTCTTTTAATAGCAGCTTTGAAACTTCCAATGCTGCTTTGTCCCTTAGACCGGTGGAACATCTGGAAGGGATTTTTGGTTGAGTTGGAATGTGAATAAAGGGAATTTTGTAACCCTCGGATATGATCAACTGTACCCATTTGTCTTGTGTTAGGAAAGCCAGGCTTCTGGGTACAGTGATAATCTTCCCCGACTGCCTCCGGCGGACAGCCGGGCAGCCCTCAGGGTGCTGAAAGGGTTTGTCAGAGAACACCTCTCTGCTACCCTGGTTTTGCAGACCTCCTCTGCCTCTGGGACGGCGTCGGTGATTGTTCCCCCCTCTGCCTCTAGAGGGAATCGGCCTGTGCGTCAGATGAGACTCCCTGAGATTGTTTTCGAAACCACATCTTCCCTCCCCTCTGACCTTTGGGATAGGGTCTAGAAGGGGTGGAAAAATGTACTCTTACGGCAGAGAGAGTCTTACCTTCCACCTCACACCTGGTCAATGTATCCTTCACCTGTGGACCAAACAAAGATGATCCGTCAAAGGGGGAGTTGGTGAAGGACGCCTTGAAAGGGTCCGCAAAGTTGCACAGTCGCATCCAGGCGTGCCTTCGTAAGGCAATGCCTGTGCCTGCAGATCTACTCGCTCCATCTGCTGCGTATGAAACCAGTCGCATGGAGGAGTTCACTATTGAATTTAGGGTTGCCAACTGGGAGTTCATTGTGTCTTTGAACTCCTCAGCTGTAGGATCCTTCATCAGTTCACCCATATCCTTGAGTAAATCTCTTTGGAGACGGGTGAAGTGGCATAAGTAGTTCAGCGACCGAAAAAAAAAGGTCGCTGACGAAAACATCTGCTTGCCGTACCTGTCCATGGTCCTAGATTCTTTATTAGGAGGATGGACAGGAACAGAAGGATCAGCTAGTTCCTTCTTTGTGGCCGCAGCCACCACCATGGCATCAACCGGGACACCTTTGGAGAGAAACTGTTTGTCTGAGGGAGCAGTGATAAATTTGGATGGTCTCCTCGGGGTGGGTTCCACTGAGTCAGGAGCCGTCCAAGCCTTCCTTGCCACCACTTCCATAAGGGGATCAAAGGGAGGGGACACCCAGGAGGTAGAAGGGCGAGAACCAAACGCCTCAAGATACACTGACTCGTCCTCCGAGGGGTTAAGGGCTGGCCAATTTCCCCTCTGTTTGAGTATTTCTAGGATGTCCGCAAAGGAGACATCCTCAGAGGGGGAACGGGGGGACCCTTCGGATTCCTCCAAGTCAGTGTCAGAGGTGATAGACTAGGGGAGTCAATGTGCTTCCTCTTGCACTGCCTCTTCCTAGGGGAATCTCCTGCAGGGTCAGGAGAAACCTCGGAAGAGGAGGAAATTCCCAATGGGGAAACTTGAGGAGTTGGTTCTCTACGGTGTGAGACAAGGGGGTGAGCAGAAATCTCCGCAGGCACTGTAGAAGGGGGAGCTGATGGAACCGACTGCGGGGCAGAACCCGGTTCTAGCACGCTCCGCATGACCTCGAAGGCATCCCTGTCAGGCAAGGTCCGAGGCCCTCGCTCCGAAGAGACAAGGACCCCTCCCGGCACCGACAGAGACGGCTCCGAAGCCGATGTCGGAGCCGAACTCACCAGCGCCGAAGCCCCGAGAGGGAGAGCGGGGTCGGACAAGGGTCCGATGCCACTCGCCCCCTCGGAGCCGACGAGGGAAGCCCGGCGCCGAGATCCCTCCAAAGAGGAGATCGGAGCGGACGACGGAGCCGAAAACGATGGTATCGGATCCGACGCACCGACAGTGATGGGTCCAACAAGCCTTGGCTCCGAACTCGAAGGAGTCGGAGGAGGAATATAATGAGGGACGGGAATAGCCAACGACTGATGAGTCGGGCTATGGAGCATTTGGGCCAGTGCCTCGGACTTAAGAAGTCTACTCACCACCCTCTGCAAGTCATGGTCCGACAACCTGGAAGACCGAGAGGAATGTGATTTGTGACTCCGCTCCGAAAGGAGAGGAGATCCTGGTGCCGAGTGTACGGAACCGATTGAGGGGGACCTGGATCTCTTCCTGTAAGATGGCTCCGATAATGGTATCGGAGCCGATGGGGACTTGCTAGCTTCGGCTCCAGCCGAGCAGTAATAGTAAAGGTAGATCCTATGGAAGGGATCTTGATCTCTTTTAGAATGTGGCTCGATAGTATCGGAGCCGATGAAGTTTAACAGCCTCGGCTCCAGCCGGAGCCGAGGTAATAGTTTTAGGCCCAAGAACATCGGCTCCGTCCGGAGCCGATGTCGGAACCTGCTTCGATATTTCTACAGTCGACTCAGGAGCAGGAGTCGACTGTTTTGAAGCCTTTGAAGGTTTTCCCGAACTGGACTGAGTCGGGGGGCCTTCAGGCTTTAACAAACCCCTTAAAATGAGTTTGTTTTTGCGCTCCTGCAGGACTCGAGGGCTGAAACCATGGCAGACAGCACATGAGTCCTGCAGGTGCACCGGCCCCAGGCAATACACACAAGAAGTGTGACCGTCTGTCAGAGACATTTTCTGACAGCACGAGTCACACTTCTTGAAGCCTGAGACCTTTTCTTTAGACATCGAAGGTAATGCCTGACAACAGCAAAAAAACACACAGACACACCCTGAATAAAAAAGTTATTAACTAATAACTAAAGGCTAAAGCCACAAACACACACACACACACACAAAACCCTTATTGACAAAAAAAGGGGAAGACTAAATTTAGTCACTGAAGGACTGTGGGGAAGGGAAGGGGCCGAAGGCCTAAAGATAAGGGAAGAAGGGGAAATAAATATACTCGAAAAAGAAGGGGGTCGAGAGAACTAAATATCTAAGTTAAACTAAAAAGGGCTATATATAAACCACAAAAACGAGTTTTATAATTACCAAAAAGGTAAAAGTTAAACCAACCTGCCTGAGCCGGTAGAAGAGCACCTCGTCAGCTATAGCGGCAAATGAGATCTGGGTAGTTACCGCCAAGCATTGTGGGATATAGGGGAGCCTCGAGCCGGTGGAATTAGCTCTCGAGCTTTTAGTATTGCCGAGTCGGAGCCGAGGATCGGCTCCGAACCCACCCAGCAAGAATGAAGGCGAGATTGACAACTTAACATTTATCATTAAAAATGGACAGACTGGACAATAAAATTGATGATTTTAAGAAAGATTGTTCCAAATAAATAGAACAAATTAATGAGGCTCTTCAGGTACAGAAAAAAAAGAAGTTATGTTCTTACCATAATGTTCCATGTGAGTTGTTCATCTCGCCTTTGTTCTTACACATGGGTCGGCTCCGAGCCGGCAGCTTTCCAAGTTCAAGATCTCTGAGTAGCTCAAGGAACAGTCCCTGTCCTATGATGCTCTCTGACTAACCTCAGTTCTAGTTTGCTGAATCCAGCAAGAAAAAATACCACTACACATAGCAATATGCCAAAAATATACACAGTATACATATATTTACAATTTGCCAAGAAATACTTTGGCTGGAGTAAAGGAAACTAGTTAGACCAACCAGACCACCAGTCATACCCATTCTTCAAGAACCTGGAGGGGAAGGTGGGAGGGAGTGTAAGAACAAAGGCGAGATGAACAACTCAAATGGAACGTTATGGTAAGAACATAACTTCTTTATGTGAAGTTGTTCAATCTCGCCGTTTATTCTTACACGTGGGTAGCGTCCCAAGCACCCTAATCCTGGGTGGCTCACAGGAGTACATTCCTGAGAACAGTGGAACCAAAGGAAGCCCTGTCCCTGGAGGCCCTGTTCACTTTGTAATGAGTGATAAATGTATGAGGTTTGGACCAAGTAGCAGCTGCACAAATAGTCTCCAAAGGCAAACGGGCTGCATGAGCCAGAGATGTAGACACAGCCCTGGTGGAATGTGCTTTCACACTATGCTCTAAAGGTTGGTTGGTTGATGAATATATATTTATTTATTTATTTATATTTGTTGACTGGGAATATCCGACTGAACGCAGGTCCATTTTCAGCGGAGGCCCGGGAAGAAAAGCTCCACAAATTTAAATATTACAGACATAGTTACAGATTAAGAATCCTAGCAATTAAAATATTACAAACATAGTTACAGATGAAGAACATATTACATTCAGTAGATAACTAGCATCTGTTCTATCTACGAAGTCATAGCAGATATTAACAACTGTTACAATAAAAAGTTACTGCCATATAATAAGTAGATAGGCATGGAAGTATCAGAGCTTGCTGTAATCAAACGTAGTTTGTGGGGTGGAAGAGAGGTAGAGGGTAGATGGAGTGGGAGAAGTTAGAGGGGAGAGTTACAAGGGCATAGCCAGCATGTTTTTAGGTATGCTTTAAGTAATGCTTTGAAGTGGGTGCATGATGGTAGAGAGGTTATTGTGGGGGCGAAGGTGTTCCATAATTTGGCTATAGCGCTGGAGAATAGTGCTTCTCCAGCAGTGTTATTTACTCTAGTAACCTGTAATTAATTTTTGTTGCTGGATCGTAGTGGTCTGGTGGTGAGATAGGGTTGGAATAGATACTGGAGGGATTGGACCTTTACAGGATGGTTAACCAGTTTGTGGGCGAGTGTGAGTTGATACCATTGAAGGAGGTGAGGGAGTTCTAGCCAGCCTAGTTCAGTAAGTGAGAGACAGTGGTGAATGTGGTAGGATGCCCCGGTGGCGAATTTGGCGATTTTGTTGTAGCAGGTCTCGAGTTTATGTACTTTATGCAATCAGATAACCACTTAGACAATGTAACTTTAGCTACAGGCAGCCCCTTTTTATTGTCCGCATAAGAAACAGAGTTGTTCCGATTTCCTAAACCCCTTTGTTCTGTCCAAATAAAACCTCAATTGTCTGTGAACATCACGTTTATGTAGCATATATTCTAATTTATTCGAATGGTGTCTGAAAAAGGTGGGCAGCTCAATGGACTGGTTCAATATGACCTCAGAGCAGACCTTAGGAAGAAAAGTGGGATTTGTCCTGAGAGACAGTCTGTCGGGATGAAAAAACAGATATGGAGGTCTGATCGAAAGAGCTTGTAGTTCCGAAACTCTACGAGCTGAGGTAATAGCCACCAAGAATATTGTTTTCCAAGAAATGAACTTCAAGGGACAAGAAAATGCAGGTTCAAATGGGGGAAGCATAAGCTGAGATAGTATTAAATTTAGATTCCAGGGGGCAACTGGTTGTCTGACAGGTGGCCTAAGGTGATGAGTCCCTTTCAGAAAGGCTTTACATAATCTGTGAGAGATAAGATTAGAGCCCTCAAATCCCAGGTGAAAATTGGATATTGCAGCCAATTGAACTCTTACAGTGGCCACTGCTGCACCTTCGTGTAAAAGCATAGTCAGAAACTCCAGAACAGTATCAATAGGAGCGATATAGGGATCAATATCATGTTGAGAGGCCCAATAAACAAAACGTTTCCATTTGCTGTTGTACAGTTTTCTGGTGGAGACTTTATGAGAGGAGACTAAAATATGTTGCACCGTGGAAGACAAATTACATGACCTGGCAAGGTTGGGAAGTGGAGCAGCCAAGCTGTCAGTTTGAGGGACTGAAGAGAGGGATGAAGAACTCCTGACGAGTGAGTTAGAAGGTCTGGCACTGGGTCCAGAAACCAAGGTTCTTCCAGATGATGTTGATGAAGGAAGGGGAACCATATCTGCCAAGGCCAAAAAGGGGCTATCAGAATAACAGTCCTTCCCGAGATTTTTGCTTTCTGTAAAAATCTGGGGATCAGTGGGGTTGGAGGAAAGGTATAAAGGAGACCTGAGGGCCAATCGTGTACGAGTGAATCCCTTGGGCTGTCCCCCGGAGGAGGATTCAGTGCAAAATAGCTTCTGCATTTGGCATTCAGCGAGGATGCAAAAAGGTCACAGCAAGGCTGGCCCCATCTGCGGAAAATCATTTCCGCCACTTCTTCTTTGAGGGACCACTCGTGGGGCAACAGAATTGCTCTGCCCAGTTTGTCTGCTATTACGTTGGATTTCCCCGGTATGTGTGTTGCTATCAGAAAGCGCCCGGTGGATACAGCCCACTGCCAAATTCTCAAGGCTTCTCGGCATAAGGGGTAAGACTTGGTTCCCCCCTGTTTGTTGATGTACCAGACCACTGACATATTGTCCATCTGGATCGCAATCGTCTCCCGAGGCAGAGAGTCGTGGAAGTGCTGCAAAGCTAAAAACACCGCTCTCAACTCCAGGACATTGATGTGCAAATGAGATTCCATCTCTGACCAGGTACCTTGGGAAGTTCCTCCCTGAAAAAGCCCCCCCACCCTATCAGGGAAGCGTCCATGGTCACTGTGGCTACCTGGTGACTGTTCAACCACCAGAGAAGGTCCTTCTTGCAAGCGTCTGTCAGTAGGATCTTGAAAGACATTTGGAGCTGTTGATAAGACCACTCCGTGAAAAGCAACCACTGGAGTATCCTCATGTGCATCTATCCCAGAGGAACTGCTATGAGGGTAGCTGCCATGATGCCTAATAGTTTTAAAACCTGAAAAGCAGGCACTATCTTTTCTTTTAGCAAGCAGGACACCTGATTTTGTAGAGAGATAACTCTTTTTTGAGGTAATCTGACCAAGGCGGTGGTGGTGTCTAGTTCTGCTCTGATAAAGGAGATATGCTGCGATGGTAATAAGGCAGATTTTTTGAAATTTATGGTTATTCCTACCCGAGAACATAGATTCATCGTATGATCCCTGGAAAGAATGAGCTGATGCCTGGTGGTGGCGGATCGGAGCCAGTCATCCAGATGCAGAAACACCCAGAATCCTAGATGCCTCAGGTGAGCCGTAACCACTGCCATGCATTTGGTGAACACTCTGGGGGCTGAGGTGAGTCCAAAGGGCATGCTCAAAACCGGTAGTGACTGGCCCCCAGCCGGAAACGCAAATGATCCCTGGATGGTCTGGCCATTTTGATGTGGTAGTACGCATCCTTGAGATCTAAAGAGCACATCCAATCACCCATTCCCAGGAACGAGAGTATCGACTGAAGCATGACCATCCAGACCTTTTCCTTCTTTACAAAAGCGTTGAGCTTGCTGAGGTCTACAATGGGCCTCCAGTCACCCATTTTCTTTGGAACTAAAAAGAATCTGAAGTAAGTTCCGGATCCTATCTGGTCCGCCGGGACTGGCTGGATAACTCTTTTTTCTAGCAGCTTTTGGATTTCTATAGCTGCTTGATCTCGCAGACTGGGTGGAACATCTGGGATTCCTCTTCTGACTGACGGGGACTCTGAAAAGGGGATGACGTAACCTCTGGTAACTATGCTTTGTACCCAAGAATCTGATGTAATTCCTAGCCAGGCATCTGGGTACAAAGCCAAGTGACCCCCGACTGTCTCCAGAGTAGGACAGTCAGGCCTCCTCTCAGGAGCACTGATAAGGCTTGCCAGAGAACTGTTCCCTGTCGCCCTGGTTTTGCAGACCCCTTCTGCCACCAAAGCGGCATCTTCTGTTATTGCCCCCTCCTCTGCCCCTGAAGGGGGTTTCACTACGTGTGTTCTGGAAAGCTCCTTGGGACTTCTGGAACCACATTTTTCCACCTTTCTGCCCTTTGGGGTATGGTCTAGTAGGGGTGGAAAAACGGACTCCTACAGCAGATACAGTCTTTCCTGCTCACACCTAGTGAAAGTCTCCTTGACTTGGGGCCCAAACAAAGTAGAGCCATCAAATGGGGTGTTGACAAAGGAAGACTTGAAGGCTTCCGCAAAGGAGCATAAGCGCATCCATGACTGTCAACGCAGAGCTATCGCTGAACCTGCTGCTCAACTCGACCCATCGGCTGCATAGGAAATGAACCGCATGGACAAGTTGACAATGGAATTAAGGGTAGAAAGCTGAGCCGTCACCATCTCAGAAATAGCTTCATCTGTGTTACCCTTTAGAGTATCTCCAAGTTCCTGGAGGAGATCTTGTTGAAGGTGGGTAAAATGGATTAAGTAGTTAAGCGATCTCATGGCAAACGTCGCAGAACTAAAAATGTGTTTCCCATATCTGTCCATAGTCCTGAAATGTCTATTAGGAGGATGGACAGTAGAAGAGGTCTTTGACATTTCTTTCTTGGTGACCGCCGCCACCACCATGGCATCAACAGGGACTCCTTTAGTGAGGTACAATTTGTCCTGAGGGGAAATGAAGAACTTATTGGGCCTCCAAGGGACTGGTTCCATGGAATCAGGGGACTCCCAAGCCCTTTGAGCAACCAGATCCATCAGTTTGAAGGGCGGAGTAACCCAGGAGGTGGAAGGCTGAGACCCAAAGGCCTTCAGGAGCACCAACTCATCCTCAGTAGGGGTAACGGACTGCCAGTCACCCCTCTGTTTCAGTATTTCCAGGATGTCTGCAAAGGAGACATCTTCCGAGGGGGACTGTGGGGACCCTTCTGATTCCTCTAAGTCAGTGTCTGATGTCAAGGATTCCTGAGGGGAATCCAAATGCCTCCTCTTGCAAACTCTCTTTCTGGGGACCTCATCAGTGCGAGCGTCTGGTGAAGTCTCAGCAGAGCAGGGTTCACCCAAAGAGGTTACCTAAGGCTCTGGGTCTCAACGTTTAGTAGGAACCTGCGATATAGAGGCAAAACGCAGTATTTTAGGGGAGGAAGAGGAGAGACCTGAGGAAGTGAGAGTCTTGGCAGACATTACCCTCCTCATGGCATCGAAGGCACCAGAGTCTCGACCTAAGGAACCCGCCTGTTCCGAGGAAGAAGGAGGCTTCCCCGGTGCCGAGACCAAGGGCTCCGAACCCGAGGATGGAGCCAAGCTCATCTGCGCCGAGACCCTGAGAGGAAGGGTCAGAACCAACCCGTCAGTTCAACCCTCCCCCCCAGAACCGACGAGAGATTGTCGGCTCTGAGACTCTTTGAATGGCACCGAAGAGATCAGGGTCAACGAAGCCAAAGTTACTGGGACAGGTCTCGGCTCTGCGGGTTCCACAACCATCAGATCTTCCGCCTCCGAGGGCCTAGGTAAGCTTGGAGGCGTAGTCACAGGCAAAGGGTCGGTAGTAGGAATCGAACCCAGTTGGGATGAAATCAAAAGTAATTTGGCCAATGCTGGGTTCTCTAAAAGCCTCTGCACCACACGGTCCACATCAATGTCTGAAAGGATCCTAGAAGAACGGGTCGAAGGGGCCAAAGAAGCTACAGATCTAAGTTTGGAGACTTCCACACCTCTGACACCGGCTCCAGCTCAGAGGATTGGCTCCGAAACTTAGGTTCGGTGCACAGCTACAATGACTTAGGAACCGGTGACCGCACCTTAACAGAGGTGCTCGGAACCGAGAGCCTGGGTTCCGCAGGCACCCTTGAAGACTTCAACCTTTTCGAAGACTTGGAGGTCTGGTCAATCTTATCCAAGGCTTCCTGAAATTCAGGTTTCAATAGTCCCCTATCCATTAATTTTCTTCTTCTTTCAAGTAATACTCTGCCACTAAAAGAGTGGCAGATAGAACAATCCTCCGGTAAATGCACAGGTCCTAGATAATATACACAAGACACATGATTGTCCGTAATAGACATTTTCTGCCACAGTCGCACCTCTTGAAACCTGACTTCTGTTTCTCTTTTTGGTCAGTCATGATATTAAACAGCACACAATTATCAGATCCCTGATAATAAGAAACAAAACTGTACTATAAGGAGTTCAAGACTGTTGAACTTTCTACCAGCACACAATTATCTAAATATTTATAGCAAAATATTTATAGCAAATAGCAAGGCACACTATGTTATGACTAAGTATAAAGGGATAAGGAAATCAAGTTGACAGAGCCCTGTTCAACTATAGCAGTGAAGCACAGAAGTGCCTAAACGAAAAAGAGGGCAAGGCCCAAGAGCAACTGCTCCAAAAACACCAACACTGCTAAAAATCCACACAACAAGAGGTACACAACACTAAAAAAAAATAACAGGAACAGATTACTAACTGTAATAAGAATAGTAACTCCATGAAAAACTATTAGTAATATTTGTCAAAAGACAGAAAAAGAATTATACTGGCCCGAGCTCTCTGAAGAACTTGCGATCCGTTGCAGCGGCAAACTAGATCTGAGGTTAGTCAGAGAGCATCATGGGATAGGTACTGTGCCTCGAGCTACTCAGAGATCTTGAGCTTGGAAAGCAGCTGGCTCGGAGCTGAAGGATCGGCTCCGTACCCGCGTGTAAGAACAAACAGTGAGCTTGAACAACTTCACAATGATCTCTGGCATTGAAGAATCCCTTAATATTATGGATGGAAGGCTAAATGAAGGAGAAAAGAACATTGTACTTTTATTGCAGCAAAATAAAATCTTGTCAGCTAAGGTAGATGACCTTGAAAATAGCTCTCGAAGGAATAATATTCATACATTTGGACTTCCTGAAGGTACTGAAGGTAACAATATGATTTATTTTTTAACTGCCTGGCTTCCTAAGAATTTAGATCTTCCTGAAGCTCTCTCTTTTGGGATTGAGAGAGCACACTGGTCCCTAGGTATACCTGCTGCAATACCTGGTTCTTCTCCGAGATCTATAGTGGTGAAGTTTATTTCATCTCAAGACAAAGAACTGGTACTTAAAAGTGCATGGGCTAAGTCACCACTTAAATATGATGGAAATATTGTGAGTTCTGACAATGACTACTCAACAACAGTGATGGCAAAAAGAAAACAATTCCTTCCACTTATTAGAGAACTTAAAAAGACGCAAATAAAAGTACTTTTATTGTTCCCGGCCAGACTAAAGATTTTCCTTACAGATCGGGTTAAACTATTCGAAGATCCTGACCCTGCTTTGTCATTTCTACAAATAAAATTCTTGAACAAACAGAGCAAATGGATTGCAGTAATATATCCTCAAAGAGGCATATAGATTCAAACGGGCAAGATAAGTAAGAAAAAATAAAAATAAAGGGGGGGGGGCAATGAAGAACTTTTCCTTTTTCCTTTCTTCAATCCTTATTTACAAGGAAAGTAACATGATGTTAAAGCATGTTTATTTATTTTTTCTTTTTGTAAACAAGCGCAATTTTAGTTTTATATAAACCTTTAACAATAAAGCAAGAAACAATAACATATTCGGTTACAACACAAATAGAAACTTGACTACAAGTAAGTAGACTGCATATGAAAGGTAATTTAACTGTTTTTTCTGCATTATACTTATTTATTTTAGTTAATTGACATCTTTTTATGAGTTGGAAGAAAACATTATACATTTTTAACAAAAACATTCAGAGTTTATATTAATATATAAAGCTGCAGGTTTCTATGTGAAACTGTATGCTTAGAACATTGTATGTAAAATTATATGCTACAACAACTGGAAAGACCAGAGAAATACCTCACAAAGAGGATTACTGGCCTCAAACAGATGCCCTAGGCAGACCGTCTCAAAAAAACTACAGCTTTACTCCATCGCATATCGCCTACTCAGGGGTGATCTCTGCCTAACATACAAAGCTATGTCAAACCCAGAGCTGTTGGACATGCTCCACTTAAAGAAATCCCAATCCCTCCGAGCTACACGCTCTAGGGACCTAAACTTTGTCACCACAATAAACAGAACATGCTGGAGGGATAGATTCCTGTCCCAGAGTCTTCCCATACTCTGGAACAGACTACCTATCTATGTCAAACAGAGCTCCTCATTAGCACTCTTCAAGAAAAATCTTGATGATTGGATGGGAAATGGGAAATTCACCCCGGGGATCACTTCTGTGGCTCTGCTCGACAGGGGCACAGGAAAATAATTTTCTTGGGTGGCGAAAGCCAGGGTACATTTTTTGGCTAGGCTTGTATGGGCCCTAGGGCCGATAGCCTAGTACCTTACCTATGAACCTAAGAAGTCACTGAAAATTTATTTATGAAATAGAAAAAAATGCAACATGACACATGGTTGAACTCACACTTGTTTATCTTATATAATTACTACTACAGGCTTGAACACAGCAGAAAAGCTGTGGTGGTACTGTGGTAGCGTTGTTATCTCACAGCAAGAGGTTCTCTCGTTCGATTCTCGGCTGGGCTTGGGAGTGCCTTCTGTGTGGAGTCTGCATGTCCTCCCCGCAGTTGGGTAGCATTCGAAAGACATGCGTGTGTAAATGGGCGTGCCTTCGTTGAAGGTTGAGCGTCAAGCTGGCAGCTCGGCGTTTCGTAAAAATCTACTGCCAAATATTAGCGGACCGGAGTTCCGCTGTGGCGACCCGAAAGACAAACAACAACAGGCTTGAACACAGCATATATCTTTTGTACTATCTTGTTTTTCTTGATGCTTTTGGGAAAACTAACAACAGTGTTAACTTCTATCTGTTACTTAAACAGTATATTATACAAAATGTCATCACCATCACTTTAATATAAAATAAATAGAAATTATCCAAAGTAAACACTTGCTAGAGTAATATTTAAAAGGAAGTTTTGTGAAAATTAATAATTGCATCCTAAAGCTGCCTGCAGAGCCAATACTAGTCTTAGATAATAAGCTACTGTTTTTGCTAGACGGAATGGTGGAGGTGGGGTGAATATAGTTGTTAAATAAGTGTATTTTATGGTTGTTTAGTTAAAAAGAGGATTTAGTATATTAAACAATTTTAAAACTCTCTACTTGAGCGAAAGATTGAGCTTGGTATTTTATGTAATAAAAAATATTGTTATTTGAGGGCTGTAGTTTTGTGAAGAGCTTCAGTTTGATTTAGCTCAAGCTTTCTTTTTTCACTAGATTATGTGAAACTAATTATATAAAAGGCCTGATATAACTTGAAATTCCTGCCCAAACTTACAGAATAGCACTGCTCATGCTTGGAGATCTGGTTTAACAGGCAGTTTTGGAAAGATAATTTAAATAAAAGGGTGAACCTTCTGAATACGCATTAGATCAAATTTCACTGTAACAACACATAGCTATACAAGCATAACTGAAGAAAGGCTAATATCATGTTACATGAAGCAAGAACACGTATAATTGAAACAGAAAAAAGTGTACATTGTTTGAAGGCATTATTTTATAGCCGGCCTTAGGCAAAGGCCAACTAGGCGTCCGCCTAGGGCGCCGCTCTAGTATGGGCGCTTTTCAAATAATCTGGATGGTGTAGTTAGACCAGGATGGGGAACAGGGTGGTGTTGGGGGGGCACTGCTGAGACCTTTTGCCTAGGGCAGCAGTTGACCAAAGGCCGGTCCTGCATTATTTGATGCAAGTGAATACAAATATAATATTTAAAGTTTTATTTTTATGGCAAAATATAAGTGTAGAGCATACTGATAAAACATATAAAGGTTACAAAGAAATAGAAATGCTGGGGATTTAGCTTTGTACTAGTAAATCATAGTCTGTGTCGTTCTTTAATAATTTATTTGATATATACAGTTAGGAATTTTTTTTCTTAGTAAATAGGTGTAAAAATGAAACAACTGTTCTCCTTATTTATATTAATAAAGACTTATACGATACAGCTATACTTTTAGCTAATTGCTATTAGAGTTATATATTTGTGGTAGAGTGGTTTGGGGTATCTTTCTTCTCACTCTTTGTCAGAATATTGGATGGGTTGGGTTGCTTGGATGGTTAGACTATTCAAGTATGCAGTGTTAGACTCCATGAGGGGTAAGA
Organism: Protopterus annectens; assembly: GCF_019279795.1. Classification (NCBI taxonomy): domain Eukaryota; kingdom Metazoa; phylum Chordata; order Ceratodontiformes; family Protopteridae; genus Protopterus; species Protopterus annectens. The sequence continues at coordinate 1,980,466,851 of NC_056729.1, read as the reverse complement.
GGGAATTTAGAAGTAATTGCTTTATGACAATCTTACTTACTGCCTTTTTACGAGTGTCCACAAATGTAACAATTTTGTTCCTAGATCTACTCTCAGAATTTACTATTTGGATGACTATTAATAGGCAGTTCTTTATAAACAGTGCATCATTACCTATGAGAAATAAGTATATGTTTCTGATCAATAGAACAAATGACATTTATTAACTGTATTTCTATAAATGTTAATGGATTAAACAATGGAAGCAAGAGAGGTAATTTAGATATCTGAAGCTGTTTAATCTCAGGTTATCTTTCTGCAGGAACTTAATAAAGGATTTTCGACTGGAAACAGACTGCCTGCCTTGCTTGGATTACTTTCGAATACTTAGTAATTCTGTACAATTATATATTATTTATTTATTTTTGACTTAAGACAAGTTTAAGTTTGTTGCTTCTACTACTTTTGTCTGATCTGATTAATATACAGTGATTAACTAGAGATGTATGGACTGAAAATCTTCCACACAGAGAAGTTTCTTACACTGTTTTGTTTTTGGACCCACTACACTTGTTTAGTGAGTTGTTTTGAGACTTTGGGGATACCACGGAGATTACTTCTTTTCTTTCTACAGGAAACACACATACTAAGAGTTACACTATACTATCTAGTTCACAACATAATCAGAAACAAGTGGAGTAGATATTTTATGGAAGAATTCTTTACCTATGCTTGAAGTTATGGGAACATATCAAGATGATAAAGGTATGTTTTGCACTGCTGCTATAAAATACAATAAGAAGATATTAACTCTTGTTAATGTGTACTGGATTCCACGAATAGGAGTCAAGACAGTTTATCAACATTTAGAGCAAGTAATTCAACATACAAAAGGCAGTATAATTTTGGCAGGAGACTTTAGCTGTATATTATAGACATATAGTATATACAGATGACATTTTGATCTGTAGTGAGAGTAGGGATCAGATTGAGGAGACCCTGGAGAGGTGGAGATATGCTCTAGAGAGGAGAGGAATGAAGGTCAGCAGGACTAAGACAGAATATATCTGTGTGAATGTGAGGGAGGATAGAGGAATGGTGAGGGTGCAGGAAGTAGAGTTGGTGTAGGTGGATGAGTTTAAGTACTTGGGATCAACAGTTCAGAGTAATGGTGAGTGTGGACGAGACGTGAAGAAGAGAGTACACGCAGGGTGGAATGGGTGGAGAAGTGTGTCAGGAGTGATTTGTAACAGACGGGTACCAGTAAGAGTGAAAGGGAAGGTCTACGAGAAGGTAGTGAGACCAGCTATGTTATATGGGTTGGACAAAAAGGCAAGAGTCAGAGTTGGACGTGGCAGAGTTAAAGATGTTAAGATTTGCACTGGGTGTGATGAGGACAGGCAGGATTAGGAATCAGTATATTAGAGGGTCAGCTCAAGTTGGAAGGTTTGGAGACAAAGCCAGAGAGGTGAGATTGTGTTGGTTTGGACATGTGCTGTGGAGGGATGCTGGGTATATTGGGAAAAGGATGCTAAGGATGGAGCTGCCAGGTAAGAGGAAAAGAGGAAGGCCTAAGATAAGGTTTATGGATGTGGTGAGAGAGGACATGCAGGTGGTTGGTGTGACACAGCAATATGCAGAGGACAGGAAGAAATGGAAACAGATGATCCGCTGTGGCGACCCCTAATGGGAAAAGCCGAAAGAGAAGAAGACTTTAGCTGTATATTATCACCAAGTGATACTAATACAAATAGTAAAAGGAAAATTCTGCCGTCTGCAAAAAACCTAATGAAATTTACTGAATTATTTCATCTTAGAGATATAAAAGAATTTTCAGAGTCAAATTAGTTAATCTTTACATAATATTCTCATAGGCATGGAACACAATCCACAATAGACAAGAGTTTATATATCTAATGAACTAGTAGACAAGCTGGGTAAAGTTAAGACTGTAACTTGCCCATTTTCAGATCATAATGCAACCACTTCTGAATTGTCTTTGAACTCTAATAACAATGTTAAAATAAGAAAAATACCAGCATATATAACAGGTTTACAAGAATTTAAAGACTATTTTCTTAAAGAAATTTCCACTTTTATAGAAATTAACAATACAGTGGATACTTCAGAACTCTATATACAGGATGCTCTAAAAGCATATCTGTTTGGGAGAATCACTAATTGGCTATCAAATTAAAAAAGCAATTGGACGAAGAATTACATGAAATACAAGGAAAACTTGATAAGGTAAAGTTAGAAAACAGAAGAATAAAAATAATAACATAAAAGAGATCAACAAGCTAAGTGACAAATACTTGGAAATTTTAAATCATAAAACCAAAATCAATCTTGAGAAGTTTAAGATAATTAACTTTTTTATCAACCCAAAGTCTATGTACAATCTAGCCACTAAAACAAAAGTACTCAGTAAATCCAGTCACATAAAATAAATCTATATACATAGAAAGAAAAGAAAAGTAATAGAAATAAAAAATATCACAAAGGAATTCAGAGATCATTACAATGAAATGAATCAAAATAATACACTAATAGATCTAGAGGAAACAATTAAAACATTTATTATAAAAATATAAAAACTAGACTATCAAATGACCAAATTAAATTAATTGATAAACCCATTTCTATGTCTGAACTTCAAACCCAAATTTCTAAATTGAAGTCTAATAAAACACCAGGTAATGATGGAATTATATCTGAACTTTACAAGCCGTTACGTAAAGAAGCCCTACACATATTACATAAGTTTTTTTTCATAGTTAAGGACTTAACTAAAGTTTCTCCTTCTTGGAAATATATCCTTATCTCTCCAGTTTTAAAAAACAAGGATCCAACGCAATCCTCTTCATACAGACCGATTTCACTTTTAAATGTAGATGATACACTATTCATGGCAATTCATGCTGACAGACTAAAACACAGTCTACCTTCTATGATTGATGAAGATCAAACTGGGTTTATTTTAAATAGAAACACCTATAATAATATTAAAAGACTAATTACAATAATCGACTATGCAAATCTCACAAATGAAAATGTAACATTAATGAGTCTTAATATAAATAATGCTTTTGACTCGGTCAACTGGAAATATCTTTTGCTAGTTCTAGAATACAAGTTTTCTTTTAACTTTTCACATCGTATTAATCTTCTCTATACAGACTGCTTTGCATATGTAAAAATAGGTATTTCTACATCTGATTCCATACAAGTATTAAACGGAACTAAACAAGGATGTCTTCTTTCACCTCTGCTTTTTACCCTAGTTATGGAACCTTTTGCTAACTTTATTTGATCAAATACATATATAAAAGGTATTAGAATAATGGAGAATACAAGTTCTAAAATTCAGTTGTTTGTAGATGACATCTTATTGATACAGACTGATAATAATAGATCTATACCTGCAACTTTTTTAGCAATGGAACTATTTCAAAGAACATCTGGTTTAACATTTAATGATAACAAAACAATAATTTTACCAATAACCATAAATAAGAATAAAATCCCAAGTAAGTTCCTTAAATATATTGTTAAAGAAAATAAAATGAATTACTTGGGAATAACCATATTGGATAATATTAAAGATATAGTAAATTATAATTATACAAAGTGTGTAAATAAGATAAAGAAAATAATGGACAAATGGAATAAAACTGTCTTTACAATGGAATAAAGACTCTTATCTTCAAAATTATTATCTTGCCAAAACTCCAACATATTATTCAATCATTAACATAACCTCCTATGAAAACCTGTATTAAAGATTTTAACACTTTAATTTTGAAATTTCTTTGGTTCCCCTGACAAACCAAGACTGGGAAGTAGGAGGAATAGGACTACCAGACATAGTATTCTATTCATTATCACCAGTTATGAAAACAATATGCCTTTGGATTAACAACACTTATACAGTTAGATGGAAAGAATTTTTAGGAAACCTTTTTATGCATTCTAACTGTAATACACACACACACACATATATATATATATATATATATATATATATATATATATATATATATATATATATATACTAATGATTATATTAAATAATAGTTTATTTTGGTTATTAAAGGATTACATTATAGGGAAAAGTCACCAAATAAGTGATTCTTACTTCATTTTGACTATATGAAATACTTTTAGAAATTTTATATACAGAAATCTGGCTTAGAAAGCATGGGTTTTCCTTATGTTTCCTATAGCATATACTCAAAGTAATAACCCTACTTCAAATTTAGAAACAATGGTTGCCTTTAAAGAGAATAATCTGTTCTACTGGTTTCAGTTAATGAAAGATGAAAAGCTGCACTCAGTAGATTACATTAGGAATAAATATGATTTGGAAAAGATATGTGGTTAGACGAACAATCTTGTAGACTACATATAGAAGGGGAAATTAAGTCAATGCAACCGATGTTAAAGGATCATTCACAAAATTGATTAAATATATCATATTTTTATCGCAACAAAATTCCTTGGGACATGGTCTCTTGTCCAAATTGTATAAAGTGGTAAAGAGGGAAGCCAAAACATGTAATGCTACATATTGGAATTATTTTACCCAAATCAATAACATACCACCAAGTGAAGAAGACAAAAAATTATTTCTATTATCATCTAAATATACTACTTCATCTCTTAGACGGCATTTGTTTACATGGAAGGTTTTACACAGGTCCTTCTTCAACTCTCATAAAATTGAACTGATGTACCAAATTTGTTGGAGATGCAAGAAAGAACTTAAAGCAGATTGGCAACACATGTTCTTTGATTGTACTGTCTTGATTCCTTTTTGGAATAATACAGTAAACTCTCAGTTAACCGGCACCCATGGGGATTGATAGATGCCAGATAAAAATAATTTATGTACTCACCATAATGTTCCATGCGAGTTGTTCATCTCACTATGATTCTTACTGATGGGTTCGGAGCCGATCCTCGATTCCAACTTGGCCAACTGCCAAAGATGGAGGTCTTCAACAAGCTCAAGGCCAACTCCCTATCCCATGATGCACCTTGTGCTTCCCTCAGTTCTTGTTTGCTGCCAACAAGCTATATACCACTACTACTATGCTAAGATTAGAAACTGGATAAGACACATTTAAAACCATGACATAAATGAATTGTCAGTCCTCAAGAAGCCTGGATGATGGTGGGATGTAAGAATTAAAGCGAGATGAACAACTGACATGGAACGTTATGGTGAGTACATAACTTCTTTATGTGATGTTGTTCTATCTCACCGTTCATTCTTACTGATGGGTAGCGTCCCAAGCACCATCTTTCTCGGGTGGCTCACGGGAGAATGTTCTTCAAGACAGTGGAACCAAAGGAAGCCATGTCCCTGGAGGGCTTGTCTACTTTATAATGAGTGATGAAGGTATGAGACCTTGACCAAGCAGCTGCTGCACAAATAGTATCTAATGGTAATTTAGCCACAAAGGTTGATGAAGTAGATATAGCACTAGTAGAATGGGCCTTTACCTTCTGTTGTAACAGTATATTCACTGAACTGTAAGTGAAGGAAATACAATCAGATAACCATTTTGATAAAGTGTTTTTCACCACTGGAGCACCTTATTTTGACTGTGAGAAGGAGACAAAGAGCTGATCTGTTTTTCTGAAATGTTTGGTCCTGTCTAAATAGAATCAAAGTTGTCTGTGAACATCAAGCTTGTGCAGCATATGTTCCATCTTATTAGTGTATGTAGGGAAAAATACGGGCAATTCAATAGATTGTAAAACCAAGAGCGGAGCTTTCAGTTAAATGAAGAGTACTTGATAAAATAAAAAACTGAACAGGCAGAAAAATGTAAAGCGTGTATTTATTCAAACTGATTTAAAACAATAAAATGAAAGAGATAAGCGCTTTCATACCAAACACACTGTGTACTCACAGTTAAATATGTTAATGCTTAAGGTCACGTGATTTCAGTAATGGCTTAATTGGAACATAATCATTAAGTCCTGCACCATTGGTCGCCTGTAATCCATTTTATCTCAAGACATTCTGTGTAGGTTTTTATATCCCCTCCTCTCAACCCTACTCTAGCCATTTCTAGCACCATAAACCTAAACCAGTGGTCAGTTACTGTACACTTAACATGTTTAGAAAGAGCATTTCTTTCATCACATCTGCTAATTGCGTATAAGTGCTATTTAATTTTATCTCTAAGGCATCTGTTGGTTTTTCCAATGTAAAATGCTTTACAAAATTCACAGATAGCACAGTAGATCACATTGCAACTGCTACAATTCGCATATAGCCTAATATTAAAAACATATCAGGGTGTACAAACTGATCATCTGCTCTTATATACTTACAGACATTGCAGTGATGACAGGGATATGTACCAATCTTACACGGTTCCTTCTTATTAGTATTCTTACATGTTAAGGGTCTGTAACATAACATTTTCTTAAGAGATGGTCGATTTTTAAAACAATACAAAGGTCTCTGACCCAATAAATCTTTACATTTCCTGTCAGAAGTCAAAACTTTCCAATGTTTGTAGATTATATCACAAATAAAAGTCATATCATTGGAAAGAGTGAGGTTCATCTATATACAATGAAAGGAGTCTCTGTCCTTGTTACTGTCAAGTGTAATCTATCGAAAAATAGTTTCGTACGTGTGTTCCTCAACATAATAGCATCATTCGGTATCATAGTTATGTCACTGCTGTCATAGCCTATATCCACAAAATTAGATGTCAGACTGTCAAAGCAGTTATACATATCACTGTTTCTCGTATGGAGATGTGCTGCTCTAAAAAATTGTCCTTTCAGGACGTTCTGCTTAACATGTCTTGGATGTGAACTATGAGCATGGATCAAGTTGTTCTTCTTACAAGGTTTAGTGAACAACTTAGTTCCCAGACCCCCCTGTGGCTTGAAAACTGTGACATCCAGAAAAGAAATACTATCAAATGAATATTCATGGGTAAACTGAATAAAGTCTGTCGTACTATTCAAATATTGTATAAACTCATACAGAGCAACAGCTGTATTGTTCCAGACAAAAAAAAATAGGTCATCCACAAAATGACCATAGTACAAAATATACCTAGAAAAAATGTTGCTATCACAGGACACATGATCTGAGTCCAATTTAGCCATAAATATGTTGGCATAACTGTTGCTTTTGCTTTTTTGAATTATACCAAGGACTTTTGGAGCCGTGCAGCTACCATACTTGCAGGGTATTTCTCTTGCTTTTTTGAATTATACCAAGGACTTTTGGAGTCGTGCAGCTACCATACTTGCAGGGTATTTCCACTGAATAACTGTTGGCACAAACAATGCCCATGGCTACCCCTCTGTGTTGAACAAAAAAACTGTCCATGAAAACAAATGAAATGCATTCCAGAATAACTTCTAAGAGGGTGCATATTAAGTAGATCTTATCACTTGTATAACCTGAGTGTTGGCTTAAAAATAGCCTAACATAATCAATCCCAATGTCATTGGGAATACAGGTAAACAATGAGTTGACATCCACTGTAACCAGAAAAACATCCTCTCTGAAATCGGTAGTAGACAATGCGTACAGTCTGCTCAAAAAATCTCTGGTGTCTTTTAATATGTGTCCAACTCCATTAAGGACTGGATGAAGTTCCTTCTCAATGAATATTGACATGGGCTCAGTGGCACATCACTTAGGAGAGACTATTGGTCGCATTGGGGGGGGGGGGTCATGCATGTTTTTATGTACTTTGGGTAGACCATATATCTGGGGTATCAGTGGACTCTCGACTAGTAAATAGTCATAAAGATATTTATCTAATATTCCTTCCATCAGCAAATTCTCAACGTCACCATGCATTCTATCAACTAGTTTCATTACATCAGGTTTGGGGGTCATAGCATATGTACAACAATCACTTAACATCATAGACATCCTACTCATGTAATCCACTAAATCCATGACAACTACACCTTAGTAGTCTATTGGCCATTTTGGGCTAATTTATATCTCTCTCATTTCCCTGCTATAAAACCTAAATTTGTGTGGTTTTGCACGCTGGGCAGTGCGAGTTAGCTAGGGTTAAACTATTCCCAGCTCCATGAAGTCTGCTCTTCAATTTTTCCCTTGGAACTAGACAAACTTTCAACTTAAGCACTCAAACCATTTATTTCACAGCCCAGCACTTGCTCAAAACTTATAGCAAGCACTAATTAACCCTAGCACTAGACCCCCTATACTGTCCAGAAGGACAAGGCTCTCTATTTGTCCCTACTAGCTAATCAGTAAAACAGCTCACTTTACCTATTGAGGCACGTCCAAAGGGCAGTTTCAGGTGTACTCTCCAGTCCAACTGGTGAATCTGGGCATTCTGAGGCAATGTTGCAACTGCCTCATGTACACAGACAGCCCTCTCCTCCTACCACCAAACACTAATATATGCGAGAGATGCAATTATACAGCCAAACTGGAGGTAAAGCTCTCTCAACCCAATAATGGAACTGACAGTCAAGAGGAGAAGGAAAATACTTGCAACACACCACTAGTCTCACACAGACCTACTAAACCAACACCGCCAAATAACACACATAAATACACAAAAACATACTCGGAGGCTCTAAATAAAAATCTGCAAAAGCAACAGAGAACTCCAAAGCAGACACCCAAGCAACCTCCACACCCCATCACAAACCATGAAACACATACTTCACATAATCAGTGTGCCATGCAATCACAGCCCTTAAGGCAATATAACACCCAACACACTAGTAATAGGCGACTCTATAGTCAGGCACAGTGATGTCCCACAAACTAGGCTGGATAAGGAGAAGGTTACAATTAGCTGCCTGTCAGGCACCAGGATCCACCACATAACACAAGCACTCAGGTCACTCCAGAACAAGTACAAACACGACTCTGTCATTGTCCATGTTGGTGTGAATGACCTGAGACGTACCTCCCTAGACTACATGAAAAGAGACATGGAAGAGCTCTCTGATCACGTAGCCCAGGCCAGTATGACCCTGACTCTGAGTAGCATCCTGCCCTCACCAAGAATGATGACACAGTATAAAGAAAAAATGATCAATTTCAACATTTGGCTAAGTTTCTGGTGTCATTCAAAGGGGATCCAGTATCTGTCCACCTGGGATGACATGCTCGATAAGCCATGTTGCTTTGCAAGAGATGTCTTGCACCTGTCACTCTTAGGCTTTCGAATACTGGCCAAGGCTTTTGCCTCCCCCATAGTGCCTTTTTTAGGCAAGGCTCATAAGACAAACCCACCACCGTAAATAGCACAAGTAACCAAAAACGGGGGGTAATGCTACTCAACGCCAGAAGTCTAAACCTCAAAATGCATGCACTCGAGGCACTCCTCAGTATGGAGAACATAGATATATGTGCAATAAAAGAAACCTGGTTTAAGGCTCCAGAGAGAACCCCAGCACTACCAGGCTATAACTCATTACCATACTTTTCGGCCACAGAACCCGGACCAAAACACAAAAGGTGGGGGCATATCCATATTCATCAAGGATACCCACACCTCCAGGTTAGTGGCACAGCACAATGCCTCAGAGATCAACCATGTGCAACTAACAATGGGCAAAACTGCAATTCAAATTGTAGCTTGCTACAGATCACCCACCATGACCCAGGACCCCCATTCTGCATTTCTGGAGAGACTGGAAAATATGAAGGTCTTACCAAACACCCTAATATTGGGTGATTTCAATTACCCAAACATTAACTGGGAGAACTACTCAAGTACTAACTCCCTTGCCCAACGCTTCCTAGAATTTATAAACTCAAATGCCCTGGATCAACTGGTCAATATCCCCACCAGAGGTGACAACATATTGGACCTGGTCATCACCAACATGGACGACCAATATTCTACACTGGAGGTCAAACCCTCGCTGGTTAGATCAGACCACAGACTAATCACTCTGGATATTCACATTCCACCCCCACCCCCAGTCAAGGAAACCACCATGAAAAACTTTTCAAAAGCAAACTTCACATTACTTAAGACCGAGGTGGAACGGTTCACAGTCCCCATGCTAAAGGACAACGCTGTCCGAGCTGCTGAATCCCTTACAAAGGCACTCTATGAGCACCAGCAAGAATGCATGGATCGTGCTATCCCAAGCAAAACTAAGACTCACTCCTCCAAGAAAAGGAAACCAGTCTGGTGGACCCCTGCCATAAACAAACTATACAATTGAAGGAGGAAACTAGTGCAGAAAAGAGTAAAATCCCAAGAAAGAAAAACATCCCGATCAGTATCAGCAAAAGACTACAATCCCTCATAAAATCATCCAAGGCTAGCTTCGAAAGAAAAATTGCCATGGACTCCAAAGATAACCACAAAGCATGCTTTAGCCATGTTAAGAATCTAAGTGGAAACTATCAGATCTGCTCTGAGTTAGTGCAGAATGGCACAAAATACACTGAACCGACTGATATTGCCAACATTCTGGCAGACAGGTACAGTGCAAACTTCACCCCCCTCTCACCCCCTAAAGGGCCCATAACCATAACATAAGAATGTACTGCCCCAGCAATCACTGACACACAGGTTAAAACAGCCCTAACCAAAGCCAAAAATACAGCTTCAATGGGACCAGACGGTGTCCCAGGCTCTGCCTTTTACAAGCTCCAAAATGAACTAACCCCTCACCTAAACACACTGTTCAAATTCAGCCTCTCTACAGGGTACGTACCCATAGAGTTGCACACAGCAACAGTTATCCCGCTCCACAAAGGTGGAGCCACAACGGACCCTGGGAACTATCTCCCTATAAGCCTGACTAGCCTGGTCTGCAGGGCTATGGAGCGCATCATCATGGAATTCATTAACAGAGACATTGGGAATCTTCAATCATTGGACCCTACCCAGTTTGGCTTTGTCAAGGGCAGATCATGCTTCCTAAACCTGCTGGACTTCTTTGAGACAGTTACCAAGGCTTTAGACAAGGGAAAGGAGGTCCACACAGCCTACCTAGACCTCACAAAGGCTTTTGACACCATTCCCCATTCTGGTATTATAGACAAGCTCACCCCCGATGTCATGAGATGGGTTGCCAATTGGCTCACGGATAGAACCCACATGGTGAGAGTTGCAGGCTCTAGGTCCGGCTCTAAACCAGTTACAAGTGGCGTTCCCCTGGGCTCAGTCCTGGGACCCCTTCTGTTCGGTATATACTTCTCAGAGGTACAGGCAAGCACAGGAGGACTATGGCTGACCAAGTTCGCAGATGACTGCAAACTGGGGGCCATAATTGACTCTCTAGCTGATACAGACATCCTCCAGAAGGGTCTCACTGAGACGGATACCTGGTGTCAAAATCATGGCCTCAAGCTAAATGCCAAAAAGTGCATAGTCATCCCCTTTGGAAAAAACAAAGTGCCCACAAACTACCACATACATGGTAGTCCCCTAAATACAGAAAATGTAATAAGGGATCTGGGGACCCAAGTAGATAGTAATCTCTCCTTTGATAATCATATTGCCAAGGTGGTTAGAAAATCCTTGTGTGTGGCCCACATAATCACAAAAGGGTTTGCATTTAGAACAAGAGAGGTTATTGTGCCCCTCTACTCATCACTCATCAGACCCATCATAGAGTACAACGCCCCATTTGGGATGTACCTTACAAGACACCTGCAACAGCTAAAAAGACCACAGAAGTACCTCACCAAGAGGATTAGTGGCCTCAAACATATGCCCTATGCAGCACGACTGAAGAAACTCCAGCTGTACTCAGTTGCATACCGCTTACTCAGAGGTGATCTTTGCCTAACATACAAGGCCATGTCCAACCCAGAATTGATGGACATGCTCCACCTAAAAAAAAAACAAATCCCCAAGAGCCACACGCTCTAGGGATCTAAACCTCACCACAACAATAAATAGGACGTGCTGGAGGGATAGATTCCTGTCCCAGAGACTCCCCATGCTTTGGAACAAGATTCCAATCTACATTAGGCAGAGCCCCTCACTAACACTCTTCAAGAGAAACCTTGATGAGTGGATGGGAAATAGAAAATTTATCCCGGGGATCACTGCAGTGGCTCTGCTGGTCAGAGGCACAGGGAACTAATGGCTATGCTGAACCAAGGCAAAGGGAACTAATCTAAGGGGGTGGCGAAAGCCAACACATTCTGGCTAGGCTTATAGATGCCCTTGGGCAGACAGCCTAGTACTTATCTATGAACATAACCTCCTCCCTTATCGGCAGGATGGAAACATATGTCATCACGCTTAGTCAGTTCCGTTAAAGCATCAACTTCATCATTACTCATATTCTTAATATTACTGCCATGCTTATTCGAAAAGTATTTGTAGATATCCTCCTCACAGAGCCTATAAAAGACTTCCACTAAGGGAGTATTCATAGGTGTATACACACTAGGTTTCCTAAGGATAGAATCCACAACACCATTGTTACTAAACTGAATTTTCAAAGAGGTGTTACGCACAAACAACCTCAAGTCATTAATCACATCAACTAATGATGAATGTCCAGCTGGTATAAAACTTAGTCCAAAGTTAACATATTTAACTGTGAGTACAGCTACTTTAGTTAGATCTCAAGAAGTACCTTGTTTGGTGTGAAAGCACTTATCTCTGGCATTTTATTGTTTTAAATCAGTTTGAATAAATACATGCTTTACATTTTTCTGCCTGTTCAGTTTTTTATTTTATGAATTCAATAGATTGGTTGAGATTTGTTCCTGAGCAAACTTTAGGTAAAAATGATGGATTCATTCTGAGTGAGACTCTGTCATTATGGAAAATCAAATAAGGGGGTTTAATGGACAAGGCCTGTAACTCTGAAACCCTCCGAGCAGAAGTGATAGCTACTAAAAATATGGTTTTCCATGATAGACATTTGAAGTCACAAGATGTGGCTGGTTCGAAAGGGGGTACGATTACTCGGGACAGAACAAAATTTAGATTCCATGGCATAGCTGGAGCTTTGATGGGTGGTCTCAAATGAATAGCACCCTTGAGAAAGGCTTTGGAGAGTCTACGTGACATGATATTAGACCCCTGGTCGCCAAGATGAAAATTAGAAATTGCTACCAGTTGAACTCTACTGGTTGCTGCCTCAGCCTCTTCATTGAAAAGTCTAGTAAAAAACTCCAAAATGGATGAAACTGAAGCCAAGTATGGGTCAATATTGTTCTGAAACACCATACAGAAAACCTTTTCCATTTACTCAGATATAACTTCCTGGTAGATGGTTTATGAGAGGATGTTAAAATATTCTGATATAGCCGAGAGGTTGTGAATCCTGGCTATGTTGGGAATTGGAGCAGCCAAGCTGTCAGTTTGAGGGACTGAAGAGAAGGATGGAGAGCCCCTGATGAATGAGTCAAGAGATCTGGCACTGGGCCCAGAATCCAAGGTTCTTCCAATAAATGAGGCTGGAGGAAGGGGAACCAAATTTGATGAGCCCAGAAATGGGCTATTAGAATGATGGTCCTTCCCAGAGCCTTGGCTTTCTGTAAAACTTTCGGTATCAGAGGGAAAGGAGGGAAGGCATAAAGGATACCCAGGGGCCAATTGTGTACAAGTGCATCCCCCAGAGGGGGAATTAGGGCAAAGTAGCTGCTGCATTTTGTGTTTGATGGAATTGCAAAGAGATTGCAGCAAGGCTGGCCCCATCTGCGGAATATCCTTTCTGTTACTTCATCCTTTAGGGACCACTCATGAGGCAATAGAATTGCCCTGCTTAGTTTGTCTGCTATCACACTGGATCTCCTCGGGATGTGCATTGCTATCAGAAAGCACTGAGTGGACATTGCCCATTGCCATACTCTCAGGGCCTCTTGACATAGGGGATAAGATCTGGTTCCTCCTTGTTTGTTTATGTACCAGAGCACTGACATATTGTCTGTCTGAATTGCAATAGTTCCCAGAGGGAGAGAGTCTTGAAAGGACTGCAATGCGAGAAGTACCACTCTCATCTCCAGGACATTGATATGCAGATGAGCCTCATATCTCTTCCACATGCCTTGAGTTGTTCTATTTTGCTAATGCCCCCACCCCTATCAGGGAGGCATCTGTGGTCACCGTGGCTATGGGAGGACAAAGGGGCGACCTAGAGTTACTTGGTGAGATGTCAACCACCACTGAAGATCCTTCTTGCAGGAATTTGTTATCAGGATTTTGTGTGACATTGGAAGCTCTTGAAAAGACCATTGTGTGAACAGGAGCCACTGAAGTACACACATATGCATCCGACCTAAAGGAATCGCAATGATCGCTGCCGCCACTGTCCCTTACAATTTGTGTACCACTGAAACCGAGACTCATTCTCTTGGGAGCAGGTCCAGGACCTGTTTTCGTAGAACACAAACTATTTCCGGTGGAAGGTTTAAGGTCATGGTAACGGTACTTAGCTCTGATCCTATAAAAACAATATGTTGCGATGGCAACAAGGCAGATTTTTCTGAATTTATAGTAATCCCCAACTGACTGCAGAGGTTAAAGTTGTGTCACTTGTATGAGTTGATGCCAGGTGGTGGCAGTAAGGAGCCAGTCAATTAGGTATGGAAACACCTGGAATCCCAAACATCTCAGATGAGCTGTGACCACTGCCATGAATTTGGTAAACACTCTGGGGGCTGTAGTGAAACCAAAGGGCAGAGCACGAAATTGATAATGACTGGTTCCCAGCCAGAAGTGCAGATGAACTCTGGATGGCCTATCCGTTTTTATGTGGTAGTATGCATCCTGGAGATCTATCGAGCACATCCAATTGTCTTTCCCTAAAAAGGGAAATATTGACTGTAGTGTGACCATCCGGAATTTTGTCTTTCTTACCAAATTGTTTAGTCTTCTGAGATCCGAAATGGGCCTCCAGTCTCCTGTTTTCTTTGGAACTAAAAAGAACCTTGAGTAAGTTCCGGATCCTCTTTGGTCTGCTGGGACTGGTTGGATGAATCTTTTTTCCAGCAACCTTTGAATCTCTGTGGCTGTTTGTTCCCTGTGACTGGGTGGAATGTCCAAGATTTTTCTTATGGGGGAGGGTGGCAAAGGGAATTGAGTATCCTCTGGATATAATGCTTTGTACCCAGCTGTCTTTTGTTATTTTTAGCCAGGCATCTGGGTACAAAGAAAAGCGTCCCCTGACTGCCTCCAGAGATGGACAGCTGGGCTTCTTCTCAGGAGCACTGATAGGGCTTCCCAAAGAAATGGTCTCTTTCGCCCTGATTCTGCGGACCCACTCTGCCGCGTGGGTGGCACCTTCCATTGTTACCCCCTCCTCTGCCTCTAGAAGCGGGTTCACCATGAGTGTCCTGGAAAGCGCCTTGTGTTTTACGGAACCACATCATCCCTCCCTTCTGACCTTTGGGGTAAGGTCTGGTAGGGGTGGAAAAACGTACTCCGATGGCAGACAGAGTCTTTCCGTCCTGCTCACTCCTAGCAAGCGTTTCCTTCACTTTGGGTCTGAAAAGGGATGAGCCATCGAAAGGGGTGTTAATAAAGGATGACTTAAAGGGCTCCGCAAAGGAACACAAGTGCATCCAGGAATGTCTCCTAAGAGCAATTCCTGTACCCACTGCCATACTTGTTCCATCAGCTGCATACGAGACCAGACGCATGGAAGAGTTTACAAGAGAATTAAGGGTAGTCAGCTGGGAAGTTACTTTTTCTGAGACCCCTGTAGCTACTGAACCCTGTAGGGTATCTCCAAATTCTTTCAGGAGATCCCTTTGCAACCATGTAAAATGTGTTAGACAGTTCAGTGATCGGAGAGTAAACGTTGCTGAACTAAACATGTGCTTACCATATCTGTCCATGATCCTAGAATCCTTATTAGGAGGATGGACAGATGTAGAAGTTTCTGACAGTTCCTTTTTGGTGGCTGCCACCACTGCTATAGCATCAACAGGTACTCCTTTGGTTAGGAAGATCTTTTATTAGGCCACTTAGGGAAAGACTCCATGGTATCCAGGGACTCCCACGCCCTTCAAGAGATTAGCTCAATTAGCTCATCAAAGGGTGGAGACGCCCAAGTGGTGGTGGGCTGAGACCCAAAAGCCTTCAGGAGGACTGACTCATCATCAGTAGGGTTAATGGACTTCCAGCCACCCCTCTGCTTAAGAATTTCCAGGATATCCCCAAAGGAGATATCATCAGAGGGGGACCGTGGGGACCCTTCTGACTCATCAAAGTCAGTATCTGAGGTGACGGATTCCTGTGAGGAGTCCAGATGCTTCCTCTTGCAAGTTCTCCTCCTAGGGACCTCATCAGTGGGAGCTTCTGGTGAGCTCTGGGAAGAGCAGGGTTCACCCAATGGGGCTACCATAGGCTCTGGGTCTCTACACTTCTTTGGGATCTGTGGAGCAAGGTAGACACTGGCGCCTTCAGGGAGGTGGTTGCCGGATCTGATGATGTGGTTTCCCATGGGGACAATACTCTGCTCATGGTGTCGAAAGCCCCCCGGCTTCAATGAGTGGGAAAGTACAATTGGGTACACTTACCATAAATGTAGATGTTCGAGTGTATTCACTGTTGCAGTCATCACATTTGGGTTATTCCTGCCAGGGTAGACCTCGGCCGGCCTGAATACCAGAGGCTTAGTATTTCTGCATCGGTTGCTGTCACTTCAGGACTGACGTCAGGTCACCAGTAGTATAAAGTAAGGCAGCTGACGCCATTACATCAGGTTTTTCTTGCCCTAACCTGTCAGAAGCCCCCAAGTGGGAGCCAGGTTCTGGTGGAAGAACCCCACCAGTAGAAAGTAAATACCAATATGCCCCTTTTAAGGCAACCAGGACTGCAACAGTGAATACACCCGAACATCTACATTTATGGTAAGTGTACACAACTGTACTATGTTCTTCGTGTTTCACTGTTGTAGTCATCACATTTGGGTTGATTCCCAAAGCTGAGAAAAAGGGTGGAGGCAGTCAAGGAAACTAGGGTCTGGCTAGGATGCCCTGCAAGACTGCAGAGGCAAACCCTGCCCTGGATTTGGAGAAGATAGGCAGATGGCAATGTTTGGTGAAGATGTGAACAGATGTCCAGGTGGCAGCCTCCAGAATGTCCCTGCTGGGGACTCCACTGAGGAAAGCTGCAGAGGCGGAGGCTGCTCTGGTGGAGTGAGTCCTGACCCCCTTGGAGGGAGGCTTTCCGTGATGTTTGTAGCAGAAATGGATGCAGTGTGCTATCCATTTGGAGATGGTTTGTTTGGAGATGGCTTTGCCCTCTGCCCCTGCAGCAAAGCTAACCAACAAATGATCAGACTTTCAGTCCTGTCTAGATCGAATCTGAGCTGTCTGTGCACATCTAGAGAGTGCAGGATCCTTTCCCCCTTGTTCTCTGGGTTAGGGAAAAAGGTGGACAAAAGAATGGATTGGTTGAGAGTCACACTGGACACCACCTTGGGCATGAAGGATGGGTTAGTCATGAGGGTTATGCTGTCAGCATGGAAGATGATAAAGGATTCCACAGCCATGAATGCTTGCAGTGATGGCCAGAAGGAAAGCTGTCTTCCAGGAGAGAAATTTAGCTCTGCTGAAGAGGCAGGTGCGAAGGGGGGAGGGTGAGATTTTCCAACACAAAGTTGAGGTCCCAAGCTGAGGTTGGTGCTCTTCTGGGTAGCCTCAAGTTGCTCGCCCCTCTTAAGAACTGTTTGATCAGAGGGTGTGAGAAAAGCAGCTGCTCAGTGGTAAAATGAGCAGAGATAGTAGAGGTATGAATTTTAATAGAGGAAAAGGAGAGTCCAATGTGTAGCAGGTCAGCTAAGTAATCCAGGATGAGAGGGAGGGAGGGAGGGCTGTGCTGTACTGTCTCCCTTAGCCTGAATCCAGGTGCAGAACCTTTTCTATTTGTCAGCATAAGACTTCCTAGAGCTAGGGTGTCTGGTCTCACGTATAACATCTAGAACCTCTCTGCTGAGGTTGGCAGACTGATCGGGGGTTAGGGAATAAGCCAAGCTGCCAAATTGAGTACCTGCAATTGGGGATGCCCTTCCCTCTGGGTCAGGAGGTTTGGAATCTGAGGGAGATGCCAAAGTGGCAGAGAGGACAGGCTGCACAGCAAGGGATACCAGTGCTGGCGAGGCCAGTCTGGAGCTATAAGAGTTGTCCTTGGTTTTTCCTCCTTTATTTTTAGCAGTACTCTGGGGATGAGAGGTACTGGAGGAAAGGCATAGACCAATAGATTGACCAAGAGGAAGGAGAGGGCATCCACTTTCCAAGCCATGTAGTGATGCTCCCTCGTGCAGAACTTGCTGAGCTGATGGTTGGTGTGGGAGGGAAAGAGGTCAACCTTCAGGGTGCCCCCATTTCTGAGTTATTAGGGTGAAGGTTCTTCTGTTGAGCTGCCACTCGTGTGGGTCCAGACGATTTCTGCTTAAGTGGTCCACCAGAGAGTTGAGAGAACCCGGTAGGAATTCTGCTAACAGGTGGAGTTGCATGGCAGAGGCTGTGTGCCAAAGGGTCATGGCCAGCCTGCATAGAGGGTAGGACTGAGTCCCTCCCTGCTTGTTGATATACCACATCACAGTTGTGTCGTCTGTTTTGATCAGGAGAGCCCCTGGGGAGAGAAGCGGCTTGAAAGCTATCAAGGTGTGCTGGACACCTATCATCTCTTTTTGGTTGATGTGCAGATGGATTTGCTGTGGGCTCCATTGGCCCTGTATGCACCTGCCATCAAGGTGTGTACCCCAGGCATAATCTGATGAATCTGTGGTGAGGGTCTGGGCAGTGTGGGGTGGTGAGAAAGGTAGTCCTTTGTTGAGGAAGCATGCTGTTGCCCACCAAAGAAAATATTTTCTGAGGCAAGGTATATAGGTATAAGAACCTCCAGGTCTTGAGAGTGTTGACACCAAAGACTTTTTTTAGGTACCACTGAAGTTTTCTCGTATGCAGTGTGGCATATGAAAGGAGTAGAATGCAAGATGCCATGAACCCCAGAGCTTGCAGGATTTTCCTTGCAGATAACTGGGGTCCGGTGCCTAGTTTAGAGAAGTAGGCTGTCAGGAAAATTTGTTTTTCTGGTGTAAGGAATGCCATATGGGATGCTGTGTCCAGGCTTGCTCCCAGGAATATAATGTTTTGGGTGGGTACCTGTTTGGATTTCTTTTCGTTGATTGTGTACCCTAGGGAGGTTAGTAGGGACTTCACAAAGGCCAGGTGCTTGAGCAGCTTTTCCTGGCTGTCTGCCTGAATTAGGCAGTCGTCTAAGTATGGGTAAATCTAGATATTCCTTTGTCTGCAAAAGGCAATGGCCGAAGCCAGACATTTTGTGAAAAGTCTGGGAGTAGTAGATAAGCTAAAGGGAAGCGAAGAGAACTGAAAGTTCTAAGATCATGCCCTGAAACCGAGATATTTTCTGCATGATTCCCTGATAGGGATGTGGAAGTAGGCCTCCTTTAGGTCTAGGGTGGCTAGTCAAGCATCCTTGGCGATCATGGGTAGCAGCTGCTGGAGGGTGAGCATTTTGAATTTTGGGATCACCGGGAAGGTGTTTAGAATGGATAGATCAAGGATGGGGCACCAGGTGCCCTCTTTCCTGGGTACCAGAAATAGTCTGGAGTAGAAACCTTGGCCTTTCTGTTCTGTAGGAACTTGCTCTACTGCCCTCAAGGAGAGCAGGGAAAGGGCTTGCTTTTGCGCCTCTGCCCACTGGTTCTGAGGTAGATCTGGGAACCCTTTTGGAGTTGGAAGGGTGTGGAAAGAAAATCTGTATCCCTGGGAAACTATGTTGAGAACCCAGTGCTCGTTGGTAATGATGGCCCAGGTGTTTGCATGAAAAGAGTGTTTTCCTCCTAGGAGTAAGTGGAGGTGGGCAGAGGGAGGGGTCGGGGAGGAGCATCATTGCAAGTTCCTTACCATAAGGGCTTGGCTTAGAACTCCCTGGTTTTGAAGTGGAGGTAGTCCACTGCTTAGGTCTCTGCATTCCCTGTGGCTGCTGTCTGTAGGGTCTGGTTCCCCGGGCCTGGGCTGAACTGACCTGGTGGGAGCAGGAAAGGACCAGTGCTTGGACGGACAATGCCTGCTGAACCTGGGTGGCTGGACCTGTAAGAAATCCTTAACTCTGCATAGATTTTGCTTTTTCTTCCAACTTTTTTAAGACCTCTTCTGCCTTAGTGCCAAATAAGTTGCCTTTGTTCAAGGGGGCATCCAACAATTTAGACTTCACATGGTCTGGCATGGGCTGTTCCTTAAGCCATTCATACCTTCTAAGGAAAGAACCGGTGACTGCTGCCCTGCAAGAAACTTTTAAGGCATCAAAACCACAATGCAAGGTATGTTTAGTTACTTGACTTGCAGAATGCATTAACTCTTGTAACTCTTTAGATTCTGTACAAGCAGGAAAGGAAGATATTTTTTGTTTGAGGAGTTCCAGCATATGTTGCTAAAATGTTAGTATATGGAACTGACAATTTAGTGCTCTGATAGCAAGAGTAGCTGAGGTGTATACTTTTTTACCCCATCTGTCTACTGCTCTGGAATCCCTATCTGAGGGGGTGGGATTCTTAGCAGAGGTTGCTTTAATTCCTTTAGGCCCTTGAGAAATTACCTCAGGGTCAGCAGTAGGATTTTTAAAATGAAATTTGTGTGAGTCAGGGACTCTTTAATACCTGTCTGGTTTTCCGGGTGCAGGAGGGAGGGTGTCAAGAGTCAAGCTGGATTCCAGGAAAACATCCTCCACAACATCCAGGACTGGGGGGATGGCCAGGGGTCTGTGCTGTGAAAGATCTAAGAATTCCGTGAGTCTCTTTTTAGAGTGGGTGTAGTCCTGACTTTCCCATTGGAAATGCTCCCTTAAGGTGTGAAGGGTTGCCCCAAAGGAAAAATCCTTGGGGATAGGCTAAAGGAATGGAATCCTCTGCATCAGAATCCTCATAAGCAGAGAGGGGTTGCATGTCTTCATACTCAGATGCATCAGAGTCATCAGACTCCTGTTCAGACAAAACTACAGGGGACAGATCTTTTTTTTATTTTGGAAGGGGTAGCTTGGCTTCCCCTGATCAGCATGATAAGGTCTTCCACCATTTTAAGCATTTGAGACTGAGGCAAGGAAGCAGGTGCCTGAGATTGGGTCGTCGGTTTCTTGGGTGTGGTTCATAACCAGGGCCTGAGAAACTTGGTGGCCTTTGAAAGAATGTTAGTCATGAAAGAAGTTGTCAGTGTGTGTTGAGAATTGGTAGTGCGAAGTACTTCCTCGGAAGCCAGTACCTGCTCAGAGGCTCCGGACCCATCCAAGGTAGAGACGATCGTAGGATCCTTAGTCGAAGAAGAGTATTGCCGCATACCGGACTCTGAAAGGGTCTCGGTAGCGGCCTGTGAATCCACAGAAGCGGGCATCAGGCGCTGCAAAAGCACCTCAGTAAGGACTGGATAACTGACAACTAGCTTAATGGGCGTGTCATCAGTAGGTTTGGACCTGAGCGGTCTGTCTCTGTCTTTATCTTTACATTTTTTCTGAAGATCTGCTGTCCGATGGCTTACCAAAGTCATACTGGAATTCGAGGATTATAAGTGAAAATATCTAGCTACAACAAGGGCCCGACAACGTATAGTTCTGGCGTTGAACAAAGCACAGAAGTGACAGCGGGGGACGTTGTGGTCTGGGCCTAAGTAAGTGACACAGTAAGATTGAAAGTTTCAGTGTGGTATTTGCTTTCCACAGGCGAGACAATTGTTAACTTTTTCTGACATCGGTTAGTGCAAGAAAAAAGGATCCCCAACGGGGTACTTAGCTTTAGAAGACTTCAGCTTCAATTCGGAAGATGAAACTCAGATAGTGGCCGACCAGCACTCATGCGAACTGCTTCTGCTTCAGGCTCCACGGCAAGAAAGACTGATGTAATGGCGTCAACTGCCTTACTTTATACTACTGACGACCTGACGTAAGTCCTGAAGCGACAGCAACTGACACAGAAATACTACGCCTCTGGAATTCGGGCTGGCCGAGGGCTACCCTGGCAGGGACAACCCAAATGTGATGACTGCAACAGTGAAACACGAAGAACATCCACCAGATCCGAAGCAGACGATGATTCTGCCCGTACCAAAGCAGTGGGCTCCGAGCCAGTGGTAGGTGCCGAACTCATCCGAGCCGAAGCCCCAAAAGGCATAGTCGGAACTGAAAGGTCAGTTTGACTATCCTCCCTGGACCCAACCGGTGAGTGTTGGCTCCCAGACTCCAAGGTTGGCACCGAGCAAGTCAGAGTCGACTGAACCAACAATCCTGTAACAGTCATCGGTTCCGATGGTTCCACTATCATCAGCTCCGAACACTCTGGCTCTGAAGCCTCGATTCGGATCTGGGGAGGAACAACAGTAGTAGGGGTGGGATTGGATGGTTCGAAGCCACTGTGGTAGGCACTGATAAAAGTTTGGACAACGCCAGTGTATGCAGAAGCCTCTGCACCACACAGTCCACATCCATGTCAGATAATCTTGAGGACCGAGAAGAGGCCACAGAAGAAGCAATGGATTGCAATATGGGAGACTTAAGGGTCGGAGATACTGGTTCCAGAACCGGGGACCGGCTCCTATCCATAATGACAACCGATGGCTCTGAGACTTGTAGAGCCGTGGTCAATATCTTCTCAAAAACTCTGGTTGGAGCTGAAGTGGTTTTCTTTGGTTCCAGACCAGAAGACCCTTTAGAAGAAGGTCTAGACGTTTTCTCATGTGAACTGCCTTTGTCTAAGGACTCCTGGAACAGAGATTTCAACAATCCCCTTGTTATCAATTTGCTCTTTCTTTCGTGAAGCACTCTGCTGCTAAATGAATGACAAATAGAGCAAAACTCTTGTAGGTGAACCTCACCTAAACAGTAGACACAGTCTGAATGTCCATCTGCGATGGACATCTTCTGTCCGCACTTAGGACATTTTTTGAAACCTGACTTCAATATTTCCTGCTGAGACATATTAGCAGAAGGAAAAAAAAAACAATCCCCTCAACTATATTCTAACCACTAATACCAATGTAATACATTGTCCAGCACACAGAAAAACAAAATAAGATATCAGCCTTAACTTCAGGCTATCCAAATGCACTATAAAAGACAAAGAAAAAGAAACTTTACCTTCAAACTGCAACTTCTAAGTTTAACTTTAAACTTTAACTTGTGTATGTATAAATATATATATATATATATATATATATATATATATATATATATATATATATATATGGATTCACTTTAGAAGATTGAATTCCCAAAATCTCGAACCTCATATTATCGAGACCAAAAGATCGAGTTTTGGAAACTCGAACTTCTAAAATGAAACGAAAAAAAAAAAAAAAAGTCAAACATTGCTTTTTGCACCCCCATACCCCCCCTACTTAAATATACCAACTCCGAGATCGCGCTACAGTGGGGAAAAGGGAAATCTCCCATATTGCGCTGTATGTGGAAGCACAAAACGGGAGATTTCCCACTTCCTGTCAACACCACAAAATAGATAACAACATTACATACACACAGAGCGTACAAGAAGCCTTCCTCTGTGTGCACGTAACGTTTTAAGGTAAGTAAAGTGTTATTTTTTAAAAGTTTACATATTCGATATACTGAAATGTCGATCATATGGTCTCAACCATATGACATTCGAGATTTCAGTATTTCGATAATGTAAAGTGCTCCCATAGACATATATATATATATACTGGGACAGGTGAACTAGGCCCAATCGAAAAAACGGGCACGACAGAAAAAAGTGTTTAAAGAACAAAAAGTGCCAAAGCACCTTAATTAAACTATGCTACACAGCAATAAGTAACTATAAACGCCCCCAAAAACTACAACTAGCTAAGAAAGAAGATTAAAACTTAGTTATATTCACTGGCCTAAGCTGGTGAACTCCCGATCTGTTGCAGTGGCAAATGAGATCTGAGGGAATCACAAGGTGCATCATGGGATAGGGAGTTGGCCTCAAGCTGGTTGAAGACCTCGAGCTTTGACAGTTGGCCGAGTCGGAGCCGAGGATCAGCTCTGAACCCATCAGTAAGAATGAATGTTGAGATAGAACAACTTCACATCTGTAGTTTCTGGTTGTTTGAAAGTTACTATTAAAAATAGGCCTGACTAATACTGTACCCTATTACTATTTGTTTGGTTTGACTTGTTCTCAGGATGGGGAGAGAGGGCTTTTATACCTATCTTCTATTTAAAATGCTAATAATGTAAGAGATGTTTCTGAGGTGGGAAACAGAAAGTGCAACACGTGAAAATGTATTGCATTTCTTCGATTTCTTTTGCCAGTTGCTGAGAGTGCCGTTTGCTTGAGTTCTAGTTAACTGAGAGTTTACTGTATTAATTCTCTTTTGGAGATACATTTATTTTATCTAAACCATTAATTCTTTTTAATACCCTATTCCCACTTGTGTTACATGAACAAAATATAACATATTGTGGACTGTATTGACCATCTACAGAAAAGTGATCACAAAAAAATGGAAAAATGAATTTACTCCCTCATTTAAAGAATTTATAAGTTTAGCAACTGAAGTAACCCATCTAGAAATCATTACAATCAGATCAAGAATGAACAGAATTACCTCTTGCCTCAATGTATGGACAAAATTTAAAGAACTGCTTGACAAGCAAAAAAAAAAAAAAAAAAACATTCTGGAATTGAACAGACATGCAACAACAGGAATGGCTAGAAGGCTGATGGACACTCGTAAATAGTTATTTTCTTTGTTTCTATATTTATAAGATTAGATTGTTTTTTGCTTACTTTTAAATATACATGTACATTTCTGATTACAAATTTTGCAGTGATTATGTTTTATAAAAAATTAATAAAAACTTTTTAAAAAAAAAGAAAGTCTTTTGAGCATTATGTTGGAATCCCAGTTTTTAAGTGATCTCTCAACCAAAACAGAGACACAAAGATTCCTGACACTTTGAAAATGGCTCTGCAAAAATAAATATGGAAAAAATGTGGATATCCTCTAGCCTTCAATGAGCTACAACTTGAGCTAGCCAATTTGTGAACACTCTTGGTGCAGTGGATAGTCCAAAGGGTAAGGAAGAGAACTGACAGTGTGATCCAGACACACAGAACCTTAAGAAACACCTGAAGTCTAAATGAATAGGAATGTGATGATAAACATCTTTTAAATCTAATGTTACAAGGAACATTTAAATGAGGAGGAACACATTGTCATATTACATAATTTTGAATCCGGGTACTATCATAAACAGGTCTAGGAAAGAAAGTCATTTTCATTCCTTCTTTGGCAATAAAACATTGTTCAATAAAACCCCTTTTCCTACCTGGGAAGGGAGAACTGCTTCTATCACTCCCTGGGACAGTATGTGATGAAGGTCAGGTGAGTATGTGATGAAGGTCAGGTGGAAGCAAAACTGTCTGGTCTGCAGGATGAGGAATTAACACCTGGAAAGGAGTACTTTCCTTCCACTGTCATCACTAATCTTGATGAATGATCTTCAGAACCCAATTGTTTGAAACTATTTGTTGCCAAACATAAAAATGGAGATTCAGATTTTCTTTTAGGAAAAAAGGCTGCTAGAGTAGGAGGGGGAACAAAGTCTCTTAAATAGTCATTCTGACTTACTGGACTGCCCTTGGTTTTGGGAGTTTGCAGAATTCTTCTTGGAACCCCAATGAAATTTCCTCTTAAACATTTGTTCAACTGCCTTTTGTTGAGTGTTTCTTACCAAACTTGGATGAAAAGTTGCAAAATGTCTTGGAAAACTTGTAAAAAGAGGGCTGAAAAATCTCAGAGATTCCCTGTATCAGCTTACCCTTTTCATCACATTGTTGATCACCTCTGTAGCAGAGGGGCCAAAAAGAAGAATTTAAAATTTCATTTTTAACATCATCTCTGAGGTTCTGAAAAATGGAGCTTTGCAAATCTCCTCAAAAAGGTACCAGTGACCATAGCCCTGGAAGCAGTATCAACAGAGTTATACATACACTGACTGATAACAGTGCCATTCCCTTGCCTACTGAGGGGTGAGTAATGGCTGCAGGTGCTACACCAGAGGCATCCAGGGTAAAAGATAAGTGGTATGAGGTAAAACTAATGGCAACAGCAGTTATCCACTTGTGACTGAGACAAATTGCTCGCCTGCTGAATACAAGAAATCAAATTATTTAAAACAGATTTTTCCTAAATGCAGATAAACCCTTCCTCTTACTTTCACAATTAGTCAGAGCAAACCTTACATATAAGCCTGATAATTCAAAATTTGAAAATCAAAGTTGCAAAAGCATTTATTTTTTTTCCATATCTTATCAGAAAGAGTAATTTTGGAATTGACTAAGTGATTAGCAGCAGAGGAATTTATTTACGCTAAAGCTGCTGGATCAGGATTGGGAAGTGTGTGCAAAAACTTAAAAGACTAAGGAACTTTGTATACCTTTTCTGCCTTTTTAGTGGCAATTGGCTGACTGTCAGGAAAAATGCAGGCAGTGACACACTCATCGTCCAAAGCTGACAGAAAAGGAGGAACGGATACAAGTTCTGGAAATTTCATCTGTATCAGCTCATACCATTTTCTGGAGGACTAAGCATCTCAGTGTTCTACCACTGAAAACACTGGCATATTCTAGAAACAGTCTCAGAGAAAGAGGCCCTCTCACAGTGAGAATCAGAAAAGTACAGTTTTGTACCTAGCATAAATGTAGATGTTCGAGTGCTAATACAGTTGCAGTACTCACAGATCGGTTTTCTGCCGTCTGGCGGTCCCTCGGTCGGCCGAATTCCAAAGTCTTGGTCCGGCGTTGGTTGTCGTCGCTTTCTCTTCTGACGTCAGTGAGGCCAGAGTATATAAGACACAGCCGACGCCATGTTCTTCAGTCTTTCTTGCCCCAGATGTCAGGTGCCCCCCGAAAGAAGGCAATACATAAATTATGCTTATATGTGTATACATGAAATGCAATATAATCCAAAAACAGTGGTTGCAAGCAAATAAACCTTAGAAGGATAACCCAGTCAGGCTGTATGAAGAGGTTGTTAGGCCCCATGCCTTTACCAAGTGGGGAAGGAGGGAGGGAAACCTGTACTGCAGCTGTATTAGCACTCGAACATCTACATTTATGGTAGGTACAAAACTGTACTATGTTCATCGTGCATACAGCTGCAGTAATCACAGATGGGTAGAATCCCAAAGCTACACACAGGGTGGTAGGTACTAGGAGGAACTGGGTTGAGCCAGAATGCCCTGCAAAACAGCAGTGGCAAAGCCTGCTCTTGTTCTGGAATATAAAGGCAGGTGGTAGTGTTTTGTGAAGGTATGTACAGAACTCCAAGTGGCTGCCTCCAGAATATCTTTGGTAGGAACTCCTCTGAGGAAGGCTGTAGAGGTAGCTGTGGCCCTGGTGGAGTGTGATCTGATACCTGTAGGGACAGATTTCCCATGATAGGAATAACAAAACCGTATGCAGTAGCCTATCCACTTTTAAATAGTCTGCTTGGAAACTGGCTTCCCTTGAGCCCCTACAGCATAGGACACAAAGAGTTGTTCTGATATCCTAAAGGACTTTGTTCTGTCCAAATAGTAACGTAGCTGCCTATGGATGTCTAAGGAATGTAGCAGCCTTTCCCCTTTGTTTTGAGGATTGGGGTAAAAGGTAGGAAGGTGTATGGCTTGATTTAAAGCTACCCTAGATACCACTTTAGGTATAAATGATGGGATGGTGCGAAGGGAGACCCTGTCCTGATGGAAAATGAGAAAGGGCTGCACCGCCATGAGGGCCTGTAATTCCGAAACTCTACGAGCTGAAGTGATAGCCAGAAGGAAGGCAGTTTTCCAGGGCAAATATTGCAAATCTGTTGAGGCAGCTGGTTCAGAAGGAGGCAATGTTCATTTTTCTAGTATGTAATTAAGATCCCAGGCTGGTATTGGTTGTTTCCTTGGTGGTCTAATATTCTTAGCCCCTCTAAGGAACTGTCGTAAGAGTGGGTGAGAAAATAAAGGAGGATCCGTGTTGTATTCTGCAGAAATAGCTGAGGCATGGATTTTTATGGAAGAAAATGAAAGTACACTGTTCAGCAGCTCAGCTAGATACTGTAATACCTGAGGCAAGTTCAGTTTTCTAGGGTCCTGGCCATTTTTCCGCATTCGAAGAACAAAACCGCTTCCATTTTGCGGAGTAAGCTTTTCTAGTAGATGGTCTTCTGGCCTCCAGAATGACATCCTGCACCTCCTTGGAGAGTAGGGTCTGTTGTGGTGTTAAGGAATTTTCCATGCAGCGAGATTGAGTGTTTTCAGCTGACTGTGGAGAGTTTTGTAACTGTGCTGAGTCAGCAGAAGTGGCATTAGAGGCAGGGACCAGGGAGGAGTATGTGTTAGGCTCCTCAGCAATGGGAACCAGTGCTGCCTTGGCCAATCTGGAGCAATCAGTATCATCTTCGGTCTGTCTGCTCTTGCTTTCAAAAGTACCTTGGACAGAAGAGGCAGAGGTGGGAATGCGTAAACTGTCCCTGCTGTCCAACTGAATGAAAGGGCGTCCACTCTCCAGGCCTTTGGATGAAAGGTCCTCGAACAAAACTTTTCCAATTGATGATTCCTGTGGGAGGCAAAAAGATCTATGTCTGGCCTCCCCCACACTTGGGTTATTTCTGCAAACACCTGTGGATGTAACTTCCATTCGTGTGGATCTGTCATATTTCTGCTTAATTTGTCTGCCAGTGTGTTTTCCAATCCTGGCAGGTACTGTGCTTGAAGTTCGAATTGCCATTCCAGAGCCAAGTTCCAAAGGGTCATGGCTAGTCTGCACAAGGGGTATGAATGTGTTCCTCCTTGTTTGTTTATGTACCACATTACTGTGGTGTTGTCTGTTCTTATGAGTAATTGTCCTGGATGCAGGAAGTCCTTGAAAGCTGTAATTGCATTTATTACTGCTAGCATTTCTTTTTGATTGATGTGGAGGTGCTTTTCTTTTTGGGACCATTTGCCCTGAATGCACCTGTCCGTCATGTGCGCCCCCCAAGTGTAATCTGAGGCGTCTGTTGTGATAACTTGCTCTGCTTGAGGCTTGCAGAATGGGAGGCCTGTGTTTGCTTGACATGCTTGGGCCCACCATAGAAATTCCTTTTGCAAACATGGGATTATTGGTAGTATTGTTTCCAAACTGTGACTGTGTTGAGACCATAGGTTTTTTAGGTACCATTGAAGTTTCCTCATATGCAGCTTTGCACATGGGATTAAAAGAATGAAAGATGTCATGAATCCCAGAGCCTGCAGGATTTTCCTTGCAGTAAGCCTGGTACTTTTTGCTAGTATTTTGAAGTACTGAGATAGTTGCCCTTGTTTTTCTGGCGTAAGATAGGCCATCTGGGTGTTTGTGTCCAAGTTGGCACCCAGGAAGGTTATTTTCTGAGATGGTGTTAGCCTTGATTTCTCTTTGTTGATTGTGTATCCCAGAGCATGCAATAGCCATGTCACATATGTCAGATGTTCCAGAAGTATGTGCTTGCTGTCCGCTTGGATTAAACAGTCGTCCAAATAAGGGTAAATTTGTATCCCTTGAAGTCTGCAGTAGGCAATCACTGATGCCAGGCACTTTGTGAATACTCAGGAAGCAGTAGATAAGCCAAAGGGCAATGCAGAGAACTGATAGTGGATTGAACCTGCAAGAAATCTGAGGTATCTTCTGCAGCTTTGTCTGATTGGGACATGCAGGTATGCCTCCTTGAGGTCCAATGTTACCAGCCAAAACTCCTTGCCCAGCATGGGAAGAAGTTGCTGTAATGTGAGCATCTTGAATTTTGGTACGAGTAGAAATGTGTTTAGGATGGATAAGTCCAAAATGGGTCTCCAGTCGGTTCCTTTCCTTTGTACCAGAAAAAGCCTTGAATAAAAACCTTGACCTTGTTCGTGAGAAGGTACCTCTTGAATTGCTCTCATGCTTAAGAGCTTTGAAATTTGTAGTTGTGCCTCTGCCCTTTGATTCTGTGGCAGGTTTGGCATGCCTCTCATTTTTGGAAGAGTGTGGAAATGAAATTTGTAGCCTCTGTTTATAATGTCCAGGATCCATTTGTCTGTTGTGACAATATGCCAATTGTTTGCAAATAATGCTAGTTTTCCTCCCAAAGGTGCTGCCAGCTGAGACGTGCTTGGCATGGAAATGAGGGAGTCATTGGGTTTGCTTCCTGTATAGCTGTGCACTGTCCTCGCCACCTCTTGGTGCTGGAGTTTGCCATTGTCGTCCTCTATATGATCCTTGTGATTGCCCTCTGCCCCTTGTGCGTCTGTATCTACCTCTTTGGGGCTTGTCAGTGGCTGGAAAGGACCAGTTTTTTGAAGGCCAATTTCTGCTAAAACGTGGTGGTTGGACCTGGAAAAAGGTTTTGACAGTTTGCATGGATTTGGCTTTTTCTTCCATTTTCCATAATATCTCCTCAGCATTAGTACCAAACAGCACATCCTTTTGTAAAGGAGCATCTAGAAGTTTAGCTTTCACATGATCAGGCAAGTTTTGTTCTCTAAGCCAAGCATGTCTGCGAATGACTGATCCCATAGCAGCCGCTCTGCTTGAAGCCTCTAGGGCATCATAACCATATTGTAAAGTGTGTTTACCCACTTGCTCTGCACTATGCATCATATCCTGTAACTCCTTTAAATCTGGTTGTTCAGGTTGAGACATTTTGTTCCTTAATTGTGATAACAGGAACTGTTGATATTTAAGCATATGAAACTGACAATTTAAGGCCCTCATGGCTAGGGTGGCCGAGGTATATACCTTTTTACCCCACCTTTCTAAAGATCTTGATTCCCTTTCTGCAGGAAGTGGATTCTTGGCAGTGGAGGCCTTCAATCCCTTGGGGCCTTGTGAAATGGTTTCAGGGTCAGCATTATGGCTTTTGAAGAGAAATTGGTGAGAGCTGGGTACTCTGTAATACCTATCAGGTTTGACTGGTGCAGGAGGCAGAGAATCCGGGTTAAGGCAAGCCTCCGAATATACATCATTCAGTATGTCCAAAACAGGGGGTATAGCCAGAGGTCTGTGTTGAGGTAACAAAAGAAATTCCCTAAGTCTTTTCTTGGAATCTGAAAAGTCTTGGCCTTCCCAATGGAAGTGTTCCCTCAAGGTGTGCAAGGTTTCCCCAAAGGAAAAATCCTCAGGAGGGGATACAGAAGGGATGGACTGTTCTGCATCCGAATCCTCAAAAGGAGAGTAAGAGTGTTCCTCTGCATCAGAATGTTCTGATAAAATGGATCCCTGATCAGAAGAGGGGGAATCTTCCTCCACTCTGGGTCTCTTGTCTGGAGGGGGTTGAGAACATCTGATAAGAGTAATTAAATCCTCAGCCATTTTAAGCATCTGTTTTTTAGGCATGGGACCTGGAGATGGGCCCTGTGTAACAGGCCTCGTGGGATGCCTGGCTGCTTTGGATTTAGTAAAGGCCTTAATTGAAAAAGAAGATGAGGGCCTAAATACACCATGGGTGGAGGTGGACCTGTCCACATTAGTAGGCTCAACATTAGCAAAGGCTTCGGTTGTAGTCTGGGAAAGGGCCGAGGTCCCAGCGGTCTCGGGTACAGAGGACACCGCCAAAGGAGTGTCGTCAGTAGTCAGGGACTGCAAAGGCGTCTCGCTGAGAACCAGACCACGTGTAGCCTGTTTTGGCGTGGTGTCGGCGGGGACCGTGGGCCTCGCGTGTCGGTCCTTTTCCTTGCGTTTTTTGGACAAAACGGTAGTCGGAGTGTCCGATGACATTTTATAATCAAAAGCTTTACCAAAGTAGTGTTGGGCGAACTCCGCCCGACGCTTAACAGTGCATTTATTGAAGGTAGCGCAAAAGCGACAGCCCGAGACGTCATGGTCTGGGCCCAAACAAGGTATGCAGAGGGAATGGAAATCCTTATGCGGTATTTGCTTCCCACAAGAAATACAATTATTAACTTTTTCTGACATCGGTCTGAGGCAAGAAAAGTTTCCCCAACAGGGTACTTAGCTTTAATGAAGACTTCGGTTTCCAAAATTTTCGTAATTCAGGAGCTGGCCGACCGGCACTTGCGAACTGCTTCTGCTTCGGGCACCGCGCGGCAAAAAAGACTGAAGAACATGGCGTTGGCTGTGTCTTATATACTCTGGCCTCACTGATGTCAGAAGAGAAAGCGACGACAACCGACGCCGGACCAAGACTTTGGAATTCGGCCGACCGAGGGACCGCCTGACGGCAGAAAACCCATCTGTGATTACTGCAGCTGTATGCACGATGAACATCTGAGCTCTCATCTCAGTCAGAATCAGAAATCTGAGGAGAAAACCCTGTATCTGTCCCTTCATCCTCCTGTCTAGATTCAGAATCTTGAATCTCTTCAGGAAGGGTGGTATCCCACTTACTTTTACCAGAAACTACTTTACAATAGCCTGAATTAAACTCTGAACCAGACCCAGTGAACTACTCCTGTCTAAGGAAATTTGAGGAGGAGTACATACATGTTTACTTTTCTGTTTATTTTTAACAGGAAAAATGGGACTAACAGTTTTATTAATGACATCAGCTTCCCTAGGGATGGGTGCAACAATCTGATTATTCCCTATTCCCTCTCCCAGGACCGACAACAGTGCCTTTATCTTGCCTACTGAGGGGAGAATAATGGTTGTAGGTGCTACACCAGGGGAATCCAAGGTAAAAGATGAGCGGTCTGAGGTAACTATTCTGGTGCACTTATACTCTTCATACACCAAATTCCACTTCCTACTTGTACTCTTCAGACACCAAATTCCACTTCCTATGATATATCTACCTCTTCCATTTATTGTATGCTTATCTCTATCTCATTCTCAGTCCTTTCTTAACTTACTATGCTCTAGAACTAGATGTTTAACAATCGATGTATGCTAAGTCTATTTTCAGCAAATTATCCTTTTATGTGTAATGACTAGTTCAATAACATACAGCCTACTCTAAATTTAACAGTATTCAACATGTCCTTACTATGTTCAATGAATATGTTTAATACACTGTCTACCAAGTCTGCTGTACTGTAAAATGTATGTTGTACTACTATTATTTTTATGTTTGTGAAGCTTTTCTCCCTGGGCCTCCACTGAAAATGGGCTCTTCTCTGCCCAGTGGACTTCCCTGGTCACCAAACTGCAATAAATAAATAAATACAACTAATGGCCACAGCAGAGTCACCCACCTGTGGCTGAGGCAAAGTGCTAGCCTGTTGTGATGGCAAAGGTTGTTTACTTAACTTTTTCTTTTGGTCACTGGCTGAAAGACTGCCACTGGAATGACAGATTATTCTATGGTCAATCCTAAAATGGTGCATCTTTTTCAGGAAAAATAAGCAGAAAATCCCAGTAAAAACAACAGGTCTTTAAAAGTCACTTTTTCACAGGCAAATTCAGTAAAAAGTACTCTAAAAGACTTTGCCAGCCCCACAAAGTAAAAATAAACATAATTTTCTCACCAGAAAAAATGTTTTTCAGTTACTATAAACAACTTTTAAATTGACAAGAAAAAAGAACACTGCCATTTAAAAGTACAGTACAGTCTTGTGACAGTCCATTAAAAGACAAACTCCTAGCTAATCAACAAAAATAATAAATGGAAGTTTTTCCACAAAGGGAACTTCTCCACCCAACAAAGGAACATTTTCAGCACATAAAACAGACTAAGCCAGAACAAAGTAAACAAAAAAATTTAAAAAATGATGAATTAGAACATCAAGTTTAAGATCTAGAACATCTTCAGAGTAGGATATTATATGACTGCTGCCATCTGTGAAGACTGGTAGAGAAGGGTGAATGTTGCCAGCTTAGCCAGATAGAATTGTGCAGGTAATTCTGTCATTTGTAAATATAAATGTAAACTACAGGCTTGTTGTCTTAAATATAAAGAAATACTGTTACATGTGGAACTGGAAATAAATGTAACAACAGTGCACTCTACTGAACAAAGTAAAATGTGGTGACCCTTTGAAGTAGACAACGGTGCCGAAAAGGCTTGATGAAGGCTTCCTGCCTATTATTTTAAGTCTAAAGTTAATGACCAGAATTTACATATGGAATGTCCTTTATTGCTCTAAGTATAAAATAATGTAAATGCAGTGTCTGTCAGCCTGTGAACATCGGGAAAGTGTGAAATTATGTAATGTTTTATCAGAACTGAAGTTTCAATTTAAACAGTGAGAACCAGAATGCATTGAGTAGTTTTGTCTTGACTATCCAACTCAGCACTCTGCCTGTAGTCTTATATAGGTTATCTTAGACTTGCGTTTTCTTTTAGAGATAGCTAGAATTAGAAAGTTTAGACTAATTGTTTATCTGTGATGTCAGAACTGTACTACTGAATTATTTAATTATTTCTGTGTGATTTCTGAACTCTTGACTAGCACAGACTGTGTAGAAGAAAGTATTGTCTTGTGGTTTTAATTATTTATTATGAAATATTTTGAAACCTTTAACTGTGGCTGGTTTGTGTAGAGATAATCTAAGCTCTTAAGAGTGCTTGCATGCCTTTGGTAAAACTGTACAAAGTCACTCTAATAGCTTTAGCCGTGGACTATACTACCAATTGGATAATAATATTGCACAGTAATAATTGGACACCCTTTTAAGGGCCTTTGAGTAGCTGATAAGTATTAGCTGGGTGGTGGCAGTAATTACTACCATATAGTCTGGGCAAAAGGGGGACAGCTGGAGAACCTGTGCCAGCTTTCCCAAGAAGTGTCTGTGTGGTTGTATAAACTCTTATCTCAAAGTGTGTGTGTGTCAGCTACTTGGGCAGGGACACGAAGCACTGGTTGGACAGAGAGGGTGCTGGAGATTTTAGCTTGCCCAGTTAGGCTGAGATCTGAACCGTATAGCTGTGCCAGTGGGGAGTCTTATTGGAGACCTGGGGAGCAAGGGAGCGACCAGCCCCGGACTGACTGTGATCTTTGTGTGCTCTTAACGGAAACTGCACTTTGCTGTGTGTATTTTTATGCTTTCCTCTCATATGAGATGCCCTCTCTGGTGTTAGTGGTGAGGATTGAGAATCATTGTTTGCTGGGCCAGGGCACGGATGTCACATTTTAACTGGTGGCAGTGGTTGGGATATCCTCACATATTAATTGTTTGGCAATGGTGGGATATCCACATCACATATTAATTAGATGACAAATACTAATTGGTCTAGTGGTGTGGGTAGAGTCAATCCTGTAGCTTGTGTGCAGTGAGCTTTGAAGGTGTTTTGTACTCTAAAACAGCCATGCAGTGAATACTCAAGAGTTCAGATCACAATTGTTTTACTTCTTTTGTTAGCTTAGTTAGTCAGGGTGAGCAAGCAACATGTCAGCAGAGGAGTATGGAAAGCTGACAAGGAGCCAGCTGGCGGAGATGTGCCAGGCTAGGGGAATGGTGCATGGAAACCTGACTAAGGCAGACCTGACTGCAGCCTTGGTTACAGCTGCATCAGAAAACAGCAACCAGGAGGATAATCAGACTGGCAGGGGAGATATAATTCCCTCGGAGAATGGACAGCTCAACCTTTCTGCAGTGGACTTAAAAATACAGCTGGATCTAAAGAGACTTGAGTTGGAGGCCAGGTGTGTGGAATTAAAAGCAAATGAAAGACTGCGACATTTGCAGGTTGCGGAGAATGAGAAACTGTTACGTCTGTAAGCTGAGGAACAAGAGAGGCAGAGGCAGCATGAGAAGGAGATGCTGACTCTTCGCCAGAGTCATGGAGGTAATGGGGAAGGGAGTAACTGGACCCCAGAAGCGCAAATGGTCAGTAGATTTCTTCCGCAGTTTAAAGAGGGGGATAATTTTGATAGTTTCATTTATATGTTTGAGAGGGTATGTAAACAGTATGAAGTTGACCAAGGGCGCTGGGTACGGCTCCTGACCCCCTTACTCCATGGTAAAGCTGTAACTGTGCTGTCCAAAATGTCTGGCATTGCATGTTTTGATTATACTGCTGTAAAAATAGTCTTTTAGAACTGTTTAAGCTAACACCTGAAACGTATAGGAAAATGTTTCATGAGCATAGATGCAAGGGCGATGAAAATGTGTGTGAATATGTTGCTGAACTGAGCACTTATTTCCATATGTGGGTGAGTGGATGTCAGGTCACCACTTTTGAAGGGCTGGCAGACCTTTTGGTGAAGGAATAAGCCCTTAGCACTTTGCCTGAGGACATGAGGATCTGGTTAGCTGATACACAATGTTCTACTTCAGATGAGTTGGGGAAGAAGGGAGACCTACACCTGGCAGGCAGGGCAGCCCTGCACAGGAAGGGGACCCCAAGTACTGCTCATGGGTCTAAAGAAACCCATGGTGGGCAGCACAGGCTGCCACAACAGAATCTGCCAGTAGCAGGGGAAGCCACTAGTCCAGGTACACATCCAGGAGCTAGGGTTAAATGTTTTAAATGCAACAAGTGGGGCCATTTGGCATACAGATGTCCACAGAGGCAAGGTGGGGAACCAAAGATGAGAGAGAAAATAAGTGCAAAAGACAAAATATCAATAGTAGGTTGTCTTGAGACAACAGGGGTAATAAACTACAATCCTGCAGATGTCCCGAGAGGGAAGGATTTAGATGAGGCAGTGCCTTGTGCTTATGCAGTTACATGCGGTCAGGCTAGGAGACAAGCATATGGGTCTGGTAGCCTGGGGGAGACCAAGACAGACTGCATACTTGCAGCTAGGACTGGTGAGGTGGTTACTTCAGGGAGGAAGCTACTCTGTAGCAGTGAAACTGAAGGTGAGCCACAGCTGCTTGTGGGTACTGATGGTCCCTTGGACAGAGTGACTGCAAAGGTAGAAGTGAGTAGTAGTACCCAGGCTGACAGTGAAGCACCACTGTCAGAGGATGCCACACTTCCTGTGGAAGGGGAGATGGGAAGGGTTACAAGTAGAGAGTTGAGACAAGCTCGTCTCTCAGACCCTACACTGCAAGGCTTGAGGCAGGTAGCTAGAGAGGCACCTGATTCTCAAGGAAAGGGGGAATCTGTATACTGGGACAAAGGGTTACTATACAGAGAGTGGACCCCTGAAGGAGGGCTAGAAGGTGAGAGAGTGCAGTAGATAGTAGTGCCTAGAGCCTACTGTCTGGCGCTTCTAGCCATAGCCCATGATATTCCCTCTGCAGGTCATATGGGCATAAAATGTATAAAGAGGCGTATTATGCAGAACTTCTATTGGCCTGGAATTTCCAGAGATGTAACAGGGTACTGCAGGACATGTAAGCAGTGCCAAAAGGTAGGCAAGGCAGGAGACAAGGTGAGAGTTCCTTTGATGCCTTTGCCTGTGATTGAGGAGCCATTTCAGAGAGTAGCTATGGATATTGTGGGTCCTCTGAGTACCCCAAGTTCCGCAGGGAAAAAGTATATCCTAGTGGTAGTCGATTATGCTACACGATACCCTAAGGCAGTGGCTTTGTTCTCCATTGATGCAGAGAAGGTGGCAAATGCTTTGTTAGAGATTTTCAGCAGGGTAGGATTCCCAAAAGAAATACTGACTGACAGAGGTGCCAATTTCATGTCAGACCTGCTGGCTTGTCTGTGGAAGTCCTGTGGGGTGAAGCACATGAAGACCACCCCCTACCATCCCCAGGCTAATGGTGTTGTTGAGAGATTAAACCCTACAATCAAGTCCATGCTACGGGCATTTGCAGATCAGTTTAAGAGGGAGCGGGACAAATATTTTCCCCATCTGTTGCTTGCTTACAGGGAGGTTCCCCAGGAATCCACATATTTTTCACTCTTTGAGTTGCTGTATGGGCATAGGGTGAGGGGACCTCTAGATTTAATTCGAGATGAGTGTGAAGGTGAGTGCGAGTCTCACAAGGAGTCTGTTGTGGCATACATCCTAAACCTCAGGACAAGGCTCAGGGAACTCATGGGCTTGGCCCAGGAGAACCTGGCAGAAGCCAACAACATAAAAAGGTGTGGTATGACAGGAATGGTCCAGCTAGAGAGTATGCTGTGGGGCAGCAGGTAATGGTTCTCATTCCTGTCACAAACAACAAGCTGCAAGCAGCTTGGGAGGGACCATACAAGGTTGTAAGAAAGGTAAGTGATGTTGACTACATGGTGGAACTGCAAGGCAGATGGCAGGGGCACAAATTGTACCATGCTAACATGATGAAACCTTACCATGACAGGGAGACGCTTGTGCTGAGCATTTGCAGTGGATTGCAGGAGGAGTCTGAGGGAGATCTGGGGACAGATCTCCTCAGTGAGGCTCGGGCTGACACCTCAGTGGAAGGGGTAGCAATGTCTCAGCAGCTATCTCCTACCCAGGTTCGAGAAATCCAAGCAGTGTTGCAGGAATTTGGGGACATGTTCACTGGGAAACCAGAGGGCACCCACCTAGTGCAACACCAGGTGGATACAGGATCCCAAAGGCCTATTACGCAGGCCCCTTATAGGGTGCCTGAGAGAGTCACACAGACCCTGAGGGAGGAGGTACAGGAAATGTTGGAACTAGGGGTGATTCAAGAGTCCAACAGTCCCTGGGCCTCCCCAGTTGTGCTGGTGCCAAAGAAGGATGGCAGCACTAGGTTCTGTGTGGACTACAGGAAATTAAATAGTCACATAAAGTCGGATTTTTACCCCATGCCTAACACAGATGAGGCCCTAGGGCAACTGGGTGGGGCTATTTATCTTACAACCATTGATCTTACCAAGGGTTACTGGCAGGTGCCCTTGACTCCCAGTGCTAGAAAGAAGTCAGCCTTTGTGACTCCTGTTGGATTTTATGAGTTCACCAAGATGCCTTTTGGGATGAAGAATGCCCCAGCGACTTTCCAGAGGCTGGTAGATAATATCCTAGCCAGAGCAGGAGGGTTTGCCCTTGCTTACCTAGAGGATATTGCCATCTACAGCCATTCCTGGCCAGAGCACCTTCCGCATGTCAGGGAGGTGCTGGGCAGACTACAGAGGGCAGGGTTGACCATTAAGCTGAGCAAATGTCAGGTGGGTATGGCGGAGGTCTCCTACCTAGGACATAGAGTGGGGAGTGGTATAATAAGCCCAGAACCTGCCAAAGTGGAAGCCACTCAGGCATGGCCTGCACCTGTTACTAAAATGCAGATGAGGGCATTTTTAAGGACAGAAGGGAACTACAGAAAGTTCGTCCCCAGTTATAGTACCATAGCTGCTCCCCTCACAGACCTGACAAGGAAGAACAGGCCAGATAAGGTAGTGTGGACCCCAGCATGTGAGCAGGCATTCCAGAAGCTTAAAGAAGCTTTGGGAGGACCCCCTGTGTTAGCTAGTCCAAATTACAGCAAAGAATTTGTTGTGCAGGTGGATGCTTCAAACCATGGGGTGGGGGCTGTACTTAGCCAGATTTCTTTTCTTCACAGGGAGAAGAGCACCCAGTGGTTTATCTCAGTTGTAGGCTCCAACCCAGGAAGGAATGCTATGCAGCTGTAGAAAAGGAATGTCTAGCCATAGTGCGGGCATTGCAGAAACTTCAGCCTTATCTGTATGGAAGGAAATTCACTGTTATGACAGATCACAACCCGCTAATATGGTTAAACAGAGCCAGCCAGCAACATGCCAAGTTGCTAAGATGAAGCCTAGGGTTGCAAGCATATGATATGTCAGTGCAGCACCGCAGTGGGAGTAGCAATACCAATGCAGATGGGCTCTCAAGACAGGGAATGGGGTGAGGTACCCTCTCAAGTGGCATTTCTCAAGGGTCACTTGAAAAACTAGCTTGAGTTCTCCAGGTGGGGGAGAAATGTGAAGACTAGTAGAGAAGGGTGAAGGCTGTCAGCCTAGCCAGATAGAACTGCGTAGATAATTCTGTCATTTGCAAATATAAATGTAAACTACAGGCTTGTTGTCTTAACTGTAAAGAAATACTGTTACATGTGGAACTGGAAATAAATGTGACAACAGTGCCCTCTACTGACCAAAGTAAAGCATGCGGTGACCCTCTGAAGTAGACAGTGGTGCCGAAAAGGCTAGATGAAGGCTTCCTGCCTATTATTTTAAGGCTAAAGTTAATGACCAGAATTTACATATGGAATGTCCTTTATTGCTCTAAGTGTAAAATAATGTAAATGCAGTTTTTGTCAGCATGGGAACACCAGGAACATGTGAAATGATGTAATGTTTTATCAGAACTGCAGTCTCAATTTAAACAGAGAGAACTAGAAGGCATTGAGCATTTTTGTCTTGACTATCCAACTCAGCACTCTGCCTGTTGTCATATGTAAGTTATTTTAGACTTGTGTTTACTTTTAGAGATAGCTAGAATTAGAAAGTTTAGACTGTGTTTTTCTGTGATGTCAGAACTGTACTACTGAATTAAGTATTTCTGTGTGATCTCTGAACTCTTGACTAGTACTGACTGTGTAGTAAAAGGTATTGTCTTGTGGTTTTAATTATTTATTGTTAAATATTTTGAAAACTTTTAACTGTGGCTGGCTTGTGTAGAGATAATTTAAGCTCTTAAGAGTACTTGCATGCCTTTGGTAAAACTGTACAAAGCCACTCTAATAGCTTTAGCCGTGGGCTATACTATCAATTGGATAATAATATTGTACAGTAATAATTAGACACCCTTTTAATGGCCTTTGAGTAGCTGATAAGTATTAGCTGGGAGGTGGCAGTAATTACTACTGTATAGTCTGGGTAAAGGGGGGATAGCTGGTGAACATGTGCCAGCCTTCTCCAGAAGTGTCTGTGTGGTTGTATAAACTCTTATCTCAAAGTGTGTGTGTCAGCTACTTGGGCAGGGACACGAAGCACTGGTTGGACAGAGAGGGTGCTGGAGACTTTAGCTTGCCCAGCTAGGCTGAGATCTGGACCCTATAGCTGTGCCAGTGGGGAGTCTTACTGGGGACCTGGAGAGCAAAGGAGCGACCTGCCCCGGACTGACTGTGATCTCTGTGTGCTCTTAAGGGAAATTGCACTTTACTGTGTGTATTTGTTATCCTTTCCTCATAGTGGTGAGGATTGAGGCTCCTTGATTGCTGGGCCAGGGCACGGGCATCACACCATCATTAAGCTAAAAGGCTACAAATACATATCGCTGGGTAAGTACACTGCAAGCAGAGCAGGATCATGGTGAAATGTGGCACTAGACAGGGTAAAGGACCAGGTACACCTCTCAACTGTCCAGATTTTTGCCTCATATTTTTGGTCTGTTCCTCATAAAATGTGTGTTTGTCTGGCAAATCATTGAGGACTGAAGTCACTAAATAATACTAAATAATGAAAAGACATTTAAGTTTCAGACTTCATATCCTTCAGAAAATACATGACAATACTAAACATGTTACTCTGGTAACTTTCTAAGTTTATACGAGTAATATTGAATATTTGTCCATATTTTTCAGCCTTTGTCACCTCATTATTTATGGCTTTGTCCAGATCTGTTGTGCTGAGAAGTTGAGAGTTATGGGACCAGGGCCTCCCCTGCCAGTGTCCTGTTACTTGGTTGTCTCTCACCAGTTACCTTAAACACTGTTCTAACCTGTCCGTGTACATACTATTTTCTTCTTTACTTTTACAGTGACTACAGAGATTTAGATTTATTTCAAATCTTTTCTTTCAAATTTTACAGCACAACACTGATGTCCATTTGCTAAACAAAACAAAACAACAGTCTCACACTGAAAACTGACTAGCATGAGGAATAGTAAACTTCTCTTCCCTTGAAACTCATATTCTTTGAAAATTTTGAAAATGCATCTAGTAACCAGCAGAACTACAAGAGATGTGCTAAGATTCACAGTCAAACAACACATTGTGAAACAGTAAACACTGGCTATGTAAATGGTGCAGAAATTCAAAAGACAAATGTGTAATGCAAGTGTCCCTTTTCAAGGGAAGCCAGGAGTCACACAGTAGACAAATGAAGTCTGAGGGAATCATATGCTGCACTGCAGAAGTAACTCACAGCTCATAGCATTAATCATCTGCACTATATACCAAACATACTGCTGTAGCTCAACACAGTGCACACTGTTAAAGGTCAAGAAAACAAAGAAACAAAGGATCCTATGCAAACAACATGGTTGATATGATGATATTCCTATTCACTACAACTGATTCCTTCCTTTACGCCATAACTTCTGTGGGATGCAAGGACAAAGTATTTACACACACACACACACACACACACACACACACACACACACACACACACACACACACACACACACACAATCAATTATAGCCCCTTGTATTACTGCTTGCACCTCAGATATTTGCTTGTGATAAAATTAATGAACAACAGGATAAACAATGAACTAGAAGTATATTTCAGCTCTCTACTGTGAGAACCAGTTATTAAATGAGGCCTGACATTCCAATCTCTTAGTTCAGGAATTTGAGACAAAGACCCAGAATCAGAAACATATTTTAAACATTAGTTGAATACTTAGAAAGTTTCTAGTATAACAGGTTTTGTGTTAGCAATCATTTTCTGAAGGCTATGAAGTCTGAAACTCACATTTGTTATTTAGTGACTACAGTAAATAATTTATCT
This sequence comes from Protopterus annectens, assembly GCF_019279795.1. Lineage (NCBI taxonomy): Eukaryota > Metazoa > Chordata > Ceratodontiformes > Protopteridae > Protopterus > Protopterus annectens. Next base: position 1,980,424,459 of record NC_056729.1, on the reverse strand, counting down.
GAAAGCCACAAACTGGAAAAACATATGCAAAGTTGAAAACCATGCCCTCTGCAAACACACACACACACACACACACACACACACACACACACACACACACACACACACACACACACACACACACACACACACACACACACACACACACACACACACACACACAACAACCATCAATCACAGTCGTTTGTTGACTGAACACCTCCAGTACCTGCTCAAGATCAAGTGAATGAATGAATACATAAACTCATAAATAGTAGGCCAGAAATGTATCTTAGCTAGCTCATTGCTTTCATAACCACAGGGAGCAATACATTTAAATTCTCCCCTCTGCCCTCTCAACTTCTTAGCTCAAGAATCAGACACAAATACCCCCAAAAATCAGGAACAGATTTTACATATTTCTCTTATTTTTATGTTTTATTTATACTCTGTTGATCAGGTTAGTCCCAGTAGGCCATTTTTCAAGGGAGGCCAAGACTGGGATTCATACTAAGTACAGGAAATTTGGCCACAACACTTCCTTTATTCTTTTCAACAAGTGCTGTGGGATATTTTACATCAACCTGAGCTACCAGCTACTCAGGCTGATGAGGCCTCAGTTTATCATCTCATCCAAAAGATATCACACTCCTTATACTGTACTGGAAATGAATGCAACTGCCTCATGTGAGAGTAGAACTCACAGCCTTATGATCTTCTAGCAACAAAGGTAGGTGTGCTGCCTGTTGAGCTACTGAGACTGCTGCTTATACCTTTATAAAATTGGTAGATTAACAAGTTTTGTAATACTGAACATTGTCTGAAGAATTCATACACCTGGCATTATTTAATGACTGCAATCAACAACAAAGTCACAAAATATATAATGAATAGACCAAAATACTGCTCAAATTCTTTGTTCATGAAATTCTGGACAAAGCCAAAATAATGGGGAGGGGGGCAACAAAGGCCCAAAAGAGCTAAATTTAAAATTTTATTTTCTTTAATGTAATTGTTAAACAGTTAAACCTACTGGATGCAGGTCAGGAACACTGTCTTGAGTGACTTGCTCAAAGTCACACAGTAGGCAAATGGTGGCAGAAGGAATCAAATCCTGTACTTTTAATTACAGCAAGTAGTTTGTTCAGAGCCTTAAGTTCCACACAACTCTAATTCACTGTGCGGCATTGACGTGACTTTTCTGAACATTAAGAACTATGAAACAATGACTGGCATTATTGACTGTAATCCTTGCACATCCACGGTGGTGCAGCGGTAGCGTTGTTGCCTCACAGCAAGAGGTTCTCCCGTTCGATTCTCGGCTGGAGTGCAGGGAGTGCCTTCTGTGTAGAGTCAGTATGTTCTCCCCGCAATTGGGTGGGCGTTCAAAAGACATGCATAAATGGGTGTGCCTTCGTTGAAGGTTGAACGTCGAGCTGGCACCTTGGTGTTCGTGAAAATCTACTGCCAATCATTAGCGGACCTGGAGTTCTGTTGTGGCGACCCCTAACTGGGAAAGCTGAAAGACAACAACAACAATGGCTGTAATCCTCAGTGATTGGTCAATAAATGAGCAAGTTGAGGAATGTCTGGCAGCTAGTACAGAGGTGTAAGGTTCTAAGCTCTTAATAAGCCGCTTCCTGTAGTCAAAGGTACAAGGTCTGAGTCTTTATGCCTCTACTTGACTACTGTGCAACTCTGGGCAAGTCAGTTGACCAGATAGTGCTGGGACTTGGGTAATAAATACAAAAAATAGAGCATAAATATTGTGCATTTTCTAAAGAAATCTTGGCATTAATTGCAAAATCTCAAGAGATTTTGAGCACACACACAAACACACACACACACACACACACACACACACACACACACACACACACACGCACGCACACACACACACACACACACACACACACACACACACACACACACACACACACACACACACCATTCTGCATCAGAAATAGCATTACTACCTCTCCTGTTTGTAAACTGGCTCTCATTAAAGCCAATGGAGGTGTTGCTGTTGTAGGCAAAGCAGTAAATCAATGTTGCCTAGGTCACACTTAACTGGATTCAGCCCTGCTTGTAAGGCAGATATATATATGGCTATTCAAAAACCACTGATGCCAAACCCTGCTCACTACCAATTAGTCATGCGAAGGGAGATAAGGTCATTGTAAGAACACCAAAATCATGAATTTTGGTAAAACAAGCACCTAAAGGTAATAACCAAGTACAGTAGCATTCTGTTGTCAAATACTCAGGTTACACATAACTTGTTCCATCCTGGAAATGCCTGAGATTAGTCAGCGACCTAAGGCCAGACTAAGAGGAAAAGGAATGTTGCAGCTAAACAAATGCCTCAAAAAGTAAGAACTCTCTCTAGAATCAAACAGCAGCTGAAACTGGAAAAAACAGCTGTGCACAATCTCATTATATCCAAGTTAAGCTGTGAGTTATTGGGTACCAGTAATCTTCCAAAACATAACAACGTCAGTTTAGAAATGATGTATTTCACAACAGTGATATCTGCTACCTGCCCTAAAGGTCATAGGATTGATGAATAATGTAAACCAGATTAACTACGGTGACTTTATTTTTTTATACAAACTCATTTACAATCAGCATTGCCCAGATATCTCCTGTCACAACATTAGCCTGCCAGGTACTTAAGACTACCACCATAGTAGATGACAGGTAATTAGGTAACCACCTTACTTTGCTATAAAATATACTGCATATGACACCAGAAGCACTAAAATCATACTAAATGTGAAATCTGACTTTCCAAGTATTACACGAACAGGGCTACATTACTCATACAAACAGTAACTAAGCATCATCGTGAGCCAAGCATCTCTTACCTGTGTTTAATCGCTTCTATATCTGAAAGCTTTACATCTGTATATGTTTATTATGAATGACAAACTACCTCACTGTAACCCCCAATATGTTACAACCACCACCAATTTCTCTCAAAGATTCTTCAATATTATCAAGGCTAATTCCAGTGATGAAATAACCCTTCACTTCTGGGAGTGATAACCTTCTTGCCATTGTCCTTACCACCTTCTCCCCTTCCCATATTATAATATTGTTACCTATTATGCAATATTTGACTAACTAGAAGTAATCTTGCTGTTTAGCACAGAGCTGTTTTCTGTAGGCCAGGGTTTGTTTCCCTCAGCCTTGCCTATTACGTGACTCTGAAAGTCGCTTAACCTGACTGAGCTCCCGGACTATCTGAAAAAAGTCCATGTGGAACAGTGCTCTACCCTTGTCAACAAATAAATAAAACCAAACAAACTTCTCCATTACCCTCAAACCCCACAGTACTTCATGAGTATGGCAAAATAAACTTTGTCTTATTTACAGACCTTTCTGACAACTATAAATGATGCAATTCTTTAAACAACCCAGTACCTGACACGGAATATTCCTGTGCATTCTTGCACCTTTCCCATAATATTATCAGGACCAGCTGCTTTTCTTCAGTTTACTCATCTCAGGGTCTTCAGAACATCAGATGTTCTTAGACATAGCACCTCCGCACCATGTTCGACAGTGAGCTTATTAGGCACAGTGTTGTTGCCCATATCAAATCTGCTGAAGTAGGTGTTTAGTTTGTTCAAAAATTCTGTGTTGTCATCACATGGGGAGGAAGCAGGCCTGTAATCGGTTATGGCTTGTATGCCTTGCCAGACATGTCTGGAGTCCCTTTGGTCAGAGAAGTGCCCCTGAATTTTATGTCCATAGGTCCTCTTACCCTCCTTTATACCTCAACTTAGATTTGCTCTGGCCTCTATTAGGGCATCCTTGTCTTTAGATTTAAATGGAGTATTTTGTGCCTTTGGGAGCTCATATACTTCACCAGATAGCCAGGGTTTCTGATTAGCATGCATGGTGATACATTTGATGACTGTTATGTCTTCAACACAATTTGAAATCTAGGCCATTACAGATTCTGTATGCTCCTCCAGGTCAGTATGGAGGTTCTTTACAGCTGTCTCTCTAAACACAGACCAGTTTGTACATTCAAAGCAGTCTTGTAGTGCCAAGACTGCTCCCTCAGGCCATATCCTTACTTGTTTGGTTGTAGGTTTGCCCTTTTTCAGCACTGGTGTGTATGCAGGAAGCAGCATGATGGCCAGATGGTCTGAGTTACCCAGATGTGGGTAAGGTACTGCTTTCTAGGCCAGTATTACTTTTGTGTACACCTCATCCAGAGTGTTCTCTCCTCTTGTTGCAAAGTTCACATGTTGATGGTAATGGGATAATACAGATTTCAAGTCAACTTGACTGAAATCACCTGCAATTATATGAACAAACTCAGGGTTCTTTTCTGGATGTCATTTATTGACAGTTACATAATGTTCAATGCCATGTTGGTATTAGCACTGGGGGGCTGTAAATAACTGTTGGTTGTAGACAGGAAGTCCTTCTACCTTACTCAGCTGATATCCACGGGTATCTCCTCTAGGTCCAATGCAGATCTGGTCCCTATACACTCTTCTATTATTAGACCTATCCTTGAATACAATGCCTCTTTTGGAATGCACTTCTCAAAGCATCTTGATCAGCTTGAAAGACCCACCAATTTATTTCAAAAAATGACCTTTGGACTGTTCTGGGTTACACGTTCTAAGCTACCCTGGAAAACTAAATACAGTACCCTCCACTCTGTCTCACAGACTCCTGAGAGGTCACCTTTGTTTAGGTTTCAAGCAAAAAAGCTCCTAGCCTTTCTGATGATCTCCACTTTTTGAATCAATGGTCTACCTAGCACAGGAACATAGGAAGTACAAAACTCACCATTACCTGTCCCTAAAACAACTAACCTGGATAGAGCTACCAGATTACCTAACCTACACACAACTTCTTAGTGCACATAACTAAATTTATCAATCAGAAAACTGTCCCTTATTAAACAATGTCATGTAGCATTGCATACCACCTAGTGACATACTCTCATGCAATACATTTTCTTAATCATCTAGTCCAAATATACCTCATATAACTTACTGCACTCTAGTTATGAGACTAAACTATAAAACTCCACCCCATTACAATTTAGACAAGAAAATAATAAATGTTTTCAAACCAGACTCAAACAGCACTTGCAAGACTCTTGGCTCCACTCATGCTCTACACCAGACAAGTTAATCATGACATCCTTAACCCACCCTATGCTATAGCACCCAGTCCTTTAACCGAAAACCCAAAATGGATATCAAACTACGTCCTCTTCCTTCCTCTTTCTCTCTACTATGACTCTCTGATATTTTTCTGCTGTGTCCCACCCATTTTCTTTTCCTCTTCACCTTTCTGGCATTGGAAGTAACACATATCAGATGAATGTACTACAATTGCTTATATATTCTTAATTACCATCTGTAATGCATTTTATTACGTCACATCATTTCATGACATGCTAATGTATTAGTAATTGTTATATTTTTCATTTGTGTAATTTGTAAATGTTATATGAATATTTTGCTTCTATGTTATTGTAAATACTATACAAGTGAATTTTAGTAATTTTTTTGTGGAACTTTTCTCCCAGGCCTCCACTGTAAAGGGGCTCTTGCCCAGTTAGACTATCCTGGTCAACAAAGGCAATATAAAGCAAAAAAAGAGAAGAGTTAGATAGTAGGCCCTAATTTGTCACAGTATTTTTTTTATTTTATGTTATTTTATTCAATTTTTTATCAATGTATTTGTTTTCTTATTTACTCAGCATGCTGTACACTCAGTCCACCCCACCATCATGATACATTAGTGTTTCCACATACTCACACCCAACACAATTTCCTACTTCACTTGAATTTGTCCACCAACCTAGTAACAGTAGCAGCAATATAATGGAATGATTGGTGGTCCCATCACGCTCCTCTCACGAAAAAGGAGGCTGGTCATAAGTTGAAAATCTTCTATTGTACAGCTTGTCATCTGTTCAGCTTAGAACTCATAGATGGGAATAACACATTTATACCAGTAAAATGGCCTTAAAAGTATTTGTTTTACAAACAGTGGCAGATGTATTGGCTAGACTTCCATAAAATAAATGCACTAGAGTGAAACAACTTGCAGTGAGTTGTCTATGCACAAGAGTGTAACACTGTATAACAATTCACTGCAACAGCAGATGTTCATGTAAGAAGACAGATAGCTGGGCTTAACCAACTGTCTTCCAGAACCTTTGCAGACATCTTCCATGACTGCAGCTGCTCCCTACCCCATGTATAGCCTATAGAAAGGAGATGCATGTGCCAATACAAATCTTTCTTTTGTCAAGATTCACTCTACTGTTTTACAGCAATTACATACAAACTGTGCAGGTCAGTGCTGGAACCAGACTTAGAATGAATTATGTCTGTCTGTGCCACTCTTTGGTGAAAGCATTACAATAGCCCAAAGACTGCTACAGCATAGACCACAGAAATCTACACCTTTATAAGTTTCACTTGTGGCATTTGCAAACGTACATTTATATAAAGGTAATCAAACCATATTAAGAAGTTCATATTTACAGATATTACAGGATATATAACAATATATGTGATGTATACTCTAAGCAGCATTGCATAAATTATTCAACTCCTACCTTCTCTTAAACCTCATTTCTCCTCCAAAACATTTTTCTGCATGTATTGTTCCCACTATTTCCATTTTTTCCTATGGAATTTAGACCACTGAAATCTTAACAAACTTACAGTAAGTAACATACAAGTCTGGTTATCCTAACTGCTCTCAGGTGATTACAGCAAGCATATACCTGGCACACCTAGTGACTTTTATCAAAAATGGGAATTTGGAAATGACTAAATTAATGCACCACTGGCTTCATCACTATGATCTTTACATAGCAATAGAAGCAAAAATATGTGGCATAATTGTATTGCAGTACCCACATGGTCAGACTGCAGAGGAGTTAGCATACCCTGTGTGACTGACATGCTAAATATGCGAATGAAGCATGAATTGACTGACATGCAGATTTGCCAGTGACATCATGCATACACTGGATGTTGATTATGCTTATTACAGATATCAACAAGATTATCTGTATTTCATGAGTAACCTTACATGTTTGTCTGCTCTACCACTATCAGTGACACAGCACACATTTTTCTGATTGCACTATATTAAATTATAAATTGTGTTTTAAAACTTCTCAGCTGTCTTTTGAGCCATGACTATGCAGGCTCTGAGAGAAGATTAGTTACATGATAAGGAAGGGTAGGGTCGTCACAATGTCAATTGTTAGACAAGATATGTGGAAACAGGAGAGAAAACAATGTTTTGACCTTCCCTACTGAGTGATTTTATGATATATTAACTCATAGCATCGTCCATTTCATGCTACTATTTTAGTGCGAAGGCTAATTTCTATGAGCGCCCTGCCACCCACACCAGACTCAGTAGTACATTCGTAATATCACTGTTTTTGGGGATCATTATCTAAACAAACCAGTTAGATTTGCTCATTCATTGCATACATAAAGAATGTGACCCAAGAGTGTGCAAAGCCATGCACACCTGATGGTATTCAGTGATCGAGGACATCTTACAGTGTGCTTTTTTTTTTTTTTACTTCCCATTGCAAATAATGTAAAGTCAGGTAAGAAACAGTGTTTGTTTTTCAAACCTGTGGATGTCACGAAGTATCATGATAGTTATAGAGTGCAACACTGCTGTTCCTTTAAAATGAAAGTATTTTTAGTGCTGTTCCTTCAGTAGGCAGTCAACTGTTACAGTGCAGTTACATTGCTGTTCCTTTACAATGAATGTAGTTACAGTGCTGTTCCTTCAGTAGTCTGTTAACAGTTATAGTGCTGTTCCTTTAAAATTAATTTTAAAACTTGATCTTAAAAATCAATGTTTTGTTTGATGTTTATTTCCCTGAATTGACATGGTAATATCTGATAAAAATCATGTGACATGCAAATACATGATGAATATTCATGAGGCCAGTGAGGATACCTCCATGATAATTCATTACATATTCGTACACATCACCAGGTGTTGGACAGCAGGTAGGATTTGAGCAGGCTTTGCTATTGTGGATCTGTGTGGGGTACTAGGATACAATAACATCAACTATTTTATATGCAGATATATAATAGTATAAATTCATGTATAAATTACAAACTGGACTTGGATACACACAATTAACTTAAAACAGTAGAGAAAATTCCATGTTTAGGAAAAACATCTTGTACTGAGCAAGTATGTACAGTATTTGTACTAATGTTATGTAACAGTCATAAAGGAGAAGTAGGAAACGTGAATATAGAGGGTACCTGGTTTATAAAATCAGGTAAATAATACTACTCTCTTACCAAGCCCCATTCTCCAACAATCCATCGAGGTGGTGGACAACGTCCAAGGCTGCAGCGCATTCGGACAGGTGGTTTGATTCCTTCTGTGCAGTTGGAAGAAGGGAAAGGCTTGCTGAGGTCACTACTTTTGCATAAAACAATCCGGTGCTTAAAACCCGGACCACATTTGGGTGTACACTAAAAAACATAAAACACAGTAATAAATCTTGGACAGTAGTCTATTGTGTTACTGTAACTCACCCTTAATAGCTATGTCATACAGCTATGACACACCTTTGTCTTGCATATAATAAATTTGCAATCAAGTATTTAAAACATTCAGAAACATACACATATCCAATAGCAATGCTTGTGGTGCTACACTTAGTTAAGGCAGCACTATAGAAATTATTTTTCCCATAGGAAATAATACATTGTTTCTTGTTTGGCTTTCACCAGTTCCAGGTTAAAACACACATGATTGCTTGGGTTCCATCCTGACTGGTATCCTCTAAATGTTAATGTAAACCAAATCCCTGCACTGATAGCTGACAATTCTAAGAGCAAAATTTCCTCCTATATCTCATAACCCCCCTCCATCTAACCTCCTCTTACAACCTACTCACGTGACATTCATCAATGTATCTCTGCCTGACTTCATTCCTCTGTAATGCCCCTCCCTTCCTTCCTTCTCCTCTCATCCCTTGCTCCTAACAGATGTTTACTTTCAAAGCTGCTGATCTTGTGACTTGACAGCTTGTAAGGAACCTTATTTTTGAATGCTATCTGCTGTTGTATGTTACATTTTGCCTCCTTTTTCATTAATGCACTTCTGTCTGGCTCAGAATTATTACTTTTTCACCTTGTATTTGATTTTTCATGGAGAAGCATGCATGCATAAATACTGTCTAGGAACAATGTGACTTACTTATAGTTTACATCTGTACATTTTCTTTATTCTTAATTTTTTAGAGATAATCTGTTCAAAGACCATGTGCAAACCTTGCTTTATCTAACTTGTATACTGAAATTACTCTATTCCTCTGGGTGCTGCCAGAAATGGCTAGTTATTTTTATTTTACAGTGGTCTTTAGCCAGTTAAGAACTACTAAAATGTGGTATCAATACATTTTATATATATGCATGGGTATGTATATGGATGGTTGCAGTTAGGTTTCTAGAATGTCTTTTATGTTGAAGTGTGAATCACTTGTCATTGTGAGATTATCAGACAGAGGGGATCAGAGACTCTTCACTTTTCCCTATTGCTGTGCAGTCTTGGAATTAGTATATATATATATAGGCAACAGGGGATTTGTAGTCTATCACCCCTCCATGTGGGGGAGCAGGAGGCTTAGCCCACCCCGCCTTTTGAATTATTGTGCAGCCATTAAGTTTTATTGGTGTTTTTATGTTTCAGCAGTGTGCAGATTCAGTGTTTGATAATTTTCGTGTGGGAACATATAATATTATTGCATGTTCCTTTTGTTGAAATATAAGTAACAAAATGAAACATGTCAATAAATGCATTCACTAAGTATGCATTTTGCAGTAATTCACTTAACTGTACATAGTAACCCTCCCCAAAACCACATACTTACTTTCTATGTTTCTTAACTTACCACTATGCTTTTACATACAGGATACGCTTCCCATATCCCCTAACTCAGACATATTGACTCCATCATAACACAACAGCAAAAGCAAGGGAGAAACACAGGAACAGTGAAAAAGTGCCAGTTTGCTAACAAACTACACACTGGCAGTGACTAAGCCCTGCCCCTAACTTATATATAGTAACCCTATCATTGCAAAAGAAGAGCCTAGGGGCATTGAATTATCAAAGGAACACTATCACACAATGCACCAGCAGTGACACACCCTACCACACTTAATTTACTTACTTTGTCATGCCTTTTAGCTAATAACTTATCCACAATCATAAGACACCAGAACTGTATGCTATTACATATGAATTCTCAAATGATAGCATTTACAATAACATGTAGACTCTGTCACATAACTCCTTCCCAAGTGAGCTTTCACTGGCTCGAGGCTACATCCTATCCCAAGACGCTTAGTGACTGTTACCCAGATCTCGTTTGAGAGAAACTAATCACTAGACTATGCAACCCAATACAACAACAACAGATCCTCTGCCCATAATTCCTAAGGCATGAAGGGAATCAGGAAATTTACAGCCAATTTCAGAAAATTCCTCTCGATCTTCCAGGAAGGAGGAAAGAGGGGTGGGATGTAAGAATGAAGGTGAGATTATGGACAACAAACATGGAACGTTATGGTGAGTACATAACTTCTTTATGTTAAGTTGTCCTATCTCGCCTTCATTCTTGATGGTCGGGACAGTGTCCCCAGCACATTCTTTCTCGGGTAGCCCAAGGGAAAAAACTCTTCAGAACAGTGGAACCAAAGGATGCCCTGTTCCGGGAGGCCACAACAACTTTGTAATGACTGATAAAGGTATGCGGGTTAACCCATGTAGCTGCAGCATAAATTGAATCCAAAGGGACCCTAGCTTGAAAGGCAGTGGAAGTCAACATAGCTCTAGTTGAATGCCCTCTAATTTTTTCCCGGCAGCTCTTTATTCTGAGAGTTATAGACATAAATAATGGTGTCTGTAAGCCATTTTGATATGGTAAAAAGAAGAAAATGTTGACCTGTAGATACCAGTGCTCGTACTCAGGATGTAATCAAAAAACTTTATTCCACATAGAAGTTATTCCATAAAATACTGGTTAAGCGCTTTCAACTGGTGACCCAGTCTTCTTCAGAACACTTTGTAAAGCACATTACTAAACTTATATAGTATCAAAAACAGTTCAATTTGAAAAGCCCGCCAAAAACTTTAAAGGTATACTGTCCATTTGCTTAAACCAAAAACCTTCATAAATGAACAGTACAATTCCACAGGCTCTAAACATATAAAATATAAAATATAGTATGTAATAAACAACAAATATTGAATATTGAATGTAAATGATTTTATCAGCATTAAACCCTTTTTAGTACTCTCACAATAGTATTAGTTTTGGTCAGTATTTTTTAGCATTTTTAGTCTTTTTAGTATACAATTTTTAGTATATGATTATGTTTTAGTATATGATTGTGTTTTAGTAAATCACCACCATACATTATCCAACTGGAGTTTATGCATTTTCTCATTTATTTTACATGAGGCACTTATATGTAGTAGATGTCATCGTATAGACATTATTTTTAGAGTCTTGTACATTAAGGAGTTGATATTCCTAGTTTAGGATTTTGAGGTAGGATTTTATTTAATGTCATATTACAGGTTAGATAGTACAGTGTTTTTTTACACACAGTAGGATTGCTTACGATGTACAAGACATTTACAGCATTTTCTATTGGCATCACCATTTTAGAACAATATTCAATATTTGTTGTTTATTACATACTATATTTTATATTTTATATGTTTAGAGCCTGTGGAATTGTACTGTTCATTTATGAAGGTTTTTGGTTTAAGCAAATGGACAGTATACCTTTAAAGTTTTTGGCGGGCTTTTCAAATTGAACTGTTTTTGATACTATATAAGTTTAGTAATGTGCTTTACAAAGTGTTCTGAAGAAGACTGGGTCACCAGTTGAAAGCGCTTAACCAGTATTTTATGGAATAACTTCTATGTGGAATAAAGTTTTTTGATTACATCCTGAGTACGAGCACTGGTATCTACAGGTCAACATTTTCTTCTTTTTACTAGTTGGTGTTCAGTTTTGCTGTCTTAATAGTCATTTTGATATGATGACTTTTGAAACTGAAGTTCCTTTTCTGTTTTCTGAGAATGAAACAAACAGTTGGTCAGATTTTCTAAATTCCTTTGTCCTATGTAAGTAAAAATGTAACTGCCTATGTACATCCATTTGGTGAAGCTCGTACTCTGCCTTGTTGTCATGACTGGGGAAAAATATGGGTAGCTCAATAGACTGATTTAAATTGGCTTCAGAACAAACTTTTGGCAGAAAAGAAGGATTTGTCCTGAGAGAGACTCTGTCTTTGTGAAAAATCAGATAGGAAGGACGGATAGACAAAGCTTGCAGTTCTGAAACCCTCCTAGTGGAAGTAATTACTGTTAAAAAGATTGTCTTCCAAGATAAGAACTTTAGTGGGCAAGAGGAGGCTGGTTTGAATGGAGGGAGAATTAAAGAAGATAACACCAAATTGAGGCCCCCAAGGAGGTGGTGGTTCTCTTAAAAGGAATGTATCCCTCAGAAAAGCTTTGTATAATCTGTGGGACATTATATTGGATCCCATGTCTCCTACATGGTAGTTTGATATGGCAGCTGGTTGTACTCGTGCTGTGGCTGCCTCTGCACCCCGATTAAAGGTTTTTGTTACAAATTCCAGGATTCCAGACACAGGGGCTGTAAATGGGGTCTATATGGTTTTTGTCAGCCCAGCAAGAAAATCTCTTCCATTTGCTTGCATAACATTTTCTAGTTGTATTCTTGTACTATGAAACTAGAATGTGTCACACTGCCGGGGATAGTTCGGAAAGCCTGGCTAAGATGGGAAGTGGAGTAACCAAGCTGTCAGCTTGAGGCTTTGAATAGAGGGGTGGAGCGTTCCTGACTGATGAGTCAGAAGATCCGGCATTGGGTCCAAGATCCAAGGCTCCTCCTGAAGACGGGGCCATAAAAAGGGGAACCATATCTGACGGGGCCAGTAAGGAGCAATGAGAATTAGCCTGTGACTCAACAATTTGGCTTTCTGGAGGATCTTGGGTATTAATGGAAACGGGGGGGGGGGGAGTGTACAGAAGTCCCAGGGGCCAATCGTGAACAAATGCATTCCTTGGTAACTCCCCCAGAGGGGGAAATAGGGCAAAGTAGCTGCTGCATTTGGAGTTGATTGATGTGGCAAAGAAGTCACAGGAAGGCTGGCCCACTTGCGAAAAATTTGGTTTGCAATTTCCTGAATCAGGGACCACTCATGAGGCGTAAGAATTGCCCTGCTTAATCTGTCCGCTATCATGATGGATTTCCCCAGGATGTGCGTTGCAGTCAGAAAACGCTGAGAAGAAATTGCCCATTGCCATACTCTCTGAGCCTCTAGAGAGAGGGGGTAGGATCTGGTTCTGTCCTGTTTTTGATGTACCACACCACGGACATATTGTCTGTTTGTATTGCAATCATACCTGTTGGAAGAGAACTCTGGAATGCTTGCAAAGCCAGAAGCACCGCCCTCATCTCTAGAACACTGATGTGCAAGTGGTATTTGTGTTCTTGCCAAGTCTCTTGTACAGTCTGTCCAAGATAATGCCCACCCCACCCCGATCTGGGAAGCATCCGTGGTCACTGTAGCTACAGGTTGGGGAAGAACACATGGTCTGTCTATCGTTACCTGCGTAGACTGAAGCTACCACAGTAGGCCCCTCTTGCAGGTGTTCGTAATGAGAATCTTGTGTGATACTGGCAACTCCTGCATGGACAACTGAGCAAAGAGTAGTCACTGTAATATTCTCATGTGTAAATGCATCAGTGGGACTAATGCTATTGCAGCTGCCATTGAACCCAGAACCTTGAGGGCAAATTTTGCCTGCAATTTTTCCATCATGAGCAATATTGACACCTGATGGCTTAACGTTTGAATTCTTTTGTGAGGCAGTTTTGCAACCATGTCTTTTGTGTTTAAGTCTGCCCCTATAAAGGTAATATGCTGTGATGGCAACAAGGCAGATTTTTCAAAATTTATGTTAATGCCCAGCTCTGAGCAGAGATGAATGGTGGTGTCTCTTGCCCTGGTTAGTAGATGCTCGGTGGTGGTGGTCAGGAGCCAGTCATCTAAGTATGGAAACACCCAGAATCCTAGATGCCTCAGGTGAGCTGTAACTACTGCCATGCATTTAGTAAACACTCTGGGGGCTGTAGTGAGACCAAAGGGCAGAGCTCTGAATTGGTAATGACCGGCTCCCAGCCGGAAGCGTAAATATCTCCTGGATCGTCTGTCCATCTTTATGTGGTAGTATGCATACTGAAGATCTACGGAGCACATCCAATTGTCTTGTCCCAGAAAGGGGAGTATAGACTGCAGTGTCACCATCTAGAACTTTGTTTTCTTTACCAACTTGTTCAGTCTGCTGAGATCCAAAATTGGTTTACAGTCCCCTGTCTTTTTTGGAACTAAAAAGAACCTTGAGTAAATTCCGGATCCGATTTGGTCTGCGGAGACTTCTTGGATGACTCTTTTTCTTAGCAACCTTTGAATTTCTAGGGTTGCGTGAGCCCTTTGACCAGGTGGTACGTCTGGGTTAGACTTTGATGGGTGGAAGGGAGAAAGGAATGTTGTATCCCCTGGATATGATCAACAATACCCATTTGTCTTGAGTGATGTCCAGCCAGGCTTTCGGGTACAGTGATAACCTCCCCCCGACTGCCTCCAGCAGTGGACAGGCGGGCCTCCTTTCAGGAGCGCTGGAAGGGCCTACTAGAGAAAGTATCTCTGTCACCCTGATTCTGCATACCCCCTCTGCTTCGAGGACGGCATCTGCCATTGTTATTTCCCCCTCTGCCCCTGGGGGAAAATTCAACACAACCATCCGGCAAAGCTCCTTTGGATTTCCGGAACCACATTTTTCCGCCCTTCTGACCTTTAGGATAAGGTCTGGTAGGGACAGAGACACGTACTCCCATGGCAGATAGAGTTTTGCCATCTTGTTCACTCCTGGTAAGAGTCTCTTTCACTTTTGCCGGAACAAAGACGAGCCGTCAAAAGGGGCATCAATAAAGGAAGACTTGAAGGGTTCAGCAAACTCACAAAGACGCATCCAGGAATGTCTCCTCAGAGCTATTCCATTGCCTGCTGCCCTGCCTGCTCCATCGGCTGCATAAGAAATGAGGTGCATGGAGGAATTTGTTACAGAGGTTAAGGTCGCAAGCTGAGAGCTTATCTTGTCAGGTACCTCCCAGCTGTAGCAACTTGGAGGGTATCTCCTAGCTCCTTGAGGAGATCCCGCTGAAAACAAGTAAAATGGGATAAATAATTCAGCGGCCTAAGGGTAAAAGCTGCTGAAGATAACATATGCTTCTCGTATCTGTCTATCGTTCGAGACTACTTATTTGATGGATGGACAGATGAAGAAGTTTTGACTAGTTCCTTCTTGGTGGCCGTCGCCACCACAATAGCATCTACTGGGACACCTTTATATAAACATTGTTTGTCCTCCGGACCTGTAATAAATTTATTGGGCCTCCTCGAAACTGGTTCCACCGACTATGGGGAGCCCCACAGCTTTCGACTGACTACACCCAGGAGCTGGTCGAAAGGCAGAAACACGCAAGAGGTGGAGGGTCGAGAACGAAATGCCTTCAGGTATACAGACTCATCTTCAGAAGGGGAGAGGGTCTTCCAGCCACCTCCCTGTTTCAGGATCTGTAAGATGTCTGAAAAGGAGACATCCTCAGAGGGTGACCGTGGGGACCCTTCTGAACCCTGTAAGTCAGTATTCAATGTGACAGACTCAGGGGAGTCTATGTGTTTCCTCTTACAGGTTCTCTTCCGAGGGAACTCCTCAGAGAGTTGCTCCAGGGAGGTTTCAGAAGAGAGGGTCTCACCCACTGGGGCATCCCGGGGCATTGGTTCTCTATGCCAGGGATGGTGTAGAGGTTGACACTGTCCCTTTTGGGGGAAGAATAGCTGGAGGCGAGGATGGAGCAGTTTCTAAGGAAACCACACTCCTCATCACCTCAAAGGCACCATGATCCCAGGCCGAGAGAGCCTCCGGCTCCGAGGAACTGGGAGACCTTCCCCGTGCCAAGGAGGATGGAGCTGAGGCTGATGTGGGTACCGAACTCACCTGCGCCAAGGCTCCGAGTGAGAGAGTCGAGTCTGACAAAGATCCGATTCGCCTCTCCCCCTTGGAACTGACGAGGGAGTCTCGGCCCCCCCAGATCCCTAGATGGACAACAACATCGATGAGATCAGAGTGGAGGTCAGCACCGAAACTCCAAGGATGGATTTCGGGTCCTACAGTTCCACCACAAGGACCTCCAGACACTCTGGCTCCAAAGTCGACTGAGTCGGAGGAGGAACAGAAGGTAAAGCAGCTACTGAAGTCAGCTCCACAATCATCTGGGCTGGGCTCGTGAGAATTTTTGCTAGGGCCAGTGTACGAAGCAACCTTCTAACCACCTGCTCCACATCATCATCCGAAAGGCTCCTGGATGACCAAGAGGAATGGGTGGAGGACTTGTGGCTCCCCACCATGATTGCAATAAAGGAGACTGCGGCAACAAACGAATCGGATCCAAGGAAGGTGACCGGCTCCTTTTGTGGCTCCGAGATGGTTCCGAAACTCCAGGTGGAACTGATGGAGACTTTGCCTTTTTGGAACCATCAGACTTCAGATCCAAAGAATCCACTTTCTCAGGACTTTTCGATGGCTCTGAAGCTGGAGCCGAAGACGTTTTTGATGACTTTTCTAAAGGTTTGGAGGCCTGAGTCCCTTCAACAGCTGATTCAAAATCCCCTTTTAACAAACTCCTGACTATCAGCTTGCCCTTCCATTCCTGGAGGACCCTTAAACTAAAACCATGACAAATAGAACAGGAATCCTGCAGGTGGACGGCGCCCAAGCAATACACACAACTAGTGTGTCCATCTGTGAACGACATTTTTTGTGTGCAAGAATCACACTTCCTAAAACTGGACTGCTTGGTCTCTTTAGACATCCTGTTAAGTCACAATTAGCAAAAATCTGTCACAAGTAATGAAGTCACAAAACAGAAAATTTGTCACCACAAGTCCAAGAACACACAAAACAGATCAGCAAGACCACAAAAAGAAAACCAACTATACTAGCAAGAAAAATAGAAGTTATGTTCTTACCATAACGTTCCATGTTAGTTGTCTTCTTCTCGCCTTCTTCTTGCTGGATGGGTTCGGAGCCGACCTCGGCTCCGACTCGGCCACTCTAAAAGCTCGAGAGTTGGTTCCACCGGCTCGAGGCTCCCCTTATATCCCACAATGCTAGGCGTGAGTTACCTCAGATCTCGTTTGTAAGCTAGGCCCAGCTTATAATAGTAACAGAATAACTATAAACAAAGTCCACCTCTATAAACCAGGGAGAAGAGAAGGGTGACCTACATCCTGATCCAGGAAAATATGCACAGCAGTATATACCTAAAGTGAAGAGGTGGTAGAAAGAGAGGTCACAATCAAAACTCCTCTAGGTCTGTCCAGGCCAGGGGGAAGGAGGGTGGGGCCTTAAGAAGGCGAGAAGAAGACAACTAACATGGAGCGTTATGGTAAGAACATAACTTCTATATGTTAAGTTGTCTATCTACTTCATTCTTGCTGGATGGGACCGTCCCTAGCACCTTGTCCCGGGTGGCCTAACGGAACAGACTCTTGAGAACAGTGGAACCAAAGTTAGCTCTATGCCTAGAAGCTAAATCCAACTTATAATGAGAAATGAAAGTGTGAGGAGTAGCCCAAGTAGCCGCTGCACAAATGGTGTCAATAGGCAGTCTGTCTTGGAAGGCTATAGAAGTAGCCAAAGCTCTGGTAGAATGGGCTTTAGGTTTGTTAGGCAGCTTTTGGTGTCTAATTTCATAAACAAGGGAAATCAGAGATGTTAGCCATCTAGATAATGATACCTTTGAAACTGAAAGTCCCATTCTGCCTTCTGCATAAGAGACAAACAGCTGGTCAGATTTTCTGAATTGTTTGGTTCTATCCAAATAGTACCTTAACTGACGATGAACATCTAACCAATGCAATTTTTGTTCAGACCTGTTAGAATATTCTGGAAAAAACACAGGGAGGTCAATGCTTTGATTTAGGTTAGACGCCAAAGCTATCTTAGGTAAAAAGGACGGGTTGGTTCGTAAAGATACCCTGTCCTTATGGAACAACAGATAAGGAGGTCGACAGCTGAGTGCATGAAGTTCTGAAACTCTTCTAGCTGAAGTAATAGCTACCAGAAAGAGTGTCTTCCATGATAGCAATTTTAAAGAACAGGAGGCTGCAGGTTCGAAAGGGGAAAGAATCAAAGAACTAAGAACTAAATTTAGGTCCTAAGGAGGAGGAGGATTTCTTATAGGAGGTCTGAGTAGAAAAACTCCCTTCAAAAAGGCTTTGCAAAGCTTGTGGGACATTATGGCAGACTCTGAAATACCCACATGAAAGTTAGAAATAGCTGCCAATTGAACTTTAAGAGTAGAAGGAGATGAACCTGCATGGAAGAGTTCAGCTAGAAAATCAAGGACCATTTGGATGGAAGCAGTGAAAGGATCTATGTCCCTTCCTTGAGCCCAATAGGCGAAACGTTTCCACTTACTCAAATAAATCTTTCGAGTGGAAGATTTATGGGAAGCTATCAAAATATCTCGAACAGAGTGAGATATTTGAGGAAGCCTGGCTAAGGTTGGAATTGGAGGAACCAAGCAGTGAGGTTCAGAGAGGGAAGGGGCGATGAAACTGACCCGAATGATGGATCAAAAGATCTGGAACTAGGTCCAGATGCCACGGTCGCTCCAACAGAAAATGATGTAGACAGGGGAACCAAACCTGTCGAGGCCAGTAAGGAGCAATGAGGATCAACGAGGCCTTCTGAGCGATAGCTTTCTGTATCACTTGAGAGATTAGTGGGAAGGGAGGAAATGCATACAGAAGTCCCGGGGCCAAACTTGGACTAGAGCGTCTCTGCTGGGCTGGCCTGGTAAAGGGAATAGGGTGAAATAATCTCTGCACTTCCTGTTTTGGGGAGTAGCAAAAAGGTCGCAGCAAGGCTGACCCCACTTGAGAAAAATTTCTCTCACAACAGAGTCTTTCAGAGACCACTCGTGAGGCATGAGGATAGCTCTGCTCAACTTGTCCGCGATTTGATTGGACTTCCCGGGGATGTGCGTTGCTATCAGAAACCGCTGAGAAGAAATCGCCCATTGCCACAGTCTGAGTGCTTCTCGACACAGGAGGTAGGACCTGGTTCCGCCTTGTTTGTTGATATACCACACTACAGACATATTGTCCGTCTGGATTGCTATCGTTCCCAAGGGAAGAGAGCCTTGAAGGGCTTGCAACGCTAAAAGCACTGCTCTCATCTCTAGAACATTTATGTGCAAGTGGCATTCGTCTGGTTGCCATGTGCCCTGGACAGTTCTGCCCTGATAATGCCCCCCCTCCACCCGATCAGGGAGGCGTCCGTTGTCAGAGTAGCAACCGGAGGGGAAGGAACAAAGGGTCTTCCCAATAAGAGCTGAGGGGAAAACATCCACCACAGAAGATGATTTCTGCATGTTTGCGTAATCATAATGGTGTGGGACATCGGAAGTTGCTGGTATGACCATTGCGTGAAGAGCATCCACTGAAGGATTCTCATGTGGAATCTGGCTAATGGAAGCAGAGGTATGGCAGCCGCCATAATCCCCAACACTTTCAGAACTAACCTGGCTTTGATTCTGTTGCTGCTGAAGAGGAGCGAGACCAGTTTGTGTATGTCTGTTATTCTCTGATCTGTTAGTCTCGCAGACATGCTGACTGTGTCTAGATTTGCGCCTATGAAGGTAATAGTACGACAAGGCGACAAAACAGACTTTTCGCAACTTACTGAAATGCCCAAATTTTGACAAATGCGAAAGGTGTAGTCCCTGGCCATTAGAAGAAGATGCTTGGTGGGAGCTGTGAGGAGCCAATCGTCCAAATATGGAAACACCTGGAATCCTTGACGTCTCAGGTGAGAAGCTACCACTGCCATGCATTTGGTAAACACCCGGGGGGCAGTGGTGAGACCAAAGGGCAGGGCCCTGAATTGAAAATGACTGGTTCCCAGCCTGAAGCGGAGGAATCTTCTGGAGCGTCTGTTCATTTTTATATGATAGTACGCATCTTGAAGGTCTATAGAGCACATCCAGTTTCCCTTTGCCAATAGGGGAAGGATGGACTGCAGCGTGACCATCCGAAATCTTGTTTTCTTGACTGACTTGTTCAAGATACTGAGATCCAAATTTGGTCTCCAGTCCCTGTTTTCTTTGGAACTAAAAGAACCTGGAGTAGATTCCCGATCCTTGCTGGTCTGCTGGATCTGGCTGATTTGCTCTTTTTGCACGCAGCATTGAATTTTACAAAGCTGCAAGATCCCTTTGAGCGGCGGAACATCTGGAAGGGATTTTTTGATTGGTTTGGAATGCGAGCGAAGGGAATGGAATAGCCTTGAAATGATGGACTGTACCCATTTGTCTTGAGTCAGGGATAGCAAGGCTTCTGGGTACAGTGACAATCTTCCCCCGACTGCCTCCGAAGGTGGGCAGTCGGGCAACACCTCAGGGATGCTGAAAGGGCTTATCAGAGAAGGTTTCTCGATTGCCCTGGTTCTGCGGACCCCCCCTGCCTCTAGGGCGACGTCTACCATTGTTGTTCCCCCCTCTGCCTCTGGCGGGGAACCGACTCTGTGCGTCAGGCGAAGTCCCTTGAGATTGTTTGCGGAACCACATTTTTCCACTCTTCTGGCCTTTGGGGTAAGGCCTAGAAGGAGTAGAAAAACGGACTCCGATGGCAGAAAGAGGCTTGCCATCCGTCTCGCACCTAGTCAAGGTTTCTTTCACTTGAGGACCGAAAAGAGATGATCCATCAAACGGGGAATTAGTGAAAGACGTTTTAAAGGGGTCCGCAAAATTGCATAACCGCATCCAGGCATGCCTACGTAAGGCCACTCCTGTTCCTGCGGCCCTGCTCGCTCCATCCACCGCATACGAAAGGAGGCGCATGGAGGAGTTAGCTATGGAGTTCAGGGTAGCCAGCTGAGTGTTCATCTTGTCTTGAAAACCCGCAGCTGTAGGATCCTTCAACATATGACTCGCTTCTTTGATCAAGTCTCTTTGAAGACGAGTAAAATGGCATAGGTAGTTCAGCGAACGCATTGCAAAGGTCGCTGACGAGAACATCCGCTTCCCGTACCTGTCCATAGACCTAGACTCCTTGTTAGGTGGATGGACAGGCACTGAAGGATCAGCTAGTTCCTTCTTAGTGGCAGCAGCAACCACCATAGCATCCACAGAAACTCCTTTTGTCAGAAATTGTTTATCTGTTGGTGCCGTGATAAATTTTGAGGGTCTCCTGAGAGTGGGGTCCACTGAATCAGGAGCCGTCCATGCCTTTTTTGCTACCACCTGCATGAGGGGTCAAGGGGAGACACCCAGGAGGTGGAAGGGCGAGAGCCAAACGCCTCAAGGTACACAGATTCATCCTCCGAAGGGTTGAGGGCTGGCCAATTTCCCCTCTGCTTGAGGATTTCTAGAATGTCTGCAAATGAGACATCTTCAGAAGGGAGAGGGGAACCCTCGAATCCTCTAAATCTGTGTCAGAGGTGACGGACTCAGGTGAGTCTATGTGTTTCCTCTTACACTTTCTCTTCCGAGGGGGCTCTTCTGCCAAATCAGGAGAGGCCTCGGAAGAGGATGAGATCCCACAGGGGATTCCTGAGGAGCTGGCTCTCTGCGGTCTGGGATGAGGGAGTGAGTCGACTTGACCTGAGGCACCGAAGAGGGAGGGGCGGACGGAGCCGACTGTGGAGTTGAACCAGGTTACAACACACTCCGCATGACCTCGAGCGCACCCCTGTCAGGCAGAGCCAGAGGTCCCGCTCGAAAGCTAAAACCTCCCTCGGCACCGACAGTGATGGCTCGAGGCCGATGTCGGAGCCGAACTCACCAGCGCCCGAAGCTCCGAGAGGAGAGCGGGTCGGACAAGGGTCCGATGCCACTCACCCCTCGGAGCCGACGAGGGAAGTCCGCCGAGATTCTTCTAAGGAAGAAATCGGAGCCGGCGATGGAGCCGAAGACATCTGTATCGGCTCCGGCTACCACAGTCTCGGTTCCGAACGCCTCGGCTCCGAGCTCAGGAGTCGGAGGAGGAACATAATGGGGACAGGGTCAGGCATCGACTGATGAGTCGGGCTCTGAAGCATTTGGGCCAGTGCCTCGGACTTAAGAAGTCGACTCACTACCCTCTGAAGGTCATGGTCCGAAAGCCTCGATGACCTAGAGGAGTGAGATCTATGGCTCCGTTCAGACAGCAAGGGAGATGCTGGAGCCGAATGAACAGAGCCAAGGGACGGTGACCTGGACCTCTTTCTAGATGTCGGTTCCGAAGGTCTAGTCGGAACCGACAAAGGAATTTCCAATACCTCGGCTCCAGCCGGAGCCGAGAAACCACAGAAACTACAGTCTGAGACTCATCGGCTCCAGCCGGAGCCGATGTAGACGGAGGTTTGAAGCCTTAGGCCTCGGCTCAGATGCTGGAGCCGAAGACCTAGAAGCCTTGGAGGGTTTTCCCGAAGGAACAGTAAGGGAACCCTCAGGCTTAAGTAAACCTCTTAAAATAAGTTTATTTTTTCTTTCCTGCAGGACTCTGGGGCTGAAGCCATGGCAAACAGCACAAGAGTCCTGCAGGTGTAAAGGTCCCAGGCAGTACACACAAGAAGTGTGACCGTCTGTCAGAGACATTTTCTGACAGCACGAGTCACACTTCTTGAAGCCTGAGACCTTCGAATCCTTGGACATAACAAGGAACAAGTGTAACCACACACAAACACAAGCACACCGATTACACTTA
The DNA here is from genome assembly GCF_019279795.1 of Protopterus annectens. NCBI lineage: Eukaryota > Metazoa > Chordata > Ceratodontiformes > Protopteridae > Protopterus > Protopterus annectens. The sequence goes on along the minus strand of NC_056729.1, from coordinate 1,980,401,563 downwards.
AAAACTAAAAATAGAAATTAAACTAAGAATTTAGTTGTTTAATGTATAAATTCCCTACAAAAACACACACACTCCAAGGGAATGGGAGGGCCCGAAGGCCTAAGGGAAGAACTATAAGTTCTTAGGTAAAAAATTAAAGAAAAACTAGATTAAAGGGATAAAAGACCTTAAAGGTAAGGGGAAACTGTATGGAAAACTAAATTAAAGGGTTTAACTCAACTTTTTAAACTAGTTCCTACACTAACCTGAAGCCGGTGAAGCAACACGTCTCGATAGCTGTAGCGGCAAACGAGATCTGGGGTAACTCACGCCTAGCATTGTGGGATATAAGGGGAGCCTCGAGCCGGTGGAACCAACTCTCGAGCTTTTAGAGTGGCCGAGTCGGAGCCGAGGTCGGCTCCGAACCCATCCAGCAAGAATGAAGGCGAGATAGACAACTTAACATCCAAGTTTCTTTTGTTTTTCTTTGGAGAAGAAATTAGAAAGAAAAGGGTTAGAGGAAAGTCTCTAATTTAAACGACATACTCCTCTAACCTGAGGAGACGCCTCTAACGTAAATGGCGAAACATGGATTTCAGAACAGGGAAAGGGGAGCCCTCTAACTAAAAATGGGCTAAGCTAGGGAAAAAGGAATTCTCTAACTTAAACGGATTCACTGAAAGAAGCAGCCGATAGACAGACGGCCTAAAAAAATGACGACCAAAACAAAATCAGCAACAAACAGCAAAAAAAAACCCTTTAATTAGGGCAAGGAAGCACTAAACAGCTAAATAAAAAAATTACTCAAAACACTTTAACTACTGAATAAATCACACAAAAGATTAAAGAAAAAAATTCACTTAGCCTGAGCCAGCGAAAAAGCAATCCCGAAGCTGTAAGCGGCAAACGTGATCTGAGTAACAGTTGCTTGGCATCTTGGGATAGGATGTAGCCTTGAGCCAGTGAAAGCTCTCGAGCTTTAGTATGTGGCCGAATCGGAACCGATGCTCGGTTCCAAACCCAACCATCAAGCATGAAGGTGAGATAGGCCAACATAAAATTTAATTTTATGAAAATCAACTTAAATACAAGTTTTTGAAAAGCTGATACATTTGCATAAATCACTAAGTCATTTCATCCAGCTTAAGTTCCACTCTAAAGATAATTAGGCCATTGTTTATTAACAAAATTTTGCAAGGTAAAAGCAATCAGAATTAAATAATAGGTCAATGTTCTTTATATTCCATAGAAGTGCAGGTATATGCGTGTGTGTGTGTGGGGGGGGGGGCATGAATATCCTCTTTGTCCTGCCCTTCTCCTGCAAGTAATACTTCTGAATAATAAACATATTGTTATACAATATGGACCTGGCCAGGATTAACAGAGTGTTTGCCTTTAGTACGTTCAACATTGATACATAAGGAGTTAATGCATATTAGAACAAACATATCATTATTTTGCTAAAAACATTATATAATTTAGATTATACATCTGTTCTGTCTCAAAGAATGCCCTTAGTTTGTTTCACAAGTGGCTTCATGACATTGTGTAATAAGTTTGAAACTTGTCTGTTGTAACCCCCCCCCCCCCCCAGGAATATTATTTATACAGGTGAATATACGATATCCTTTACATACCTTGGAGAATACCAAAATAAAAATTTCCAATAATGACTTATGTTTAGCAAAATTATTACTATTTGGAAAGGGTATAAAGAACTTTTAAGTTGGTCAGCTTAAAGATGTATATGGCTAGGCATCTTATGGTCATCATGACTGCTTGCCTAGTATGTTCCTATATTCCTAAATGATGGCATTAAATTTTTTATAGGTACCTGAGTCATTTAGAAATGACAATAGTCTTATTTATAACAACAGCCCTACCTTTGTCAGCAAGTTTAACTACAATATACTTATTATACCTAGCTCAGTAACAGCTTTTCTCATATTTCTTAAAACCTAAAATTACAAAGTTCAGTATCACACATGGTCCAAAGAAGGCAAGTCCAATATGCAGAGGGGTTAAAACAATATTTAGACAAAATATTTAAACTTCAACTGACACTTTTTATAAGTAAAAAGTGCACTTGAATACTACTGGTAGATAAAATGTGTGGAAAGATCACTTCTACTAGTAGGAGTAAAACTCAGCTCATATCATAGCATTTTTCCTCTAAGGGCGACAACTCCAACCAAGAAATATTCATTGAATTAAACAGTCTATTTATTGTAAGTTCTATAAAAAGACTGTTTGTCTATTCCTAAACACACACCTGTGGTGAGAGACCTGGGTACTCAGGTTGACAACAATCTCACATTCGACCATCATGTGGCGACAGTGGTCAGAAAAGCCTTTTTCTTGGTTCATCTCATAAGTAAAGGGATTGCATCCAGAAAAAGGAGGTTATTACCTCTTTGTACTTCTCCCCATCAGACCTATAACTGAGTATAACTTTTAGTTATGTACTCACCATAACTTCAGATGTTTGGGATCCATCTCGCCTACATTCTGACTGATGGGTTCGGAGCCGATCCCTCGGCTCCGACTCGGCACGCTTATGCCAAAGAGCGAAGTCTCTTATTGGCTGAGCTTACTATATCCCAGGATGCACCACTACCAGTCCCCCAGATCTAGTTTGTCCGCATACATGCACACATGCAAGCACTGCTTATATAACATCGTCAGAAGAAACAAGATAAAACAGTAGAACTCAAAACCATTCAATCTCTTCTGATCTCCAAGGCGGGGAAGGTGGGTGGGTATTAGGAATGTGGCGAGATGGATCCCAAACATCTGAAGTTATGGTGAGTACATAACTAAAAGATGTTATGTGATCCTATCTCGCCTACATTCTGACTGATGGGACAGCGTCCCTAGCACCGGAATCCTGGGTGGCTCACTGGAAAACACTCCTGAGTACCGTGGAACCAAATGATGCTCGCCCTTTAGATGCCACATCCAATTTATAGTGGGAAATGAAAGTGCGGATTGGACCAAGTAGCCGCAGCACAAATCTCAGAAATAGCGAGCTTGGAATGAAAAGCTATAGAAGTAGCCATAGCTCTGGTAGAGTGAGCTTTGATAGATGTTGTAAGTTGCTTATTCAAGAGGAATAAGCCTGAGTTATACAATCTCTAATCCATTTGGAGATAGTAGCTTTTGTGATGGTTTTACCCAATTTATTGTCTGAGAAGGACACAAACAACTGGTCTGATTCTGAATTTGCTGAGTCCTGTCTAGATAGAAGCGCAATTGCCTGTGAACATCCAATTTATGGAAAGTGTATTCTGCTTCATTGGAGAATTTTGGAAAGAAAACTGGTAGCTCTAGAGATTGTTGGAGACAGAGATTAGAGCAGACCTTTGAGACAAAAGATGGATTAGGCCTAAGTGATACTCTATCCTTGTGAAAAATCAAGTACGGTGGTTTGATAGATAGGGCTTGAAGCTCTGAAACCCTTCTTGCAGAGGTAATTGCCACTAAGAAGGCAGTTTTCCAAGACAGATATTTTAACTCACATGTAGCAGCCGGTTCGAAAGGGGAAGATGTTAATGCACGAAGCACCAAATCAAGATCCCGGAGGCGCAGGATGAAAAACTGGGGTCTTAACAGCCCCGCACCTTTAATGAAAGTTTTGCATAATCTGCTGCTCATCAACGGAGGATCCATGGATTCGTGAAATTTAGAGATAGCTGCCAGTTGGACTTTAATAGTAGATACTGAAGATCCCTGATTAAACAAGGATGTTAAAAATTTCAAAACCTCTGGGATCGGGGCAGTGATAGGGTCTAAGCCCCTGAGTTGAGCCCAGATAGCAAACCTCTTCCACTTACTGAGGTACAATTTCTTAGTGGTGGGTTTGTGGGCCGAAGATAAAATGTGAATAACTTCCAGGTCTAAGGTGTGATTTCTGACTAAGGTCGGAAGTGGAGGAGCCAAGCTGTCAACTTCAAAGTGTGAAGGGAGTGGTGTTGTCGCCCCGACTGATGAATTAGCAGATCCGGAGTTAGATCTAAAACCCACGGATCGTCCACATGTTTCTTCAGGTAGGGAAACCATACCTGGCGAGGCCAGTCTTGAGCAATTAGTATCATTGTGGACCCCAATTGAGAAGCTTTCTGTATGACTTTGGGGAGAAGTGGAATCGGAGGAAAGGCATAAAGTAGCCCTGTTGGCCAAGGTTGTGCTAGAGCATCCATAGTTGCTTCCCCCTGATGTGGAGTCAAGGTGAAGAACCTTTTGCACTTTGTATTTTGTGGTGTTGCAAACAGGTGCAGCAGGCGTCCCCATCTTCTGAAAACCTGAGCTGCTACTGTTTCATTCAGGGACCACTCGTGAGGAGAGAGAGAATTGTCCTGCTTAATCTGTCTGCCAATATATTTGATTTCCCCGGAATGTGGGTCGCTACCAAGAAGCGGCTGGTAGCTACAGCCCATTCCCACACCCTCATGGCCTCTCTGCAAAGGGGTAAGATCTGGTCCCTCCTTGTTTGTTTAGATACCAGACCACCGACATGTTGTCTGTGTGGATGGCGATAATGCCCTGAGGGAGAAACTTGTGTAAGGCCTGTAGGGACAGAAGTACAGCCCTCATCTCCAATACATTGATGTGGAGAAAAGTTTCGTCTGGAAGCCAGGAACCCTGAACTAACCTGCCCAGACAATGCCCCCCCCACCCTGTCTGGGAGGCATCGGTCGTCAGGGTGACCACTGGAGGGGGAATAACAAAAGGACTTCCCTGATTTAGATTGGATGTCTGAAGCCACCAGCGAAGGTCCCGTTTGCATGTTTCTGTAATCATAATGGGGTGATTGAGGGGAAGATCCTGAAAGGACCATTGAGTCGATAATAGCCACTGAAGGACTCTCATGTGCAATCTTGCCAGAGGAACTAGAAGAACCGTGGCAGACATCGAACCTAAAAGTTGCAGGACCATCCTGGCTGGGGCCTTGGATCTTGAAAGCAGGGCTTGAACTTGGCCTTGTAAAGTTTGGATCCTTTCGATAGGAAGAAAAACGCGCATCAACTTTGAGTCTATCTCTGCTCCTATGAACTTTATGCGCTGAGAGGGCAGCAAGACAGACTTTGACCAATTGAATGTAATTCCCAGGGTAGCACCCAGGGAAAAGGTGGCTTTGAGGTTGTCCATTAGTAGATGACTGGTGGTGGCAGTCAGGAGCCAGTCGTCCAGATAGGGAAACACTTGGAATCCAAGACTCCTCAGGTGAGCAGTTACTACTGCCAAACATTTGGTGAACACCCTGGGGGCTGTGGTGAGACCAAAGGGCAGAGCACAAAATTGGAAATGACTGTCTCCCAGGCTGAAGCGTAGATACTTCCTGGACGCCCGATGTATCGGTATGTGATAATAGGCGTCCTTGAGATCTATGGAGCACATCCAAACATCCTTCTCCAATAATGGGAGAATGGATTGTAACGTGACCATTCGAATTTGGATTTCGACGGATTGGTTTAGTCTGCTGAGATCCAATATTGGTCTCAGGTCCCCTGTCTTTGGCACTAAAAGAACCTTGAGTAATTTCGGATCCGATCTGGTCTGTGGGGACCGGTTGGATGACTCCTTTTCTAGCAGCTTTAACGCTTCTGCGGCTGCAATTTCCCTTTGACTGGGTGGTGGGTCCGGGATTTTTTTGGACGGTGGGGGTGAGTGCGTGAAGGGAATGGTGTAACCTCCGGCAATAATCCGAAGCACCCATCTGTCCTGAGTGATTGACTCCCAGGCTTTTAGGTGCTTGGCAAGCGGCACCCGACTGGCTCGAGCAGCACAGCCGGGCAATCCCTCATGAATTGTGGGAGGCTGAAGAGCCACGAAAGGACTCGCGGTCTCCAGAATTGCGGGCCCTCTGCCGCCTCTGGGACAGCGTCTCCCAGAAAAATTTCCCGTCCTCTGCCTCTGGAAGGGGAATCTTCCTGCTGTTGATGGAAAAACTTACGTGATTTGGAACCACATCTTCCCTCCTCCTTTAGCCTTGGGATAAGGCCGAAGGGAGTGGAATAACGTGCACCTCTGGCAGATAAAGTTTTTCCTTCTTGCTCACAGCGGGTAAGAGTGTCTTTAACCTCAGGTCCAAATAAAGAGGACCCATCAAAGGGGCGTCGGAAGGAAGACTTGAAGGCCTCCACAAAATGACACAAGCGGAGCCAGGCTTGTCTCCGTGAGCCACGCCTGTGCCTGCCGCTCTACCGCCCCTTGCCACATATGAAATGAGCCTCATGGACGAGTTATAAATTGAAGCAAGGATAGCCAACTGAGAGCTAACCGACTGGGCTAGCTGCTCAGGTAGGTTACCTGAGAGGGAATCTGACAGCTCTTTGACCAGATCCCTCTGAAGCCTAGTAAAATGTGCCAAATAATTCAGGGACCTCAAAGTAAAGGCCGCTGAAGTCAGGGTACGCTTCCGTGCGGTCCATGCTCCTAGACTCCTTATTAGGAGGATGGACGGACGTTGAAGCCTCTGCTACGTCCTGTTGTGTAGCAGATGCCACCACCATGGCATCTACAGCCATGCCTTTGGTCAGGAACTCCTTCTCGGGTGGGGCAGACAAAAATTTGTTAGGACGAGAAGGGACTGGTTCCACGGTATCTGGATGTTCCCACGCCCTCCGACAAACTAAATCCAGGAGCTCGTCGAAGGGCGGAGACACCCAGGAGGCGGAGGGCTGAGCCCCAAAGGCCTTGAGAAGCACTGACTCATCAGCAGAGGGGGGTTTGGATATCCAGCCGCCTCGTTGTTTGAGGATCTCTAAGATGTCTGCAAATGAGACATCATCCGAGGGCGACCGGGGACCCCTCCGCATCATCAAGATCAGTGTCCGATGTAATAGACTCGGGGAGTCCACGTGCTTCCTCTTGCGATCTCTTCCTTGGAGGCTCCTCTGAAGACAACTCGAAGAACCCTCAGGAGGAGGAACCCCAGTGGGGGTAACCTCAGGCCCAGGGCTCCGCTGCCTAAGGACAGAGGAACTGCCAAAGACCCAGTCTCCACGCCCAGGAAGGTGCCGGTAAAGCCGGAGAGATGGCCGAGAAGACTTGGCCAAGGCACTCCTCATAGCTCTGAAAGCGGACCCCAGAATCCTGGGAGTGTCCGGTCCCCGGAGCCATGACAGCAGACGGAAGTCCCGCAGCCGAAGCACCGAGAGGGAGGCTCGGAACCGACAACATAGGTCCCGAAACATCACCCCCAGGTCCAGCCGAAGAAGTCCGTGTACCAAACTCGGACCCGAAGGCCAGGGTTGGAGTAAGGGTCGGAGCCGACCCTAAGACCTCTACCGGCTCCGACAGCACCTGCTCCGACGGAGCCGAAGCGGTCGGAGGAGGAATGGCAATGAGATGGGCATGGGCTGTCGGCTCCAAAGCCAACTGGGTCGGAGCCGAAACAAATTTTTGAAAGACTGGGGACTGGAACAGTCTTTGGAGCACCCTGTCTATGTCCGAATCTGACATCCTCGATGACCTAGAGGATACTGAACGGGTTCGAGATGGCCTCTCCAACGGCCCCAAAGGACTAGGGGACCGGCTCCGAGGCGACTCGATGACTATCGGCGCCGAAGGAATATCCAAACTAGTTTCCATCGGTGCCGAGGAGGGCTTCGGCGCCGAGGAGGAAGTGTCTGAGCGGGCAACCTTCATCGGCTCCGAAACCAGTGGAGCCGATGAAGATGACCTGGCTCTCGATGGCCCAGCCAGCGGCTCCCAAGCCAGAGGAGTCGAGACTGGTGGCATCGAGGCAGACCATTCCGACCTCGGCTCCGAAGTCCTTGGAGCCGAAGGAGAGGCCTGCCTATGTCTTTTGGCGGTCGGATCCGACGGACTGGTCGGAGCCAGCCCTTTCTTTAGCAGGAGAAGGAGAGGATGCTAAAGCTTCTTCAAAGGAGGGTTTTATAATGCCTTTCAATATGAGCTTATTTTTCCTCTCTTGGAGGACCCTTGAGGAAAAAGCGTGACACACGCTGCAGGACTCCTGCAAATGTTTTGCACCCAAACAATAAACACGAGAGAGTGGTCATCTGTGATAGACATTTTAAAGTTGCACTTGGTGCACTTTTTAAAGCCCGAAGGCCTAGGTACCTGAGACATTCTGAGTTAGTCAAAACACAGTACAAACACTGTAATAATAAAGAATTTTTTTTTTTTTTTTTTGCTTGTCCTTCTTTTAAAAGAAAGAGAAATATCAGTAATATAAAGGATCTGAGATCCCTAAACAGAAAGAAGTCACCTACAACCAAAAAGACCGGGAAAGGCCTTTCCACACAAGAGGTACTCCTAGTCAACACTCACAACACAAAAATTTACCAAGTAAATTTCACCAAACGCACTCTAAACACAAGAATAGCTGTTAAAACAGCTTTTTGTTGAAGAATAAAGAAATTCCTGACAGAAAAACTAGTGAAAATAATCACTACTTAGCTCAGCCAGCTCGAGACCACGTCTTCACTTGTTAGCGGCAAACGAGATCTGGGGGACTGGTAGTGGTGCATCCTGGGATATAGTAAGCTCAGCCAATAAGAGACTTCGCTCTTTGGCATAAGCGTGCCGAGTCGGAGCCGAGGGATCGGCTCCGAACCCATCAGTCAGAATGTAGGCGAGATAGGATCACATAACATCTCCCAGTTTGATATGTACTTCTCCAAGCACCTGCACCAACTGGAAAGACCACAGGAATACCTCATAAACAGAATCCATGGCCTCCAACACCTGTCCTATGTGGACAGACTCAAATCACTATCACTCTACTCGGTATCATACAGATTGCTCAGAGCTGATCTGCGTCTCGCCTACAAGGCAATATCGGACCCTGCCCTACTAGAGATGCTCCATATCCGCAAGTCTAACTCCTCGTGCACTACCCGCTCAATAGGCCTAAATCTAATATGCAACATCAACAAAACCTGCCAGAGAGATAGGTTTGTCTCCCAGAGGCTGCCCCATCTCTGGAATAGACTTCCCATACATGTCAGAGTGCCTCGCTGACCCTCTTAAAGCACAACCTTGATACATGGATGGGAAACCACAAATTTGTCCCAGGGGTTCTACCTTTGTCCCTCATTGACAGGGGCAAAAGGTGCTGACTGAGGCTTCTTTTTTGGGGATAAACTCTTGGCTAGGCTTGTAAGGGTCCCAGGGCCATTAGCCTAGTAACCTCCTATGATCAGGATCTGTTTTTCCTTTGGACAATTGCTGGACATATTACTTGTGAGTTCTAACATTATTTCAGCATAGGTCCTCTTCTTTTAGGGCCTGGAGTGACTGAAAAAGTACAGTTTTGTACCTACCATAAATGTAGATGTTCGAGGATCCACATTGCTGCAGTCCTAACTATTGGGGTAGTCCGCTGTCCAGTCGGCCCGAATACCAAAGTATATGGCTGACGTCGGTCAGGCGCGTAGACTGGCCAGCGTCAGGGTACTAATGCGCATGACCGCCATATCCTCAGTTTTCTTGCCCCAGATGTCAGAAGACCCTGAAAAGATAAGGCCAAAACCAAAACTCCCAACATACCTGCACCAAAATATATATATATACAAAATATACAAAATTAGCAGAATATGACCTCACCTACACAACCACCCCTAAACACAGAGGGAAGGAGGGAGGATTGGACTGCAGCAATGTGGATCTCGAACATCTACATTTATGGTAGGTACAAAACTGTACTATGTTCTTCATTCCACATTGCTGCAGTCCTAACTATTGGTAGAATCCCAAAGCAGAGGGAGGCTGGCAAATCATAAGGAAGCAGGAACTGACAACATGCCCTGCAAAATAGCTGTGGCAAAACCAGCCCTAGACTTAGAGTAGAGAGGAAGGTGATAATGCTTAGAGAAAGTATGCACTGAACTCAAGTAGCTGCCTCCAAAATATCCTTAGTTGCCACCCCCTCAGAAATGCTGTTGAAGTGGCAGTAGCCCTAGTGGAATGAGGCCTAATCCCAGCTGGAATCTCCTTGCCATGATGGGAATAACAAAATGTAATGCAACACCCAATCCATCTAGAAATAGTTTGTTTTGACACAGGCTTGCCCTGAGAACTCAAAGCAAAAGAAACAAACAACTGCTGAGACTGCCTAAAATCCTTAGTCCTGCTCAAATAATAGCATAATTGCCTGTGTACATCTAAAGTGTGCAAAATCTTTTCCCCTTTATTTTAGGGATCTGCATAAAAGGTAGGCAAATGAATAGTTTGGTTTAAAGCCACACTAGAAACCACTTTAGGCATAAAGGAAGGATTAGTACGTAATGATACCCTATCCTTATGAAAAATCAAAAAGGCTCAACCGCCATAAGGGCCTGTAACTCAGAAACCCTTCTTGCAGAAGTAATGGCCAACTAAAAAGCAGTCTTCCATGACAAGTATTTCAGTTCAGCAGTAGCTGCAGGCTCAAAAGGTTGTAGAGTAAGTTTCTCCAACACAAAATTGAGATCCCAAGCAGGAGTAGGAGCTCACGTGGGGTCTTATATTCTTTGCCCTCTAAGAAATTGCTGGAACAAAGGATGTGAAAACAATGGTGGGTCACAATCATAGTGAGCTGAAATTGCTGCAGCATGAATCTTAATGGAAGAGAAAGACAAACCTTTGTCCAATAACTCAGTAAGATATTGAAGAGCCACACTCAAATTAGGCTCTGAAATCTCCAAATTCTTTGCTGCAGTCCAAAATAAAATCTCTTCCATTTTTCTGCGTACACTTTCCTTGTACTAGGTCTTCTGGCTTCCATAATCACATTTAAAACTTGTTGAGGAAGTTGAGACCTGCTGTCTTTCAAAACATTATATGCCAGGCTGTTAGATGAAGAGAGTGAAGCTTGACATTGAGCAGGCGACCGTCCTTCTGAGACAACAGATGTGGAATCAAGGGTAAAGGCCATGGAGGCTTCTTTACCAGACTCCTCAGTAATGGGTACCAGTGCTGCGAGGCCAATCTGGAGCTATTAAAATCATCCTTGGCTTGTCTTGTCTGACCTTTAGAAGCACCTTTGGAAGAAGAGGCAGAGGTGGAAACATACACATGAAGATTTTTCCAACTGAAAGAAAGAGCATCCACTTTCCAAGCTGGGTGATGAAACCTCTTTGTGCAAAACTTTGGCAGCTGGTGGTTTAGTGGAGAGAACAGATCTATGTCTGGAGTTCCCCAGGACACTGTCAACTTTTGAAATACATGAAGATCCAGTTTCCACTCGTGGGGATCCATGATTTGTCTGCTTAACACATCTGCTAAGGAGTTCTGTGCTCCGGCAGAAACCTTGCCTGAAGAGTTAGTTGCAAGCTGAGCGCAGTCTCCCATAAAATCATTGCTTGCCTGCACAATGGGTAAGAATGTGTTCCCCTTGTTTGTTGATGTACCACATGACAGTCGTGTTGTCTGTTAGAATCAACACCTGCCCTGGAAGGAAAGTAACTCCTGAAAGCCATTAATGCAAACTGGACTGCTAACATGTCCTTCATGTTGATATGTAGATGCTGTAGTCTGGCAGGCCACTTGTCTTGTATCCACTTTCCATTTAGATGAGCTCCCCAATCAATGTCTGAGGCATCTGTCGTTAGAATTTGACTCGCCTCTGGCGGTCACAGAGAGTCCTTGTTTAGGTGACATTCCTGAGCCCACCACAAAATTCCTTTTGAATGCAAGGTATTATTTGAATGACAGTGTCCAAATCCTGGCAGTGCTGTGTCCATACATTTTTGAGATACCATTGCAGCTTCCTCATATGCAGTTTGGCATTGGGAAGCACCAGAATACAAGATGCCATGAACCCTAAGGCTTGAAGGACTGTCCTTGCAGTCAGCCGGACTGAAGAGATAGTTGATGGAAATAACTGGAAAGATTCTTTTGTTTGTCCGGGTTAAAAAGGCCATCTGGGCTGCTGTATTCAGTCTCACACCCAGAAAGCACATGTCTTGAGAGGGTACTAGACTGGACTTTATTTCGTTCACAGAATACCCTAGGCATCTTAGCACTGCTATGACATATTCCAAATGCTGTAGAAGGTCTTCTTTTCTTGAGCCAGAATCAGGCAATCGTCCAAGTAAGGATAGATTTGAATTCCTTTTAGCCTGAAGTAAGCTATCACTGGAGCCAGAACCTTTGTGAATACTCTGGGCAGTAGATAAGCCAAAGGGCAATGCAGAGAACTGATAATGAGAATTTCCAGCTCGAAAACGCAGATACTTTCTGCAACTTAGCCTTATAGGCACATGAAGGTAAGCTTCCTTGAGATCTAAAGTTACCATCCAGTGATCTTTGCCCAGCAGAGGTAAAAGCTGTTGTAACGTCAACATTTTGAACTTGGGAATGTCCAGATAAGTGTTGAGGATAGATAAATCCAAAATTGGTCTCCACGTGTTCCCCTTCTTGGGTACTAGGAACAGAGAATAAAATCCTAGGCCCCTTTCTGGCACAGGAACCGGCTGAATGGCCCCTATTTGGAGTAATTGAGAAATTTGCTTGTGAGCCTCTTGTCTTTGTAGAGGAGGAATGTCTGGCATGCCTTTGAAAGGAGGCAAGGTATGGAAATAAAACCTGTAACCGTGGTGAATGATATCCAGAACCCATCTGTCTTGGGTAATTAAATCCCAATTTTCTTTGAAAGAGACAGTCTTCCTCCCAGGTGCTGCCAGGCAAGAATGAACTGGCAGCTGAAAAGGCAGGTCATTGGGTCTGCTTACGAAGGACTGACCCTGCCCTCACCAGAAGTCTGAGCAGGGGAACTCCTGTTCTAGGCCTAAAGGAACCCTGAGCTCTGCCCCTACCACGTCTAGACCTACCCCTAGACTGGGAATCATAAGCAGGATAAGTCCATCCCTTAGCAGGCCAATTTCTACTGAACTGAGGCTGCACCTGCAAAAATCTTTAACAGTTTGCATAGACTTAGCCTTGTCCTCCATTTTCTTCAAAACTGCTTCTACAGGCGAACCAAACAACACATCAGACTGCAAGGAGCATCCAAAATCCGTGTCTTAACATGCTCAGCTAAATTCTGATCTCTCAACCAGGCGTGCCTACGAAGAACAGAACCAGTGGCAGCCACCCTGGAGGAGGCCTGCACAGCATCAAAACCACATTGCAAGGAATGTTTACCCACCTGTTCAGACACATGAACTAAATCCTGCAACTCTTTACACTCAATACCTTCCGCCAGAGCATCCACCTTAGATTTCAACTGTGAAAGAAGATAAGTCTGATATTTTAACATGTGAAACTGACAATTCAACGCCCTCATGGCTAAAGTGGAAGAAGTATACACTTTCTTTCCCCATCTATCCAAAGCCCTTGCCTCTTTATCAGGAGGGACAGGATTTTTAACAACTGAGGCCTTCACACCTTTAGGCCCCTGAGAAACAGTTTGCGGGTCTGCCCTAGGACTCTTAAAAAGATACTTATGAGCTTCAGGCACCCTATAATACCTATCCGGTTTAACTGGGGCAGGAGGCAAAGAATCAGGATTCAGGAAGCCTCTGCAAAACATCTTCCACAACATTCAAAACAGGAGGTATAGCTAAAGGCCTATGCTGGGGGTAGAACAAGAATTCCCTAACCCTTTTCCTGGAATCAGAGAAATCTTGACCTTCCCATTTAAAATGCTCCCTCATGGAATGCAGAGTCTCTGAAAATGAAAAATCCTCAGGAGGGGAAGCTGAAGGAGTAGAATCATCCACATCAGAATCAGAATAAGGAGGGTACTCCTGCAAGTCTTCAGCGAAGACTCAGAAGCCTCAGAGCAATGCTCAAAACTCTCAAACTCAGGTTCCACCCTAGGCCTCTTATCAGGAGGGGGCATAGAACCCCATATCATAGTAATCAAATCCTCTGCCATTTTAAGCATATGTTTCTTAGGCAAAGACCCTGAAGTACTAGGAGACCCCACTGAAGCAAAACTCGGCCTGCCCCTCAAAGCAGCCTTGGAAACAGAAGGGGAGCTCTGACCACCTTAGGAAGAGGGAAGAACAGCCACCTGAGAAGCCCCTCAGCCTGGCCTACTTCCTGAGAGGAGACATCCTGTAACAGTAAAGTCTCTTGAGACTCCAACGAAACACCTGGCAAAACCTCCGGCTCCACTGAGCCCTCTAAAGAACCGGCGTCTGGGACTGTCGGTTCTTCCACTCTAGGCTTTGCTGTTTTGTCCTTGCGCTTTTAGCGAAGCCGGAGCATCCGACGGCATTTTATAATTACAACGCTTCCCAAACACTAACCTGGCACAGTCTAACCTTCTCTTAATAGTCGTTTGTTAAATCTAGCACAAGAGCGGCATCCAACAACGCCGTGCTCAGGCCCTAAACAAGGTATACACAAAGTATGGTAATCCCTATGAGGTATCTGTTTCCCACAAGAAATACAGTTATTCACTTTTCTGACATCCGTTAAATACTGAGGCAAGAAAAACCAAAATATTCCCCAACGGGTACTTAGCCAACTTTGATTCGGTCTGAAACTCTGGCTTCAGAAACTTTCAGAACGCCAACCTGCACTCGCAAAATTGCTTCTGCATCGGACCATGCGGCAAAAAAGACTGAGGATATGACGTCGGTCATTAGTACCCTGACGTACTGACGTCAGTCTAATGCGCCCTGACCGACGTCAGCCATATACTTTGGTATTCGGGCCGACTGGACAGCGGACTACCCCAATAGTTAGGACTGCAGCAATGTGGAATGAAGAACATCTAGGCTCTAGAAGCTTTGGAAAATCCATGCCTTTAGACAGATCAGCAAAGTCTCTGAATTTGTTCCATTTCCTGCATTACATCAATTAACATTGTCAGACCTAATCCTTCTATACCATGTAACTTAAACTAAACATTATCTGTAATGGAATTATTTTAAACAACTTAGTGAAAACATAGTGAAATTAAGTATAAAATGAAACATCACTTGTTTATTTACTTATTTACTGGCATCTGTTTACCGGGATAGTCCACTGGGCCAAGCAGAGCCCATTTCAGTGGAAGCCCAGGGAGAAAAGCTCCACGAGTAAGATTAGTACAATACAATTACAATACAATACAATAAAACAGAATCTAAGCAGTACAGTTAGCTAAGCAAAGAGTGCAGGATATACTTGATTCAGATATTACATATAACAAAAATGAAAAGTTGTATAATAGTGAGGAATTAAGTTATGAGAGGAAATAACTACTAACAATGCACAGAATATAGGTGTCTGAGGGAAAAGAGTAAAACGATTAGCCAGAGTAGAGTCTATCTGAAAGTGAAGGGAAAAAGAGAGGGTAATATTTTTATTTTGTATTTATTTTTAGTTTTACATTTGTTAACCAGGAAAGTCCGACTGGACACAGGTCCTTTTTCAGCGGAGGCCCGAGGAGAAAAGCTCCCATTCACAAAACAGAAATGTAAAATACTAATTGTTTGTCTTTTGGCTTTTTCCCGGTAAGGGGTCACCACAGTGGAACTCCGGTCTGCTAATGATTGGCAGTAGATTTTTACGAAACGCCGAGGTGCCAGCTTGACGCCCCACCTTCAATGAAGGAACACCCATTTATGCACGCATGTCTTTCGAATGCTACCCAACCACGGGGGGGGGGGGGGCATGCAGACTCAACACAGAAGGCACTCCCAAGCCAAGCCGAGAATCGAACGGGAGAACCTCTTGCTGTGAGGTAACAACGCTACTGCCGTACCACCGCGGAAACCAGAAATGTAAAATACTAGTACAAATGCATAATATAATTACTAGTACAAATACAAAGTACAATACAGTTAGAAATACCACAGGTTTTGAGAGTAAATCAGTTGTACAGCATACATTGAGCAACAGATGTTATGTAGCAAGCCTAAGTAGATGCACATCAAAAATACATATGATTAACATAGTGAAAAATAGTTTAAGCTAGTGAAAACCAAGTAGGCTCAGAATAGTTTTTCTAATATGCAAACAGTACGGCGGGAAATCACATGTGTGTAACTGAGGTTAGTAATTTGGGTGTGTGGTTGAGCAGAGTGAGTTGAATAGGTTCAATGGTTATGGGTGAGTTAGTCTGGGGTAGTGCAGGAGCATAGCCAAATGTTAGTCAGATAGGATATTAGTGTTTGCTTAAACTGGGTCAGAAGGATGGGATACTGTATTGGAGGGTAGTGTGTGCCATATTTTAGCTACGCAGTTAGAGAAATATATATTGGATAGGTGGAAGTTAGGGGAGAAGAAGTGTACACTAGTAGTGGGATGGAGAGGAAATGTTAGGTGAGAAGTGAGGAAAAATAAATACTATGTTGTTGGTGGAGGAAGCTGAGTACAGTTACAGTACAGTTCCAAGTAGAGTGAAGGTGAGTGTGAAGGGTTAGCTTGAAGGCAACAGTGTTTTGAGTAGTGCAGATGCTTAGGGGGAGACTGTTCCAGGTTTTAGCAATATTCCAGAGTACAGTACTGACACAATGTGTCATTTCACTGATCCTAACCAAAAAGTAAAAAAGTCACAAAGGCAAACCAACTAGTAAAAACTACAAGAAAAACCTAGCCAAGCTAGAGATTTCACTGTGTGGTATCCTAAACCTTCTATAGCAGAGACCCATGGGATATATGGAAATAACCCCTTAAGGACATCAAGTGTTTCAGCTATATGTCTTATGAATGTCCATGATTTTTTACTTTTTCTTATTAAGACTTTGTGTATTCATTTAGGCCAACAAAGCCAAACTCCACTAGCTGTGGACATGCATATTTCAGCCTTCTTTTGACCATGTCAGCACAGCATAAGTGAACTGTTTGGCTACACTTCAGAAACACAGGAACTTTACACCCACCTGATGTCCATAACTATTACGTTATCTGCAAAATATCCCAACTAATGTCCAAACCAAAAAGTGAAAAGGTCACACATACAAACCAGTTAGTAAAAACTGCAAGAAAAACCTATCCAAGCCACAGAGTTTTAACTGTGTGAAACCTCAGGGTGGAAACATGAAGGGGCATCCCTGACAAACTTCACTGAAGTGCACCTATCAAGGCAGGGAATCCTTGCAAACCCAAGAACATTTTATCGGATAGGACAGAAGTTGTAGAAGAATTGACCATTGAACAGCTATAGCTAGAGTCCACTGAGGAACATCCATGTGGAATCGAGCCATTAGGACCAAGGTAATAGAAGCCACCATTCATCATAAAGCCTGAAGAACCAGTTTAGCTAGGGGAGAAGGGTGTGAAAAAATTTTCTCACCTATAATCTTATGGACTGTACTCTGTTTGATGGAAGAAAGGTCAACTGACTGGTGGTGTCCAGGTGAGCTTCTATAAATTCCAAGACTTGCATGGGTTGTAGGCAGGACTTGGCATAACTGACTGTGATTCCTAAAAACTGACATAATTGGAATATGTAGCGCTTGGCCTCCTTGAGGAGATGTCTGGTTGGGGCAGTGAGGAACTAGTTGTCTAGGTAAGGAAACAGTCTGAGTCCAAGCAGTCACAAGTGAGCTGCTACCATTGCCATGCACTTGGCGAACACTCTGGGGGCTGTGCTGAGACCAAAGGGAAGGGCTCTGAAATGGCAATGACTGTCCCCCAGCCTAAAGCACAGATATCAACGGGAGCATCTGTTCATCTTGATGTGATAGCACATGTCCTGGAGATCGATAGTACATCTAACCGTCCTCCTATAGAAAAGGTAGAATGGACTGAAATATGACCATCTTCTTTACAAAATGATTTAGACTGCCAAGGTCCAGAAAGTACAGTTGTGTACACTTACTAGAAATGTAGATGTTCGAGTGTATTCACTGTTGCAGTCATTACATTTGGGTTATCTACCTGCAGGTAGCCCTCAGCCGGCCTGAATATCAAAGTCTTGGATTCCTGCATCGGATGCTGTCTCTTCTTTGATGACATTAGGTCATCATGGGTATAAAACATGCAGCCGATGCCATTATATCAGTTTTTCTTGCCCCAGATGTCAGGTGCCCCCATAATGGAAAGCAATTATATTTAGATTACACCTCCAACAAAAACCAAATACACCAGAAAGCTGAAATACACTAAACTAAACAAGAAGAAAAGTATAGCCAAGAGAAGTCAGGGGGCTGGAGGGAGGGTAACCAGGACTGCAACAGTGAATACACTCGAACATCTACATTTATGGTAAGTGTACACAACTGCAGTATGTTCTTCATGTTTCACTGTTGCAGTAATTACATTTGAGTTGATTCCCAAAGCTAAGGAAGGGAGGAGGAAGTTAGAGAGCATTAGGATCAGCTATTAAGCCCTGCAAAACTGCAGTGGCAAAACCAGCTCTGGATTTAGAAAAAATAGGCATGTGGTAATGCTTGGTGAAGGTATGTACAGAGCTCCAGGTAGCAGCTTCTAGGATGTCCCTGGTAGGGGCACCTCTGAGAAAGGCTGTAGAGGTAGATGCAGCCTTGGTGGAATGTGATCTTATCCCCTGTGGGGTAGGTTTTCCACAGTGCTTACAGCAGAAATGAATGCAATGGGCTATCCACTTAGAAATGGTTTGCTTTGAAATGGCCTTTCCCTCTGCCCCTGCAGCAAAGCCAACTAGCAGTTGTTCAGATTTTCTGAGAGGCTCAGTCCTGTCCAAATAAAATCTAAGTTGTCTGTGCATGTCCAAAGAGTGCAGTATTCATTCTCCTTTGTTTTGTGGGTTTGGGAAAAAAGTAGGCAAATGAATGGACTGATTAAGGGCCACACTAGACACCACCTTGGGCATAAAGGAAGGATTGGTCCTGAGGGACACCCTGTCTGCATGGAAGATGATGAAGGGCTCCACTGCCATGAGGGCCTGTAATTCAGACACTCTTCTTGCTGAAGTGATGGCTAGAAGGAAGGCTGTTTTCCAAGAAAGGAATTTCAACTCTGCAGTTGCAGCTGGCTCAAAAGGAGGTAGAGTGAGCTCTTCCAATACAAAGTTAAGGTCCCAGGCTGGAGTAGGGGGTCTCCTGGGAGGTCCTAAATTTTTGGCCCCTCTGTGGAATTGCTTTAGCAGGGGGTGAGAGAAGAGGGGTGGTTCAGTATTATAATGTGCTGAAATGGCAGAGGCATGAATTTTAATTGACGAGAAGTAAAGGCCTTTGTGGAGCATTTCTGTTAAGTACTGAAGAATATGCAGTAAGCTGGGTACCATTGTGCCCATCCCCTGAGTCTGGCTCCAGGAACAGTATCTTTTCCACTTTTCAGCATAGGAATTTCTAGTACTAAGCCTCCTTGCCTCCAGAACGATGTCCAGCACCTGCTTACTGAGGGATGCTACTGGAGAGCTGAAGGAATTAGCCAGGATGCAAGGTTCAGGGTTTGAAGCTGAGGGTGCAGAATCTGGCCCTCCTGCTGGGGCAGCAGGGAAGGGGTCTGAGGCAGGTGTCATGGTTCCAGCAGTGACATACTGCGCAAGAGGGGGTACCAGTGCTGGTGTGGCCAGTCTGGTGCAATCAGTATTGTCCTTGGTTTGTCCTGTTTGATCTTTAGCAAAACTTTCGAGAGGAGAGGCAGAGAGGGGAAAGGCATAAACTGAGAGGCTTTCCCAGGTGAAAGACAGGGCATCCACTTTCCAAGCTTGACTGTGGGAAGTCCTTGTACAGAATTTGTCCAACTGGTAGTTTTGAGGGGAGGCAAACAGGTCTATCTCTGGATTCCCCCATTTGTTTCTTAAAAGGTTGAATATCTTTGGTTCCAGTTTCCACTCGTGTGCGTCCATGAAATTTCTGCTTAGGTCATCTGCCAGTGAATGTAGCTTGCCTGGCAAGAATTGAGCTTGTAGATGAACTTAGTAGCTCAAGGCTGTGTTCCACAGAGCCATGGCTAGTCTGCAGAGAGGGTACAAGTGGGTTCCCCCTGCTTGTTTATGTACCACATAACAGTGGTGTTGTCTGTCTTTACCAATAATTGTCCTGGAAGAATGTGGACCTTGAAGGCTGTCAGGGAATTCTGTACAGCTAACATTTCTTTTTGATTGATATGCATGTGCATTTGTCTCGGGTTCCATTTGCCCTGAATGCACTGCCCTGCCAAGTGAGCCTCCCCATGCATAGTCTGATGCGTCTGTTGTTAGGGTTTGGGTGGCAGGGGGTAGAGTGAGTGGGAGCCCCATGTTGTGGTAGCAGGCCTCTGCCCACCAAAGGAACTTGTCTTTATACAAGGAATGATAGGAATCATTGATTCCAAGTCCTGAGAATGTTGACACCATAGGCTTTTTAGATACCATTGTTTCCTCGTATGCAGTCTTGAATATGGAATTAGTAGAATGCAAGAGGCCATGAACCCCAGGGCATGCAGGATTGTCCTTGCAGATAGCTAGGTTTTTGTGGCCAGTAGTTTGAAGTAGGCTGTCAAATAAACTTGTTTGTCTGGCATGAGGTAAGCCATCTGGGAAGTTGTGTTCAAGCTTGCTCCCAGGAATTCTATTTGTTGGCAGGGTACTACATGAAATTTCTTTTCATTTATAGTGTACCCCAGTGAGGTTAGAAGCTTCTTTACAAATGTCAGATGTTTTAGTAGCATGCCCTGGTTTTCTGCCTGAATTAGACAATCGTCCAGGTATGGATATATTTGAATATTTCTTTGCCTGCAAAATGCAATAACTGGAGCTAGACACTTTGTGAATATTCTTAGCACAGTAGATAAGCCAAAGGGAAGTGCAGAGAACTGATAGTGCATGGAGCCTGCTCTGAAGCGTAGGTATTTCCTGCAAGATTCCCTTATTGGAATGTGCAGGTAAGCTTCCTTTAAGTCTAAGGTTGCCAACCAGGCATCTTTGCCTAGCATAGGAAGCAGCTGTTGAAGTGTTAGCATTTTGAATTTTGGGATTACCAAAAAGGTGTTTAGAATAGAGAGGTCCAGGATATGAAACCAGGAGCTGTCTTTTCTGGGTACCAAGTCTTGAGTAAAAACCTTGTCCCCTTTCTTCTGCTGGGACAGGCTGAATAGCCCTGATACTTAGGAGAGAAAGAACCTGCTGCTGAGCCTCTGCCCACAGATTTGGGGGTAGGTCTGGCCAACCGTTTGGGGTTGGTAAGGTGTGGAAGTGGAATCTGTATCCTTGGAAAACTATATTTAAAACCCATTTGTCCTGAGAAATGATTTCCCAGTTTTTTGCATGAGGGGCGATCTTTCCCCCTAAGGGATCAGGCAGTTGAGCAGGGCTTGGAAGGGTTAAGGTTAAGGCATTGTGACATTTTTCCATAGGGGGAGTCTTACTACTTCCAGCTTTAGAAGTGGGAGCCCCCCACTGCTTAGGCCTATATGTACCTTGACACTGTAGCCTAGGTGGTCTGCTGTTCCTGGGTTTGGGCTGAGAAGGCCTGGAAGAGACTGGAAAGGACCAATTCTTAGAAGGTCAGTGACCACTAAATCTGGGAGGGTGTACTTGCAGGAAATTGTTAACAGTTTGCATAGATTTAGCTTTTTCTTCCATCTTTTAAGGACGACTTCTGCTTTGTTGCCAAACAGGCAGTCTTGGTTTAAGGGAGCATCCAGTAATTTAGCTTTAACATGCTGTGGCAAGTTTTGCTCCTTAAGCCAAGCATGCCTTCTAAATACAGCCCCAGTGACAGCAGCCCTGCAAGATGCTTCTAAAGAATCAAAACCACATTGCAAAGTATGTTTACCAACTTGTTCAGCAGAATGCATTAAATCTTGTAATTCTTTATGTTCAGCACAGTCAGGAATCAACATCATTTTCTGTTTATGAAGTCCCGTAATATGTTGTTGATACTTTAACATATGAAACTGGCAGTTTAAGGCCCTAATGGCCAAAGTAGCAGAAGTGTATACCTTCTTACCCCATCTGCCCAAGGCCCTGGAATCTCTATCAGAGAGGGTAGGGTTTTTAGCGGTAGTAGCCTTAATGCCCTTTGGTCCTTGGGAAATGGTCTCTGGATCCCCAGTAGGATTTTTGAAGAGAAACTTGTGAGAGTCAGGTACTCTGTAACACCTGTCAGGTTTTCTGGGATTTGGAGGTAAAGAGACTGGGGTCAGGCTAGATTCCAAGAAGGCATCATCTACAATGTCCAGAACAGGAGGGATAGCTAAAGGCCTGTGTTGAGGGAGGAGTAAGAATTCCCTAAGCCTCTTTTTGGAGTCAGAGTAATCCTGGCTTTCCCAGCGAAAATGCTCATTAAGAGAGTGCAAGGTTTCACCAAAAGAAAAATCTTCTGGAGGGGAAGCAGAGGGAATGGAATCCTCTGCATCAGAATCCTCATAGGTAGATAAGGGCAAATCCTGGTAATCAGAAGAAACAGAAATTTCAGAATCCTGATCAGAAGAATCAGAAGGAAAATCAGTTCTAGGTCTCTTAGAGGGGGAAGGCTGACCTTGCCTAATCAAAGCAATAAGGTCTTCAGCCATTCTTATCATTTGTTTTTTAGGCATATAGGCCTGAGCATGCGGTTTGGACATCGGTTTTCTAGGCGTGGGTCAAGTTTTAGGCCTTGAAGAAGAAGATGGCGTCGGTTTGAAATGTAAGTCTGTAGGCCTGAATACACACTCAGAAGTTGGTGCCTGCACAGCAGCTCTGGACCCATCCAAGGCAGAGACATCCACAGGTTCCATAGTCGAAGAAGCATCTCGCGGCATACCGGACTCTGAAAGGGTCTCAGCAGAGGCCTGAGAATCTGAAGTAGCGAGTATCAGAGGCTGCGAAAGCGCCTCACTGAGTACCGGCAAACTAGTGACTAGCTTAATGGAAGCGTCGTCGGCAGTTATGGACCTATGCGGTCTGTCTCTGTCTTTATCTTTATGTTTTTTCGGAATATCGGTAGTCGGATGGCTTACCAAAGCCATTTCTGGATAGTTAAACCGAGTACCAAAATAATTTGCTGCAAAAATAGCCGGACAACGAATAGTTCGGGGGTTGAATAAGGCACAAAACCGACAGCGAGGGACTTTGTGGTCTGGGCCTAAGCAAGGAATGCAGTAAGAACGAAAATCTTTATGAAGTATTTGCTTTCCACAGGTAATACAATTGTTAACTTTTACTGACATCGGTTTAAGAGCAAGAAAAAGGATCCCCAACGGGGTACTTGGTTTTTTGAAGACTTCGGTTCTGAAACTCGAAAACGAAAATTTCAGGAGTCGGCCGACCGGCACTTGCGAACTGCTTCTGCTTTGGGCACCGTGCGGCAAGAAAGACTGATGTAATGGCGTCGGCTGCATGTTTTATACCACTGACGACCTGACGTCATGGAAGAAGAGACAGCATCCGACGCAGAAATCCAAGATTTTGATATTCAGGCTGGCTGAGGGCTACCTGCAGGCAGATAACCTAAATGTAATGACTGCAACAGTTCAACACAAAGAATATTGGGTCTCAGGTCCCCTGTTTTCATTGACACTAAATAGAACCTTATATAAGTTCCAACTTCTCTCTGGTCTTTTGGATGACTCTTTTGTCTAACAGCTTTTGAATTTCTAAGGCTGTTAACTCCCGCTGACTGGTGGAACATCGAGGAGCCTTTTACATTTAATTGGTGGGGTTTGCAAAAAAGGAATAGCTTCTGGATATACTTTTTTGCACCCTAGCATAATTTGTGATTGATGCCCAGGCTTCTGGGTTCAAAGATAAGTGCCTCCAACTGCATCCAGAGTAGAGCTGTCAGGTGACCCTTCAGGAGTGCTGGAAGGGTTTATCTTAGAAGGAATCTCGAAACCCTTGGTTTTGCAGACCACCTTTGCACTAAGGATGGCGTCTTCCATTAGAAACCCCCCACCTCTGGGGAAGTTTCCCCTTGTGAGTCCTGGAAAGGACCTTGTGACTTTCGGAACCACATCTTTTTGCCTATGCGTTGATTCCTGGAAAATGATCTCTGCAGTATAGAAAAATGTATTTCCATGGCAGACATAGTCTTCCCATCTGCCTCACTACAGGACAGCATTTCTTTCACTGTTGGGTCAAAAGGGAAGATCTGAAGGGCTTCACAAAATAAGTGCATCCAGGAATTTCTCCTGACAGCTATGCCTAAACCTGCTGACTGTGAGGATCCTTCCGCTGCATGAGAGATTAACCTCATGGACGCATTGGAAATGGACTGAAGGGTGGCCAGCTGCGATGGACCCAGGAAGTGATTTGGAGAGTTCTTTAATCAAGTCCCTCTGGAATATACTGACATGTGCCAACTAACTGACTGTAGAGCAAAGGTCACTGAGGTGTAAACATGCTTTCCAAACCTGTCCATCGCCCTGGAATCTCTGTTAGGATGGTGGACAGAAGAGCTCTATTCTGCTAGCTATTTCTTAGTGGCCAAAACCATGGCATCCACAGTAACCATCTTACTCCAATGAGCCCTTCTTCGGGCAGAGTAAGAAATTTATCGGGGGTGATAAGGGATGGTCAACATGGTATCCAATTCCTTCCATGCCAAGCAAAACAGAAGATCTATGAGGTCATCCTCTGGGGGAGGGGTAACCCAAAGACGTAAATGGGCCAGAACCGAAGGCTTCTAGAATATTGACTCCTACTGGGAAGTGGGGGGGTCTTGGGGATCCCTCCCCTTCATCACAGTCAGTGTCTTCAGTTAAAGTTTCCTGAGGGGAATCTATGTGCCTCCTTTTCCACAACTTCTTCCAGGGGGTCTCTTAAGTGGGATGACCGGGAGAAGCATCAAAAGAGAAGGGAAGTTCCTGTAGGGGAACTGCATGGAAGCTTGAATGTGCTGGATGTCCCTGTAGGATAGGTTGATGAGGCGTAGAACTTGGACTTGGTGTTAGAGTGGCAAAATCCAAAGAGACAAGAGTTGACTGGACTCTAAGGTGAGAGAAAGGCCTCTCCACCCCTTCAAGGGCAAAAGGATTGGGAGAAACCATTGCTGGCCTCACTGGAGCCAAAGCTTCAGGCGTTGCTAAGCACGACCCTGCCTGGGCTCCTGCCATGAAGGAAGAGTCGGACCAGAGCTATCCAGTGCCAAAGCTCTGAGGGAAAGTGACGGCTCCAAAAACCTCAGAGTTTAAACCATCTCCTTGGATCTGGCGCTGAAGCTTTGGCTCTGAGACTTTTTCTGCTCTAGAGGATCGGTGCTGAATGAGTCAGGGAAGCAGCTGCAGTCGAAGACCTAGCTGTCTTCAGATCCGACACATCAACTTTCAGAATTCTCGAATCCAAGACCTCCAAAATTGCTGGTCAGAGAAGGGGAGACAACTGTATAAGAAACAGGTAGGAGGCTCATGGATCCAATAGCAGCTGTTGCCGGTAATACCCCCACCTGAATCAGAGCCCTGAGGAACTATCTCATCATCATAGCCACATCTGCTATTGATAGACTGCAGAAGGAAATGATAGAGGATGATTTGGAAGAGAGGCGTGACATTCCCTCTGGTATATTTTGTAACAGGGATGATTACCATCATGGGGACATAGGCTCTGGTGAAAAGTGAGGGCTCCAAAACCTGGGAGATTTGAGTGTCCCCAATGCCGGATCCAAAGATGTCAGATCCAGTCTTTTCACTATCTTAGCTGGTGGCTTCGAGACTGGACCAGGTTTTGCAGAATGGGCAGGAGAGCATTTTCTGTGTTCCCTGGACTCTGAAGAAGATTTTTCTTTCTTTGTGGAGGTTTGAGGCCCAAAACAGAAGCAGTAGTGGAAGAAGCATACTGGTTCAACACCAACCTTTAATCAGTGCTATGAAATCAACCATTGCAAAAATTTAAATAGTACTCCCTTTGTTACCAAATAATTTACACAAAAAAATATGTCACACGTTTTTGACATTTTAGTGCATGGGAACTGCAGTTGTGACTGGGTAATATATTTAGCAAAATGTACATGCTCTGCATTTTATGTAGGGCAAACATCCTGTCCTTTAAAACTTAGGATGTCAGAGCATTTAAGTGACATTAGATGTGCTAAGACTACCAATGCTTTATATAAACACACTGCAAAACATACCTCTGCAAGATTTATTTTTGTCATTATAGATAGAATATGAGATAATAGAAATAATAAGGTGGGTTGGCATTCCTTGTTAGATTATAAAGAGACACTGTGGATTATTAAGCTGGATGCTTTGTTTGCACCTTGTCTTAATGAGCATTTATAATGTCCAATGGTAACAAAGAGAGTACTAAATAGTTTGTAATGGTTGATTTTATAGCACTGACGAAGCCTTGGTGCCAAAACTGGTATGCTTTGACTAATACATTCATTTTTAGGTGTGTTAAGTTTTCATTTATATCCTTTTAATTGCAAGGAAATTGGAATATTTTTGACAGAAATATGACATAACGATGCCACTTCATTAAAATATGGAGAGCTGAGATTGAATGCGGGCTGTGGTGTGTTTTTATTGCATTCTGGTTGGGCCCTACACCTATCCATATTTGCATGGGTGTGTATTGCTTGCAAACTGAAAATTTACCCCAGGACGGCCCCCTTTACTATTAATGGACATAGGCAGCTCCTAAATGCTTTATCCCATGCATGGGCCTCCTCAAATTAACTATGGTATGATTCCAGTTATTCTCAACAGGGATAATATGTACATAATTTTCGACCATTGGATGGGTAATATGAATCTCTAAACAAATGTGATAGGTTAATTCAAGCACACTAAGGGAAACTGGCTAAGCTGAAACTGGGTCACAAGGATAGCTAGCCTAATACTTACCTATGAACCTAATAATGGCAATAGAACTAGAAGTTATGTACTTACCATAACATTCCATGTTTGTAGTCCATCTCGTCTATATTCTTGCAGGTTGGGTTCAGAGCTAATCCTCGGCTCCGACTCGGCCGAATACTAAAGCTCGAGAGCTTTCAGTGGCTCGAGGCTAATCCCTATCCCATGATGCCCCAGGCTACATTCCCAGATCTTGTTTGCAAGCAAGAAGCATCATCTTATGTTCTATATGTATATAAACATATATACATAAAAATATATATACATATTTACAAATCACTATAATTCAGTCAAGAAAGAGGCTGAAAGTCATCATATCTCTGCAGGCAGATCATTTTGTCCACCAGTTCCTCCAGGAACGGGAGGGGAAAGGAGGGTGGGACGCAAGAATATAGGTGAGATGGACTACAAACATGGAACGTTATGGTAAGTACATAACTTCTACATGTTATGTAGTCCTATCTCGCCGTAATTCTTGCTGACTGGGACAGCGTCCCTAGTACCTAAACCCTAGGGTGGCTCAGGAGAAAAGACTTTTCAGTACCATGGATCCAAAGGAAGCCATGTTCTGGGAGGCCAAGTCCACTTTGTAATGAGTGATAAAGGTGTGAGGTTTTGCCCATGTAGCAGCTGCACAAATCGAATCTAGAGGAAACCTTGCTTGAAAGGCAAATGAAGTTGAGACTGACCTAGTGGAGTGACCTTTTATCTTCCCTGGCAATTGTATGTCATTCTTTTGGTATGAAAGGATGATACAATCCATAAGTCATTTAGACAGGATCACCTTTGAGATTGGTAATCCTGTCTTCTTATCAGAAAAGGAGACAAAAAATGTATCTGACTTTCTAATGACTTTTGTTCCATGCAAGCAGAAATGCAACTGTCTGTGCACATCAAGCTGGTGTACTTTATATTCTGCCCTGTTGGTGTAATTGGGGAAAAAGATTGGCAATTCCATGGATTGGTTTATGTTGTTTTCTGAACAAACCTTTGGGAGGAAGGAGGGATTAGTTCTTAGAGATACCCTGTCCTTATGAAATATAATACAAGGTGGACGTACTGAAAGAGCCTGCAGCTCTGAAACTCATCTGGCCGATGTAATGGCAACAAGGAAGACGGCTTTCCACGATAAATATTTCAGATCACAAGTAGAAACAGATTTATTGGGAGATGTAGTCAGAGAATTTAGAACCAAATTTAGATCCCAGGGTGTCATCGGCTCCTTAATCGGGGGCCTAAGTGGAAAGGTACCTTTGAGAAAGGCCTTGCATAATCTGTGAGACATAATGGGAACACCCATGTCACCTGTATGAAAATTGGAGATAGCAGCTAATTATACCCTAACAGTAGCTGCCACAGCGCCTTCTTCAAACAGATTTGAGAGAAACTCTAAAATTTCTGGAATAGGGGCGGTAAGAGGTTCGATATTTCATTTAGCTGCCCAACATGAAACTCTCTTCCATTTGTTAGAGTACAACTTCCTAGTGGAAAGTTTATGGGAAGAAGCTAGGATATGACTTAATACTGGCGTGAAAGAATAACACCTGACTAGTCGTGGAATTGGAGCAGCCAAGCTGTCAACTTGAGGGTGTGGCTGGACGGATGGAACTCTCCCAAAGAGTGGGTCAATAGGTCCGGAATTGGATCCAGAATCCAAGGTTCCTCCAAGAGGTGGGTTTGTAGAAAGAGAAAACAAACCTGACGAGGCCAGTACGGAGCAATAAGGATCATTTTGCTTCTCGATCAGTTGGCTTTCTGTAACACCTTGGAATGAGTGGAAAGGCGTAGAGTAATCCTGAGGGCCACACTTGAAGCAGTGCATCCCTGGGTGGCTTTCCCTTTGGGGGAATTAGGGCAAAGTAGTTGCTGCATTTGGTATTCATGGGAGTGGCAAAAAGGTCACAGCAAGGCTGGCCCCATCTGCGGAAAATCATCTCCACAATCTCTCTGTTCAGGGACCACTCGTGAGGTAACAGGAGAGTCCTGCTAAGTCTGTCTGCTATCACACTGGATTTCCCAGGGATGTGTGTTGCAATTAGAAAGCGCTGAGAAGCAATCGCCCATTGCCAAACTTTTAATGCCTCTCGACATAGGGGGTAAGATATGGTTCCTCCTTGTTTGTATATATACCACACAGCTGACATGTTGTCTGTATGAATTGCAATTGTTCCTAGAGGGAGAGAGTCCTGAAGTGCCTGCAACACATAAAGCACCGCTCTCATCTCTAGGATATTTATATGCAGATGATTCTTGTGGTCCTGCCATAAACCTTGAACTACCCTTCCCAGATGATGACCTCCCCCCACCCGATCTGGGAAGCATCCGCGGTTAACACTGCCTTTGGTTAGGGAAACACAAAGGGCCGACCTAGATACAGCTGACCTGTATGAAGCCACCAAATTAAATCTCTCCTGCAAGACTCGGTGATGTATATCGGATGTGAAAGAGGGAGATCTTGCATCGACCACTGTGAGAATAAAAGCCATTGTAGGAGTCTCATGTGTAACTTGGCAGAGGGCACCAGCAGAATGGCAGCAGCCATGGTTCCCAGAGTCTGTAACACTTGTCTGGCCTGGACTTTCTTTGTTGCAATCAATATTTTTACCTGTTGATGCAGGGAATGGATTCGATCTGGGGTGAGTCTTGCCATCATGTCTCTTGAGTTTAACTCTGCTCCTAAGAAGACAATATGTTGCGAAGGTAACAAGGCAGATTTTTTCTTGATTTATAGTGATGCCCAGCTTGTTGCAAAGAAGGGTTTCATCCCTGGCCTAAGATAGTAGATGCCTGGTGGAGGTGGTGAGGAGTCAGTCATCCAGATATGGAAACACTCGGAATCTCTGACGTCTCAGGTGAGCTGTTACCACTGCCATACATTTGGTGAACACTCTGTGGACTGTAGTGAGGCCAAAGGGCAGGACTTGAAATTGGTACTGACTGGCTCCCAGCCGGAAGCGCAGATGACTTCCGAACCGCCTGTCCATTTTTATATGGTAGTATGCATCTTTGAGATCAACAGAGCACACCCAGTTGTCTTTCCCTATGAAAGGGAATATCAACTGCAGGGTTACCATCTGGAACTTTATTTTCTTTACAGATTTGTTTAATCTGCTGAGATCTAGGTTGGATCTCCAGTCCCCTGTCTTTTTTGGCACTAAAAAGAACCTTGAGTAAGTTCTGGATCCTATCTGGTCTACGGGGACTTCTTGGATGACTCTTTTGTCTAGCAACGATTGAATCTCTACAGTTGCCAAGTTCTTTTGCGTGGGTGGAACGTCTGGTAAGGACTTTTGTTTTGGAGGGGTGGAAGAAAAGGGAATGAGGTAACCTCTGGATATTATCTCTTGTACCCATTTGTCTCGGGAAATATGTTGCCAGGTGTTTGGGTACAATGACAAGCAACGCCCGACTGCCTCCAGAGAAGGACAGGCGGGTCTTTCAGGAATGCTGGTAGGGCCTATCAGAGAAGGTCTCCCTGTCGCCCAGATTCTGTGGACCCCCTCTGCCACGAGGGCATCATCTTCTGTTATAACTTCCCCCTCCACCGCTGGGGGAAGAATCATCACATGCATCCAAGAAACCTTTTTGGGATTTGCGGAACCACACTTTCCCACCCTTTTGACCTTTGGGATAAGGTCTGGAAGGGGCAGAAAAATGGACTCCCATGGCAGATAAGGTTTTCCCGTCCTTCTCGCACCTGTTCAGAGTTTCTTTTACCACGGGTCCAAACAAGGCTGAACCATCAAAGGGGGCATTAGTGAATGAAGACTTGAAAGGGTCAGCAAAGTTACAAAGGCGCATCCAGGAATGTCTCCTGAGAGAGATTCTTGATGCAGCCACTCTACTCGCTCCGTCAGTTGCATAGGAGATTAGCCTCATGGAAGAGTTCGCGATAGAGGTAAGGGTGGTTAACTGTGAGGATACCTTGTCTGTGGACCCCGCAGCTACTGCTCCTTGAAGGGTATCTCCTAGTTCTTTGATGAGATCCCTTTGAAGTCTAGTGAAATGGGATAAATAGTTCAGTGACTGCAAGGTGAAGTTCGCTGAAGAGAAAGTACAGTTGTGTACACTTACCATAAATGTAGATGTTCGAGTGTATTCACTGTTGCAGTCATTACATTTGGGGTAATCTGCTGGCAGGTTGCCCTAAGTTGGCCTAAATAACAAAGTCTTGGGTCCTGTGTCGGTTGCTGTCTCCTCTTCCATGACGTCAGGTCACCAGGGGTATAAAACATGCAGCCAACGCCATTTTAATCAGCTTTTCTTGCCCCAGATGTCAGGAGCCCCCCAAATGGGGAGCAAAAAAAAAAATATATATATATATATATATATATATATATATATATCTACATGTAATTTAGAACACAAAAAATTTACCTCCAACTAAAAGCAAATACACCAAAAAGGCTTTTGAGCATAGTGAAGGAAAGAAGAGGTATAATAAGAGAGAAAAAAGGGGGCTAGCGGGTGGGTGACCCAGACTGCAACAGTGAATACACTCGAACATCTACATTTATGGTAAGTGTACACAACTGTACTATGTTCTTCGTGTTTCACTGTTGCAGTCATTACATTTGGGTAGAATCCCGAAGCTATGGGTGGCAGGATGGAATTATACAGCATTATGAGCAGCTATAAGGCCCTGCAAGACAGCAGTGGCAAAGCCTGCCCTGGATTTAGAAAAGAGAGGTAAATGGTAATGTTTGGTGAACGTATGAACTGAGCTCCAAGTAGCAGCTTCTAGAATGTCTCTGGTAGGAACCCCTCTGAGAAAAGCTACAGAAGTAGATGCAGCCCTAGTGGAATGGGAGCTGATTCCCTTGGGGACAGGTTTACTATAGTGCATGTAGCAGAAACAAATACAATAGCTTATCCATTTTGAAATAGTCTGTTTTGAAATAGCCTTCCCCTCTGCTCCTGCAGCAAATGCTACCAGTAGTTGCTCAGACTTTCTTAGAGATTTTGTTCTGTTTAAGTAGAATCTTAGTTGTCTGTGTACATCCAATGAATGCAGAATCTGCTCCCCCTTTTTCTGCAGATTTGGGAAAAAAAAGTTGGCAGATGAATGGTGTGGTTAAGAGCCACACTGGATACCACCTTAGGCATAAAGGACGGATTGGTCCTGAGTGCCACCCTGTCCGGATAAAAGATAATGAAAGGCTCCACTGCCATGAGAGCCTGTAGTTCTGAAATCCTTCTAGCTGAAGTGACTGCTAAAAGAAAGGTTGTCTTCCAAGAAAGAAATTTTATGTCTGCAGTAGCAGTTGGTTCAAAAGGAGGTAGGATGAGTTTTTCCAGCACAAAATTGAGGTCCCATGCAGGAGTTGGTGCTCTCCTGGGAGGTCTCAAATTTTTGGCCCCTCTGAGGTACTGCTTTGGCAGGGGATGAGAAAAGAGAGGAGACTCTGTGTTGTAATGAGCCGAGATGGCAGAGGCATGGATTTTTATAGAAGAAAAAGATAAGCCCTTGTGAAGCATCTCAGTTAAATATTGCAGAATCTGGGGAATATTGGGCATTGCTGTGTTTATTCCTTGTGCTTGGTTCCAGGCACAGACTCTCTTCCATTTATCAGCATAAGATTTTCTAGTACTACGCCGTCTAGCCTCCAAAATGACATCCATCACAGGTTTACTGAGAGATGTGACTGGTGAAATTAGTTTATTAGCCATACTGCAAGAGTCAGAGTTTGGAGCTGAGTGTGCAGAATTTGATAGTTCTGCTGAGACAATACATGAGGTGTCTGAGGCAAGTACCATGGAGGAAGGAGTGACATATTCCTTAGAAGCGGGTGCCGGTGTTGGCGAGGCCAGTCTGGAGCGATCAGAATCATTTTTTGTTTTTTCCTGTCTGACTTTTAGTAAAACCTTGGAGAGCAGAGGCAGAGGGGGAAAGACATAGACTGATAGGTTTTTCCAGCTGAAGGGTAAAGCATCCACTTTCCAAGCTTTTTTGTGATGAATTCTTGTGCAGAATTTCTCTAACTGATAGTTTTGGGGAGAGGCAAAAAGATCTATGTCTGAGCTCCCCCATTTTCGTGTCAACATGCTGAAGATTTCCATCCATCCAGTTTCCATTCGTGTGGGTCCATAAGATTTCTGCTTAGTTTGTCTGCCAGAGTATTTTGCTTTCCTGGCAGGAATTGAACTTGTAGATGTATTTGGTAAGTCAAGGCTGTGTTCCACAAGGCCATGGCTAGTCTGCAAAGAGGGTAGGAGTGGGTACCCCCCTGCTTGTTTATGTACCACATAACTGTGGTGTTGTCCGTCTTTATCAGTAGTTGTCCTGGATGAAGGAAGTCCTTGAAGGCTGTCAGAGCGTTCTGTACAGCTAGCATTTCTTTCTGGGTGATATGCAGGTGCATTTGATTTGGGCTCCATTCGTCCTGAATGCATCTCCCTGCCAGATGGGCCCCCCAAGCATAGTCTGATGCGTCTGTAGTCAGGGTTTGGGTAGCAGGGGGTAGAATGAATGACAGTCCCTTGTTTTGGTGACAGGCGTCTGCCCACCATAGGAACTCCTGTTGCAGGCAAGGAATTAGAGGAATCATTGCTTCCAGGCTGTGACAATGTTGACTTCATAAGCTTTATAGGTACTATTGAAGTTTCCTCATATGCAGTCTTGCATATAGAATTAGTAGAATGAAGTATGTTATCAATTGAATTTGTTTGTCTGGCATGAGGTAAGCCATCTGGGCAGTTGTATTCAAGCTTGCACCCAGGAATGTAATTATTTGAGAGGGTACCAGTTGTGATTTCTTTTCATTTATGGTGTACCCTAGGCATGTTAGAAGCCTTTTTACAAATGCCAGATGTTGTAGAATGGTGTTCTTGTTTTCTGCCTGAATTAGACAATCGTCCAGATACGGATAAATTTGAATGTTTCTTTGTCTGCAAAATGCAGTCACTGGTGCCAGGCACTTTGTGAAGACCCTGGGCACAGTAGATAAACCAAAGGGCAGTGCAGAGAACTGGTAATGCAAATAGCCTGCTTTGAAGCAGAGGTATCTTCTGCAAGATTCCCTGATTGGGATATGCAGGTAAGCCTCTTTTAAGTCTAGAGTTACCAACCAGGCATCCTTGCCTAGCATAGGTAGTAACTGTTGTAGAGTCAGCATCTTGAATTTTGGAATGTCCAGGAAGGTAGTTAGAATGGATAAGTCCAGAATTGGACGCCATGGTTTGTCTTTTCTGGGTACCAGGAAAAGTCTTGAATAAAAACCTTGTCCTTTTTCCTTTTTTGGTACTGGTTGAATAGCCCCCATTATCCATGAGGGACATGACTTGTTTCTGGGCCTCTACCCACTGATTTGGAGGCAGATCTGGCCATCTGTCTGAAATTGGCAACGTGTGGAAATGAAATCTGTATCCCTGGATACTATATTTAAAACCCACTTGTCCTGGGTGATTAGATGCCAATTTTGAGCATGAAGTGCTAGTTTTCCCCCCAAAGGGGCTGCTAAAAGATAAGTGTTTTTAAATGGCAGAGGAAAGTCATTGAGACTGTTTACCGTAGGGGGGTGCTTTGCTACTTCCAGATTTGGAGGTGGAGGCACCCCATTATTTTGTTCTGTAAGTTACTTGTGACTGGAATCTGGAGCCTTTGGAGTGTCTGGGTTTGACCTGAGCAGCTCTGTTGGGTACTGGAAAGGACCAATTCTTTGTAGGCCAGTGCCTACTGAACCTGGGTGGCTGCACTTGCAAGAAATATTTACAGTTTGCATAGATTTAGCTTTGTCTTCCATCTTTTTCAAAACTTCTTCTGCCTTATTAGCAAACAGACTGTCCTGTTGTAAAGGAGCATCCAACAATTTAGCCTTAACATGATCAGGCAGATTTTGCTCCTTGAGCCAAGCATGCCTTCTTATCACAGATCCAGTTACGGTGGCAATGCAAGAGGCCTCCAAGGAATCAAAACCACATTGCAAAGTATGCGTTCCAACTTGTTCAGCTGAATGCCAACAAATCCTATAACTCTTTATTTTCCACACAATCAGAAATCAACATCATTTTCTGTTTAAGTAAGCCCATGACATGCTGCTGATATTTAAGCATATGAAATTGACAGTTTAAAGCCCTGATTGCCAGACTTATAAACCTTCTCACCCCATCTATCCAGTGACCTGGAGTCTCTATCAGAAGGGGTAGGATTTTTAGCAGTAGAAGCCTTAACACCCTTGGGACCCTGAGAAATGGTTTCAAGGTCAGCAGTTGGATTTTTGAAAAGAAACTTGTGGGAGTCAGGAACCCTGTAATATCTGTCTGGCTTACTAGGAGCCGGAGGCAGGGAATCAGGAGCCAAGCTGGATTCTGAGAAAACATCATCAACAATGTCTAAAACAGAAGGTATAGCCAAAGGCCTATGCTGAGGAAGAAAAAGAAAATCCCTGAGCCTCTTTTTGGATTCTGAAAAATCCTGACTCTCCCAATGAAAATGTTCCCTTAAGGTATGCAAAGTTTCTCAAAAAGAAAAATCCTCAGGAGGGGAAGCAGAAGGGATGGATTCTTCTGCATCAGAGTCCTCATAAGGAGGAACAGAAAATTCCTGATCAGAAGAAGAATCAGAGGAAATGGAAACCTGATCTGAAGATTCATAATCAATGCCTTGCCTAGGCCTCTTAGCAGGAGGGGGTTGGAAACCCCTGATCAAGGTAATTAAATCCTCAGCCATTTTGATGATTTGTTTTTTAGGAATAGGGGCCTGAACACGTGGCTCATACGTCATTTTTTTAGACATAGAAGGTGGTTTTGGCTTTGTTTTTGACGATGGCGTCAGTTTAATATATAAATCTTTAGGGGTGAAAACGCCCCCAGAAGACGGTGCCTGCTCAGTGGCTCCAGACCCATCCAAGGGAGAGACATCCGCGGGTTCAATACTTGAAGAATAGCGTGGCATACCAGACTCCGAAAGGGTTTCGGTAGAGGCCTGCAAATCAAAAGTAGCGGGCATCAGGGGCTGCAAAAGCACCTCACTGAGTACCGGCGAACCGGCGACTGGCTTAGGAGAAGCTTCATTGTCGGTTTAGGACCTCGACTGCCTGTCTCTGTCTGTTTCTTTGCGTTTTTTGTGTATTCCGGTAGTCGGATTGCTAACCGACGACATTTCAGGATAGTTAAATCTTGGCCAAAGTATTTAGAAGCAAAAATATACCGACGCTTAATAGTGCGTTGGTTAAATTTAGCACAAAACCGACAGCAAGGCACGTTGTGGTCAGGGCCTAGGCAAGGAATACAGTACAAATGAAAATCCTTATGAGGTATTTGCTTCCCACAAGTAATACAATTATTAACTTTTACTGACATCAGTAAGGAGCAAGAAAAAGTTTCTAACGGTTACTTAGCTTTAGTTTGAAGACTTCGGTTCTGAAACTCGAAAACGAAAATTTCAGGAGTCGGCCGACTGGCACTTGCGAACTGCTTCTGCTTCGGGCACTGCGCAGCAAGAAAGACTGATTAAAATGGCGTCAGCTGCATGTTTTATACCCCTGAATACCTGACGTCATGGAAAAAGAGACAGCAACCAATGCAGGACCCAAGACTTTGTTATTCAGGCCGACTGAGGGAAACCTGCCAGTAGATTACCCCAAATGACTGCAACAATGAAACACGAAGAACATCATGCGTTTGCCAGATCTATCCATAGTCCTAGAGTCTTTATTAGGAGGACGGATAGATGAAGATGTTTCTGACAATTCCTTCTTCGTGGCCACCGCCACCATCATGGCATCTACTGGAACTCCTTTTGTTAAAAATTCCTTTTCTTTAGGGGCCGTAATAAATTTGTTTGGCCTCCTCGGAACAGGCTCCACAGTGTCCGGCGAAGTCCATGCTTGACTGGAAATGACCTCTAACAACTTGTAAGGAGGAGTCACCCAGGAGGTGGAAGGGCGAGATCCGAAAGCCTCCAGGTATACTGAATCATCCTCCGAATGGTTGATGGGCTGCCAATCACCCCTCTGTTTCAGGGTTTCCAGGATGTCAGTAAAGGAGACATCCTCAGAGGGGGATCTTGGGGACCCTTCGGATTCATCCAAGTCAGTATCTGAAGTGACTGATGCAGGGGAGTCAATGT
Source organism: Protopterus annectens (assembly GCF_019279795.1). Lineage (NCBI taxonomy): Eukaryota > Metazoa > Chordata > Ceratodontiformes > Protopteridae > Protopterus > Protopterus annectens. Next base: position 1,980,364,938 of record NC_056729.1, on the reverse strand, counting down.
GCTTCCTCTTGCAAAGCTTCTTCCTGGGAACATCCTCCAAGGGATACTCAGGAGAAGTCCTGGAAGAGGGGGCACCACCCATGGTGGTCACCTAAGGCTCTGGACCTCTACGCTTAGGAGGGGGTGGAGAAGAGATAGACACAGACACCTGGTGGGGAATAGGGAGTGGATCCGAGAGTGGTGCCGTCTGAGAGGACAGCATCCTCTCAGCTACCATGAAAGCACTCCCAACCCACTCTGGAGAAGACCTCCGCACTGAGGATGATGGAGATCGGCTCTGAGGAGGAGGAGGAGGCAGTTCCGAGGCAGAGGTAAGCGCCGAGCTCAACCGAGCCGAAGCACGAAGAGGGAGAGTCGGATTGGAAGACATACCGAGCCAACTCTCACCCCCAGAGCCGACCGGAGAGCATCAGCTCCCAGATGTCTCTGCACCAGATGGAGCTGAAGACACCAGAGCTGAAGTCGGAACCAAAGAAGCCGGCAAGGGTCTCGGGGACGACGGTTCCACTACAATCGGAGCCATACCCTCCGACTATGAAGAATCACAGAAGGAATCAAAGAAAGTGGAGTGGAGACAGTCGGCTCCGATGCCTTTGGGCCCGGAGGTGAAAGCAATTGGAGGACGAATCAAAGAAAGTGGAGTGGAGACAATTGGCTCCGATGCCTTTGGGCCCGGAGGAGAAAGCAATTTCACCACGGCCAGTGTGCAAAGCAATCTCTTCACCACCTGCTCTACATCATCATCTGAAAGACTCCTGGAGGAGCGGGTGGACAAAGAGGGAAATCTCCTAGACTCCAATATGGGAGATCTCAAGACTGGTGACACCACCGTCAGATCCAAAGCTGGGGTCCGAGGACTAAAAACCTCAGTCGGCTCCTTTGACACTAATGGCGCCGAAGAGGTTGGTGATACAGACTTGGAGCCGAAAACCCTCGGTTCCGAAATCTTTTTGGATGGCTCTGAATCTGGAGCTGGCCTCTTTCTAGATGACTTAGAGCCCTCATCCAAAGCTTGCTGAAAAGGAAGAAGACCTTTGGCCATTAACTTAGTTTTACGCTCCTGCAGAACTCTATTACTAAATAGTGCAAGGGTCTTGCAGATGTATGGCACCGAGACAGTAAACACAATTAGTGTGCGCATCTGTCAACGACATCTTTCCAGCACACTTTACACATTTCTTGAACCCAGAAGGCTTATGCTCCTTGGGTTCTTTAGAGGAGTCCTTCAAAGTCTCCTTAGACATTATTTAGGCAAAACAATAACCAACTTTTTAAACTTTTAAAACTTTTTTTTTTGTACAAACAGAATCTTCTAATTGAAACAGATTCTACTGAAAGGGGAAAGGGGACAGAACCCTCTAACTTAAACGGGATCTGACCTGGGAGAGAAAATGGCCCTGAAACTTAAGGGGCCAAGAGAGGCCTCTAAGTAAAACGGTGCTCTCTAAAGAGAGGCGGAAAAACTTAACGGGGTTCTAATGCAGACAACATGAACAGTTAACAGTTAACTGTATATAGGGAAGAAAAAATAGTACGACTAGCAAGGAAAAATACCAAATAATTGAAAAGTTATACTTATGAGCCAATGAGCCAACTGAAGAAACGTCTCAAAGCTTGCATGGCAAACAAGATCTGGGGATGTAGCCTGGGGTATCATGGGATAGGGATTAGCCTCGGGCCACTGAAAGCTCTCGAGCTTTAGTGTTCAGCCGAGTCAGAGACGGGGATCGGCTCCGAACCCAACCAGCAAGAATTATGGCGGGATAGAACTATATAACATTATCTAATTTCAGGGGTTAAAAGACTGGATGGAACATTTACTAGTGCTGGAACTCTGTTGATTTGTGCCTCTAGGTATGTGGTTAAGAGTTTACTGTAGTAGCACAATTTCCATATATCTTTGATAACTTTCAGGGAAGAGGTACAGTGCATGGATTTGTGAATGCTAGGACTTGAATACCTTAAGGCTATGAATGGTTGTCTGTGGCAGCCATTTCCAGAGTAAATCAAAGTCACTTTGCTTGAAACTGCCCTTTGAGATATCCCTGGTTAGGAATTGCATGCAGTTGAGTGTTGAGAGATCTCAAGGCATAACATTTATAAACAAATTAGAAGAGGCACAGCACAGACTTCTGAGGAACTCCACTTGAAAGTGCACTTCATGAAAATAATCTGAGCCAAGTATAGTAAAAGTTCTATCATATAGTTTTTAGTTTTATTAATTTATTTAATTACACTTTGTTGACTGATTAGTCTCACTATACCAATGGCATCTCTCCAGGGAAGACTCAATGTGGTTTCCATACTAACGAGAGGAAATTTGGCCAGGGCACTGGAGAACTTCCCTTACTCATCATTCTGTACTTGTGGCCAGCTTGATGTGAGTATGTGCACACATCCCATTCTTGGCTCAGTGACGGCTGGGAAGAAGAGGGAGATGGATGCAATGCCTGTTGGAGTGGAGGTGAATGCCAGCTCTACTGCTGAAGTGAAAAATGGTTTAGAAGACTCAGAGAATGCTTTCAAAAAGGAATTATTCAACCCAACAGAGAGTGTAGAAAAAATGTATTGTATTACTACAACCTTCCAGTCAGGAGGGTTGTGCGATGGTATACTTCACGAAGTGACAGTTCAAAGTGAGCCACAAAATGATTTCTAATGGGGAGTCATAATGGAAAAATTGATGGAAAAGAAGTTGACATTATTCTCAAGAAGAAAGAATCACCTATAAGAAAACATATGCAGAGACAGTTTCCAGTCAGAACAGAGAGCAGAAGGAGAAGAAAAAAGAAGTCAAAAGAAGGTATGCTTAAGGATTCAAAGTAAAAAGAGCATGGAAATGGACAGATATGAGGTATGGGACACAGTTATTCTTCCACTGGGTACTAAAACACATGAGGTAAGAGCCTTTATATTGATACATAAAGAGCCATTCTGTGACATTATTTCTGAGACTGCACAAAGTATGGAAAAGTTTTGTGTGAATATGAAAAAAAAAAACAGAATGATAACCCTATAATGACTATATAATTAAAACTTTTTTTCAAGAAACAAGAACGAAATACACATACAATTCAGAATAGAAGTTGAAAGAGAGACTTAGAAAAAACATATTTGTATAGACATGATGGATGTTTTTAAAGTGTTTGATAACATGGGTTTTTGCACTGGGGCATGGGATTGTAATGTTTTGAAAATGGAAAATGAAAAACATTTACATATCCAAAGTATTATAAATTTTGAAGGTAATAAGGGTATGGCAAAATATTGTGGCAAGCAATAACATGTTTATTTTGTGGTAGAGAAGGGCATTTAGTGAACAACTGAGATAAAAAGAAATGTTATTTATATATATATATATATATATATATATATATATATATATATATATATATATATATATATATATATATATATATATATATGGAAAAACTTGGTATGATGTGAAGAAATGTGAAGTTGAATGCTATAAATATAAAAAAGCGGACATGAATTGTAAAGAAAAAAAGCAATAAAACATAGTGAAAATAAAGTGCTGGATAAAAAACAAAATGAGGAAATAAAAATAATAACAGAAAATAATTTAGAAAAAGAAAAGAATAGCAATGCAGAAGGGAAGAAGATGAAACAGAAACAGATTTAGAGGTCAGGGATGAAGAAGGTACAAGATGGAACGTACTAAAGCATAAACAATCTATTGATAAAAGAGTAAATGGTAGAAAAAGGAAATTTAAAAATACAAACTTAAAAGAGAAACAGAAAGAGAAGGGATGAAGAACAATATGCTTCAAAATAACACTATTATACATTTAAGGTGGCAGAGAAAATTTACACTGAGACCAACGACTGGTGTCGAAACCATGACCTTAAGCTTAATGCCAAAAAATGCGTTGTCATTCCCTTTGAGAAAAACTCAGTTCCCACTAATTACCACACTGATGGTAGCCCACTGAACACTGAAGGCGTTATAAGAGACCTGGGGACACAGGTTGACAGCAACTTCTCCTTCGACCACCACATTGCCACTGTGGTCAGAAAGTCCTTCTATGTGGCACATCTCATTACGAAGGGTTTTGCATCCAGGAAGAAAGAGATCATCATCTCTCTCTACTCTTCCCTCATTAGACCAGTCATCGAGTATAATGCCCCACTTGGCATGTACCTCACTAAACACCTGCAACAGCTGGAAAGGCCACAAAAGTACCTCACGAAGAGGATCCTAGGCCTTAAACACATGCCCTACATAGACAGACTCAAAAAACTTCAGCTTTTCTCTGTCTCATATCGTCTATTAAGAGGCAATCTTTGCTTGACTTATACAAAGCCATGTCTGACCCAGCCCTGTTAGAAATGTTACATCTAAAGAAATCTCAATCTCTCCACAACACACACTTCAGGGACCTCAACCTCATTACCACAATCAACAGAACATGCTGGAGGGACAGGTTCATAACCCAGAGATTGCCCATGCTCTGGAACAGACTTCCCATACATGTCAAGCAGTGCACCTCACTGGCCCTTTTTAAGAGAAATCTTGATGAGTGGATGGGAAATAGAAAGTTCACCCCGGGGATCACTCCAGTGGCTCTACATGATAAAGGCACCGGAAACTAACGGCGGCATGATGCCAGGGCACTTCTATAGGGTAGGCTTGTAACGGCTCCAGGACCATTGGCTTAGTACACACGTATGAACATATGATAAGAAGATGAGTACTATTAAATTAAGGTATAGATAAGCCAATAACTTAAGGATTCTTTCAGTAAATGTCAATAGTGTAAAAAAATCTAAATAGAAGGATAAAGATTCTAGAATAGTATGGAAACGTGATGTAGACATAATTGTTTCAGAAGATACAATATTTTGAATAAAAGAAGAAAGATTACAAACAGAGAAAATATGGAAGGGAATGATAATTTGCAATTTTGGCAATGCATATTGCTCAGGCATAGCAGTCTTATGTTGGAACATAGTGAAAATTCTAAACGTTAAAAAAAAAAATAGTTAAGATAGGGAGACTCACTATTATACATTTAAGGTGGCCGGGAAAAGTTTACAGATTTATAGCTTTATACACATATACCTTTTATAAAGAAAGGGATAATTTAGTTCAACAGTTGTTAGATTATGTAGTAGTAAATATGAATATTATAATAACAAGAGATTTTATTTGTGATTTAAGGGGAAAAGAAAGAAAGAAGAATAAAAAAGATTTAAGTTAAATGAGAGAAGTTATGAAATGTGGCAAATTAGTAATATGGAATAAAGAAACATGGGTATATAGAAGAGCTACATTAAAATCTGAACTTGATTATTTTTAATCTCTGAAAGTACAAAAATAAAGGAAGGGGATTCAGTTGTAACAGGATTTACAGAACTATATGCATGGAAATAAATGAAAATGAAGACTACTACATCAAAGGTTTGTATCTTACACATTATACCCATTATATGCAAAGCTATACTTGGATGCTGCAGAAGATTCCCAATGCAGTAAAATGCACTTTGCTTTGTTATGTGACTGAGAAAGCCAAAACAGACAAAACACAAATGATACCTCAATGTACCAAGGTGTTGATATACTTGAAGAGAATGACAGACACATGATAATCAAGTTTGTAGTATCAAGTAAAAACAGGTAATTACAACATAAAGAACTAGTGGGTTTTATAGTTCTTAAATCACAAAATGGACCACCAGGATTTCTACTGTGTGTGTACAATCATTCTACTGCATCCCTAAATCCAGAAATGCAACTTTTTAGATGATCAGCTCTGTCATTTATGAAACCATGAGGATGCAGGGTATCTTTTCTGTAAAGTGTTAAAAGGCTGAGGTGAGAATGTGAGTTTTTTACATCACAGGCATACACATCTGGATGAGGACATAAGATGTATGCAGTATTTTAGATTGTTATAGAATACTCTGAGGGAGCAGGGTGCTGTACTGAGAATCAATGTTGCTTCATGGTTCAGTTCAGAGCTGAAGTGCATTCTCTGACATATTCTTACTGTATTTGCATTGATTTTCTGTGAGTATTCCAGTTTCTCCGACATCCCAAGTGGATTGGTGACTCTAAAGTGTCTGTAGGTGTGTGTGTGTGTGTGTGTGTGTGTGTGTGTGTGTGTGTGTGTGTGTGTGTGTGTGTGTGTGTGTGCAATATGTGTATGTGATACAGAAAAAAGACCTTGCAACTCAATTCCATTCCCTACTTGTATAGTTAACTCTTTGTATGGTGAAGGCTATTTATAGGGTTGTTATAGCCGTCAGAAAGGCTTACTAGCAATGGACGGATAGTGTGCTGCATTAGGCCTTTAAACTTTACTACAACAAATGGGAAACTATTTTATGTGGTCACAATATCTACATAGATCATAAAATAATCTCATGGGCCTATTTACTTGATCTAGTTTGTAAGAGGTATTTATAATATACTTCAGACTGTGGAGTAAGTTTAATGGAGCATCATATGTCAATTATAAAAACATGACAGTAACCATCTGATATTCCAAGACTTGTTACTTTAAGTGCTAGAATAGCAAGAGTGAATGACTGAAAATGCAGACTTACATATGATCAGTCTAAGATTGCTCTAAGACCTTTCCCTTTTCATTGAGATTCTCCAATCTCAGAGTTGACATATAAAGGTTCACTGCTGGAGAGGGGCTTATCCCCCGTTGACAGAGTGCAAGGGGGCTTGTCCCCTGAAATAAAAACTTTAAAGTTGAACAGCAATGTTTGACAGCAGCTGTTCTCCTGTATTTCACTGTTTTTTTTTTCTTTTTCATACTTATGGGCTCACACTCTCAGAATCATAACAGGCAGACAAAAATAACACTGCACTGCATCTCTGTGGCATAGAGGTTTTGGCCCTGGCCTAGCTTTGGGTGGTGTCATGGATGCTGGTGGGGTGGCACTGATGGGATGGGTTTGAGCAGCTGAAATCTATTTCAGGAGGATAGGAGCTGGTCTATGGCTCTTATCCTCTTCCCCTGTTCCCCTAAGCTGCCAACATGGTTATTTACAGTTTTAGCCCGTCATTTACAAATGCAAACCCTACAAGAAAAAATAACTATCAGCTCTTGGCTCACAACCAGCAAATGTCTTCTTACCCCAAATACAATTATATTTATGACTTTTGGGACCCATCAAAAACTGTCAAAACTCTCCACTAACTTACACATTGTTGAAGAGAACAACCTTCTTATAGAGACGACCACCACCAAATTTAATTACTTGGGCAACAGGCTACATCAGACACTTAACTTCTACATCTCCTACAAAAAACAAGATAAGGAACCAATCATCTACTCTTTCAAGCCTAATGCCTTTCTTTTCTTGTTAGAGTAGCTATAAGCAAAGGCATACTTTTTGCCAAGCTTGAATATAGTGTAGCACTATTAGCTGCACTACCAAAAAAAAAAATAAAAATTTACAATAAAATCTATTGCTTCATAGCCAACTCACCCAAGCAGGAATACAGTACAGTAAACTCTCAGTTAACCAGAACTGAAGGAACTGGCACTCTCAAGCAACTGGCAAAAAAAGTCCACGAAATTCAGTACAATTTTCATGTGTTGCACTTTCTGTTTTCCCCTGCAGAAAAGTACAGTTGTGTACACTTACCATAAATGTAGATGTTTGAGTGTATTCACTGTTGCAGTCATCACATTTGGGTTATCTGCCTGTAGGTAGCCCTCAGTCAGCCAGAATACCAGAGTCTTGAGATTTCTGAGTCGGATTCTGTCGCTTCTTCCATGACGTCAGGTCGTCAGGGGTATAAGTCATGCAGCCAATGCCATTACATCAGTTTTTCTTGCCCTGGATGTCAGGAGCCCCCACACTAGGAAGCAATTATATGGTGTGGAACACCCCCCAGTAGAAAGTAAATACCAATGTTATAAGATATGGCCAAACAAAAAAGAATAGGTAGAACTACAGAAAGGTCAGGGGGCTGGAGGGAGGGTAACCAGGACTGCAACAGTGAATACACTCGAACATCTACATTTATGGTAAGTGTACACAACTGTACTATGTTCTTCGTGTTTCACTGTTGCAGTCATCACATTTGGGTTGATTCTCAAAGCTGAGGATGGGTGGAGGCAGTCAAGAAGCATTAGGGCTGGAAAGCAGGCCCTGTAAGACTGCTGTGGCAAATCCAGCTCTGGATTTAGAAAAGATAGGTAAGTGGTAATGCTCGGTGAAGGTGTGTACAGAGCTCCAGGTTGCAGCTTCCAGGATGTCCCTGGTAGGGACTCCCCTGTGAAATGCTGTAGAGGCTGATGTAGCCCTAGTGGAATGTGTTCTGATCCCCTGTGGGGTAGGTTTCCCATGGTGTTTGTAGCAGAAATGGATGCAGTGTGCTATCCATTTAGAAATGGTTTGCTTTGAAATGGCCTTGCCCTCTGTCCCTGTAGTAAAGCTGACTAGCAGCTGGTCAGATTTTCTGAAAGGTTTAGTCCTGTCCAGATAGAACCTAAGATGCCTGTGCGCATCCAGGGAGTGCAGGATCCTTTCCCCTTTATTCTGAGGATTAGGGAAAAAGGTTAGCAAATGAATGGATTGGTTTAAAGCCACACTAGACACCACCTTGGGGATAAATGATGGGTTAGTCCTGAGGGAAACCCTGTCCACATGAAAGATAATGAAGGGTTCCACAGCCATAAGGGCCTGCAATTCAAAAACTCTACTTGCTGAAGTGATGGCTAGAAGTAAAGCTGTTTTCCAGGAGAGGAATTTTAACTCTGCTGAGGCAGCAGGTTCAAAGGGTGGAAGCTTGAGTTTTTCCAATACAAAGTTAAGGTCCCAAGCTGGAGTGGGAGCTCTCCTGGGGGGGTCTAAAATTTGTGGCTCCTCTCAGGAACTGTTTGACCAGAGGATGAGAGAAGAGGGGAGGCTTATATTCAGCCGAGATGGCAGAGGCATGAATCTAAATTGAAGAGAAGGATAGGCCTTTGTGGAGCATTTCTGTTAAGAAATCTAGTATATGAGGTAAGCTGGGCACAGTTGTGTCCATTCCTTGAGACTGGCTCCAGGAAAGTACAGTTGTGTACACCTACCATAAATGTAGATGTTCGAGTGTCTTCACTGTTGCAGTCATGACTGTAGGGTTCTCCCCTGCCGGCAAGCAGTCCTCGGTCGGCCAGAATCCCAAAGTCTGGGTCCGGCGTCGGCTGTTCAACCATGCTCCCTGACGTCAGAGTGCCAGGAGTACAAAGCTGACAGCCGACGCCATCTTCTCCAGTTTTTCTTGCCCCAGATGTCAGGAGTCCCAAAATGAGAAAGGTCCCATATCCTTTGCAAATACACCTCAGAAGAATGGTGAAAAAAGAAACCACACAGAAGTAAAAATAAGAGGGGACGGGAGGGAGGGAAACCCAGACTGCAACAGTGAAGACACTCGAACATCTACATTTATGGTAGGTGTACACAACTGTACTATGTTCATCGTGTTTCACTGTTGCAGTCATGACTGTAGGGTAGAATCCCAAAGCTGAAAGAATGGGAGGTGGTCATAAAGAGGAAGGGGTGGCTAAAAGGCCCTGCAAGACTGCAGAGGCAAAGCCTGCCCTAGACTTAGAGTAGAGAGGTAGATTATAGTGCTTAGAAAAAGTATGCACTGAACTCCAAGTTGCAGCTTCCAAAATGTCCTTGGTAGGAACTCCCCTGAGGAAGGCCGCAGAAGTGGCAGCAGCTCTGTTGGAATGAGTCCATATACTCCCTGGGATTTGCTTTCCATGGTGAGAATAACAAAATCTGATTACATGAGAAATCCATTTAGAAATGGTCTGTTTTGAAATGGCTTTACCTTGGGAATTTGAAGCATAAGAAACAAACAATTGTTCTGATTTTCTGATGTCCTTGGTTCTGTTCAGGTAAAAACGTAGTTGTCTGTGTACATCCAAGGAATGTAAGATCCTTTCCCCTTTATTTTGAGGAGTGGGGAAAAAGGTTGGCAAGTGAATAGTTTGATTTAAAGCCACTTTGGAAACCACCTTAGGTATGAAGGTAGGATTAGTCCTCAAAGATACCCTGTCTTGTTGAAAAATAATATAAGGTTCCACAGCCATAAGAGCTTGTAACTCTGAAACTCTCCTGGCAGAGGTTAAGGCTAACAGGATAGCTGTCTTCCAAGATAAAAACTTGATGTCAGAAGAGGCAGCAGGCTCAAAAGGAGGCAAGGTTAGTTTTTCCAAAACATAGTTGAGATCCCAAGCAGGAATGGGAGGAGATCTAGGAGGTCTTAAGTTCTTAGCTCCTCTGAGAAACTGTCTCATGAGCTGGTGGGAAAAGATTGGAGGGTCTGTATTATAATGAGCAGAAATAGCAGAGGCATGTATCTTAATGGAAGAGAAAGAGAGACCCTTATGTACGAGATCTGTCAAGTAAAGTAAAATTAAAGTAATGTTAGGAAGAAGAGAATCAGAATCCTGAGCCTACATCCAGGAACAAAATCTTTTCCATTTTCCTGCATAAGATATTCTAGTGCTAGGACGTCTGGCTTCTAAAATGACATCCATAACCTGATTGGGCAGAAAAGAAGAAATCAAAGGCCCCGGATTAACCAGGCTGCCAGGCTGAGAGTTTTGACATGAGAGTGTAGAACCTGACCCTGATGCTGGGACAGAAGGTTCGGAGACTGAGGTAAAACCCAAGGGGGCTCCAGGCATAGGTTTTTTAGAGTTGGATACCAAAACTGCCGAGGCCAATTTGGAGCCAACAAGATTATCATCTTGGGCTTGTCCTGTTTTATCTTCAATAAAACCCGTGGAAGAAGAGGAAGAGGCGGAAAGGCATATCCCGAGAGGTTCCTCCAACTGAATGACAGGGCGTCCACTTTCCAAGCTTCTCTGTAGAAAGTCCTGGTACAAAAATTCTGTAGTTGACGATTGAGATAGGATGCAAAGAGGTCTATGTGAGGACATCCCCAGACTGCTGTTATCATCCTGAATATTTTGGTGTCCAGCATCCACTCATGTGGATCCGAAAGGTTTCTGCTCAGACTGTCTGCCAGGAAGTTTTGTTTCCCTTGTAGAAACTGAGCTTGAAGATCCAGATTGCAAGCTAGAGCTGTGTTCCATAGATCCATGGCTAGTCTGCAAAGGGGGTAGGAATGAGATCCCCCTTGCTTGTTTATGTACCACATAACTGTGGTGTTGTCTGTCGGTATTAGCAGTTGTCCTGGTTGTAAAAGATTCCTGAAGGCCAATAGAGCTTTCTGAACGGCTAACATTTCCTTTAAATTGATATGCAGGTGCTTTTGATCCTTTGTCCAAAGGCCCTGCAAACAATTGCCCTGAAAATGGGCTCCCCAAGCATAATCCGAGGCGTCCGTGGTTAGAATCTGAGTGGCAGGAGGCAGACGGAAGGGTTTCCCTTTGTTTAGAGCACATGCCCTGGACCACCAAAGAAATTCCTTTTGAAGGCAAGGAAGGACGGGGATCAGTATGTCTAAACTGTGGCAATGCTGAGACCATACACTTTTTAGGTACCATTGTATTTTCCTCATGTGTAGTCTTGCATATGGTATGAGAAGGATGCAGGAAGCCATGTAACCCAAAGCCTGCAGGAATTTCCTTGCAGATAGTTGAGTTAGAGTTGCCAATGTTCTGAAAGTTGAAGCCAGCTGTAATTGTTTTTCGGATGTCAAAAATGCCATCTGGGTTGTGGTGTTTAGAAGTGCACCCAGAAAAGTTATCTGTTGTGATGATGTCAAATTTGACTTTTTTATGTTTACAGAGAATCCCAGGAACTTGAGGAGGTTCTGCACAAATTCTAGATGCTGGAGTAAGACATCCTTGCTGTCTGCCTGAATTAGATAATCGTCCAGATAAAGGTAAATTTGAATTCCCTTGAGTCTGCAGTAAGCTACTACTGGAGCCAGGCATTTGGTAAAGACCCTGGGCGCAGTAGACAATCCAAAGGGCAGCACAGAGAATTGAAAGTGCCTCGATCCGGCCTTGAACCTGAGGTATTTTCTGCGATCCTGCCTGATGGGAATGTGTAAATATGCCTCCTTTAAATCCAAAGTTACCATCCATGCATCTTTGGACAGCATTGGAAGTAGCTGCTCTAGAGTAAGCATCTTGAATTTTGGAATCTCTAGAAAGGTGTTCAAGACCGACAGATCCAGAATGGGTCTCCATGAGTTTTGCTTCCTTGGGACTAGAAAGAGCCTTGAGTAAAAACCTTTTCCATTCTCTGAAAGAGGAACCAGCTCTATGGCATTTATAGCCAAAAGCACTTCCACCTGGTTTAAGGCCTCTGTCCATTGATGTTTTGGAAGGTCTGGCCATCCGTTTGGCCTTGGCAAGGTATGAAAATGGAATTTGTAACCTCTTAAAACCACATCCAAAACCCATTTGTCTTGGGTTATTTGAGTCCAATTTTGATAAAAAAGAGAGAGTTTTCCTCCGAGAGGGGCTTCCAGGCAAGAAGTTCCTGCAGCCCAACAGAGAGAGTCATTGAGTTTGTTTCCTTTGAGATTGTGACCTATCCTCTCCTCCCCTAGGGGTGGAAGCAGTCCACTGTCTTGGTCTATAAGCAGCTTGTGTTTGAGACCTCCCTCTGGGGCGTCTATATCTACCCCTCTGAGGCCTGTCTGAAGTGGGAAAGGACCAATTTTTTGAAGGCCAATTCCTGCTAAATCTAGGTGGCTGTACTTGTAAGAAATCTTTAACTGTTTGCATGGATTTCGCCTTATCCTCCATCTTTTTAATCACCTCTTCAGCTTTTGATCCAAACAAAACATTATGCTGAACAGGAGCATCCAATAATTTAGCCTTTACTTGTTCAGGTAAATTTTGTTCCTTTAGCCATGCATGGCTTCTAATGACTGTGCCAGAGGCTGCAGCCCTACAAGAAGCCACCAAGTCATCAAATCCACAGTGTAAACCATGCTTCCCAACTTGTTCAGTGGCATGCAATAAGTCCTGTAATTCCTTATCATCTGCACAGGCAGAAATGGAAGTAAGCTTTTGTTTTAAGACAGACAAGAGAAATTGCTGGTATTTAAACATATGAAACTGACAGTTTAAAGCCCTAATGGACAAAGTAGCAGAAGTGTACACCTTTTTGCCCCATCTTTCTAAGGATCGAGAATCCTTTTCAGTAGGAATGGGATTTTTGGCAGAAGCGGCCTTAACTCCCTTAGGACCCTGAGAAATGGTTTCAGGGTCAGCAGAAGGGTTCTTGTATAAAAACTGATGAGAATCAGGAACCCTGTAATATCTATCAGGCTTAACAGGAGCAGGAGGAAAAGAGTCAGGGGTTAAGTTAGCCTCCGAAAAGGCATCATCCACAATATCCAAAACAGGAGGAATAGCCAGGGGTCTATGTTGGGGAAGAAGAAGAAAATCCCTCAGTCTTTTCTTGGATTCCGAATACTCCTGTCCTTCCCAGTGGAAATGTTCCCTCATTTCATGCAAAGTTTCCCCAAAAGAGAAATCCTCAGGGGGAGAAGCTGAAGGAATGGATTCTTCAGCATCAGAATCCTCATAAGGAGGGAAAGAATATTCCTGATCAGAAGAAGAAACTGAGGAAACAGAAGCCTGATCAGAGGAATCATAATAAACATCCTGCCTTGGCCTTTTGTCTGGAGGGGGATGAGAACCTAAATCATCCGCCATCTTGAGTAACTGTTTCTGTGACTTGGGAGCCGGTTCAGAAGAGGCCTGTGTTGAAGTCTTTGATTTAGAAGGAGTCTTTGCCTTTGTCTTTGTCTTTGCCTTTACTAGTAGCTGAGTAGGCCTGAAAACCCCTTCGGAAGCCGGTACCTGCACAGCGGCTCCGGACCCATCCGAAGGAGCATTGTCCGAAGGTCCAGCAACAGAAATATTTAAAGGCCTGGTTGGCTCCTCATGAGAGTCCGTTTCGGCCGTCAGTTCTGAAATGGCCAACGACAGGGGCTGCAAAAGCACCTCACTGACGACGGCCGAACCTGAAGCTGGCTTCGCTTGTGCGCTATCATCAGATTTGGACCTCGGAGGCCTGTCTTTATCCTTGCGACATTTGTGAACTCCGGTAGCCGGGACAGTATCCGACGACATTTTGTAGTTAAAGCGCCTACCGAAGTAATGAAAAGCAAAATCGTACCTTCGCTTAATTGTACGTTGACTGAATCTAGCACAAAACCGACAACTAGCTATGTCGTGGTCAGGGCCTAAGCAAGGAATACAGTAAGAATGAAAATCCTTATGAGGTATTTGCTTCCCACATGAAATGCAATTATTAACTTTTTCTGACATCGGAGTGGAGCAAGAAAAAATTTTCCCCAACGGGGTACTTCACTTTGAGTGGAGAAGAAAGTCTTCAGACCGAAGAATATCAGAAAAATTCGTTAGGAGTCAGCCGACTGGCACTTGCGAACTGCTATCACCGCACGGCAAGAAAGACTGGAGAAGATGGCGTCGGCTGTCAGCTTTGTACTCCTGGCGCTCTGACGTCAGGGAGCATGGTTGAACAGCCGACGCCAGACCCAGACTTTGGGATTCTGGCCGACCGAGGACTGCCTGCCGGCAGGGGAGAACCCTACAGTCATGACTGCAACAGTGAAACACGATGAACATCAGTATCTTTTCCACTTTTCTGAATAGGATTTTCTAGTACTAGGCCTCTTTGCCTCAAGGATGACATCCAGCACCTGTTTACTGAGGGTTGCTGGTGATGAGTTCAGTGGATCAGCCAGGCTGCTAGGTTCAGGGTTTATAACTCAGAATGCAAAATCTGGTCCTCCTGTTGGGACAGCAGGAGGGGGGCTGAGGCAGGTGCCATGGTGTCAGTACTGTCAGACTGCGCAAAAGTGGGTATCAGTGCTGGCGTGGCCAGTCTGGTGCAATCAGGATTGTCCTTGGCTTGTCCTGTTTGATCTTTAGTAGAACCTTCGAGAGGAGGGGCAGAGGGGGAAAGGCATAGATTGAGAGACTTTCCCACATAAAGGACAGGGCATCCATTTTCCTATGCTTGGCTGTGGGGAGTTCTGGTACAATATTTGCTCAAATGATAGTTCTGAGGGGAAGCAAAGAGGTCCACCTCTGGTGCCCCCCACCTGTGAATCAGAAGCTTGAATGATTTGGGTTCCAGTTTCCACTCGTGTAGGTCCATTAGATTTCTGCTTAAGTCGTCTGCCAGTGAATTTAGTTTGCCTGGCAGGAACTGAGCTTGCAGGTTTATTTTTTATTTTTACATTTGTTAACCGGGCTAGTCTAGCTGGATATATTTCCATTTTCAGAGAGGCCCGAGGAGAAAAGCTCCAAAATATGCACAACAGAATATACAAAACAATGTATACACAATATAAAGGATAAAAGATATGACTGTTAAACAGTGTCAGACAAAATATGACAAAATCAATAAATTGTATAATACATAGGTAAGAACAGTACAATAGGTAGTTACAGTTCAGTCCTTACAAGGATAAGCTGCAGGACAGAGGAAGAAAAGTCAGAGAGAGAGGTGAGAAGTATAGAATGAAATGATTAATCAGGATTGCTGCAGGGGCATAACCAATGGATCTTCAGATGTTTTTTTGAGGTTTTGTTTAAAAAGAGGCAGAGAGGGAAGTAAGGTAAGTTTTATAGGTAAATGGTTCCAATGTTTACCTACAGTGTTCGAGAACAAGGAATCACCTGCTTTGTTGTTGGACTTTGTTATGGTGGCTAGAAGTTTGTTAGAGGAGCGTAGTGACTGAAGGTTTTTGTAGAGGCACTTGATTGCTCAGCTCAAGGCTGTGTTCCACAGAGCTATGGCTAACCTGCAGAGTGGGTAGGAATGGGTTACCCCCTGCTTGTTTATGTACCACATAACTGTGGTGTTGTCTGTCTTTATCATTAGTTGCCCTGGAAGAATACGGCATTTGAAGGCTGTCAAAGCATTCTGTACAGCCAACATTTCTTTTTGATTGATATGAACGTGCATTTGCTTTGGGCTCCATTTGCCTTGAATGCACTGTCCTGCCATGTGAGCCCCCCATGCATAGTCTGATGCACCTGTTGTTAGGGTATTGGCAGCACGGGGTTGAGTGAAGGGGAGTCCATTGTTGTGGTAGTAGGCCACCAAAGGAACTCTGCCCTTAGGCAAGGCACGATAGGAATCATTATTTCCAGGTCCTGAGAATGTTGACACCAGAGACTTTTTAAGCACCACTGAAGTTTCCTCATATGCAGCCTTGCATATGGAATTAGTAGAATGCAAGAGGCCATGAACCGTAGGGCTTGCAGTATTTTTCTTGCAGATAGCTGGATTTTGGTGGCCAGTAGATTGAAGTAGTTTGTCAAATAAATTTGTTTTTCTGGAGTGAGGAATGCCATCTGGGAATTAGTGTTCAAGCTTCTCCCAGGCATACAATCTGTTGGCTGGGTACCAGATGTGATTTTGTTTCGTTGATTGTGTACCCCAGTGAAGTTAGAAGTCTCTTTACAAATGTCAGGTGCTGGAGTAGCAATTCCTGACTGTCCGCCTGAATCAGGCAATCGTCCAAGTATGGGTAAATTTATATTTTTCTCTGCCTGCAATATACAATGGCTGGAGCTAGGCATTTTGTGAATACACTGAACGCAGTAGATAAGCCAAAGGGAAGTGCAGAAAACTGAGTGCATAGAGCCTACCCTGAAACACAGACATGTCCTGCAAGATTCCCTTATGGGGATGTGCAGATAAGCTTCTTTTAAGCCCAGGGTGGCTAGCCAGGAGTCCTTTGCTGGCATAGGAAGCAGCTGTTGGAGAGTAAGCTTGGGGGTGGGAGTTGGCATAATGGTTAAGGTGCTTACCTTACAAACACAAGGTACAGGGTTTGATTCTCACATGGGGTAATTGGCTAGCCTTAAAATGGCCCACAAAGGCAATTAGCCTAGTACTTATCTATGAACCTATGAACTTATCTATGAACCTATAATCATTTTGAACCTTGAACTGCCAGAAAGGTGTTGAGAATAGACAGATCCAGGATAGGGCACCAAGAGTTTTCTTTTCTGGGTACCAGGAAATAGTCTGGAGTACAAACCTTGTCCCTTTGCTCTGCTGGACAGGTTGAACAGCCTTGATAGTGAGAAGAGAAAGTACTTGCTTTTGGACCTCTGCCCATGGGTTTGGGGGGAGGTCTGGCCATCCGCTTGGGGTTGGCAGTCAGTGGAAGTAGAATCTGTATCCCTGGGATACAATGTTCAAGGCCCATCAGTCCTGGGTGATGTACTCTCAGTTTTTTGCATGCAGGGCGAGTTTTCCTCCTAAGGGTGCAAGTATTTGGGCAAGGCTTGGAAGAGTTAAAGATAAGTCATTGTGAGATTTTACCAAAGGAAAGTGGCTTACTACTCCCCTGTTTTAGAGGTGGTACCACTCCATTGCATAGATCTGTCCATACCCTGAGACTGTAATCTTGGTGGTCTGCTGGCTCTGGGCTTGGACTGAGAAGGTCTGGGAGGTACTGGAAAGGACCAGTTTTTAGAAGGCCAATGCCTACTGAATCTAGGTGGCTGTACCTGTAGGAAATCTTTTAACAGTTTGCATAGATTTAGCTTTTTCCTCCATCTTTTTAAGGAGTTCTTCTGCTTTATTGCCAAACAGGCATTCTTGGTTTAATGGTGCATCTAGTAATTTTGCTTTGACATGGTCTGGCAATATTTGTTCCTTAAGCCAAGCATGCCTCTAAGAACAGACCCAGTGACAGAAGCCCTGCAAGATGCATCTAAGACATTAAAACCACATTGCAAAGTATGTTTTCCAACTTGGTTAGCAGAATGCATGTAAATCTTTATGTTCTGCACTATCAGGAATCAACATCATTTTCTGTTTAATTAGCTCCATAATATGCTGCTGATACTAACATATGAAACTGGCAATTTAAAGCCCTGATGGCAAGAGTAGCAAAGGTGTATACTTTCTTACCCCATCTTTCTAAAGTCCTAGAGTCCCTGTCCGAAGGGGTATGGTTTTTGGCTGTTGCAGCCTTAATGCCTTTAGGTCCCTGGGAAATGGTCTCTAGATCCACAGTAGGATTCTTAAAGAGGAATTTGTGGGAGTCAGGTACTCTGTAATACGTGTCAGGTGCCCTGGGAGCTGGAGGCAAATATCAGGGGTAAGGCTGGATTCCAAGAATACATCATCGACAATTTCTAGAACAGGAGGGATAGCTAGAGGCCTGTGCTGAGGCAAGAGTAAAAATTCCCTGAGTCTCTTTTTGGACCATGGGTAGTCCTGGCACTCCCAGCGGAAATGCTCTCTAAGGGTATGCAGAGTTTCACCAAAAGAAAAATCTTCTGGTGGGGAAGCAGAGGGAATGGAATCTTCTGCATCAGAATCATCATAGGTAGACAAGAGTATGTCCTGGTAATCATAAGGATCAGAGTCAACAGGCTCATGATCTGAAGAATCAGAAGGAAAATCAGTTCTTGGTCTTTTAGAGAGGGAAGGCTGGCTTCCCCTAATTAAAGTTATAAGATCTTCAGCCATTCTAAACATTTGTTTCTGAGGCATGTGGGCCTGAGAATGCGCTTTGGTCGTCGGTTTCCTAGGCATAGTGCGAACCCTGGGCCTGAGAAATTTGGTTTGAAATTAAGTCGTCGGTTTAATATGAAAATCGGAAGGCCTGAATACACCCTCAGAAGCCAGTGTCTGCACAGCAGCTCTGGACCCATCCAAGGTAGAGACATCCGCAGGTTCGATAGTCGAAGAAGCATCTCGCGGCATACCGGACTCCGAATGGGTTTCAGTAGAGGCCTGTGAATCTGTAGAAGCGGGTATCAGTGGCTGCGAAAGCACCTCACTGATTACCGTTGGACTGGCGACTAGCTTAACGGAAGCCTCATCAGCAGTTTTGGACCTATGCGGTCTGTCTCTGTCTTTATCCTTATGTTTTTTTCGGAAGATAGGTAGTCGGATGGCTTATCAAAGCCATTTCGGAATACGGAGAACAAGAGAGAAAGAATTTAGTGACAAAAATAGCCCAACAACAAATAGTTCGGGCATTGAACAAGGCACAAAACCGACAGTGAGGAACGTCGCAGTCTGGGCCTAAACAGGTGATGCAGTAAGAATGAAAATCAATGTGAGGTATTTGCTTTCCACAGGCAAGACAATTATTAACTTTTTCTGACATTGGTTAGAGCAAGAAAAAAAGGATCCCCAACGGGGTACTTATCTTTTAGAAGACTTCAGGCTGAAACCTAAAAAACGAAAATTTCAGGAGGCGGCTGACCGGCACTTTTGAACTGCTTCTGCATCGGACACTGCACCGCAAGAAAAGTTGATGTAATGGCATTGGCTGCTTGTTTTATACCCCTGATGACCTGACGTCATGTAAGAAGGGACAGCATCCGACACAGAAATCCCAAGACTCTGGTATTCAGGCCGACTGAGAGCTACTTGCAGGCAGATAACCCAAATGTGATGACTGCAACAGTGAAACACAAAGAACATCATACCTTATGTTTTTAAAAGTTTTATAGTTTTAAAAAGAAAAATAGGAATAAATTCCCTCTCTCCCCAACCTGAGAACGAGTCAAACCAAACAAATAGTATAGGGTGCACTGTTAGTCAGGCCTATTTTTAACAGTAACTCTCAAGCAACCAGAAACTGCAGCTATCCGGCATCTACCAATCCCCATGGGTGCCGGTTAACTGAGAGTTTACCGTAATAAAACGTATCAAAAAAGTTTTGAGGACACAAACTATACTGTGATTGTCTATGACCATAAACATAATGCATTATTTAGCTACTGGAATTTCAACAATGCAATGCTTCATACAAATATGTTGTTATTCATGTTCTCTCCCTGTTTAGTGTTTTATATTTAATAAGCTGAAGTAATGACCAAATGAGCTTACTTATCAAGTAAACCTCCACTAGCTAGCCATTAAAATAAACTTCAAGTAGTACTGTAGTTTACTGTTTCCCGACCTGGCATTTTTACCTCCAAAAATGTAAGGTAGCACTCAAGTTAAGGTAAAAAAACTTAAAACAAGGAAATAAGCAACTTAATTGTATCCTCCACAGTTACTTTAATACAAAATATGAATGTCCCAACATATCCTTGTTCTGCCCATCTCTGGATTATTTATACTGTACATATAAGGGCTAAAAACTACCATGGGAATGTAAGACTAGGCTTCTTATGATCATCACGGATCAATAGCATAGTAAGTACCTATGAACCTAACTAAGCACAGACTGGAGGTTTGTTATCACGTGACTTGTGTGACCTAATATAAATGCAGATGTTAGTTGTTTGTGTTAAAATTCTAATGAAATTCAGATTTTAGAAGAAAAACACTCAATTGTATATTAAAGTTAATGTGAAGGAGAAGAACAGGTTGTTTTGCCTGACATTCCTAGATTTTTAAAAACCACAACTGATACTTCTTCTTCTTTCTTCTTCTTTCGGCTCTTCCTGGTTAGGGGGTTGCCACAGCAGATCACCTGTCCGCTCATGATTGGCAGTGGAGTTTTACGGTGTTAAATTGCCAGCCTGGTGCCCAACCTTCCACACAAGGCACATGCACGCACTCATGCCTAAGGCCAATTTAGAGTGTCCAATCCACCTACAGCATGTCTTTGGGATGTGGGAGGAAACTGGAGTACTCAGAGGAAAACCCACGCGACCACAGGTTGGACATGCAGACTCAGCACAGAAGGCACCCCAGCCGATGATCGAATGGGAGAACCTCTTGCTGTGAAACGGCAATGCTAACCGCTGCACCACCACTCACCACAAATGATACTACAGCATTGATGTTCACAGACACAATAAATATACAAGGATGCATGCTGTCAGAAATTCAGTCTGCATAAATGGCTTAAATCTGCCTTAAAGAATACCAGACATAACTATATTGGACATAAGCTGCAAACCATTCCCTGTAATGCCAGATACAGTACGTTATGAGCTAACAAACCTTATTACCATTAGCATTTTTGGTTATGATACTGGACATAGACAGACAATAATAACAGAATGTGTGGGAAAATATCTGGAACTCTATATTTATGTGGCTCCTTGGACACAGACTGTTCCTATTTTTTTATTGTCTCATTTTTACTCCAGCATTCTAGTTCATACTGGGGTTCAATGAAACAACAAAGGCAGCAGTGCATCAAACAGTATACAGTACATACAGCTAAATGCAGAATATATCACAAATATACGAGGCCTCACACAATGTTTACTCCATTCCTTCAAAAATCTATTACAAGTTTGATGCCTGGGTATAAAAACTGATTTAAGGATGTAAAATGTGTTTTCTTTCTTTTTTTTTTATTTTTATTTTAGACCGTTGACACACTTGTTCGCTATATTTGAGCTCTGTTTTATTTACAATATGTGTATTTTCTACGGGCTGAAAATGCATGACTTTTTCTATTTAAAATATAAAAAATAAGATGAAAGGAAAATAAATGTATGCAACTTGTAATTGAAGTTTAAAATGCAATGCCATGTTTTTCCCTGTACCAGGAAACCTAGGTCATAAAAATGCAATTAAAATGTACTTCAAAGAACTGGCCAGAAGCAAACAGTTACTAGATGATGGGAAGTCCTTTTTTACAGACCTAATGAGCCCTTTTTCACCAAGAAACTGCCCCACTGTACGTGAGGATCTGAGTGAAGGAAAAATGATTACTGTTAGTTTATATTCTGTTGTGTGGGAAAAATAATTTCTTTAATCTGATGTAACCACCCTGGGCTTCTGTAACAAATGGGATAAATAAATGAGACGTATACATTTAGTGATGACAGCAAAGTCTAATCTAGTCTTCTTGGAAGATACTGGTGATAAATCTAAGAAGGTTTGCTGTTTGAATAGTGGCTTGCATAATTTTACTAACTTAGGGTATACCTTTAGCTGTAGATGAGATTTTTTTTAAATATTCTGTTGTGTACAACAAATTGTTATTTTATATGCTTTCAACATTGCTATAACTTCTGCATATTTAACTTGCATCAGTAGTGCCTTTGAAGTTTCACTTATTTACGTACAAGATCCTGTGATTGCATTACTTATTTCTATACTATTTATTATCTATGAAGAACGTTTTATTTAGTAGTATAGGTTGACAAAGCTGTGTTTTCTGTCTGTAATTAGCCACATCACTTGAACAAACTATGTGAGATATAATTTTTCATAATTTACATTTGGCTAAATCAAGAATGGAAAGGTAACTGGTAGGTTTGGACTGTAGCTTTGTTTAGTGGCAGTACTTCCATGCAAGGGAAAAAACTGTGAAGAATTAGGAGAATTCTATCAGCCTTCCCTGTGAAGTGTGTGTGTGTGTGTGTGTGTGTGTGTGTGTGTGTGTGTGTGTGTGTGTGTGTGTGTAAACAGCACTTTATCTGAAAGGCAATTACCATGATAAGGGGGATTGGAATATACTGTGGTTCAAACAGAGAAAGTGGTGAGAAAGGAAATATTCTATTTAGGCCAAAATCTCAGCGCTGTAAGTAAACGGTGTATAGTCCTAGTTGGGGTGTACAGGTTGTAAGTTCATAACTTGGACAGCAGTACATATTCCCTTTATACTTTTGGGGCCAGGATACATTTGGTGAACTGGTTATACAGTCAGACGTCTGTACACTTTTCTTTACTTTCACCTGTTGGGTATCAGTGGTGTGACTTGACAGACCAACCCTCTAGTGGTCATCAGACCTATTTGGAGAGTGGAGTGGATTCATACTCCCAATACCTCACACACCCAGGTGATACATTGGTTGGCAATGGTAGTATTCAAACCTGATCTAGTGCCAGCCTGGTCAATTACAATTGGTGGCAAGTGGTTCTATCTGACTTAAAAGGTATTGAATGCCTTTAGATTGGCAACACTGACTTTTCTACAAGATTATTTCACATAAGGGTAACAAAAAAGATACATTTTAATAAAATGGTCAGAATAATGTAAGCTTCTATAACCAACATTCCTATCTGACTATTTAGTCAACATACTGCTTATGCTGCCCTACCATTTACTTACCAGAAATTTCAGAGTATGCAGAGAATGTAGAACATGTCCAGTTAACTAACTAAAAGGCTAACAAAATAAAGACAACTCAAAACAGGTCAAGACACTAAATGCCTTAAACATGTCAACAGCTTAAATAATAAATAAAAGAAATAGAAGCCCATGAATAGCTGATACCTCTGACCAATCCAGAGCAACCCATTTAGGTGGACAAGACTGGTTGTTGCATGATTCTTTCTCAATTGGACGGTGTGTCAGACAGTGTGTATCTTGAAGTGTTTCCTCTTCAGATGGCCCAATTTTCCTAATGCAAACCACAGTCCGTGTACGCATTCCTCCATCACAACTTTGAGTACATTGTGACCAGTCTCCTATAAACCACCTGAAGAAAATAATGTAATTTAATAGTATTAAACTTCAAGCAAATGTCAAACAGAATCCGTGCATGATTATACCAAGGGATAGCAAACTGAATATGCCACATACCTAAATGGTTTCAAAACTCTGTATTCACAGCCCAAGATAATTATGAAATCATTTCTCAGAAGTAAATTCTCACTTTATCACCTGAAGTTTAACTGAAAACTAGGCAAAATGGTGACTGCTTGGAAAATATTTATAGTAACATATGGTTAGAATAATGCAAAACACTTCCCTCAAGTATCGAAAATGCATCCACCTACAAATTTGTTTTTTGGCTTAGGAAGCCGATTCCTCCACAGTGTTAAATGTGACCTTTAGGTATCTTGACACAAGCTGAACTGCTGCTAGAAGAATCAGGAAAATGCCAAAGAATAAAACAAAAAAGAAAAGGGCACAGAAATTACAATACAGCACCCATACACATGTCCTCTCATGTTTTTTTCCATCACCAGTAGACAGAAACAGAACTTGAGTTGGCCCAAAATTATCTAACAAAAACGTAAAGGTAAGCAACAATTCCAGCTTGCAACTGGAAATATTGTGGCTTCAATAGTGAAGATGGATAACATGCTTATTACAAAAGTGCATCCTGCCCATAAGTGAAACCAGCTATGTTAATTAATGGGCATCAAAATCTGTAATAGCTGCAACATCCCAAAGACTAAGATGTTAGTGTCATAGTTTCATTATCTGGAGTTCAGTCTTGTTTTCTGGTCACTGTATGTTTATATACTGCATGTTCTTTCATGTCTATTTCTTTATTATTTATTTAACATTTGTTAACTGGGAAAGTCTGACTTGGAACAGAGTCAATTGTTAGCGGAGGCCCGGGGAGAAATGCTCCAGATGCATGTCTTTTTGTATCTAATGATTTATTCCTACCTCCCAGCAATTTATTGAGTGCAACATAAAAGAGTTTTAAACTTGTCAAGTTCAACTTCACAGTGTTGAACTCTCTGAGCCCTCTTCTGCATAGAAAATCACTGTCTAAGCAGTTTGTATTTCAGTGCCAGCAGTGATTACTTTTGTGTGGGCTTTTCTCTTTTCACTGTTGCTGTGCAACCATGAAGTTAGTATATATGTAGGTATGGGAGCAAAGTTTGTATGCAAAGAATATACCCCATCACATGAGGAATGAGGCGGAATTCCATTCATCCCCACCACCAACCATTGAGTTTACTAGACATGTAGGGAAGGGAAGTAGATTGCTAGAATTTTCTTCTGTACCCCCCAAAGTAAAGTACAGTTGTGTAACATCATACCATAACAGTAGATGTCCTTCTCTTCACTGCTGCAGTATTCTTTACAATAGGGATACCCTGCCAAGGGTAGTCCAACATTTGGCCAGTATACAAAAGATGTACCTCACAAGTATGCTCCCCACTCACGGTGTAAGGCATAAAGGTGGTGTATGGAAATACTATTCTAAGAACTGAAAAGCTGCAGTAGGAACAACATTCCAATGACACTAGTAGGTAACAAGCACATTCAGAAGAAAAAAGGACTGGGGGAGGAGGGAGTGAACAAATACTGCAACAGTGAAGAGAAGGACATATACTGCTATGGTAAGATCTTATACAACTGTACTATGTCTTTCCATATCACTGTTGCAGTATTCTTTACAATACGGAAAGTGCAATAGCTCAGGAAGAAGATTGGGAAGAGGAAGGGCCAGCAGAGCCTTCCAGAAAGCCATGGAGAATGGCCTTGGTAAAGCCAGCTCTGGCCCTAGAGATCACATCCAACTTATAGTGCTTGGTAAAGGTATGCACAGAAGTCTAGGTACCTGCCTCAAGAATTAGTATCTAAACCCTCGAAAAAAGCACCAGAAGAAGCCACAGCCCGATTAAAATGAGACTTAACAGAAGAAGGAAGGCACTTCCCTAGGAAATAATAGCAAAAAGAAATGGCTTTAGATATTCAAGAAGAAATGGTTTGCTTGGAAACAATCAAACCCAAAGACCTAGGATGAAAAGAAACAAAAAGGTGTTCAGGTTTACAAAAAGCTTTAGTATTACTCAAATAATATCTGAGTTTTCTATACAAATCCAAGGTGTGCAAAACCTTCTCGCTAGCAGACTGCCGAGAAGGGAAAAAAGTGAGCAAATGAATAGACTGATTAAGAGACAACTCAATAACTACACTGGGCATAAAAGAAGGATTAGTATGAAGGGAAACCCTGATCTTATGGAAAACTAAAAAAGGAGGAACAACCATAAGGGCTTGCAGCTCAGACACCCATATGGAAGTAAGGGACAAAAGAAGAGCAATCTTCCAAGAACAACGCTGTAAGGAAGCTGAAGGAGCCTTAAATCTAGAGGCTAAAGGGGGAGTCAAAGACAGACAAGCAGAGACAGCTGACAACTGGACCTTAACAGAAGAATATATGAACCCAGCATTGAGCAAATGAGACAAATAAGAGAGAAGCAAAGGAATATCCACAGTAAGTGGAGCCAGGTTATGAGAAATACACCAAACAGAAAACTTCTTTCAGTAAGATTTTCCTAGTAGTGTGCTTTCTGAATTCCTGCAGGACTCGACACATGTCCTCATAAAAAAGGTGTCTGTAAGGGATCAAAACCCTATCACCCATTATGTCAGTTGAAAAGTGGATAGGTGGGGATGGATGAGAGATCACTTGTCTTGTGTGAGTAAGTCCACCTTGTGAGGTAACTTGTGATGACTGCCCTTGACAAGATGCAGAAGAAGAGGGAACCAATGCTGTTTGGGCCAAAAGGGAGTTACCAGCAAGCTTTGTTGAGCATCCTGTTTTATCTTGAACAGGACTTTCGGAATGAGAGGAAGGGGAGGGAAGGCATAAACAAACAACCCCTTCCAAGAAAACGAGAGAGAGCGTCCACCTTTCAGGCTGGAAGGCATGGGACTCTGGCAGAATTTAGAGGAAGTTGTTTGTTCAGAGGGGAGGCAAATAGGTCTACTACAGGAGTACCCCACTGGTGGACAATGTACAGAAACACATTCCTGTGAAGCATCCACTTATGGGATTGTGTTATGGACCTGCTCAGAGAATCTGCCACTATGTTCTGATATGAGGAAATGTAAACTGCCTGAAGGGTCACCTGATACTGGATAGCTAGCTTCCAAACCTGAAGGGCTAACCTGCATATGAGACAAAACCTTGTTCCTCCTTGCTTGTTGACATACCACATCACTGTGGTATTGTTAGTATCTTGAGGGGCTCCAGATGAAAAAGGGAATGAAAACCCTGAACAGCTAGCAGAAGAGCTTTCATCCCTTTGACACTGATGTGATCTTTCTTTTGTCAAAGAGACCAAAGGCCCCACACCTTCAGAGGGCCGAAGGAGGCCACCCATCTCATGACAGAGGCATCTGTGAAATGTTCCTGAAAGGGGATTGGTGGTAGAAAAGGAAGCCCATGGTTAAGGGACAACTAATGAATCCACCACTGAAGTTCCAGCTTGATACATGGAAGAAGAGGGACTGGAAAATCTAAAGGATGAGAATGTTGAAGCCAACCTGACTTTAGAAACCAATGCAGATTTCTTATGTGGAGCTTGGCTAGAGGGAGAACAGGAATGGTGAAAGCCATGAAATCCAGAGTTCTGAGAAATTATCTGGCTGTGACTGAAGCTAGAGGAAGAAGGGATTGAAAGAAAGCAATGAGAGTTAAAGCCTTAGGAGGAAGCATGGATGCCAGCATTGAAATAGTCTGGATCTAGCATCCCAGAAAAATATGATCTTGAGAAGGAGTCAGGAATGACTTTTGGAAATTTACAGTAAACCCCAGGCTTTGGAGGAGAGAAATAGCAAAGTGTAGATGCTGAATTAAAACCTCTGGAGAGGAGGCCTAAATAAGCAGGTCATTACGGTAATGAAAGATCTGTATCCCTCTTAACCTGCAAAAAGCAATCACAGGAGGGAGGCATTTGGTGAAGACCCCAGGGGCAGTAGAGAGCCCAAAGGGCAAAGCAGAGAACTGAAAATGCCAGGAAGCAACAGGGAAACATAAAAACTTCCTGAAAAGAGGATGAACAGGAATGTGCGGATAAAAATCCTTGAGTTCTGGGGAAACTAGAAAAGCCTGAGGAAGCAGCAAAGGAAACAAGGTTTAAAGGGACAGCATCCAAAAGGAAGGGACCTTCAAGAGGTGTTTAGCAAAGATAGATCCAAAATGGGTCTCCAGGTGCCTTCTTTCCTGGGGACCAAGAAAGTACAGTTGTGTACACTTACCATAAATGTAGATGTTCAAGTGTATTCACTGCTGTAGTCATTCCATTTGGGTAATCTGCTGGCAGATTGCCCTCAGTCGGCCTGAATAACAAAGTCTTGGGTCCTGTGTCGGTTGCTGTCTCCTCTTCCATGACGTCAGGTCGTCAGGGGTATAAAACATGCAGCCAACGCCATTTTATTCAGTTTTTCTTGCCCAAGATGTCAGGTGCCCCCCAAATGGGGAGCAAAAATATATATATAAATATATAAATAAACAGAAATATATATAAATGCACTTTTAGCAACATAACTTTACCTTCATCGAATAGCAAATACACCACAAAGGCTTTAGTATATAGTGAAGGAAAGAAAAAGTATAGAAAAGGGGGATGGCGGGTGAGTAACCTGGACTGCAACAGTGAATACACTCGAACATCTACATTTATGGTAAGTGTACACAACTGTACTATGTTCTTCGTGTTTCACTGTTGCAGTCATTACATTTGGGTAGAATCCCAAAGCTATGGATGGGAGGATGGAGCTAAACAGCATTAGGAGCAGCTATAAGGCCCTGCAGAACTGCAGTGGCAAAGTCTGCCCTGGATTTGAAGGAGAGAGGCAAATGATAATGCTTTGTGAAGGTATGAGCAGAGCTCCAAGTAGCAGGCTCTAGAATGTCTTTGGTTGGAACCTCTCTGAGAAAAGCTGCTGAGGTAGAGGCAGCCCTGTTGGAATGATATCTGATCCCCTCGGGCACAGGTTTACCACGGTGCAGGTAACAGAAACAAATGCAGTGACTTATTCATGTAGAAATAGTCTGCTTTGATATAGCCTTCCCCTCTGACCCTGCAGCAAATGCTACCAGTAGTTGCTCAGACTTTCTTAGAGATTTGGTCCTGTTCAAGTAGAATCTTAGTTGTCTGTGTATGTCCAATGAATGCAGAATCTGCTCCCCCTTGTTCTGCGGATTTGGGTAAAAAGATGGCAGATAAATTGTCTGGTTAAGAGCCACACTGGATACCACCTTAGGCATAAAAGAAGGATTGGTCCTGAGGGACATCCTGGCCGGGTAAAATGTAATAAAAGGCTCCACAGTCATGAGAGCCTGTAGTTCTGAAACCCTTCTTGCTGAAGTGACTGCCAAGAGAAAAGCTGTTTTCCAAGATAGAAATTTTATATCCGCAGTAGCTGCTGGTTCAAGAGGAGGCAGGGTGATTTTTTCCAGCACAAAACTGAGGTCCTATGCAGGAGTTGGAGATCTTCTGGGAGGCCTTAAATTTTTGGCCCCTCTAAGATACTGTTTAAGCAGAGGATGAGAAAAGAGGGGAGGCTCTGTGTTGTAATGAGCCGAGATGGCAGAAGCATGGATTTTTATTGAAGAAAAAGATAGGCCCTTGTCAAGCATCTCAGTCAAATATTGTAAAATCTGAAGAATATTGGGCTTTGCTGTGTCTGTTTCCTTGTGCTTGGTTCCAAGCACAGAATATCTTCCTTTTATCAGCATAAGATTTTCTAGTACTAGGCCTTCTGGCTTCCAAAATGACATCCATCACAGATTTACTGAGAGGTGTTGTTTGAATAATTAAATGATCAGCCATGATGCAAGTTCAGCGTTTGGAGTTGAGTATGCAGAATTTGATTGTTCTGCTGATGAAGTAGATGAGGTATTTGAGGCAAGTACCAAGGGGGGAGTTGAGACATATTCCTTAGAAGTGGGTACCAGTGTTGTCGAGGCCAGTCCGGAGCAACTCGGATCATTTTTGTTTTTTCCTGTCTGACTTTTAGTAAGACCTTGGAGAGAAGAGACAGAGGGGGAAAGGCACAGACTGATAGGTTTTTCCAACTGAAGGATAGGGCGTCCACTTTCCATGTTTTTTTGTGATGAATTCCTGTGCAGAATTTGTCCGGCACATAATTTTGGGGAGAGTCAAATAGATCTATGTCTGGGCAACCCCATTTCCATGTTAACATGCTGAAGATTTGTGGATCCAGTTTCCATTCGTGTGGGCCCATAAGATTTCTGCTTAGGTCGTCTGCCAGAGTACTTTGTTTTTCTGGCAGGAATTGAGCTTGAAGATGTATTTGGTGAGTCAAAGCTGTGTTCCACAATGCCATGGCTAGTCTGCAAAAGGGGTAGGAATGTGTACCCCCCCTTCTTGTTTATGTACCACATAACCGTGGTGTTGTCCGTCTTTATCCGTAGTTGTCCTGGATGAAGTAAGTCCTTGAAGGCTGTCAGAGCATTCTGAACAGCTAGCATCTCTTTCTGGTTGATATGCAGATGCATTTGTGTTGGGCTCCATTTGCCCTGAATGCATCTCCCCGCCAGGTGGGCCCCCCAAGCATAGTCTGATGTGCCTGTAGTTAGGGTTTGGGTGGCAGGGGGTAGAGTGAATGACAGTCCCTTGTTTTGGTGACATGTCACTGCCCAACAAAGAAACTCCTGTTGTAGGCAGGGAATGAGAGGTATCATTGTTTCCAGACTGTGACAATGTTGGCTCCATAAACATTTTAGGTATCACTGAAGTTTCCTCATATGCAGTCTTGCATATGGAATTAGTAGAATGCAGGATGCCATGAACCCCAAAGCCTGCAAAATTTATCTTGCAGATAACTGGGTTTTTGTTGCCATTTCTTTGAAGTATATTATCAGTTGTCTTTGTTTGTCTGGCGTAAGGTAAGCCATCTGGGCAGTTGTATTCAAGCTTGCACCCAGGAATGTAATTATTTGAGCGAGTACCAGTTGGGATTTCTTTTCGTTTACTGTGTACCCTAGGCATGTTAGAAGCCTTTTTACAAATGCCAGATGTTGAAGAAGAGTGTCCTTGTCCTCTGCTTGAATGAGACAGTCGTCCAGATATGGATACATTTGTATGCCTCTTTGTCTGCAGAATGCAATTACTGGTGCCAAGCATTTTGTAAAGACCCTGGGCACAGTAGATAAGCCAAAGGGGCAGTGCAGAGAATTGGTAATGCAAAAAACCTGCCTTGAAGCGGAGGTATCTTCTGCATGATTCCCTTATTGGGATATGCAGGTATGCCTCTTTTAAGTCTAGAGTCACTAACCAAGTGTTTCTGCCCAGCATAGGCAGTAGCTGTTGTAAAGTCAGCATTTTGAATTTTGGAATGTCCAGGAACGTGTTCAAAATCGATAAATCCAGTATTGGACGTCAAGAATTGTCTTTTCTGGGTACCAGGAAAAGTCTTGAATAAAAACCTTGTCATTTTTCCTTTTCTGGTACTGGTTGAATAGCCCTCATATCCATGAGGGACATAACTTGTTTCTGAGCCTCTGCCATCTGATTTTGTGGCAGATATGGCCATCCATTTGGAATTGGCAAAGTATGGAAATGAAATCTGTATCCCTGGGATACTATGTTCAATACTCACTTGTCCTGGTAATTAACTGCTAATTTTGAGCATGAAGTGCTAGTTTTCCCCCCAAGGGGGCTGCCAAAAGATAAGTGCTTGGTGATGGTAGAGAAAAGTCATTGAGACTGCTTACTGTAGGGTTGTCCTTTGTTTCCTCCAGATTTGGAGGTGGAGGTACCCCATTGCTTTGACCTGTAAGAACACTGTGATTGTAATCTGGAGCCTTTTGAGTGCCTGGATTTGCCTTGAGTGGCTCTGTTGGACACAGGAAAGGGCCAATTTTAGTAGGCCAGTGCCTACTGAACCTGGGTGGCTACACTTGCAAGAAATCTTTTACAGTTTGCATAGATTTAGCTTTGTCTTCCATTTTCTTTAAAACCTCTTCTGCCTTATTACCAAACAGAGTGTCATGCTGCAAGGGGGCATCCAACAATTTAGCTTTAACATGATCTGGCAGATTTTGCTCCTTGTGCCAGGCATGCCTTCTAATCACAGCTCTAGTAACTGCGGCCCTGCAAGAGGCCTCTAAGGAATCAAAACCACATTGCAAAGTATGCTTTCCAACCTATTCTGCTGAATGCAATAATTCCTGTAACTCTTTATTTTGCACACAATTAGAAATCAACATCATTTTCTGTTTCAGTAGGCCCATAACATTCTGTTGATATTTAAGCATATGAAACTGGCAGTTTAAGGCTCACACTGCCAAGGTAGCAGACGTATAAAACTTCTTTCCCCATCTATCCAGCGCCGTGGAGTCTCTATCAGAGGAGGTAGGATTTTTGGCTGTAGAGGCCTTAGCAGTGGCGGCTGGTGACTTCAAATCAAAGGGGGGCTGCAGGAGACAGCTGAATGGGTGGGGTCAATGGGAAGGGGTGTGACCAACTAGAAAGGGGAGGAGCTATGCTCAAAACC
Organism: Protopterus annectens; assembly: GCF_019279795.1. Classification (NCBI taxonomy): domain Eukaryota; kingdom Metazoa; phylum Chordata; order Ceratodontiformes; family Protopteridae; genus Protopterus; species Protopterus annectens. The sequence goes on along the minus strand of NC_056729.1, from coordinate 1,980,333,095 downwards.
ACAAAAAACTAACTAAATACACTGCCCTGGGTGCCAAACCGTCATTATGAGAGCCCAATCAAGACAAAATGAAGTGTAGAAGAATAAAAATATTTCAGTGCATTGGCTGCATGACAGCTTACTTAATATCCAGATGGAAACAAAAAGGTTGTGAGGCATGAAAAAATAAATTACTTTTTAAATACATTAATGGAATGTCAGTCAAAATCAAGTATAAGAAAAACAAGCAGCACTCATCTCAAACCACTTCTTGCACTGCAGTTCTAATTATAATTTATATTCAGCTTTATTAAAGTACCAAGTAACATGCTGAAAGTAGAAATCTCTGATGCCCCCACTTGTAAAAATGTTTCTTATCCAAAAAAAGACCTGCTGCCTGACAACTATCTACTTGTTTCATGGGGAAAACATGATCAAAGTAAAAAATGAAAAGCAAACAAGAAATAAGCTCAAGATACATTGCTTAAAAGGATTACTGTACAGGTTATGGACCATACGACTGGCATTCTGTTTAGTTTATGGATAAAGCCTGCAGAGATGAATGGAAGTCTCCAAGTGTAATGAGCTTCTTAAAATAATGGAATCCTGTCCTTTATTACAAATACTGTCATATGCATTTCAATACCCAAGGCTTATACATTATCTAGTTAAGTATTCTCTACATGGCAACAACAGAAAGGCTTTCACTGTTGGCAATTCTTTAACAGTACGCTTATTAAAGCTTACTTGCATCTTACGATCTCAGCCAAGCTTACCTGATGGTCATTAAAGTATTGCTACTTAAATACAGAGCAACAGGCACTTTGAGTAATAAGCATAAATCAACAGTACAAAAAATATGACAGAAACCAGACCATTCTGCAAAAATTAAGGACAGATGAAAAGCCACTCTAGTACTTGTGTCTACTTTGGATGGGGGGGGATACTCTGCACATTTACACTGCATAACTACTCCTTGCCTTGCTTCGACACATCCAGAGTCACTACATGGGGGAGTGGGGTGTAACAAGTATGTCACAATTTGAAATGTCTCTGGCTGACTGTGATGGCCCTGACACATTTGTCATACCTCTCAACCTCAGAGCAAGAAATCTGGACAAAGCCATACAAAGAAGTGGGTCAAAGGCCCAAAATAAGGACAATTTTTAAATATTGCTCTTATAAACTTAGAAAAATAACAGAATAGGTCTTGCATTAGTATGAATTTTCTGAATGGTATGAAATCTGAAACTCAAATGTCTGTCATTATTTTCTAACTTCAGTCTTTAATGATTTGTCACTAATTTCCCAAAAAATCCCCACAATTTTATAAAAAATTGACCAAAAATGTGATGTAAAAATATAAAATAGCCACACAATACAGCTGGGAACCTGTCAAAGAAGGGACACTTTAATATAGTACTGCTAACTTGAGCAGCTGACAAAATAAAATAATCTACATGCATTTCTGAAATAAAAGTAATCTATAACTCTGATTATTACAGTTATTTCTTAATTGTAAACCCTCCATGTTTTCTTCCAAAATTGCTATTTTGCGGAGGGATTATTAGGGGGAAGAGCAAAATTTTGAGCCAAAATCAGGGACAGTTGAGAGGTTTGGCTATGCCTAATTCTGTAAAGCAATTTATTTGCATGTACCTCTGAACCTGTTAATGCAATAAATCTGGACAAGGCCAAATATATTGGGGGAACATATAAACAGTACTAAAATTTGCTCTTGTATAAACTGAGACAGTTGATAGAGCAACAGGTCTTACTTTAGCATGCATTTTTCTGAAGGTTATGAAGTCTGAAACTCATTGTGTCATTATTTAGTGACTTAATTCCTAAATGATTTGCCAGAAAACCACAAATTGTATGAGGAACAAACCAAAAATAAGAAGCAAAAATCTATTCATTCTTTGAAAATCTGGACAGTTGGGAGGTATAGTTCAGCTGGGGCTGTCTTTAAGTTTGCCGCCCTTCCCCCTCACAAAATCATGGTTGAATGGAGCCTCCCCCTGCAGCCATTCCAATGATCCATTACTTGGCTATTTCACTCCATTTACCATAAACACTAATGTGCATACTGATTTACTTCTATGATGATTTGGACTTCATTTGAAAGTTTTATTTTGCATTTTACAGCGCAAACACTAAGACATCTGCTAAACAAACTTAGCATTAAAACTTCTCTGCCCTTGAAACTCACATTCATTGAAACAGCATTGAAACCCACATTCAAAGAAAATACATTTTACCAGTGGCAGATAAAGATTAATTCTGGGCTGTTTTCAAATCATAGGCCCCTTGCATATGAAACATACATGTGCTCTTTGATACACCTTCCTATTGTTTTGAACATTTTTCCAGTAAACTATGAAACAAAACGCATGCACCAATAATGACAAAACTGCCCAGTTCAGAACATTTCCATCATAAAAGTCTACTCAAACTTCTACAGTCCACCATTATCAGTAAATATGCACAATTCTACAGTCCACCATTATCAGTAAATATGCACAATCCCTGAAGAACTAAAAAAGTCATCTAAATAATTCCACATTAAATAAATCTGTAACTAATGAAGAGGTTGCTGCTAGCAAACACCTTTATATTTCATGGTTTCATTGAAAAATAAAGTGTCTGACGCCCCTGAGGAATAAATTGCTTATATTACATTAAAAATGATAAACTAGTAATATTGCAATAGGAAATGGATGGCAAACTGATAACAGGCTCATAGTTAGTATCTTAACTTTTTCAGTACAGCAGCATTCACCCCTTGTGGGAGTAGAACCAACAACCTTCTGCATCAAAAGCAAGTACACAACCTGTTGTACTATTAACAATGCAAGCTGACTTAGTATAAGCAGCACTAAACTTCTCTTCCCCTGCAGCTCTCAGCTCCTTGTAAAATCTACTCAATACTCAACTGCATCTCAACTTCGCAGCACAAGAAATCTGGAAAAAGCCAAATTTATTGGGGGGGGGGGGGTCAAAAGTCCAAAAACCAGGGACACATTAAACATTGCTTGTGTAATCTTGGAAAGTTGCTAGAATAAAATGCTGTGTTACCACCATAAATTTTACTACCAAGGTCCCTGTGCAAAAGAGTCAGAGCAACATACCACTATGCCAAATCATCTGCTTTGTGAAAGAAAAATGCTGTTACCACCATACATTTTACTACCAATGTCCCTGTGCAAAACAGTCAGAGCAACATACCATTACGCCAAATCAGCTGCTTTGTGAAAGAGCGGAAGACTGAAACTTAAATAGCTATCATTTAATGAATTCAGTTCTCACCATAATTGTCAACCTCTTAGCACAAAACACCTGGGCAAACCCAGTAATGAGGGAATACAGCCCTCAAACATATTCAGTGAATTCAGTTCTTGCCATAGCTGTCAACCTTAGCACAAAAAACCTGGACAAAGCCAATAATGGGGTAATACAGTCCCAAAAATAAGGACAAATTTCAAATATTCATCTTATAAACTTAGAAAATTGCTAGAATAAAAGGTTGTGTTAGAATAAAAGGTTGTGTTACTATGTATTTTCTGAAGAATATGAAGTCTGAAATTCAAATGCCTGTCAATTTTACTTCTGACGGAACAAAAACAATTTTCAACAGAGGCCCAGGGAGAAATACTGCAGACACGTCTTTGTAAAATGGCAGGACACCAGAGCAAATCCACACAAACACAGGGATGAGATGCAGACTACACACAGAAGGCACCCCAGCCAAGAATCAAACCAGAAAACCTGCAGCTGTAAGGCAACAATGCTACCACTGTACCAGCAAATATGTAAGGAATTACACATTCAGAAACCTGAAGTCTGAAATTCAAATGCCTGTCAAGTTTATTTAACATTTGTTAATCAGGACAGTCTGACTTGGAACAAAAAGCAATTTTCAGCAGAGGCCCAGGAAGAAATAATGCAGACATGTCTTTGTAACATGGGAGGACACAAAAGCAAACCCACACAAACACAGGGAGAAGATGCAGACCCCACACAGAAGGCACCCCAGCCAAGAATCAAACCTGAAAACCTGTAGCTGTGAGGCAACAATGCTACCACTGCACCATCAAATCTGCAAGGATTTAAACATTCAGAAACCTGAAGTCTGAAATTCAAATGCCTGTCAAGTTTATTTAACATTTGTTAATCAGGACAGTCTGACTTGGAACAAAAAACAATTTTCAGCAGAGGCCCAGGAAGAAATAATGCAGACATGTCTTTGTAACATGGGAGGACACAAAAGCAAACCCACACAAACACAGGGAGAAGATGCAGACCCCACACAGAAGGCACCCCAGCCAAGAATCAAACCTGAAAACCTGCAGCTGTGAGGCAACAATGCTACCACGGCACCATCAAATATCAAGCATTGCAACATTTAGAAGCCACAGATATTATGAGGAACAGATCAGATCAAATATGAGGCAAAAATCTGCAATTTTTTTGCAAATGGTGGTGGGTAGGGAATTCAGGTCCTTAACACCTGCATACAAGGTACAGGGTTCAAGCATGAGGTATTCCCTACCACACCACCATGAGTTTGTTCTGGCCACCAGTATACAGCAACTGGGGCATTCACACACACACACCCCTGGAGCGACACTCCAAATCCCAAAATCCTTTCAGTACATGTAGATACCTTGATTAAATCCAAATCCCTTCAGATTCCATAGCTCTGCTGCCCGCGCATTACATCCACCAGGCGAGATCTGAGACTCCAGCCCTGCCTGCCGATGTTGCAGTCCGGGTCCGATCTGTTTCCAGCGACAGTCTATGCAGTTAAAACTGCATAGACTTCTGGGATCTCTGCTGTTACATGTTTCGCAGTCCGGACTAGTGCACATGCGTGAAAGTCCGTTTTTTTTAATTTTTTTATCCGCGAATTTAAAATTGTTTTATTTCTTTACTTTTCTTTACAGCTCGGGGGGCTGCAGTCCGGCAGTCCAATAGCATGGGCCGCCCTTGGCCTTAACACCCTTGGGACCCTGTGAAATAGTCTCAGGGTCAGCAGCAGGATTTTTGAATAGAAATTTATGGGAGTCAGGAACCCTATAATATCTGTCTGGCTTACTAGGAGCTGGAGGTAGGGAATCAGGAGCCATGCTTGATTCTGAAAACACATCATCAACAATGTCTAATACAGGAGGAATAGCCAAAGGCCTATGCTGAGGAAGAAGAAGGAAATCCCTAAGCCTCTTTTTTGATTCAGAGAAGTCCTGACTCTCCCAGTGAAAATGTTCCCTTAAAGTATGCAAAGTTTCTCCAAAAGAGTAATCCTCAGGAGGAGATGCAGATGGGATGGATTCCTCTGCATCAGAATCCTCATAGGGTGGAATGGAAAATTCCTGATCAGAAGAGGAATTAGAAGACATGGAAACCTGATCTGAAGATTCATAATCAGTGTCCTGCCTCTAGGCCTCTTAGCGGGGGGGGGCGCGTTGGGAACCCCTGATCATCAAGGTAATTAAGTCCTCAGCCATTTTGATCATCTGTTTTTTAGGCATAGGGGCCTGAGCACATGGCTCATGCATCAGTTTTTTAGATATAGAAGATGCTTTTGACCTTGTTTTTGAGGCTGGCGTCGGTTTTATATAAAAAATGTTGAGGACTGAAAACACCCTCAGAAGCCGGTGCCTGCTCAGCAGCTCTGGACCCATCCAAGGGAGAGACATCCGCAGGTTCAATGCTCTGAGAATCTCGTGGCATACTGGACTCCGAACGGGTCTCGGTAGAGGCCTGCGACTCAAAAGTAGCGGGTATCAGGGGCTGCGAAAGCACCTTACTGAGTACCGGCAAACCAGCGACTGGCTTAGGAGAAGCTTCGTCGTCGGTTTTGGACCTCAACGGTCTGTCTCTGTCTTTTTCTTTGAGTTTTTTGTGAACTCCAGTGGTCAGATTACTAACCGACGACATTTCAGGATAATTAAATCTTGATCCAAAATATTTAGAAGCAAAACTATACCGACGCTTGAGAGTGCGTTGGTTAAATCTAGCACAAAACCGACAGCAAGGCACGTTATGATCTGGGCCTAGGCAACGAATACAGTATAAATGAGAATCCTTATGAGGTATTTGCTTCCCACAAGTAATGCAATTATTAACTTTTACTGACATCGATAAGGATCAAGAAAAAGTTTCCCCAACAGGGTACTTAGCTTTAGTTTGAAGACTGCGGTTCTGAAACTCGAATGTGAAAATTTCAGGAGTCAGCCGACCGGCACTTGTGAACTGCTTCTGCTTCGGGCACCACGCGGCAAGAAAGACTGAATAAAATGGCGTTGGTTGCATGTTTTATTCCCCTGATGACCTGACGTCATGGAAGAGGAAACAGCAACCGACGCAGGACCCAAGACTTTGTTATTCAGGCCGACTGAGGGCAACCTACCAGCAGATTACCCAAATGTAAAGACTGCAACAGTGAAACACGAAGAACATCATTCTAGAGTAAATCCCCTTCCCCCTCTGAGGAGATGGAACTTCTTGAACTGTTCCCTGAGCTAAAAGGCCCTGAAGCACCTCTGGAAAAAAGGGTAATTGTTCCTGAGAAGGCTGAGGAATCGTCAAGGGGGGGGGGTGTAGACCAATATGTGTGTACATACCTTTAAGAAGTATCCAAAGGCTTGCACTAAAGTATAAATAGTGAGCATGTGTGAGGCTGACTGCCATTTTGTAGTTAGCTGCTGAAATGTGAACATTTACAGTGGATATAAAAAGTGTACACACTCCTGGTAAAATGCCAGGTGATTTTTGTGATATAAAAAAATAAGACCACAATAAATCATTTCAAAACTTTTCCCACTTTTAATGTGACCTATAACCTGTACAATTCAATTGAAAAAAAAAACAAATCTGTTAGGGGAAAAAATATAAAAAATAAAAAATGTACAATAAGCTGGCTGCATAAGTGTGCACACCCTTAAACTAATACTTTGTTGAAGCACCTTTTGATTTAACTACAGCATTCAGTCTTCTTGGGTACACACCTGCCATCAATTAAAGAGACTCTGAGTAACCCCAAATAAAGTTCAGCTGTCCTAGTAGGATTTTCCTGACATTTACTCAGTTGCCTGCTACAGCAAACACCATGATTCGCAGAGAGCTTACAAAGCATCAAAGGGATCTCATTGTTGAAAGGTATCAGTCAAGACAAGGGTTAAAAAAAAATTCACAGCATTAGATATACCATGGAACACAGTGAAGACAGTCATCAAAAAGTGGAGAAAATATGGGACAACACTAACGTTGCAAAGAAATGGACGTCCCTCCAAAACTGATGAAAAGACAAGACGAAAACTGGTCAGGGAGGCTGCGAAAATACCTACAGCAATACTGAAGGAGCTGCAGGAATTTCTGGCAAGTACTGGTTGTGTACTACATGTGACAACAATCTCCTGTATTCTCCATATGTCTGGACTATGGGGTAGGGTTGCAAGACGAAAGCCTTTTCTTACACAGAAAAAGATCCAGGCCTGGCTAAAATTTTCAAAACAATACATCAAGTCTCCCAAAAGCATGTGGGAAAATGTGTTTTGGTCTGATGAGATTAAGGTTGAACTTTTTGGCCACAATTCCAAAAGGTATGTTTAGCGCAAAAACAACACTTTGCATCACCAAAAGAACACCATCCCCACAGTGAAGCATGGTGGTGGCAGTATCATGCTTTGGGGTTGCTTTTCTTCAGCTGGAACTGGGGCTTTAGTCACGGTGGAGGGAATTATGAGCAGTTCCAAATACCAGTCACTTTTGGCCCAAAACCTTCAGGTGTCTGCTAGAAAGCTGAAGATGAAGAGGAATTTCACCTTTCAACATGACAATGACCCCAAGCTTACATCCACATCAACAAAAGAATGGCTTTACCAGAAGAAAATTAAAGTTTTAGAAATCCAATAAAAAATCTGTGGGGTGACCTGAAGAGGGCTGGGCACATGAGGTGCCCTCGCAAGCCGACAGATTTGGAGCATTTTTGTACGGAAGTGTGGGCAAATATTGCCAAATCAGGATGTGCCATGCTGATAGACTCCTACCCAAGAAGACTGAATGCTGTAATTAAATCTAAATGTGCTTCAACAAAGTATTAGTTTAAGGGTGTGCACACTTATGCAACCAGCTTATTGTATGTTTTTTTATTTTTTATACTTTTTCCCCTAACAGATTTGTTTGTTTTTCAACTGAATTGTACAGTTTACAGGTCACATTAAAGGTGGGGAAAGTTTTGAAATGATTTATTGTGGTCTCTTTTTTATATCATAAAAATCCAGCATTTTAACAGGGGTGTGTACACTTTTTATATTCACTGTATTTATGTAAGGTCTGTTTGTTAGTTTGTTCATATTGAAGGATGATGCTATACATCCTGATGTGTTTATATACATTAAAGCAACTGAACAAAACCCCAAGCCTTCTTACTATTTGTAACAGAGATGAACAAGCGACATGGTGTCAGAAAAGACATGTCTAAAGGACATAGTGCCAGAAGCTGCATATCTAAAGGACATGATGTCAGAAATGACATATCTAAAGGGCCTGAAGTCAGAACCAGCATTCTAAAGGGGCATGCAGTTTAAAACAGCTTGGCAAAAATGATTTAAAGCACTTATCCAGATGTTAGTGGAATATACAGCAGTGGATGATCCCAAAACTGTGCATACTTCATAAAACAGGTCAGAAACCAATTTCAGGTATTAAAATTTGCTCAGCACTACTTCTTATTCGCATAATGTGAAATGAGGCATACAGAACGTTCTAAATAATGTTTGCATAAACAAATATCCCTTGCTCATCTATGGAATTCACTATACCCCCACATTCGAATCATCCAAAACCACTCCGCCTTCAAGACCATGCTCCATTCCCATCTCTCTTCTCACTGGGAATGCTCATGCTCTCACCCCACCTGACTCCCTCTATTTCATTTCTGATCCCCCATCCTTTTTTTTTTCCTTTCTGAAAACTCAACCTACTGACTCCCTTCATTTCATTTTCACTCCCTCCCCCGTTTTCCTTTCTCATAACTCTACCTATTTACCTCTCACTGTTCTACTTTTCTCTAATTCCTCCTACCTCTCACCTCATGAAACTATGCATGCATATATGCCTGCACTCCAAATTATACTTATGTACTCCAGAATACTTGTGTTTTAATTTCATTCAATGCTTTGTTACAACATCTTTCTCAAATGCTATTATTATGTGTTATATGTTACTGTATTTTAGTAGTTTTTGAAAATTGTATTGTACTTTAACTTTGTTGATATTAGCTTTGTAATATTTGTATATGGAGCTTTTCTCCCCGGGCCTCCATTGAAAACGGGCTCATTGTTGGCCCAAAGGACTTTCCCGGTTAACAAACTGCAAATAAATAAATAAATAAAATATGTACGATATTGATAAAAATATTCAAATTACTATGGAAAATGTTTGAAATAAAATCCAGTTGCATAAAATGAATAAAAATAAGGGGAAACAACCGCATTTTCATATTAAGCAAAGATATCTGAGTTAACAGGAGTGTACAAAGTGTTTGCACGTTTGTGCAGTGTTACAGTAAAGCTATTTCACAAAGTAGAGCCATCACAAGGCATATTTCGCAGAATACAGCCATTACAGAGCACATTTCGCAAAGTCAAGTATTTCAAAGAATTTACTGTTGTCCGTTTGAATGTTGTTACAAGCTCAGCACAGTTTGTTCGTACATAATTACAAGGGCCATATTTTCACTCTGTTTGTGTATATGGCAGACGGATTTTGAAAATTTAGTGGACTTGTGTTTGACAGTAATACTGCTGAGAACTGGAGAGCATTTGAGCAAGAGTATGACATTTTCATACAGGCTGCATTTTCTGATAAAGATGACTGTGCAAAGGGATTTATTCTAGTTAATTTAGCTGGGTCCGAAGCTATAGAAAGGGAGTGTTCATTTGTGTATGCACCTGCTATTTATGCTGGAGAGGGGGAAAAACGTCATGTTGTACAGTTTGAGTCAAGGGAGGACCCTGAGTGCTTAAAACATAAATTTAGAGAAATGTGTAACCCCCAAACAAATGTTACAATGGAAAGGCACTTATTTTACACAAGGGATCAAAAGCCTGGTGAAACTTTTACAGCATATTTAACTGAGTTGAGAAAGAGAGAGAAAACATGCAGATATGGTGACTTAAAGGATGAGTTGATAAAGGGCAGACTTGTGTGTGGTATAAATGATGCTATGAAAAATATTTTGCTTCATGACAGTGACTTTACTTTGAATAAGGCCATTGAGATTTGTCAGATATATGAGCCTACAGAAAAGCACACAAATATGCTTACAAATGATATAGCTCTAGAAGGCACGGTGATAAAGCTCATGTTGACAGTATACAGCATGTGGTTAAAAGAAACAGGCCCAAGCACATGGCAGCTGTAACCCCTGCAGCACCTACTGGTAAACCCCAGAACTTTCTAGCACATTCCGGACTTCGCACAGTCTCAGTGAAGCACAAGAGTGAGTCAGCAAATTGAAAGCATGGGCCCCAACCAAGTTTCATTGCCAACTGTCATAATTGTGGTGGTAATCATGAACCTAAAAGGGAAGAATGTTTAGCTTTTGGTCAACAATTGTACAAACGTAATAAATGGAATCATTTCAAAAGATTTTGTAAATCAAAAGGCCCACACTCTTTCATTAAAAGGGAGTATTTTAAGAAATGAATCGAACAATTAGAAAGCAATGGAGTAGGCTTGCACGATACTCTTTATGTTGATGTCAGTGCTTCATGAAACAGTCAATGCACTAGATATAAGGGCCAAGAATGAAGTATTTTGTACTGTTTGGATAAATGGCAAACCAACACAGCTCAAAGTTGACACAGGTTCTAAGTGTAATGTTATGTCTGCAGAAACATTTGCCAGAGTATGTAAAGGCGAAAGGTTTGATTTGGCAAGGTGTGCAAAACATGTTGCTTATGGGGTAAAGAAATTCAAATTGAAGGCTCAGTAGTGCTTTCATGTTACTTCAGGCACAGTAAAAGAAGCTACGACTTGTTATTTTATGTGGTCAAGAGGTACCTCCAGTCATTATTAGGGCTTACAAACTCTGAAAATGGGACTGCTTTCATTTAATAAGGAAGTTCATCATGTTAGCTTAAAAGACCACTACTATAATTTTGCCCAGCACATTTTTTCTACCTATGCTGATCTTTTCGAAGACAAACTAGGCAAACTTCCAGTTGTGTACTCCATGAAGTTAGACCCAGAGGTCAGTCCAGTTATCAGGCCAGCATGTAAAGTTCCAATAGCCATGCAGCACAGAGTCAAAGTCAAGTAGACAAAATGAAGCGACAAGGTGTAATTTTTCCAGTGGAAACTCCAACAGGTGGTAGCTCATAAGAAAAGTTCAGATGACATAAGAATATATATTGACCCACGAGATTTGAACAAAGCGCTAAAAAGACCTCATCATCCAATGCACACAGTTGAAGAAGTCAGTCTTGATGCCAAATGCCACTATTTTTTTCTTTGGTAGATGCAAAGAGTTCATTTTGGCAAATCCAGCTTAACAAAAAATCCTCATTGATCACTACATTTAGTACTCCATTTGGTAGGTACAGATTTTTGAGAATGCCATTTGGGATAAATTCTGCAAGTGAAGTCTTTCAGTGTGCAATGGAGCAAATTGTTTCTGGGTATCCTTGTGCTATTATAGTAGATGACATACCGGTAGGAGGGCGTGATGAAGCCGAGCATGACAGAAACCTCAGAAAAGTTTTAGAAAGGGCACGTCAAGTGAATCTTAAGCTCAATGCACAGAAATACAAATTCAAGCTACAAGACATTCCTTATGTTGGTCATTTATTCACAAGTACTGGTCTACAACCAGATCCTTTTAAGCAAATAGCCATTCTCGAGATCACAGCTCCAGACAATGTTCAAAACCTGCAACGTTTTCTTGGCATGGTCAACTACCTAGGAAAGTTCATTCCATACTTGAGCCAACTTTTAGCACCACTTAGAGAGCTGACACATAAAGATACATCCTGGCTTGGTCAGAGCAACACCAAAGAGCATTTGATGTCCTGAAACAAAGAATTGCCAGTCCACTAATGCTCAGATACTATGATGTTCACAAGCCAGTTACACTTTCCTGTGATGCTTCGAAATTTGGTCTTGGTGCAGTCATTCTACAAGAGGATCAGCCTGTTGCTTATGCATTGAGAACTCTTAACCAAACTGAACAGCAGTATGCCCAGACTGAGAAAGATCTTTTGGAAATTGTGTTTGCATGTTCAAAGTTCCATGATTATGTTTATGGTAGACCTATCCGGATCGAAACTGATCACCAACCATTAGTCACTATCCTGAGAAAGCCAATGTATTCAGCTCCAGTCAGACTGCAAGGTATGACGCTGAGATTACAAAAGTACAATTTCAATCTTGTCTACAAGAAAGGCAAACTTCTTTGTGTTGCTGATACATTATCCAGATCACCCAGAAATACCACAAAACAGAATGACAATCAAGGTTCTCAATTGACTGATAATTTTGAAGTAATGGGATTGAGAAATTTTTCTTCCACATGTCTTGACGAGTTGAGAGATCACACAGCTACAGATCCAATCTTACAAAGGCTCAACCACTTTATCAGTCAAGGATGGCCATCAAAGCAATCTGGTTTACCTCAAGAACTGCAACCTTATTTCCCATACAGAGATGAGATTTTTGTCTGACAAAGGTATCATAATGAAAGGTCCAAAAGTCATTGTTCCAAAATCCTTGCAACCTGAGAATATTACTGTCTTGCATCGTGGTCACCCAGGAACAGAATCTACCAAAAGAAGGACAAGAGAGAGAGTATTTTGGCCTTCTATGTCACAAGATATTGATAGAGCATTTTCTTCTTGTTCAGTATGTAATGTAATAGTACAAAGCCTCATCAAAAGAAAGAACCACTTCAGATTAACCAGATTCTGGAACTACATTGGGTGATAGTAGCCATTGATATCTTCGAGTGGAATGGTTAACATTATTTGATGTTAGTAGACTCTTACTCCAATTGGTTCGAGATTGACTTACTTCCTAACCTAGCATCCAGTACTGCCAGTACTAAGATGAAACATCATTTTGCTACACATAGAAGTCCACACAGTTATTTCTGACAATGGCACATAGTTTACAAGCCAACAGTTCAAAGGATTTTCAGAAGAATGGGACCTTACTCATGTCACAAGTAGTCCAGTGTACCCCCAGTCAAATGGTTTGGCAGAACGTGCAGTTCAAAGCGCAAAGTAGTTACTAGAAAAGTCAAAACAGGATAATACTGATGTTTTCTTGAATCTCTTGAATCGGAGAAATGTTACTCGAGATAAACACCTTGGTTCACCTGTTCAGAGATTTCTGTCAAGACAAACCAGAACCACATTACCAATCAGTAGTCAATTGTTGGTTACATGAGTCAAGAACAGCAGATCAGTGAAATACAATATATTGAAGAAATGCCTATTCCAGAAGTCCTACTACAATAAGACCAGTAAACCGCTCAATCCATTATGACAGGAAGAAGTGGTAAGGATGCAGACATCCAAAGGTTATGATCGGATTGGTGTCATGAAAAATATTTATCTAGAGCTGAGATCGTACATTATAGAATCAAAAGGAGCAACTTTTTGCGGAATTGGAAACATTTACTACCAGTGTCCGACCCTATACCACAGCAGATATTCTGTGAGAGAGACTCTTTATCACCGAGTGAGTTGTCCGGTCTTCCAATTCCAGAGGAAGTTCAAGAGGACATTCCTGTTCGTATGATGAATCCAGACGTTCCTGATACGAGTTGTGCACCGCAGACTGTCCCTGTTGCTAAATCTAGTCCCGACTGTTATGTCACAAGATATGATTGAATCTCTAAACCCTGTATCCAATAACAAGCAACCTGGACATAAACATTGTATTTTGTTTCTAATGTACGTAGTAATGCATGCTTGTCTCTGATATTCTTTTGCATGAAGGGCAATCTTTTTAAGGGGGAGGATGTAGATCAATATGTGTGTATATACCTTTAAGAACCTATCCAAGGCTTGCATTACAGTATAAATATTGAGCACATGCGAGCCTGACTGCCATTTTGTAGTTAGCTGTTGAGATGTGAACATGTATGTATGTAAGCTCTTTTTGTAAGTTAGCTCATTCATATTTAAAGATGTTGCTATCCATCCTGATGTGTTTCTATATATGAAAGTATCTGAATGAAACCCCAAACCTTCTTATTATTTGTAATAGAGATGAACGGGCAACAGGGGGGAAAGATTTCCAAACCATGTAATAACCCTTGTGAATTATGGAAAGAAACCATGAGTCTTGGGTGATGTTTAGCCAAATAGGAAGGGACACAGAAAGAGGACTGTGACTGAGAAGAACAGAGCATGGACAGTCAGACAGCAACTGGTGTGTTAGGAAAAGAAGGCTTCTGAGTAGAAGGAGTTTGGGTATCCTTAGCAGGGGAAGTCCATCTACCACCCTTTTTACCTTTGGGGTGGTGAGATTATCTACGAACAATGGAAGGCTTGTTAGGATAATTCCTCTGAAACCTGGGCACAGGGGAAACAAAAATATGCTTCAACTCCTGTAAGGCCTTACCGTTTTCTTGCAGGGACTTAAACAACTCCACAGTAGCAGCACCAACGAAATGCTTCTTTACCAAAAGAGCATCCATCAGTTTAACCTTGATATCAACAGGCAAGGCTGAAGTCTGAGCCAGGAATACCCCCTACAAACAGATCCAAAGGCAGCAACCCTAGATGAAGCATCAGCTGCATCATAATTGTATTCAATCGAATGATGTTCTACTTGGGAGGAAGTCTCTAGCAAAGCAAGAGCAGAGGCCTTCCCCTCAGATCTGAAATAGCCTGACAGGCTTGAGAGAGAACAGCCAAAACATATCTGGTCATATGTGTCTGATAGTTAACAGCTGGAAAGGCTAGGGTAGAAGAAGTAAACACCTTCTTAGCTAGCCTCTCCATGGTTCTGCTATCCTTATCAGATGGAAACACCTTAGTGGAAGGCAAAAATTTGGACAGCTTATCAGAAACAACTGTTACCAAAGAAGGATCATCAGAGGGACACAAAACAAAATTTAAAGTCATCAGGCACTTTATAAAACCTATCAGTTTTTTTGGGAGCAGGGGTTTGGGAAATGGGAGCCTGAGAATCAAGGGAAAAAGCATCCAGCAAGACAGAAAGAACAGGAGGAACAGCAGAGTGCCTAGGAGACTCCATCTGTAGAGGCTCATAGTACCTCTTCTGAACATCAGACACCTGAGCACAGTCCCATTTGAAAAATTCCATCATTCTGGAAATAGTGTCACTAAACAAAATCTCAAAAGGAAAGTCAGGACTAATAGACTCTTCTTTTTAGAACCAATGTCATGTGGCAAAGGAATCTGAGAGGAATATGTCAGGGACTCACTCTTCATCTGAATCAGCATCATCCTCATCAAAGCAATAATATACCCTGGGCCTCTTAAGAGGGGTAGAAAACATGGAGGAACTGGAACAGAAACGCCCTATGCAGTCTTAAGAGTCATAAGGGCATTAAACAGGCCTTGAGTTAAGTTTTGCAATTCAATCTGAGGATCTATCAAAGCAGGCGAAATGTGTTTAGTTTTCTGCTTCTTTTTAAGTGGGACGTCAGCCTTGAAAAATTTAAGAGGGTCTAACCCCTGACAACACTCAATAATGGTATTTGGTACCTCTTCACTCACTAATATCTGAGGAACATCCCTAAGCCCTATGGTAATAACCAGCAGCAGTTCTCCTTGTACATCAGAAGCCAACATCTGCAAAATTTCCAAGGACGTGCATGGAGTCGTATCCATGCTGGCCTCCAAATCAACTGCAGCACAGGAATCCAAGACAGAAACTGAATGATCTTCTGGGTTTTCACCAGCCTGAAGAGAGACGTCTGGTGGAGGTGGTACAGCTGAAGAAATAGACCAAGCTTTCTTGGTCTTTTTCTTCGCAAAGGGCTATCCCTCAGGCCCGGAAGATCCTTCTATGATATCTTTAGCCAGTAGTTTAAGTCATGGTTCTCTAAGTAAACTGCAAGGGAAGAAAGCTAACTATGCAACGTCTTAGGTATGAAAGCTTGACAAATATCACAAGATGCATTGTTGTGGGAAGAGCCAAAACAGAACAAACACTGCTTGTGACAATCTTTATGGGGAATATGTCTCCTGCACTGGCATTTCCCCTTTCTAGATAACATTAAACCCAACAACCAGATACAAGGCAAAACAAAGATAAGAAAATCAAAAACTCCAACAGGGCAGTTATCTGAAAGTGGTAGAAGACAGCAGACGAATGAGCTTTCAGGCTGACGATCAAAGATGGCATTCGAACTGGCTGAGAATGGTACATCCAGATGTCACTTTTATGCCCTACTCTGTGCGCATGGAGCATATGTGTGATGTATGGTGTACCTATTACAACCTAAAGGCTTTTGTATACTGGCCGGACGTCGGGCTACCCTTGGCAAGGGATCCCTATTGTAAAGAATACTGCAACAGTGATACGGAAGGACATTGATTTAGATTCACCAATCCACCTAGTACAGTTCTTTTAGAAATGAGAGGAAACCAGAGTACACATGCAAACACAAGGAAGACATTCATAATCTATACAGAAGACATACCAGCCAAAAACTTAACTGGAAAACGTCTTGCTGTAAATTGACTACATTATTCACTGCTGTATTGTACCACCCAGATAAAGGGACTTGCCCTTCTGCATATTTTGGGGGATTAATTCATTTGAAGCTTCAACTGCTGTATTTCATCTGGTCACAACTTCAAGTAATTTTAAATTCAAAGTATCTTACGGGAAGCCACATAAAGATGTTGTATGAGTAGCTACTCAGAGGTATTCATTTATCTTCTTCTTTTTCTTTCGACTGCTCCTGTTAGTGGTCGCCAGAGTGGATCATCTGTTTCCATTTCTTCCTGTCCACTGCATCTTGCTCTGTCATACCAACCACCTGCATGTCCTCTCCCTCCACATCCATAAACCTTATCTTAGGCCTTCCTCTTTTCCTCTTACCTGGCAGCTCCATCCTTATCATTCTTCTCCCAATATACCCAGCATCCCTCTTCAGCACATGTCCAAACCAATGCAATCTCTCCTCTCTGGCTTTGTCTCCAAACCATCCAACTTGAGCTGACCCTTTACTATACTCATTTCTAATACTGTCCATCCTCGTCACACCCAATGCAAATCTTAACATCTTAAACTCTGTCATGTGCCACTGTCTCCAACCTATATAACACAGCTGGTCTCACTACTATCTTGTAAACCTTCCCTTCTTCCCTTTCACTCTTACTGGTACTCATCTGTCACAAATCACTCCTGACACTCGTCTCCACCCACTCCACCCTGCCTGCACTCTCTTCTTCACCTCTCTTCCACTCTCACCATTACTCTGAACTGTCGATCTCGAGTATTTAAACTCATCCACCTTCTCCAACCCTACTCCCTGCATCCTCACCATTCTTCTGTCCTCCCTCTCATTCATCCACACACATATTCTGTCTTAGTCCTGCTAACCTTCAGTCCTCACCTCTCTTATCTCCCCCTCTCCAGGGTCTCCTCAACCTGTTCCCTTCTCTCACTACAAATCACAATGCTATCCACAAACATCACAGTCCAAGGGGACTCCTGTCTGATCTTGTCTGTCAACCTGTCCATCACCATCGCAAGTAAGAAAGGGCTCAGAGCTGATCCTTGATGAAATCCCACCTCCATCTTTAATGCATCCGTCACTCCTACCGCAGACGTCACCACTATCACGCTGCCCTCGTACATATCCTGTACCAGTCTTGCATACTTCTCTGCCACTCCTGACTTCCTCATACAATACCACAGCTCCTCTCTAGGCACCCTGTCATATGTTTTCTCTAAATGCAAAAAGACACAATGCAACTCCTTCTGACCTCTATACCTCTCTATCAACACCCTCAGAGCAAACAATGCATCTGTAGTGCTCTTTCCTGGCATGAAACCATACTGCTACTCAGTAATCATCAACTCCCTTCTTAACCTAGCTTCCACTACTCTTTCCTATAACTTCATGCTGTGGCTGATCAATTGTATCCCTCTGTGGTTATTATAGCTCTGCACATCACCCTTATTTTTAAAAATCGGTACCAATACACTTCTTCTCCACTTCTCAGGCATCCTCTCACTTTCCAAGATTTTGTTAAACAATCTGATTAAAAAACCCACTGCCATCTCTCCTGAACACCTCCATGCTCCCATAGGTATGTTATCTGGACCAACAGCCGTTCCATTCTTCATCCTCTTCATAGCTGTCCTTACGTCTTCCTTGCTAATCCATTGCAATTCCTGATTCACTATCCCACATCATCCAACTTTCTCTCTCTCTCATTCTCTTCATTCATCAACCCCTCAAAATACCCTTTCCATCTGCTCAACACACTCTTCTCGCTTGTGAGTACATTTCCCTCATTATCCTTTATCACCCTAACCTGCTGTACATCTTTCCTAGTTCGATCCCTCTGTCTAGCTAATTGGTACAGATACTTTTCTCACTCCTTAGTGTCCAACCTTTCATACAACTCACCATACGCCTTATTCTTAACCTTTGCCACCTCTCTCTTCATCGTATGCCTCATCTCCTTGTACTCCTGTCTACTTTTTTCATCCCTCTAGCAATCCCACTTCTTCTTCTTCACCAACCTCTTCCTCTGCATACTCTCCTGTACTTCCTCATTCCACTACCGGGTCTTCTTGCCCTCCTTCCTCTGTCGAGATGTCAAACCAAACAACTTTCTAGCTGTCTCCCTTACCACCTCTGCTGTGGCTGCCCAGCTATCTGGTTATTCTTCACTGCCACCCAGTGTCTGTCTTAACTATTCCCTGAACTTCACCTTACAGTTATCCTTTTTCAGCTTCCACCATTTGATCCTTGGCACTCTCCTCCTCTTCTTAATCTCGAATGTCATCCTACAGACTACCGTCCTAGGACGCCTAACTATGCTTTCCCCTGTCACCACTTTGCAGTCTCCAATCTCTTTCAGAGTGGCCCTCCTGCATAGGATATAATCTACCTGTGTGCATCTTCCTCCACTCTTGTACATCACCCTATGCTCCTCCCTCTTCTTAAATACGTATTCATCACAGCCATGTCCATCATTTTCACAAAATCCACTATCATCTGACCTTCTGTATTCCTCTCCTTAACACCATACCTACCCATCACCTCCTCATCCCCTATGTTCCCTCCACCAACATGCCCACTAAAATCCGCTCCAATCACCACTCTCTCACACTTGGGTACACTCACCACCACTTCATCCAACTCGGTCCAAAATTTTTCTTTCTCATCCATCGCATACTCAACTTGCAGAGCATATGCACTAATAATATTCATCATCACACCATCAGTTTCCAGTGTCATAAACATCACTTTTTCTAATGCTCTCTTCACCTCCAAAACACTTTTGACATACTGTTCCTTCAGGATAACCCCTGCCTCATTTCTCCTCTCATCCACACCATGGTAGAACAATTTGAACCCACCACCGATACTTCTGGCCTTACTCCATCTGGTCTCTTGCATGCACAATATACCAACCTTCCTTTTCTCCATCATATCAGCTAACTCTCTCCCTTTACCAGTCATACTGCCAACATTCAAAGATCCTACCCTCACTTCTACACGCCTAACTTTCTTCCTCTCCTCCTGCCTCCAGGCTTGTCTTCCTCCTCTTCTTCTCCTTCTTGTTCATCCAACAGCAGCTCAGTTTCCACCAGCACTCTGTTGGCTAACAGTACTGGAAGCATTCATTGTTAACCGGGCCTCAACTGATCCAGTATGGAAATCTGCACTGTTGTCTGCATATTGATCTGGCAAAAACTTTACACTGTATGCCCTTCCTGACATAACCTGCCCCAATTTTCCAGGCTTGGGACCGGTACAAAGAAATACACTGGCCTGTGCATCCCCCAGTGGCTAGGTTTATATACATACTGCTTTTACTCTTGGTCTAGTGGCTCAGCTTGTGGCTGAAAAGGGTGTTGCACAGACAGATGAATAAATCAAATTAAATTGATATGCACAAATGTGTCTTCTTTAAAATTGTATCTAAAATGTTGAGACATATCAGCCTTCATTTTCTTCTGAAATGTTTGCAATAAATTTTTACTTACACCACAACTCATTAACTGTTTATCTTTTCCCTCCCCATCTACATCTGCAGAGTCAACATCATGGAACAGCATACAGTTTTCAAAATATTATGCAGTTATCAAAAGGAACATGTACCATGGAAAAAAGGTTTGATCAGATGAAGTAATGCCAAAGGAAGTCAGGTTCCTTGCTATTTCATTTACGATCAAAATATGCAGCAGCATAAAAATATATATGCCTTAGCAAAGGTGTTCAGACCACAGCTTGGAACTACCAGACATAGAGTACTCTGCCTTCCAGAGTTCCAACAAAAAAAAAATGTTATTTCATAGCATTCTGTCCTCCCATGCTGGCTTGATCTAGTATCTTCCAGCCCTTTCCTAAACAGCTGAGTGTCATATCAAAATTTAAATGCGTGTCATATCTGTACCTGTTCATTGGTTGTACGCACTTCAGTTCATAAAATACAGTGTTCATAAAGCTACTTATTGAATACATGCAAACTCAGTTATTCAGATACAGAGTATATACTTCATCATCTGAAGAAGAAAATGACTAAACCTCCATGGCTCTCTAATGAAATGCTGGGGTTTACAATGCCTTATGTGGACACATTAAAAAAACAAAAAAAAATGAAAATGTACGAGAAGAGCAAATATTAAACATTGTTCTTTTAATGTGTGTTTTTTTTTTTTTTTGCTGTGGGGCTTGCCCCCTGCATCTTCCCCATGATGTCAAGGACAAGGACCCCACTCCAAAACTTTTATATATTGACTCAGAGATCACTGCACTTCAGAGAAAAAGGAATTTTCTGCAAAATGGAAATTGTGGCCCTAGTATATGTAAGACCAAATTTTTGGCTAATCATTCTCCACATTACAAGACTCGGCATTCTGAGTTCTGACTTTCAAATGGTTATCTGCATTCACTGTTACTGAAGGATCCTTCACAGAACATTTTCCAGCCATGATCCAGCCCACACAGACAATAGTAAATTATTGCATGGACAGCTTAGAGTCAATAACTAGCAGCATGTTTTTAGGTGGTAAAAAGACACTGGAGTGCTCAGACATAACTCATTCAGACACATTGGGAAATAGGTGAATGACTCAAATAAATTAATCAGATATCAAGAATCAACCCAGAACAGTGGGTCTGCCATAACAAAGAAAACACTATACTGGCATGCTGCCCTTACTTTTTTATAGCTTTCTGAAAGAAAGCCTGAACTGTATGGCAAAAGAGATCTGTTCCTAAACAAAAATGTTTGTAATTATATGTGCTTTTGTTAAGCAAAGTTGTCTGAAATATGCATCACTTTAGTCAAAGCACTCACGGATGAGATATGGGGCATGATTCAGAAGCAAATAGTGAACTGTTGTGAGCAAACTGTGCTGAGAGCAGAAGGAACAGCATGCAAAGTAGGGATGATCTAGAGTCAGAGTAAGTGTTGTCTTGCAAGTAGGCAGAAACTGTGTGGTCAGCATCATAGGATAATGACTTTATAAAGGCATGGAAAATAGCAATATTATACTGAGCCCCACTGAGAAAAAACAATGTGGCAGAGCATTTCAGAAACATACAAGAACTGCACAATCAGGTGTGTCTGCCACTGAGTTGGTAGACTGAGACTTCTTAGTGAACAGGGGGAGAGACTACAATACAATGCTAGGTGTTGTAGCAGTCTTAGCCTAGCAACATTAATTAGAGGCTGTTTTCACAGACAGTGTCCGCAACTAGGCAAGTCATCACCATCTATATCACAAAAAGATCTGACTGCACTACACTCTCCATCATCTCCATGCGAGGGACATAGTAGACTGCTATTATGGGGTCAGAGACATGACATGGCAGCTGGTAGACATGTGCCATCCTTACATGCAATCTCATATAATTTATTTTATGCATCTGAAATTTGGTTACCAGGAAAGTCTGACTGGGTAAATTACCCATTTTCAGTGGATGCCCAGGGAGAAAAACACCAGTACAAAGAAAAAGAAATTTTGTTTTTAATGCTCAAACAACAGAAAATATTTTTTTTTTACATGTGAAGCTCAATCAATAGAAAAGAAAAAAAAGCACACACTTACATAGGAAGTTCAACAAGCACTACAAATAAAATATGTTTCTATAGGAGGCACAGCTACATTAGTAAGGATTAGGAAAGAAATATACATTGCATGAATAGAACATATTTACATTGAAAGAGACAGTATGACTAGAGAAAAATATTCAAATATAATACTCACCTATTGGTAGTCCTAGCAGAGAAAAAGTTAGAGTTAGACATAAGGGTTGGTAAGGTTGGCAGTGGGGGAGGATAAGAAAAATTTAGTTAGTGATTCAGTGGGAAGATATCACATTAATTCTTCAACACAGAAGGTTAGTGATTCGGTACAGTGTAGTAAAAGGATGGAAGGGGGAGGAAGGTGAGACTATTGCTTGTGCACAGTGTAAGAAGTTATAGTGGGGTTTATGTTGGGGGGTTACACTAGAGATGGAGGTGGTTGATGCATGAAATACCAATCTGTTCTATCTTTGATACAGTGATCTTCCAGTGACCATCAGGAGGCAAGATGAATGTATCCCGGCAACTTGTCTTAACAATACTATACTCCAGTTCCTGGAAGCAGTACTGCAGCATGTGGAGAAGTATATATGATTCCTAAGGGCCACAATGAAGAGAAACAGCACTCATCATCATCAATCATCACCACTTCCCTTCTTCCAATTTTCTGCATGGGGTTGGGGTGTCATGTCACTTGTCACCATCTCTCTCTCGATTCAGTGCCACACTCCTGCCTTCTTCTTCTCTCACACAATGCATTCCACCTCTTTGCTGGACACCCTCATTTCCTCTTGCCTTCTTCCTGTCTGTTCCAAATCTTCTCCACCAGATTGTCTTCTGCTTTCCTGCACATGTACCCAAACCACTGTAATCAGTTCTCTTTGACTTGTTCTATAATTGGAGCTACTTCAACTTCTGCACTTACGTCTTTATTTCCTCATCTGTCACACAGTGTGCATCCTATCACCCTTCTCAGGCACTTCATCTCTATCACCTCTAACTTCCTCAAGTGCACTGCCTTTACTGCCCAGGTTTCTGTACCATACAGTAGCATGGGTTGCACCACTGTTTTGTACACCTTACTTTTCAGCTTCATTGGCATTATTCTGTCATACACTACCCCTGACACTGTGTGCCAGCTGGATGCAGCCCCTCTGATTCTAGCTCTGACCTCCTCATTCAGACTTCCTTTCTACTCAACCACCCCTCCTATTACTTGAAGCTGTTAACCTGTTTCACTGTTTTTCCTTCTATCTCAGTTTACAGCTTCTTCTGATTTCCCCATTTGCTGCAATTACAACTGTCTTATCCGTACTCAGTTTCATCCCATGTGCTTTAAGTTTTGCATTCCATTCCCCTACCCTTTGGTGAAGTTCTTGCTCTGAGTATGCCTGTAATGCCACATCGTCTGCATACAGAAACTTTGTTGAAATGTCCCCTCCTACCTGTTTGCTAATGTAGTCCAACACCAGTATGAACAGCAGCGGGCTCAGAGCTGAACCCTGATGCACACCCACTACCACTGAGAAAATACAGTTGTGTACACTTACCATAAATGTAGATGTTCGAGTGTATTCACTGTTGTAGTCATCACATTTGGGTTATCTCTGCCAAGGTAGCTCTCGGCCGGCCCGAATACCAGAGGCTTAGTATTTCTGTGTCAGTTGCTGTCGCTTCAGGACTGACATCAGGTCATCAGCAGTCTAAAGTAAGGGAGCCGACGCCATTACATAAGTTTTTCTTGCCCTTACCTCTCAGGAGCCCCCAAGTAGGATCCAGGTTCTGGTGGAAGAACCCCACCAGTAGAAAGTAAATACCAATGTGTCCTTTGTAAGGAAAGAGAAGAAAGGGGGATGGAGGGAGGGAAACCAGGACTGCAACAGTGAATACACTCGAACATCTACATTTATTTATTTATTTATTTACATTTGTTGACCGGGAGTGTCCGACTGGACATAGGTCCATTTTCAGAGGAGGGCCGGGGAGAAAAGCACCATAGTTAAAATATACAGACAGTAGTTACATTGGATTTACATAGTGATTAACAATTTGATTGACATAGCAATTAATTACAAACATAGTTACAGATGAAGAACATAGTAGATCAGTAGATAACTAGAATCTTTATCTGCGAAGTACATAACAGACATTAACAACTGTTACAATAAGATCTTCCTGCTGTATAATAAGTAGTAAGCTTATGAGCATCCGAGCTTGCTATAATCAAGGTAGTTAGTGGGGTGGAAAGAAAGGTAGTGGATGGATGCGGTGGGTGATATTAAGAGTGGGAGTTGCAAGGGCATAGCCAGCATGTTTTAGGTGCGCTTTTAGTAAAGTTTTGAAGTGGGTGCATGATGGTATGGAGGTAATTGTGGGTGGGAGGGAGTTCCATAATTTGGCTATGGCGCAAGAGAATAGTGCTTCACCAGCAGAGTTATTGCTTTAATGATCTGCAAGTGATTTTTGTTGCTGGATCTTAGTGGTCTGGTGGTGCAATAGGGTTGGAGTAGATTCTGGAGGGATGGGACATTTAGTGGATGGTTTACTAGTTTGTGGGTGAGTGAGAGTTGATACCATTGAAGGAGGTGAGGGAGTTCAAGCCAGCCCAGTTCAGCAAGTGAGAGAGAGTGGTGACTACGGTAGGATGCCCCTGTGGCAAATTTGGCGATTTTGTTGTAACAGGTCTCTAGCTTGTTTAGATCGCATTGCCTTAGGTTGGTATATATTGGAGAGGCATAAAGTAGGGTGGAGATAAGGTGGGAATTTGCTACTGAAATCTTTGCTGCTTTGGTGAGAAGTTGCTTATTTCTGTATAACGCTCCTAGTTTTCTGTGGACTTTTTTTTATGGTCATAGATATGTGAATGTCAAATTTTAGTTTATTGTCTATTTCCACTCCTAGCAATTTGATGTGTTCGTTGGGTGTATAGTGGTGATGTCTTTTGCTGTGTTGTTAAAGTGAGAGTTGTTTTGAGTATGTTTGGTGGGTTGAAAGATGAGTAATTTAGTGTTGTTTGGGTTGAGTATTAATTGGGCATCGGATAACCAAGTTTCAACAGAAGAAAAGGCTTCCTGTATGACTTTTTGCAGTTTGGATAGGGACTGGGCTGAGCAGATGATGGTTGAGTCATCTGCGTATTGTATGTGTGTGCCATGTTTGGTGGCAGAGGCTAGATTATTGGTGAAAATAGAGAAGAGTAGGGGTCCAAGGATGGATACTTGGGGAGCCCCTATAGAGACAGGTAGTTGGGGAGCTATGTCATTCTGCCATACAACGGATTGTTGGCGGTCAGACAGCTAACTCTGAAACCAGTTGGTGACTGATTGAGATAAGGATAGGTTATTGAGGACAGAGATGAGTTGTTTGTGTAGGACCATGTCAAATGCTTTAGATAGGTCTAGGACATTTATGGTAAGTGTACACAACTGTACTATGTTCTTCATGTTTCACTGTTGCAGTCATCACATTTGGGTTGATTCCCAAAGCTGAGGAAATGAGTGGAGGCAGTCAAGGAAACTAGCGGCTGGCTAGGATGCCCTGCAAGGTTGCAGAGGCAAACCCTGACCTGGATTTGGAGAAGAGAGGCAGGTGGTAATGTTTAGTAAAAGTGTGAACAGATGTCAAGGTGGCAGCCTCCAGCATGTCTCTGGTGAGGACTCCTCTGAGGAAAGCTGCAGACGTGGAGGCTGCTCTGGTGGAGTGAGTCCTGACCCCCTTGGGGGGAGGCTTTCCATGTTGTTTGTAGCAGAAAAGGATGCAGTGTGCTATCCATTTGGAAATGGTTTGTTTGGAGATGGCTTTGCCTTCTCCCCCTGTAGCAAAGCTAACCAGCAATTGATCAGACTTCTGAAGGATTTGTCCTGTCTAGATAGAATCTGAGCTGTCTGTGCACATCTAGAGAATGCTAGATCCTTTGCCCCTTGTTCTGGGCATTAGGAAAAAAGGTGGGAAAATGAATGGATTGGTTGAGAGCCACACTGGACAGCACCTTGGGCATGAAGGATGGGTTAGTTCTGAGGGATACCCTGTTAGCATGGAAGATGATGAAGGGTTCCACAGCCATGAGCGCTTGCAGCTCAGAGACTCTTTTGGCTGAAGTGATGGCCAGAAGGAAAGCTGTCTTCCAGGAGAGAAATTTTAGCTCTGCGGAAGAAGCTGGTTCAAAAGGGGCAGGGTGAGCTTTTCCAACACAAAGTTAAGGTGCCAAGCTGGGGTTGGTGCTCTTCTGGGTGGCCTCAATTTGCTAGCCCCTCTTAGGAATTGTTTGATCAAAGGGTGTGAGAAAAGGGGCTGTTCAGTGGGGAAATGAGCAGAGATAGCAGAGGCATGAATTTTTATAGAGGAGAAAGAGAGGCCACTGTGTAGTAGGTCAGCTAAGTAATCCAGGATGAGAGGGAGCGAGGGCTGTGCCATATTGGCTCCCTTAGCCTGTATCCAGGTGCAGAACCTTTTCCATTTGTCAGCATAAGACTTTCTAGTGCAAGGGCGTCTGGCCTCACGTATAACATCTTGAACCTGTTTACTGAGGTTGGCAGATTGATCCGGGGTTAGGGAATAAGCCAAGCTGCCACACTGAGT
Organism: Protopterus annectens; assembly: GCF_019279795.1. Classification (NCBI taxonomy): domain Eukaryota; kingdom Metazoa; phylum Chordata; order Ceratodontiformes; family Protopteridae; genus Protopterus; species Protopterus annectens. The sequence goes on along the minus strand of NC_056729.1, from coordinate 1,980,306,270 downwards.
GTCTGCAATTGGGGATACATTAATTCCCCTTCCCTCTGGGTCAGGAGGTTTGGAATCTGAGGAAGATGCCATGGTGGCAGTGGGGACAGACTGTGCAGCAAGGGGTACCAGTGCTGGCGAGGCCAGTCTGGAGCTATAAGAATTGTCCTTGGTTTTTCCACCTTTATTTTGAGCAGTAACCTGGGGATGAGAGGTAGTGGAGGAAAGGCATAGACCAAGAGATTGACCCAGGAGAAGGACAGGGCATCCACTTTCCAAGCCATGCAGTGATGCTCCCTGGTGCAGAATTTGCTGAGCTGATGGTTGGTGTGGGAGGCAAACAGGTCGACCTTCAGGGTGCCCCATGTCTGAGTTATTACCGTGAAGGTTCTTCTGTTGAGCTGCCACTTGTGTGTGTCCAGAAAATTTCTTCTTAATTGGTCTGCCAGAGAATTGAGAGAACCGGGTAAGAATTGTGCTAACAGGTGCAGCTGCATGGCAGAGGTTGTGTGCCAAAGGGTCATGGCCAGCCTGCACAGAGGGTAGGAGTGAGTCCCTCCCTGCTTGTTGATATACTACATCACAGTGGTGTTATCTGTTTGGATCAGGAGAGCCCCTGGGGAGAGAAGGGACTTGAAAGCTATCAAGGCATGCTGGACAGCCATCATCTCTTTTTGGATGATGTGCAGAGTGATTTGCTGCGGGCTCCATTGGCCCTGTATGTACCTGCTGTCCAGGTGTGCACCCCAAGCATAGTCAGATGCGTCTGTGGTGAGGGTTTGGGCAGGGGTGGTGTTGAGAAAGGTAGTCCCTTGTTGTGGAAGCATGCTGTTGCCCACCAAAGACAATCGTTTCTGAGGGAAGGAATTATAGGTATAACAGTCTCCAGGTCTTGAGAGTGTTGACACCAAAGGCTTTTTAGGTACCACTGAAGTTTCCTCATATGCAGTCTGGCATATGGAATGAGTAGTATGCAAGATGCCATGAACCCCAGAGCTTGCAGGATCTTCCTTGCAGATGACTGGGGTCTGGTAGCCAGTTGAGAGAAGCAGGCTGTCAGGAAAATTTGTTTTTCTGGTGTAAGGAATGACATCTGGGATGCTGTGTCCAGGCTTGCTCCCAGGAAGATAATCCTTTGGGTGGGCACCTGTTTGGATTTCTTTTTGTTGATTGTGTACCCTAGGGGGTTTAGTAGGGTCTTTACAAAGGCCAGGTGCTTGAGCATCTTTTCCTGGATGTCTGCCTGAATAAGGCAGTCGTCTAAGTATGGGTAAATCTAGATATTCCTTTATCTGCAAAAGGCAATAGCCGGAGCCAGACATTTTGTGAAAACTCTGGGAGCAGTAGATAAGCCAAAGGGAAATGCAGAGAACTGAAAGTGTTGAGATCCTGCCCTGAAATGGAGATATTTCCTGCATGATTCCCTGATAGGAATGTGGTGGTAGGCCTCTTTTAGATCTAGGGTGGCTAGCCAGGCATCCTTGGAGAGGATGGGTAGCAGCTGCTGGAGGGTGAGCATTTTGAATTTTGGGATCACCAGGAAGGTGTTTAGAATGGCTAGATCAAGGATGGGACGCCAGGTGCCCTCTTTTCTGGGCACCAGAAAAAGTCTGGAGAAGAAACTTTGGCCTATCTGTTCTGCAAGAATGTGCTCTACTGCCCTCATAGAAAGCAGGGAAAAGATTTGCTTTTGAGCCTCTGCCCACTGGTTTGGAGGTAGACCTGGGAACCCTTTTGGGGTTGGAAGGAAAATTTGTATCCCTGAGACACTATGTTGAGAACCCAGTGGTCGCTGGTAATGGTGGCCCAGGTGCTTGTGTGAAAGGAGTTTTCCTCCTAGGGGTAACTAAAGGTGGGTAGAGGGAGGGGGTGGGGGAGGTGAGTCATTTTGAATTCTTACCATAAGGAGGTGGCTTAGAACTCCCTGGTTTTGAAGTGGAGGTAGTCCACTGCTTAGATCTCTGCATTCCCTGCCGCTGCTGTCCGGGGGGTCTGGTTCCCCGGGACCTGTGCTGGACTGGCTTAGTGGGAACAGGAAAGGACCAGTGCTTGGTGGGACAATGCCTGCTGAACCTGGGTGGTTGGACCTGTAAGAAATCCTTAACTGTCTGGATAGATTTTGCTTTTTCTTCCACCTTTGTTAAGACCTCTTCTGCCTTAGTGCCTAATAAGTTGTCTTTGTGCAAGGGGGCATCCAACAATTTAGATTTGACATGGTCTGGCAGGGGCTGTTCCTTAAGCCAAGCATGCCTTCTAATTACAGATCCAGTGACTGCTGCCCTGCAAGAAGCTTCTAGGGTGTCAAAGCCACAGTGCAAGGTGTGCTTAGTTACTTGACTTGCAGAATGCATTAACTCTTGTAACTCTTTAGATTCTGTACAAGCAGGAAAGGAAGATATTTTTTGTTTGAGAAGTTCCAGGGTATGTTGCTGAAATTTTAGCATATGGAACTGACAATTCAGTGCCCTGATAGCAAGTCTAGCTGAGGTGTATACTTTTTTACCCCATCTGTCTAGTGCTCGGGAATCCCTATCTGAGGAGGTGGGATTCTTAGCAGAGGTTGCTTTAATCCCTTTAGGCCCTTGAGAAATTACCTCAGGGTCAGCAGTAGGATTTTTTTAAAAAGAAACTTGTGTGAGTCAGGGACTCTATAGTACCTGTCTGTTTTTCTGGGTGCAGGAGGGAGGGTGTCAGGAGTCAATCTGGATTCCAGGAAAACATCCTCCACAACATCCAGGACTGGGGGGGATGGCCAAGGGTCTGTGCTGTGGAGGATCTAAGAATTCCCCGAGTCTCTTTTTAGACTGAGGGTAGTCTTGACTCTCCCATAGGAAATGCTCCCTTAAGGTATGAAGGGTTTCCTCAAAGGAAAAATCCTCTGGGGGAAAGGCTGAAGGGATGGAATCCTCTGCATCAGAATCCTCATAAGTAGAGAGGGGTTGCATGTCTTCATATTCAGATGCATCAGAGTCATCTGACACTTGTTCAGACAAAACTACAGGGGACAGATCTCTTTTCCTTTTGGAGGGGGTAGGTTGGCTTCCCCTAATCAGCATGATAAGGTCTTCCACCATTTTAAGCATTTAAGACTGAGGCAAGGAAGCAGGTGCCTGAGATTGGGTTGTCGGTTTCTTGGGTGTGGTTCATACCCTGGGCCTAAGAAACTCGGTAGTTTTCAAAAGAACGGTAGTCTCTAAAGAAGACGTCATTTTATGTCGAGAATCAGTAGTGCAAAGGTCTTCCTCGGAAGCCAGTGCCTGCTCAGCGGCTCCGGACCCATCTAAGGTAGAGACAACCGCAGGATTTTTAGTCGAAGAATAGTTTTGCAGCATACCGGACTCTGAAAGAGTCTCGGTAGCGGCCTGCGAATCCACAGAAGCGGGTATCAGGCGCTGCGAAAGCACCTCACTGAGGAACAGAGAATTGACGACTAGCTTAATGGAAGCATCATCGGTAGGTTTGGACCCGTGCGGTCTGTCTTTATCTTTATGTTTTTTCGGAAGATCTTTTGTTGGATGGCTTACCAAAGCCATGACGGAATTTGAGGACTGTAAGCGAAAATATCTAGCTACACTAAGGGCCTGACGACGGATAGTTCTGGCATTAAACAAAGCACAGAGGCGACAATGGGGGACATCGTGGTCTGGGCCTAAACAAGTGACGTAGTAAGAATGAAAGTATCAGTGTGGTATTTGCTTTCCACAGGCAAGACAATTATTAACTTTTTCTGACATTGGTTAGTGCAAGAAAAAAGGATATCCAATGGGGTACTTAGCTTTAGAAGACTTCAACTTCAATTCGGTAGACAAAATTCAGGTAGCTGCCGACTGGCACTGGTGCGAACTGCTTCTGCTTTGGGCTCCACAACAAGAAAGACTGATGTAATGGCGTCGGCTGCCTTACTTTATACTACTAACAACCTGTCTTCAGTCCTGAAGCGACAGCAACCGACACAGAAATACTAAGCCTCTGTTATTCGGGCCGGCCGAGGGCTACCCTGGCAGAGATAACCCAAATGTGATGACTGCAACAGTGAAACATGAAGAACATAATCTTTGTAAGACCGAACACTGTTTGTACTTGAGTCATTGGGTCCTTGTACATAGCTTGCACTAATTTTACCAATGTTTTGGGACTTTGAACCTCCACAAGACTGCCCAAATCAGCTTTCTTGTGACCTTGTCATATGCCAGGAATACCCAGTTGAACTCTCCTCATTTCTAGCATCTTCTCAAATATCTGTCTCACTCAAACATTTGGTTGGTTGTGCTGCATCCTGATCTGATCCAGACTGCTAATTTCATATCTTACTTTCAACTACTTTGCATATTCATTTATCAATCACCCTCTCCAAAACTTTCATGCAGTGTGATAGGGGTTTAATACCAAAGCACTATGCATGTGTTTTATGAGAAAAGAAATTATGTACTCACCATAGCATTCCATCTGTGTTGTCTATCTTCATTTATCCTTGACAGATGGGTTTGGTTCCGATATTGGAAATGACTCGGCCATTATTGCAGCTTGAGTCAGCCACAAACTCTCAAGCTTCACTTCTACCCAGAATCCCTCTCTCTCAATTACCTCAGATCAAGTTTGCAGAAGACATAGGAACAAATAAACTGTATATGCATTTAGATCTGTATATCTATATATCTATCTATATATCTATCTATATATATATATATATATATATATATATATATATATATACACACAAACACACACACACACACACACACACACACACACCCATTGAAGTTATCCACTGTGTTTGAATAACACAACAGTTCAAACGCATGTGACAGTCCAAAAAAGTTGAAAGGGATTGGGAGTAAAGGATAAATGAAGATAGACAACACAGATGGAACATTATAGTGAGTACATAACTTCTTTATCTGATGTTGGCAATCTTCATTTTATCCTTAACAGATAGGACAGAGTCCAAACTACCTAAAAACTTGGGTGGACTCACAGAAAGATATTCCTGAGCACCATCAAGCCAAAGGATGATATTCCCCTAGAAACCAAGTCCAGTTTGTAATGAGTAATAAATGGGCAGAACTCCAAGTAGCTGCTGTACATGTCATCTGTTGAAGCTCTAGTCTGGAAGACCACTGAAGTGGCCACAGGCCTTGTAGAATGTGCTTTAACAGGTTTAGGCAAGGTTCATTTATTTTTATCATAAATGAATGAAATGCAGTCTTTCAGCCACTTGGAGAGTGTAATCATGCTGACTGCCTTGCTCAGCTTTGCACTGGAAAAAGAAACAAACAATTGACTTGACTGTCTTATATTTTTTGTTCTGTTATAACAGAAACATAATAGTCTACGGATGTATAGTAAATGTAGGGCATATTCTCCTTTGTTAGAATGATTAGGGAAAAAGACTGGTAAATTAATAATTTGGTTAATGTTAGACTCAGATACTACCTTGGGCAGGAAGGAGAGGTTCATTCATAAAGATACCCTATCCTTCTGGAAAACTAGATAAGGAGGTTTGGATGTTAAGGCATGAATTTCTGAAACTTTTCTGAGTGAAGTAATGGCTACCAAAAAGAGTGTCGTTCAAGATAAAAACTTCAGATTGCATTCCACAGAGGGTTCAAAGGGGGAATGTATTACTGCCTGTAGAACAGATTTCAGGTCCCAAGGAGAAGCTGGATCTTTGAACGGGGGTTTTAACAAAAGTGTGCCTCTTAAGAATGATTTACAAAGCCTATGATAGGCCAAAGAACATTCTTCGAAACTATTATAAAGTTAGAAATTGCAGCCAAATGCAGTTTCATGGTGGATGGAGAAGCCCCAACATACAAAAGAGATGCTAAAAAATTCAAAACATGCTTTATGGAAGCAGAAAAAGGATTAATTTTCTTTTCATGGTCTCAAATTGTAAATTTATCTCATTGTTTTGGCTAACAAGCAGATATATTTCCTGAAATGGTACACTCCCTTCTGCCACCTTCCATTTGGCAGCTTCTTCTGTCAGGATATATGTAGGTACACAGACTCTAAAAGAGATCATTTCTGGGCCTTGTGTAATATACTGCTGTTAGTAATTGCTGGTGTATTAAGCTGATACTGTACCTGTATTATACTGTTCATGTCTTATGTATCTTTATAACAAAAATATTTAGAAACATCCTTTTGTATTAGGGAAGGTAACTAAAACTATCCCTGAAATACAAAACTGTTTTAACATGCTGCCTCAAAATTCACAATGACCTTTAATATTGCAATTATATCAGTCCATAAAATCAAACTCAACTAGATACGGATGCATGTTTCTATGTTATTACACCTCATTAACTTACGATAAGTGTAAGGTCAGCTATGCTTTGAAACATCTCTTTTTTTGATACCCAAAGTTATAGTTACTATGAAAGAGTGTGAACAACAAAACAAAAGTTTCTAAGCATATGCACACAGTGCCCAGTCTGAAAAAAATGAAAAACACTGAAATGTGCAAAGATATTTACAAACTACCCTTTTCAGCCTATCATTGCACACAGAGATACAGCAAGTTAAAACTTTATAAATAAAAATAACTAAATTATATTCTATTTCCTTTAAAACTGCATGCATGCCACAGTGCAAAGCTATTTCCAACAATGCAAGATGTTTTCACAATGCCCATTATTTTTAGAGGATGGAATACGAATGAGCAGAACTTAATGTTTTTCTTTTGAACTGAAATGCTTAGATAAATCTCATCCTGTTAACGTCCAATGTTATTTTGTTCACAAATCCCTGTCACGGTAAAATCCTATGAAAGGACTTGACTAGTGATGCATAAAATCAAATTGACTGACTGGAACTAATCCATTAGCCTGTCCTCCACAAAGCTTGGTGATGACAAGGGAATGCCACACATAGCTGCAGAAAGCTCACAGTGTGTATGGCAAGACACCGTGCAACTGCTTAATGCTAGCAGGACTAAATCAATAAGTAGCTATCCACGAGAAATTTCTCAAACTGCCGCCAATCCTCATCATAACATTATAGTTTATATCACCATAAGCACAGACAACAGCAATCACATATTTATTCTCTGACAACTTGTTTCTCTTTCACTGAGCAGAATTTTACTACCACTACTACTATTACCACCATTTCATTTTCAAGAAGTTGGAAAAGGACTGGATTTATTTATTTAATTTATTTAAATTTGCTTGCTAGTGCAAAGCACTTTTTCCAAAGTTACCATTTTCAGACCTTCATGGAGTACAAAGAAGAACAAAATAACGCAGAAACAGCAATATAACAAATCATTTGTAGATAGGAACAGTGAAAAGAAGCACAGTTAACTTGTAACATCTTCTGATATATCACAACAAATCAGCCGGTGTTATAGCTTCTTGCAGATGTGTTCTCAATTCCATGTTTGAAAGCACTGGACATTTATGGTATGTTAGCTACATCGATAATGAATGTATTGCATTGCAAACAAATACTTATGCAACTGTTACACTGACAGCTTATGAATAACCTTTATCTTTCACCTTTCATTAAGCTCATCATTATATAGTCTCAGATTTTTCTACCTCAGACCAGCTACTGAATATTCTTTCATGATTTTGGTTGCTCTTATACTTGTAAAAATGCACAGAGAGGACAGAAGTGGAGACTGCACTCAGCTTCAGTATTTAGTTTTCTCCAGCCAGTACAGCTCAGCTATGATGATGCACTGCTCAGCTATGATGATGCACTGCTTTATGGGGCCCTGCGAAGGTATGCAGGAATCAAAGACATAAAAGTAAGTTGAAAGAGTTCATGTTTTACTGCACAAAAAAGACATACATTCTGCTAACTTAAAATAGAGCTTCATAATAAATGAAAGAGATAAAAAGAACATACAAAATATAATTTACAGAACATAATACAATATAAATATTAGAAATGAAAATGTTATTTATTTAGTATAATGATGTTGATGCACTAACTGTCACAAACAGACCGAAGAGGAAAATAATCTTCTTTTGTCAGACAGTGGATAGGAGTAAAAAATCACAAGGAGGACGACATATAGGCAACCTTAAAAACGTGGACAAGTCTTTATTCATTCCTAAATTCATGCTTTCTCTTAATCTAAAGCCTTGAGTGTCTGTTTATCTACAGTAGGGTTTTCTTCTGACTTATGTTTACAACATGCTGTTATTTTAGTATCACATTAAATTGTATTTTCTTTATTTATTTTTATATTATTTCCTTTTTTGCAACAGGGTTAAGAAATTACGGGATTCTTTTCAGACCCAACCTCCACAGCAAGTCTCTACATGACACCAAAGTTAGCATAACTTTATTAGATCAGGTTTATCTCTTTTGACATAGCTTAATACACATTTTGGTCTTCTTATCTAAGATCCACATACTGTGATCTATTCTGGAGCAGTTCTAATGTAAGAAAACAATTTTTCTGAGTTAGGGTAAATCTTTGCTACCAAAGCAAAACACATATACATATACAACTACACAGTACCAGCTGAAGGTGATGCATAATCTGTTTATTTGTAACAGCCAGCTAGCATCTTGCAACTACTACTCTTTTCGATATCCTCATGCCACCTGTCACCCCCCAAACAGTTCACTCCACTTTCCCATCACCCTTTCTGTACAGTACTTCCTCATCCCCACATTAAAGTTAGTTCATTCAGTCTGTAGACTGCAGCTCCCTCTGTCTATATTTATGAGTAAAACTTCCTCACGTGCCTCTTACTGCTTTATGCACTAGTGCATCCATCTCCAATTTATTCTAGTTTACTTTGTTTATTTGTTAACCAAGTAGAGAAGTTGGGTCAAGTACCCCATTTCATTATGACACTGGCCAAAATCCTATACAAAATTATTTCCCTATACAATGTAATATAATATTCATTTACCACATCCATTAAATAGTTCCCTTTTAAAAGGTCCTGTATTTAATGAACCTTGAGTACTGTTTCTTCACATTGTTCCAGATGAAATGGAAAAAGTGACAAGGCCAATAAATTTAGGCAATTACATTTTCCCATAATAAATAAGCAATGCAACTAAAGAGCTGTTGCAATAACCCTCCAACATTTTGATCTTTTATCCATATTTTCTGTCCTGCCCTGACCTGATCCAATTATTTCTAGGCAGAAGAGAAATAAAGGAAAATGCAGAGACAAACCTAACATCATGCAACATAGTACAGAACTGATGCTAGCCAACAGTGTATCTCATCCAGTTTAATACATTTTCTTGTTCGATCACTATAATCAATTTCTTGTTCATGTGGACAGAAAGTGAAATGGTTCAACCATACACAGCAACTTCAGTGATATGAAACTAAAATACAAAATATACATAGTTCTGCAGCATGCAGTTGAAACTATCTAGACAAACATTTCTGGCTACCTGGATAACTGCAGTATTGAGGCTTCTGGAAGGTACTTACTCAGCTGGGCAAGGCTCAGTGTTGCAATCTCGTTGGCTCTCTGGTGGTTTACTTTCAGGATCACAGTAATTGTTCTGTACAACTGAGTTGTCATCCAACCTTTTGCATACTATCTCTTGTTTCTGAATACCTTGTGGAGAAAATAATTCATGATCAGTGTTTTCCATTGATACAAATGTGTGGTTCTGTAATGAAGCAGTATCACTTCAAATGCAAAAAAGTGTACATAAAGAAATATATCATGGGCAGCTTAACAAGTCTAACTTACCAGACTGGAAGGATAGCCTAGGCTATTAAGTGGATTAGTAGGGAGTAAAGTTCTACGAGTGCTCATCAGCTATTTTTTAAGATCAATACTTTTCTGAAGAGTTCATGAGATTTATATTATCATTTGTTAATCAAAAATTACTAACTAATGTGTGATTTATTTAGTACTGACTGCCTTGGGAAAAATTCACTCGGGGAGGGTCTTAACTCTTTTAATGGACATAAAGTGTGATGTGCCGAAGGGTATTAGAAGTTCCGTGACTCTCCTGAAGCCTTACTATTCATTTACTGTTACTGAAACTGTCTCCTCACTGCAACAAGGAACCTATCCCTAGGAGAGCAGTCATAATGGGATCTGTACCTCTGGAGTCTTGTAGAACAGATTCAGTTTTCATCATCGTAATGGTGAAGCAGATGAATAATTAAACAATATGAACAGTACAGACAAGTATTCTAATGCAGACACTACAGTCATTAGTTTGACTTGCATATTCATATTTGTCACTGCCTACTCTACCTGTATATACACACACACACACACACACACACACACACACACACACACACACACACACACACACACACACACACACACACACACACACACACACACACACACACACACACACACACACACACACACAGACTCCATGCCAAAATACAATACACATGCATACATACACATACACACACACACACACACACACACATATATATATATATATATATATATATATGTGGGTTTACTTTGTTTCACTGAAAGCTCATTTCACTGAATTTGAATTCACCCTGACCAAATCTCTGTGAATTTCACTGAAGTGAAGTACTGGCACTGTGTACAGTACTGTAAGGCAAGTAAAAGGTATATGCCCTTTTCCCCACTGTAGTGTGATCCTGGAGTTACTATATATATATATATATATATATATATATATATATATATATATATAGTTAGAGTTAGGGTGGGTGGCATAGCCCCCCACATTGGGGGGTTTGTGGGTGGCATATCCCCCCCACCTAGTTTGTTTTTATATTATATTTCACCAAAAGCTTCAAAACAATACATTTTATACCAGAGACATGCATACTTACAACACCAATGACTAACTCTTTCCAAGACAATATATACCCAAACTAAGTGGGGGGGGGGTTGTGCCCTATACCCCCCAACTATATATACTAACTCCAGGATCACACTACTGTGGGGAAAAGGGCATATACCTTTTACTTTCCTTACAGTACTCTACAAAGTGCCAGTACGTCACTTCAGTGAAATAAGATTCGGTGAAATGAGTTTTCAGTAATTTGAGCTTTCGGCGATTTGGTCAGGGTGAATTCAAATTCAGTGAAATGAGCTTTCAATGAAACAAAGTAAACTCATATTTTATATATATATATATATATATATATATATATATATATATATATATATATATATAAATGGATCTACTTTCATTCACTGAAAACACATTTCACTGAATTTCAATTCACACACGCCAAAACGTTGAAAGCTCATATCACTGAAAACCCATTTCACTGAATCACTGAATTCATTGATTTGAGCTTTTAGCAATTTGGTGGGACCGAATTGAAATTCAGTGAAATGTGTTTTCAGTGAATGAAAGTAGACCTATATATATATATATATATATATATATATATATATATATATATATATATATATATATATAAACTGCGGTGGTGGTGCTGCGGTAGCATTGTCACCTCAGAGTAAGACGTCCTGTTCGATTCTCAGCTAGAGCGTCTTCTGTGTGGAGACATGCGTGAATGGCCGTACCATCGTTGAAGGTTGTGCATCACGGCCTGCAACTCGGCACGTAAAAATCTACTGCCAATCATTAGCGGACCGGAGTTCTGCTGTGGTGACTCCTAACTGGGAAAAGCCGAAAGACACAACAACATATATATATATATATATATATATATATATATATACACACACACACACACACACACACACACACGCACACACAGACACACATCATATATATATATATATATATATATATATATATATATATATATATATAAACGTGTGTGTGTGTGTGTGTGTGTAAAACACACACAAACATACGTTGGTAGCTTTCATAACCCAATTTTTCCAAAAATATTTAACTGTTAGAAAATGTCAGAGTATTAATCTATCAGTTTCCCAGCTGTGGAAACTGCATCCATCGCCAGACATAATAAAGTTTTTAATATGATTAACAGAAGAGAATAAGGCAAAACAGAACTATTCTGAGACAGTGGGTAAATGTGTAAATCTATCGCATGGCACACACCGATGGTGTGCACAGAGGCAGTAGCAGGACAGCTCACATGCAAGTGTGGATGATACAAGGATTTATATAACATTATCTCTCTTGTAACAATATTTGCCATAGCAGTGGTACAGTAGGTATGCCCAGAAAAAACACTGACACACATTGTGCCAGTTTAGATTCTGACTGTTGTATGTAGCCCTAAGCAGTCAGGAACATATAGAACATAAATGCCAAAACACTCTGCCTTCTTTGCTACATGTGTAGGGGATGTGAAAGTTCACGGTAGAAGGGGAAAGTTAATCCCTCTTAAGGCCAGATTCAGTACATTGATCTGCATCCTTGCTAGAGTAAACGTTTAGTGGCCAGCAAGGAAAATTACAAGGAATATTTCCATCATCAATAAGCAGAATCCTACACCAGTTCCTGCAAGATGCAGTATGTCACAGAGCATATTGGCATTCCAGATACATAAGTGGAAAGGATAAGCATCACGCATGGACTTTACACTGTACCCATACTTTCACAAATCATTGGTGCAAGCATCTACTTACACACTGCCATCCAGATACTAGCAATTGAATATGTAACAAATTTGAACAAGCACAGCAATCATTCAGTAACATGAATATGGTGTATGATTACATCTGGAATACATGCAGAAAACACAAAGGAAGAAAAGAATTTGCCATTAACCTGCCTTGTACCAATTCTTGCACCACTACAGATTATGGCTAACTCCATGTACACTATGGAGCTACAACTTCTGAAATACAAATGTACACCCAAAAGGGATAGAAAAGTCATGTGATACTTATGGATTATTCACAGACCAAGATATGTTTGGTGACAGTACATAGCCAGTCAACACAAACAAAATATAATGCAGTCATTTGGCAGCCTCCATGCCACGGAGTGTCAACAGACAGCTGTCTTGATACCACTTACTCAGATGTTTTCAGCCTACCAATGCCACTATGGCCATGTTCATATTTTGTCATCTCCTGTGCAGAACAGTCACTGGACATCCTCCAGTGTGGTGCATTTTCAGATAGTGTTCTTCATGCAGAACATACACCCCTTGTAGAGAGGATAAGTGACCTACATCAGAAAAAGTGCAGGTGTGTAAGTAAACTTACCATCACAGTAGATTTTCTAATAGATCACCGCTGAAGTAGCCTAAGCTACATGGGTGTTACTCCCTGCACTAGTCAATCTACCAGAGCTTTGGGCTACAACTATCTGAGGCTAATAGGGAGTTCCATATAAAGAGCATTTTTTGCCTAAAAAGGAGGAATGAGCCATGAAAATGCATGCTAGGAAACAAAGTTAACCACTGAGTATGTACAAAAGAACAACTCTACCAGCAACAAAAAGGGGTTGGAAGGAGGGATGCCTACTGCAATAATCTATTAGAACATCTACTGTTATAGTAAGTTTACTAACATTACTGTACTATGTTCAGTACAGAGATCACCACTGCAGTAGCCCAAGATACATAGGGTAATTATCATAGATTACAGGACAAAGACAAAAAAGGAGCAGACCAATAACTCTGACTCCAGGAGTCTCTGGAGTGTGGTACAAGAAAACCTTTTGGATTTTTCGTTTTCTCAGAGCTTGTTCTGGGACTGGAAAAGGAATCCAGTTTGAATTGCTCTGTGAAAGCAAGTAAAGAGAACTAAGTTGCTGCTTCTACAATAGTTCTAGATATCACCCCTTTCCAGAAAGCTACCAATGAAGTAAATGCCATTGCAGAATGAGCTGAAACCTTGCCTGGAACTGGCATTTTATTACAGAAAGTAATAACATGAGACAACCATCTGAAAAAAGTCTGCTTAGACGCTGGTTGCCATTTCCTCTCACCCTTATAGGAGAAAAACAGCTGGTCAGCTTTCCTGAAAGGTTGAGTTTTGTCTAGGTAGCACCTGAGCTGCATGTGTACATTCTCCCTTGTTCTGTGGATCAGGAAAGAAGACTGTGAGATCAATAATCTGGCTTAAGATAAAGCCCAAAATGATTTTAGACATAAAGGTAGGATTTGTTTTCACAGAAACCCTGTCCTTGTGAAAATGAGATAGGATTGACTTACCATAAAAGCTTGTAACTCAGATGCTCTCTGAGCAGATGTAATAGCAACACGCAAAAACTCCGTCCTTGTTACAAACCTCAAATCAGCTAGATGAACTGGTTCAAAAAGAGACAGAGTAAGCTTTTCAAACACAAAATAAAGATCTCAAAGAGGTGCCACCTGTTTCCTAAGTGATGAGTATGTAAAAACCCCTTTGAAAAACTATTTAACTTGAGAATCATTAGAAAGGGGAGACTGAAAAACAGACAAGCAGAAATGTCTGACAAATTTACCTTGATAGAAGAGTATGACAGGTCATTGAACAGTTACTCACACAACTAGAATCAGCCACCTACTCAAATATGATTTTCTAAAAGCAGATTTTCTTACCTCCTTTAATACCTGCTATACATTCTCATAAAAAGGGGGCCTAAAATGCATCACAATTTTATTATCCACCCAGTTAGCTGAAGAGATTCCAGACTGGGGTGTATCAAACTCCTCCCTAATGGTAATTGCCCTTTGTCAGACTGAAAAAGGAAGTGAGAACCACGTGGAAAAAAGGAAACCACCACTACAAATTTCAGACAGTCCTTCAGAAACATTTCCACCCATAAGAATGAAAAAACATCTGTCTTCCAGGAATGTCTACAGTGAAAGTGTTAAAATGTATCTACTTTTGTCTGGATGAAGAAAGGCTCTTCCCAAAGCAAAGTCCAGCAAACATCCCAGAAAAATCATCATGTGAGAAGGGATGATAGAATATCTCTGCGAGTTAATTAAAAAAAAAAAAAAAAAAACAAGACTCAGTAAAAGTTCCTGGACAATTGCTAGAGACTCTTGACAGACAGAAAAAATAGTGCACAAAGAAAATGCAATCATATGGAAAAATGGGAATGTCTTGGCAGTCTGCAATAAGCATTACCTAAAGCCAGACATTTTGTGAATACCCTTGGTACACTGGAGAGTCCAAAGGCTAAAACAGAGAAATGATAATGTAAACTGGAGACAGTAAATCTTAAGAAACACCTGAAATTATCGGGAATAGGAATGCAATAATAGATGTCCTTTAGATCCAGCTTTACCATGAAAGCTAGAGAAGGGATCAGAAGTACAAGAGACTGAGGTGATACTACATCTTGAACTTAGAAATCTTAACCAAAAGGTTTGGAAGGGAATGATCCAGCAGTGGTCTTTAGGATCCTTCTGGTTTGTGAACTAGAAAAAAATCTTGAATAATAACCTTTGCTTAGAAGACTGAGAAGCACTGGTTCTATAACTCCCTAAGACAATATATTGTGCTGAATGGCAGGAAAGAGAGACATCTGGTTCCCTGGACAACAGGGAATCTCTTGGAGAGAAGAGAGGGATTTACACTGCCAAGTGTACCCCAGCTGAACTACATTCAGAAACAAACTGTTTGAAACAATCTGATGCCAAAAGGGAAGATGACGTTTTAGTGACACAGAAAGGTTGGCACAGTGGAAACAGGGGTGGGGGCTGAACAGCCAGACAGTCATCCTGGCTGGGACCACTGTCCTTGACATTCAGAAGCTGTCCCTTTCATTTTTGAGCCTCCTTTGCATTGTTGTTTTTTTTTTTTACTCTTAATACTGGTTCCTTGCTGCTTAAACTGCTTATCAGAAAGGGAGTTGAGGAGAGAAAACTACTACTTGGTCTGAAAAAGGATGGTGAAAAATCTGAGTCACTCCTTGAATCAGTTTTCCTCTTCTACTCACAATTTTTAAGCCCCTCAACTGCAGAAGGGCCAGAGTCTCTTTATCTAAATCTGAGATGTAACACCTTCAGGAAGTCTTTGAGAATGAAGCCAAGCAAATCCATTCAAAACTGATCCAGAAGCAGCAACGTTGAAGGAAGAATCAGCATCAAAAGCACCCTTTAAAATATGCTTAGTCACATGACAAACAGCTGTCACAGAAGCATTTAATGAATTATTTACCTCACGAGAAGAAAGGTTAACCATTTTAATCTACATATTCGCAAAATACACAAATAAAAATTTTAACATTTAAGACTGACATTTTAAAATTCTGACAGTTAAAGCACTGGAAGAATACATCTCCAACGTATTCACTGCTGTCCCATCTTTGTCAGAAGGAATGGAATTAGCACCTTGTCTTGCTGAAGCAGATTTGGAAAGAGAAATTGCTGCATGGTATCCTTTAGAGTTGGAAAATAAGTACTTGTGTTTCTGAGGCACTTTGTATAATGGAGCAGGAGGCTGACCATCAGGTAAGCTGGAGGCAATAAGGAAAAACATTCTCTGAAGCAGGCAATATAGGAAGAAAAAGGGAAGCTTACAGCACTCCAACTGTAATAAACCCAGACACATTTTCTCTGCTATAGGAATCTCACTTTGGTCTCACTGAATCACCTGTTTCATCTTGGATAAAGTGTCAGTGAAAAAAAAAATCTCTTCAGCAGGGAAATCTGATGCTATACTTTCTTCAGAGTTAGAATGCTCAGACTGAGAAAAAAATCCAGAAGTACACCCATCTCCCTGGAAGGTGTGCTCGTCTGGCTGACTGTGTGGGCGTAGTGGGGTAAGGAGGTATGTCGAGCTCCAAAAGACAAACAAGTGCATTCTCTGACACTTCCTCAATCATTAGAAGAGACTGCAAAGATCCTGTACTTTGACAATCACAAGTTGGGGCAGACACCATAATGCATGAGAATCTATGACGCTCTTTTCCTTTGTCTAAATACTTGGCATGGCAGGGCATGGCCCTACAACAAAAACAGCACAACGAGGACAATTTGGAATATCATGATCCAAGCCTAAGCAAAGTGAATGAAAGTCCTGATGTGCTGATTTCCACAATCAAAACAGATATTATTCCTAGCACTCATTTAAGAACACACAAACAAAGAAAAAAGGATTTTTTCCCCCCAGCAGGGCACTCAACTTTAAAGACGTTTTCTGGTCTTTGGACTAACCAATGCACTGTATTATAAGGATGCTTTGGACTCCAACGGGAAGTGAAAGCTGTAAGATGGAGCTCTCCATTGACCCTTACACCCATACATCCAGACATTAGGTGCAGGGTGTCAGCTAGCCCAGGAGGAAGGAGTTAAATCTCTGATACTCAGGCCAGCCAAGGGCTGCCACAGCAATTAAAATCCATACAGTTATTCCTGCAACAGTGAAATATAATGAACATCTCTTTTCCTTTTCTTGCCTGAAGATTGCAATGACAAGGAAAAAGCAGTAATAAGCACCTTGGTAAATCCCAATAAATCTGCCCTTCTATAAAAACAGAAATATAAGACTGGAGGTTTTTCTCATTAAGCGCACTCTCCTTCTTAGACACAGTAGACTATCCCTGGTCAGGGAAGACACTTCACTTGCCCCTTCCCTGACACCGACAAAAGTGTCTCTTGAAGGACTGCTAGCTGACTGAAAGTTAAATGGTTCCTGTCGAAGAAATGCTCAATTCAGCAGCAAAAAATCTCTGAAGATTTTTGCACCAATTCCTTTCTATATGGAGCTCCTGGCAGTTGGAGCACAAGGAAGGTTCCCAAAGCTCTGACACACTGGCCAGTACAGGTGGTAAAACTCAAAAGGTTTAGGCTACTGCAACTATAATCCATCTACTGAGCATCTGCTGTTGTGACTGAGGATACACAGTGGACTGGGCTGCAGAACCACAACTTCTGATGTGCATACTTTATGGCCTGTGGCTGTACCAAGTCATGGATTCCTCAGTGAGGTCATAGATGCACAGGTGTGCAGATAATTGCATTTAGCCATCCAAGCTGCTGGATAAAGGCCAGCTATCCTGCATCTCAAACTAGTTACAGAAATCTTGTAGAAGCTTAGCAACAATAAAGTTCATTTACTGCAGTGCCACAACCGTCTGGGACTGCAATGCAATGGTGCTTCTTAGAAGCTCTGTGCTGTGCACACACATAGTGTCAGTGGCAACATTCCCAGCAGAAAATTCATATCTAGAATGCTACTGTCCCTCAGCAACATATACCTCATACTCCAAAAACTGAGCAGATATGTTTGCATTCAACTCATGAACACCATGCATTGGGAGGCATCTGCAGATGCCAATATAGGCCTAGTGGGTTCAACATGATTACCTAGCTTGTTACATCCTGCAACTCCCACCCCCGAATCACTGCAAGTAGTAGACACATAATGCTTACAACTGTATATTGCATATCATCTCTCAAGTATCCTAATTGCCCAGTGCCATCACCAAGTCCATGGATATAGCCTGCAGTGACATCATAAGCAGCACTATGTCCAGGTGCACATGTCAGCCAAGGGGTAGACTGACTGATCCCATCATCAGCTGCAAACTCTACCATGAAAATAAGAAGGCGGGGACATGACAGACATTGAAGATGCAAGACAATCATGAAGGAGATGTTGGCCTCAGTGTCTGAGCCACACTATTCTGCGCAGTGACTATAGATAGAAGATGCACCAGATGATTCCAGTGTCACAGATTCCTGGCTACCATCTGTAATGAAAGCACTGAATAATTTTTTGCTTGGGTAAAGGAAAGTCTCTCTGTTGATCAGTGGCAGTGAAAAACATTGAGCAGCCTGCCTGCCCCTGTGGGAGTGGTTACTGACTTGAAACTGTAGTTTTATTGGCCATTTTGGGTCAATTCCAAAACTCCTTCATCTTCCTCTCTTAAAACCCTCTTTTGCACGGTTTTGCACGTTTTTGAGCATAGTGCAACAGCGGGCAGCGCCGCCTAATTGGGTTTAAACTATTCCTGGCTCCACAAAGTCTGCTCTTCACTTTTTCCCTTCTATCTCTCAATTTAAACACCATATTCTCATTCTAAGGCCATTCACTGGTCCAATTAAGTAATCCTACAAGTTAGCACTATTAAACCATAAGCACTACTTACTCTTATACTCTCTACGATTACCCTGTCCTCTATTGGTGTGTCTTAAATTCAGTTTCCCTATTACTCTAGCATGTCCAAAGGTCAGTCAATGGTTTCCTCTCCAGTCCAGCTGGTGAATCAGGGAATTTTGAGGCAATGTTACAACTGTCTCATGTACACGGACAACCCTCTCCTCCTCCAAACAGGTTCAAATATATGTGAGAGATGCAACTATTTAGCCAAACTGGAGGCTGAGCTCTCTCATCTCAAAACTGGTGTAACCAGTCAGGAGGAGAAGGTAACCTCACACAACACAATTCCAGTATCACATAGTCCCACCACATCAGCGAACCAAACACATAAATACACAAAACATACTCAGAGGCTCTAAATAAAAATCTACCTAAGCAACAGAGACCTCCAAAGCAGACATCCAAGCAAACGCTACCTCAAAACAAAACACACACAACACATAACCCACAAAGTCAGTGTGCCAAGCAGCCACAGCCCTTAAGGCTGAATAACACACCTGATACTCTTGTTATAGGTGACTCTACTGTCAGACACACTGACGTCCCTGCTCACCAGGCTGAATAAAGAGAAGGTCACAGTGAGCTGCCTGTCGGGTGCTAGGATCCGACACATAACGCAAGCACTCAGGTCACTCCAAAGCAAATACAAATATGACTCAGTCATTGTACATGCTGGTGTGAATGACCTGAGACGACCTCCCTGGACTACATGAAAAGAGACATAGAGGAGCTCTCTGATCATGTAGCCCAGGCTGGTATGACCCTGACCTTGAGCAGCATCTTACCCTCACCTAGAATGATGCCACAGTACAAAGACAAAATGATCGATTTTAACAATTGGCTAAAATTTTGGTGTCATTCAAAGGGGATCCAGTGTCTGTCAGCCTGGGATGACATGCTCGACAAGCCACATTGCTTCGCTAGGGACGGCTTGCACCTGTCACCACTGGGCTTTCGGATATTGGCAAAGGCTCTTGCCACCCCATAGTGCCTTTTTTAGGAAAGGCTCAAAAGTCAAACCCACCCCCATAGACAGCACAAGGAACAAGAAACTAAGGGTAATGCTGCTAAACGCCAGAAGTCTTAACCTCAAGATGCACGCACTCAAAGCTCTCCTCAGTATGGAGAACATCGATATCTGTGCAGTGACAGAAACCTGGTTCAAGGCTCCAGAGAGCACCCCAGCACTACCAGGCTATACCTCATATCATGCTTTTCGCCCCAAAACCCGGACCGAACCACAAAAGGAGGGAAGTTTCCATATTTATCAAGGATATCCACACCTCCAGGTTAGTGGCATTGCACGGCATCGGAGACCATCCATGTGCAACTAACAGTGGGCAAGACTGCTTTTCAGTTTATAGCATCCTACAGACCACCCTCTCAAAGTCAGGAATCCCATTCGGCTTTCCTGAAAACATTGGAGAACATGAAGATCTCTCCGAACACCATTATATTGGGCGACTTCAACTACCCAAACATTGACTGGAAGCACTACTCAAGCCCCAGCACCTTAGCCCAAAGATTCCTGGAAATTATAAACTCAAATGCTATGGAACAACTAGTCACCACTCCCACAAGAGGGGACAACATACTAGACCTGATCATTACCAACATGGGGACTCTATGCTCCACACCAGAAGTATATCCCTCATTGGTAAGATCAGACCATAAATTAATTTCACTGGATGTCCACATCCCGACCCCACCCCCAGCCCAGAAAACCACAGTGAAAAACTTCTCAAAAGCAAACTTCTCACTTCTCAAAACTGAAGTAGAATCCTTCAAGGCCCCAGGGCCAGTGGAAACTACAGCCCAAACTGCAGAATCCTATATAAATGCATTCTACGGACATCTCCAGGAATGCATGGATCATGCTATCCCAAACAAAACCAAGACCCAATCATCCAAAGGCAGGCGTCCAGTCTGGTGGACCCCTGCCATAAATAAACTGTACAACAGAAGGAGGAAGCTACTACATGATAGAGCAAAATCCCTAATAGGGAAGGCATCTCTGATCAGTACTAGCAAAAAATTACGATCCCTCATAAAATCCTCCAAGGCCAGCTTCGAGAGAAAAATTGCACAGGACACCAAAGACAATCATAAGGCTTTTTCAGTTATGTTAAAAACCTGGGATGCATCTCCCAGACTTGTTCTGAGTTGATTCTAAACGACAAAAATACACTGAACCCACAGACATCGCCAATATCCTGGCAGACAGGTTCAGTGCAAACTGCCCCCCCTCCCCCCCCAAAAGAGCAAGTATCTATCCCAGCAGAGGGCTGCCTCCCAAACATCTCAGATGCTCAGGTGAAGGCTGCCCTCTCCAAAGCAAAAAACACTGCTTCCATGGGACCAGATGGCGTCCCAGGTTGCGTCCTACATGAACTACAAGAGGAACTAATCCCTCAAATAAAACAGCTATACAATCTCAGCCTCACTACAGGATATGTGCCCACAGAATGGCGTACAGCAACAGTGGTCCCACTCCACAAAGGTGGAGCCTCTACGGACCCTGGAAACTATCATCCCATAAGCCTGACTAGCTTAGTCTGCAAGGCTATGGAGAGGATCATCATGGAGCTCATAAACAAAGACATTGGGGACCTACAGACACTAGATCCTACCCAGTTCGGCTTTGTCAAGGGCAGATCCTGCCTTTTGAACCTGGTTGACTTCTTTGAAACAGTCACCAAAGCCATAGATGAAGGGAAGGTAGTCCACACAGCCTATCTGGACCTTGCAAAGGCATTTGACACAATACCCCATCATAGATAAGCTATCCAGCTTAAATATAAACCCTATGTCACAAGATGGGTCGCAAACTGGCTCAAAGACAGAACCCACAGAGTGAGAGTTGCTGCAGTCATGTCAGACTCGAAACCGGTCACAAGTGGCGTCCCACAGGGTTCTGTCCTGGGACCACTCTTGTTCGGTATATACTTTTCCGAGGTACAGGCAAACGTGGGAGGACTATGGCTCACCAAGTTCGCAGACGACTGCAAACTGGGCGCCATAATCAACTCTCCAGCTGACACAAACATCCTTCAAAAAGGTCTCACAGAGACAGATAACTGGTGCCAGCGCCATGGTTTAAAGCTAAATGCCAAAAAATGTATAGTCATACCCTTTGGCAAAAACAATGTGCCCACAAATTACCACATAGGCGGAAACCCATTAAGTACAGAGAAAGTTATTAGGGACCTGGGGACCCAAGTTGATAGCAATCTCTCCTTTGAAAACCACATTGCCAAAGTGGTTAGAAAGCCCAACTCATCACGAAGGGTTTCACATCTAGATCAAGAGAGGTAATCGTGCCCCTTTATTCATCCCTCATCAGGCCCATCATAGAATACAATGCCCCTTTTGGGATGTACCTTACCCGACACCTGCAGCAATTAGAAAGACCCCAAAAGTATCTCACCAAGAGGATCAAGGGTCTCAAACAGATGCCATATGCTGCTCGGTTAAAAAAACTCCAGCTCTACTCAGTTGCATACCGCCTACATCGAGGCGATCTATGCCTGACATACAAAACTATGTCAAATCCAGAATTAATGGACATGCTCCACCTCAGTAAATCTAAATCCCTTAGAGCCACACGCTCGAGGGACTTGAACCTTAGCACAGAAATAAACAGAACTTGCTGGAGGGACAGGTTCATAACCCAAAGGCTCCCTTCGCTCTGGAATAGAATTCCAGTTCATGTGAGGCAGAGCACCTCATTGAATCTCTTCAAGAAGAATCTCGATAAGTGGATGGGGGATCGTAGGTTTGTCCCAGGGATTACTCCAGTGTCACTATTAGACAGAGGCACAGTAAACTAAACCTTAAAAAGGGCACAGTATACTCAAATCAAGGGGTGGCGTAAGCCATACAGAATCGGGCTAGGCTTATAAATGCCCCAGGGCAGATAGCCTAGTATGAACCTATGAACCTATAATAACGTGTATGTAAACAGCTCAGCAGAGACATCTTTTTCCTGTTATAGGTGTGTACAAATGACAAATGGTTTCTGATCATGCAGCAATGGCTTATTGGCACAGTGATACATGGTTAATGTGCCCACATCCAGATCAAAATCATGGTAATATGCATTCCAGAAAAACATACTTGTGTGGATTGGTATCCATCTTCAATCCTATCTTGCATACCTTAAATAGTTATATCCTGGGACAGACATTTGAACAGCCACTCCTGTGGGGTCAGGATAAGTAAACCTGATGCTTGATCCTATGTCCTTCATGCCTTTTAGTCTCTTGTAGCATTTGATGGTTAACTGTCCATTGGCATCAACTACATTGACAGTAGCAATCATGTTCATCAAACAGCTCTCACATTGTTCATTCAGAATGCTTCTGCCTGTGAGAAGGGCAACAATAGGAAGTAGAACATATAGTAGCACCTCATTCTCCTAGTTTGTGAAACTGACTTTTTATTCTTACTGCTTATGAGCCTATACACAAAAGAAGCATGAAGCATAAACAACCCAACTGCACAACTGCTGGCAAAAGGGGCATCTGCTATGACTGTCATCTGTGACAGTCTGTGTCTATATCACAAAATCGACATTTGAAAATGTCGACTCACATATTGTTCGATACGAAAATGTTGAACTCCAACATACTCAAACGGCCAAATCACCGATTTCTTTCTGACGGAAAGAAATCGGTTGGCCAAAAATCAACGCCACACAAAAACAAACATATTTAAGTGGGGGGGGTGCCCCCCACACCATCGCTAACTAAATATTCTAACTCCGAGACCATGCTACAGATGGGGAAAGGGCAGGTGTAACAAAATGGCCAACCAATTTCTTTCCCTCGGAAATAAATCGGTGATTTGGCCATTCGTGAAAGTTGGAGTTCAACATTTCCGTGTCAAACAAATGTGAGTCGACATTTTCAGATATCAATTTCGTGATATAGACCCGTCACAGATACACACCTAGCAGAAAGAACAGTAATACCCATCAAGGTAACTGCAATCCTTTCAAACACGTTTTACAAGCAATTTTCATACTGAGTGGAATTTCAGTGCAACTAGTTACTATAGGATACTAAGCATTTAATGGGATATAAACAAGGTAATATGCATATTCATGTTAATGAGTCTGTTGCAAGAAAAACATATTTTAATTGTGGTTCACACAAATAGTGCATTTTCATGGCACAGTGTACTACACTGTGTACACAATATGTTTCTCATGCATGTGCACTGGGATCTGCAACTTGATGTGTTGTGCACAGCTATGAGTGCAAGTGAGCGTTCTAAGGGCAGTAACACAGTGACTATAGTACTTCCATTACAAATTCTTGGTTGACGGCACTACCACAAATGTTACAATGCTACAATGTTCTGGTTTTTCAATCTCCGAACTTTTGTGTAGATCATCAAAGAGTTTGCAGCCACATACAATGTGGATCATAAACGTCTGATTCTGGACCAGCTACCAATCACATTTTTTAAGTTTTTCAGACTGACACAGTACAGTTGTGTACCTACCATAAATGTAGATGCTCGAGTGTATTCACTGTTGCAGTCATTACAATTGGGTTATCCTGCTGGCAGGCTACCCGCAGTCGGCCTGAATTCCAAAGTCTAGGACCGGCGTCGATTGCTGTCGCCTCTTCCCTGACGTCAGTGTGCCAGGGGTATAAAAGATGCAGCCGATGCCATTTTCTTCAGTTTTTCTTGCCCTAGATGTCAGGTGTCCCTAAAATGGTAGGCTAAATTATGCCAATAAGCATGCATGCATAAAAAACAATTTTTCCTTCATCTATAAGCAAATACACCACATAGGTTGTATAGAATAGAGAAGTACAGATAAGTCCCACCAAAGGAAAAAGGGGATGGTGGGAGGGTAACCTGGACTGCAACAGTGAATACACTCGAACATCTTCATTTATGGTAGGTACACAACTGTACTATGCTCATCGTGTTTCACTGTTGCAGTCATTACAATTGGGTTGAATCCCAAAGCTACGTTTGGGAGGCTGGTGCTAAGTAGGATTAGGAGAGGCTATCAGGCCCTGCAGAACTGCAGTGGCAAATCCTACCCTGGATTTAGAGTAGAGAGGTAAATGATAGTGCTTTTTAAAAGTATGCACTGAACTCCAAGTTGCAGCCTCTAAGATGTCTTTGGTTGGTACTCCTCTGATGAAGGCTGCTGAAGTGGCTGCTGCTCTGGTGGAATGTGGCCTGATGCCCTTAGGCACTGATTTGCCATGCTGTGAATAGCAGAAACGAATGCAGTGACCTATCCACTTTGATATAGTCTGCTTTGAGATAGGCTTTCCTTGTGATCCTGCAGTATATGCCACTAGAAGTTGTTCGGTCTTTCTGAAAGCTTTGGTTCTGTTCAAGTAGAAGTGTAGCTGCCTGTGAATGTCCAAAGAATGCAAAATTCTCTCACCCTTCTTCTGTGGGTTTGGATAAAAAGTAGGCAAATGAATTGTTTGATTAAGGACCACACTGGACACTACCTTAGGCATAAATGTAGGGTTTGTGTGCAAAGAAACCCTGTCAGGATGGAAAATGATAAAAGGTTCCACAGCCATGAGTGCTTGTAACTCTGAAACTCGTCTAGCAGAGGTTATTGCTAGGAGCAGAGCTATTTTCCAGGATAGGAATTTAATATCAGCTGCAGAGGCTGGTTCAAACGGAGGCATTGTGAGTTTTTCCAAGACATAGTTGAGGTCTCATGCAGGTATTGGTGCTCTCCTTGGGGGTCTTATGTTTTTGGCCCCTCTGAGGTACTGCCTTAGTAATGGATGAGAAAAAGTAGGTGATTCCATATTGTAATGAGCTGAAATGGCAAAGGCATGAATTTTAATTGATGAAAAAGAAAGGCCTTTATCAAGCATCTCAGTTAAGTATTGCAAAATCTGAGGAATATTTGGAACAATCGTGTCAAAACCTTGTGCCTGGTTCCAAGCACAGAATCTCTTCCATTTTTCTGTATAAGACTTTCTGGTGCTAGGCCTCCTGGCCTGCAAAATAACATCCATCACTGCTTTAGAGAGAGGTGTGCCTTGACGGGCTACATTATCCGCCATGCTGCCAGGTTTAAGGTCCTGAGTTGGCTGTGCAGTATTTAACTGTCCTGTTGGGTCAATAAGTGAGGAATTTGAGGTAAAGTCCAAGCTGGGCATTGAGACAAGTTCTTTAAGATTGGGTACCAGTGCTGGCGGGGCCAGTCTGGGGCAATCAGTATCATTTTTGGTCTCTCTTGTCTGACCTTGAGGAGTAACTTGGGGAGGAGAGGCAGAGGAGGAAAGGCATATACTGTTAGGTGTTTCCAGCTGAAAGATAGAGCATCCACTTTCCATGATTGCTTGTGAAAGGTCCTTGTGCAGAATTTCTGTAGTTGGTAGTTGTGAGGAGAGGCAAATAGGTCTATGTCCGGGCATCCCCAGTTCCTTGTTATCATGGTAAATACTTGTGGATCCAATTTCCACTCGTGGGGATCAATTAGATTTCTGCTTAGTTCGTCTGCCACAGTATTTGTCCTTCCCAGCAGGAATTGTGCTTGCAGATGTACTTGGTAAGTCAAAGCTGTGTCCCACAAGTTCATGGCTAGCCTGCAGAGGGGGTAGGAATGTGTGCCTCCCTGCTTGTTTACGTACCACATAACTGTAGTATTGTCCGTCCTTATCAGTAGTTGTCCTGGATGAAGTAGATCCTTGAAGGCTGTCAGGGCATTCTGAACAGCCAGCAACTCTTTTTGATTGATATGTAGATGCATTTGACTTGCGGACCATGTGCCCTGAATACATCTTCCTGCCATATGGGTCCCCCAGGCATAATCTGATGCATCTGTTGTCAATGTCTGCCTGGCTGTGGGTAAGGTGAATGGCTGTCCCATATTGTGGTGACAGGCTTTTGCCCACCATCGAAACTCATGTTGCAGGCAGGGAATGAGGGTAATTATTGTTTCCAGGCTATGGCAATGTTGAGTCCAAACACTTTTTAGATACCATTGAAGTTTCCTCATATGCAGTCTTGCATATAGAATTAGCAGAATGTAGGATGCCATGAGGCCCAAAGCCTGCAGAATTTTTCTTGCAGATAACTGGGTCTTTGTTGCCAACATTTTGAAATAAGTAGTCAGTTGTTTGTGCTTGTCTGGCGTAAGAGAAGCCATCTGGGCAGTTGTATTTAAGCTTGCACCCAGGAATATTATCTCTTGAGAGGGTACGAGTTTTGATTTCTTTTCGTTTACTGTGTACCCTAGACCTGTTAGTAATCTTTTTACAAATGCCAGATGCTGTAGTAGAATGTCCTTGTTCTCTGACTGAATAAGGCAGTCGTCCAAGTAAGGATATATTTGTATTCTTCTTTGTCTGCAAAAAGCAATCACTGGTGCCAGGCATTTTGTGAAGACCCTGGTGCATTAGATAAGCCAAAGGGAAGTGCAGAGAATTGGTAATGCATTGAGCCAGCTACAAATCGGAGGTATCTTCTGCATGACTGTCTGATTGGGACATGCAGGTATGCCTCTTTTAGGTCTAAAGTCACAAGCCAAGCCCTCTTGCCTAGCATGGGCAGAAGCTGCTGCAGAGTTAACATTTTGAATTTTGGGATATCCAGGAATGTGATTAGTATAGACAGGTCCAGTACTGGTCTCCAGGCTTTGTCCTTTCTGAGCACCAAGAATAGCCTTGAGTAGAATCCTAGTCCATGCTCTTGTTGTGGTACCAATTGAATAGCTCTCATGTCCATGAGGGATGAAACTTGTTTTTGTGCCTCTGCCCATTGATTACGTGGCAGGTCTGGCATACCGTTTGGCCTTGGCAGGGTGTGAAAGTGGAACCTGTAGCCTTGTGATATGATATTTAGGACCCATTTGTCCTGGGTGACCTTGTGCCAATTTTGTGAAAAAAGTGCTAGTTTTCCCCCCAAAGGGGCAACCAGAAAATAAGTGCTTGGTGCTGGCAGGGGAAGCCATTGAGACTGTTTCCTGTATGGCTGTGATTTTTCCTCTCCGCTTTTGGAGGTAGAAGCACCCCATTGTTTAGGCCTGTATGAGCCTTGGGGCTGTGATCTGCCTCTGGGATGTCTGTATCTGCCTCTTTGTGGCCTGTCTGACACTGGAAAGGACCAATTCTTAGTAGGCCAGTTCCTGCTAAATCTGGGGGGTTGTACCTGCAAGAAATCCTTGACTGTTTGCATAGATTTAGCTTTGTCCTCCATTTTCTTCAACACCTCTTCTGCTTTAACACCAAAGTATCATGCTGTAATGGAGCATCTAATAGTTTTGCTTTAACATGATCAGACAGATTCTGTTCTTTTAACCAAGCATGCCTAATGACAGAACCCGTAACAGCAACCCTGCAGGAGGCCTCTAGAGAATCAAAACCACACTGCAATGTATGCTTTCCTACTTGTTCAGCTGCATGCAATAAATCCTGCATTTCTTTATTTTCTGCACATTCTGAATTTGTTAACATTTTCTGTTTAAGCAGTGACATAAGGTATTGCTGATATTTAAGCATATGAAATTGGCAATTTAAAGCTCTTACAGCCAAGGTAGCAGAAGTATAAATCTTTTTCCCCAATCTGTCCAGGGCCCTAGAATCCCTATCAGAGGGGATATGTTTTTTTGCAATGGAAGCCTTGACCCCTTTGGGACCCTGAGAGATGGTTTCTGAGTCAGCAGCAGGGTTTTTATAAAGAAATTTATGTGACTCTGGAACCCTGTAGTATCTGTCTGGCTTAATAGGGACTGGTGGTAAAGAGTCTGGAGATGGACTGGATTCTGAAAATACATCATCTACAATGTCTAAAACAGGAGGGATACCAAGGGGTGTGTGCTGAGGTAATAAAAGCAAGTCTCTGAGTCTTTTCTTGGATTCAGAGTAATCTTGGCTCTCCCAGTGGAAATGCTCCCTCATAGTATGCAGAGTCTCCCCAAAAGAATAATCCTCAGGAGGAGAGGCTGAAGGGATAGATTCTTCAGCATCAGAATCCTCATAGGGAGGAACTGAATATTCCTGATCGGAACAGGAATCAGAGGAAATGGAAACCTGGTCTGAAGATTCGTATTCTATCTCTTGCCTAGGCCTCTTATCAGGTGTGGGATGGGAACCACTGATCAAAGTAATTAGGTCTTCGGCCATTTTAAGCATCTGTTTTTTAGGCATGGTGGCCTGTCCAGGAGAATACTGTACTTGTTTCTTTGTCTTTAGAACTGCTTTAGTCTTTGCCTTTGAAGCTGAAGTAGGTTTTATATATAACTGTGTAGGCCAGAAAACACCCTCAGAAGCCGATGCCGGCACAGCGGCTCCGGACCTATCTGAGGGAATAGTTTCCGATTGGCCAATACCTTGAGTTTCCAGCAACCTAGTCGGCTCCACATGGGAGTCAGAAGCGGCCTGTGGCTCTGAGGTAGCGGGCGTCAGGGGCTGCGAAAGCACCTCACTGAAAACCGGCGAACCGGCGACAGGCCTAGCGGGAGCCTCGTCGTCGGTTTTGGACCTCGGATGCCTGTCCTTTTCTTTTTCTTTGCGCTTTTTATAAACCCCGGTAGTCGGCTGTTCCAACGGCATTATATAATTAAACCTCCTGCCAAAGTAATGAAATGCAAAATCGTACCGACACTTAATAGTGCATGGGTTAAATCTAGCACAAAAGACAACTAGCAATGTTGTGATCAGGACCTAGGCAAGGAATACAGTAAGAGTGAAAATCCTTATGAGGTATTTGCTTCCCACAAGAAATACAATTATTAACTTTTTCTGACATCGGTCTGGAACAAGAAAAAAGTTTCCCCAATGGGGTACTTAGCTTTAATGAAGACTTCGGATCTGAAATTCGAATTTGAAAATCTCAGGAGTCGGCCGACTGGCACTTGCGAACTGCTTTTGCTTCGGGCACCGCGCGGCAAGAAATACTGAAGAAAATGGCGTCGGCTGCATCCTTTATACCCCTGGCGCACTGACGTCAGAGAAGAGATGACAGCAACTGACGCCGGACCTAGACTTTGGAATTCAGGCCGACTGCGGGTAGCCTGCTAGCAGGATAACCCAACTGTAATGACTGCAACAGTGAAACACGATGAATATCCTGTGTCATTACCAGTGGGAGATTATTCCAATCAGTACCTCCTCAAATAGAAATCTATTTATTTTTAATAGTGCAACTGTATTTTTCTACTTCATCATCAAATTGATATATCTTACTATTTCACTTGGCATTTGAGGAAACCTGAAATTTAAAACCCAGGGTGCTAACTAGGGTATAATTTGTGGAATATTTATAGACCATAATACTTTTTCTCCCAGTCTACATCATATTGTGTACTGCTTAAATTAAACTAGTCTATCTTTATAAAATAGCCCCTGATTACTAGATAGCAGAACACTGTTGGATTCTGTCCAGCTGTTTACCTGATTCAAATTACAGGATCCAAATGATGATGCATATTCTGTATATGGTCTTCCCATTGATCTAAACAACTGCACCTAACATCTGTTTTCAAGAAGCATATCTACTATTATCACAAAGTCCTTGATATATTTTACAGAAGTCAAGATATCATTGCTGATTGAGTAAGGGTAATTCTTATTATGGTAGCCAACATGGATTAAGTTAGACTTTTTTAGCACTGAAGGAGATGTTATTTGGGGCGACCCAGTGAAATAGTATATTCAGGTATTGTTGCAGAAGTTTTTTATCTTCCAAGATTTTGACTATTAGTCCCAACTTTAGAATCATCTACAAGCGTACTTATTCACAATGACAGGTAACGGGGAAAGTGGACATATTTTTACCTGTATCACAATTCCAAAGTTCTTCAACAAACATATCCACTTAACTTCGGTCAAGTGATAGACTTCTGTAGAAACGTACTATATTTAACTAAGTTTCCCCAACTTGGATATCTACAGAATTTTCTCTGATGTTCTCTTCTCTTTAGTTTATTTTTTATAAAAACGGACACCCCCGCCTCCACTTTGATCACTTCTATAATTATGGAACTCTTAAAATTCCTTAAAACACAATGGAGTTGTGATAACATAATACCAAGTTTGTGTTACAATAGTTTCGTGTTAAAACAGCTGTATCACTCTCACTGTCATTTAATGCCAAATTCAAGCTCCTAGCTTTGCTAAGAAGGAATTTTAATTCTGTATTATTAATTTTAATAGCTAATCACTTCTTTTTCTACAAAAAAAGTACACTCTTCATTTTTTTCATCTTATACCCTACTATTTAGTTTTCCCTATGGCTTAAACAACATTTGCCTATTGAAAAGTAATAAGAAGTTATGTACTCATCATAACGTTCCATGTGAGTTGTTCCATCTCGCCTTCATTCTTCACTGATGGGTTTGGAGCTGATCCATCGGCTCCGACACGGCCATTAGCAAAGCTCAAGGTGTACCAGTAGCTCGAGACCAAGCCCCTTATCCCATAATGCACTGCTGGAATTACCTCAGATCTTGTTTGCTGCGTGTACCATATCCCTGTGAGAGAACTACTCTCCCAAGAGAGGAAGAATTGAATAACCAGGATGAAACCAGCCTCTAGGTCAACTATCAGGCAGGTGGGAGATTGAGGGAGGGATGTAAGAATGAAGGCAAGATGGAACAACTCACATGGAACATTATGGTGAGTACATAACTTCTTAATGTGAAGTTGTTCAATCTCGCCGTTCACACTTCACTGATGGGTAGCTACCCTAGCACCCTCAATCTCAGGTGGCTCATGGAAGTACATTCTTCAGGACTGTAGACCCAAAGGAAGCCCTGTCCCTGGAGGCCTTATCGACTTTGTAATGAGTGAAAAAGGTATGAGGTTTAGACCAAGTGGCTGCAGCACAAATGTTATCAAGGGGCAATTTGGCTTGGAATGCAGAAGATGTAGAAACCGCTCTGGTAGAATGAGCTTTAATCTTGTGTAGTAAGGGCATATTAGCAGATGAATAAACAATAGTGATACAATCAGATAGCCATTTAGAAAGCGTTTTAGCCACTGGTCTACCTTTTCTGGCTTCAGAGAAAGAGACAAAGAGCTGGTCTGATTTTCTAAGATCTTTTGCTCTGTCCAAATAATATCTGAGCTGTCTGTGAACGTCAAGTTTGTGCAGCATATACTCTAGTTTATTGGAATGGTTAGGAAAGAAGACTGGCAACTCAATGACTTGGTTGATATTAGATTCCGAACAAACTTTGGGCAAAAAAGAGGGATTTGTCCAAATAATATCTGAGCTGTCTGTGAATGTCAAGTTTGTGCAGCATATACTCTAGTTTATTGGAATGGTTAGGAAAGAAGACTGGCAACTCAATGACTTGGTTGATATTAGATTCCGAACAAACTTTGGGCAAAAAAGAGGGATTTGTCCTAAGAGATACTCTATCAGCATGAAAAATCAAATACGGAGGGCTGATAGATAAGGCTTGAAATTCTGACACTCTGCGGGCAGAAGTAATAGCCACCAGAAATATGGTTTTCCATGATAAAAATGTGAGATCACAAGATGATGCTGGTTGAAATGGGGGAAGAATTATATGAGACATCATAAAGTTTAGATTCCAAGGAGAATAAGGAGTTTTCACTGGAGGCCTCATGTGGAAGGTCCCTTTGAGAAAGGCCTTGGACAACCAGTGGGACATTATGTTTAGCCCGTCCACTCTGAGATGAAAGTTAGATATAGCAGCCAACTAGACTCAAACTGTAGCAGCTGCAGCTCCTTTGTTAAAAATCATAGTCAAGAATTCTAAAATGGACGTCAAAGGGGCTTGATAAGGATCACTGTTCTGTTTAGAAGCCCATATGGAAAATCTCTTCCACTTACTAATATATAATCTTCTGGTGGACGGCTTATGGGAAGACAAGAGGATCTGCCTTATCTCATCAGAAAGATCATGAAGCCTGGCTATGAGGGGAACTTGAGCAGTCAAGCTGTGAGCTTCAGTGACTGCAATGAAGGATGGAGGTCCTCCAACGATGTGTCAGAAGGTCTGGAACTGGGTCAAGAATCCATGGATCCTCCAAAAGATGATGATGAAGGAATGGGAACCAAATCTGCCAAGGCCAATGAGGGGCTATGAGGATGACAGTTTTTCCCAGCAACATTGCTTTCTGTAGAAGTCTGGGTATTAGAGGAATTGCAGGGAATGCATAGAGGAGACTCGAAAGCCAATCATGTACGAGTGTGTCTCTCAAGGGTTCTCCCATAGGGGGAATCAGGGCAAAGTAGCTTCTGCATTTCGTGCTGATGTGACTGGCAAAAAGATTGCAGCAAGGCTGGCCCCGTTTGTGGAAAATCCTGTCCGTAATCTCTTGTTTGAGGGACCACTCGTGTGGCAACAAAATTGCCCTGCTCAGTTTGTCTGCTATCACGTTGGATCTCCCCAGGATGTGCGTTGCCAACAGAAAGCGCTGGGAGGAGACAGCCCACTGCCAAACTCTGAGGGTTTCTCGGCAAAGGGGGTAAGACTTGGTCCCGCCTTGCTTGTTCAAGTACCAGACTACTGACATGTTGTCTGTCTGAATTGCAATTGTCCCTAGAGGACGAGAGTCCTGAAAGTACTGCAATGCCAGAAGTACTGCTCTCATCTCCAGAACATTGATATGCAGGTGGGACTCTTGATCCGTCCATGTGCCTTGGGCAGTCTTGCCCTGAAAATGTCCCCCCCACCCTATCAGGGAAGCGTTCGTGGTCACAGTGGCTACTGGAGGGAGTAGTACAAAGGGGCGTCCTATAGTTACATGAAGAGACGTCAACCACCACTGGAGATCCCTCTTGCAAGAGTTTGTAATCAAAATCATATGACTCATTGGAAGTTCCTGATAGGACCATTGGGTGAACAGCAGCCATTGAAGAATCCACATATGCATCCTTGCTAATGGTATGGCCAAGATCGCTGCAGCCATCAAACCTAATACTTTTAAGACTTCTGCAGCTGGTGCTCCGTCCTTCGACACTAATGAACTGATATGCTGGCGAAGAAGAAAGACCCTCTCAATTGGTAGTCGTAGAGTGGTGGTTGAGGTGTCTAACTTTGCCCCTATAAAGACAATATGCTGCGATGGCGACAAGGTAGATTTTTCTGAGTTGATTGTAATGCCTAAGTGATGGTAGAGTGTCAGAGTTTATTCCCTTGCCTGAATCAGTTGATGCCTGGTGGTGGAGGTAACGAGCCAATCGTCTAGGTACGGAAATACCTGGAATCCTAGACGCGTCAGAGAAACCGTGACCACTGCCATGCATTTGGTGAACACTCTGGGGGCTGTAGTGAGACCAAAGGGCAGGGCTCGAAATTGATAATGATTGGCTCCCAGCCAGAAACGCAAGTGATCTCTGGATGGCCTGACCATTTTTATGTGGTAGTACGTATCCTTCAGATCTATCGAGCACATCCAATTGTCTCTTCCTAAAAAGGGAAGTATAGACTGTAGCGTGACCATCCGGAACTTCTCTTTCTTTATAAACTGGTTGAGTTTGCTGAGGTCCAGAATAGGTCTCCAGTCCCATTTTCTTTGGAACCAAAAAGAATCTTGAGTAAGTTCCGGATCCTATTTGGTCTGCTGGGACTGGCTGGATGACTCTTTTTTTCTAGAAACCTGCGGACCTCTATAGTTGCTTGTTCCCTGTAACTGGGTGGAACGCCTGGGATTCTCCTTGGGGGCATGGGTGGGGTGAAGAAAGTACAGTTTTGTACCTACCATAAATGTAGATGTCCGATAGGAATGCATCTGCAGTCCTTACAAATGGGTTGTCCTGTCGTCAGGCAGCCCTTCGGTCGGCCGGATTCCAAAGTCTGGGTCTGGCTTTGGCTGGTGTTGCGCTTCACCCGACGTCATAGCTGCAGTTTTTTGGGTATAAAGGCATCAGCCGACGCCATTTTCCTCAGTATTTCTTGCCCCAGATGCCAGGTGCCCTCTTAGATGGCTAAATTTGGATAAATGCCAATGTTTCCAAATAGTAGAGAGCAAACACATAAAATAAGCATGTATGTACATATATACAAACAAATACACCATAATAGATCCCCCCCAAGCTAGCTGAAGGATGGCAAATACCCTAGGAGTACCACAGAGGGGAAGGTGGGTGGGTAATCCTGACTGCAGATGCATTCCTATCGGACATCTACATTTATGGTAGGTACAAAACTGTACTATGTCCTTCAAGGATGCATCTGCAGTCCTTACAAATGGGTAGAATACCATAGCTAAACTAGGGGAGGAGGAAAAATGAAAGATTATGGTGTAGTTAGGATCCCTTGCAAAACAGCAGTGGCAAAACCTGCTCGGGATCTAGAGTATAAAGGTAAATTGTAATGCTTGGCAAATGTATGCACGGAGGTCCAAGTAGCAGCCTCTATAATGTCCTTGGTAGCCACTCCTCGTAAGAAGGCTGTGGTAGTGGCTGTAGCCCTTGTGGAGTGAGGCCTGATGTTCTCTGGAGTTTTCTTTCCATGGTAGGAGTAACAAAATCTAATGCAATTTCCTATCCATTTGGAGATTTGTCTGCTTTGAAATTGGTTTTCCTTCCTTTCCTGTTGCATATGCTACCAGAAGCTGGTCAGTTTTTCTATTGGACTTGGTCCTGTCCAGGTAGTAGCGTAATTGTCTATGTACATCCAAGGTATGCAACAGTCTTTCTCCCCTGTTCTGAGGGTTGGGGAAGAATGTAGGTAGGTGGATAGCCTGATTTAAAGACACTCTGGATACCACCTTAGGCATAAATGTAGGATTTGTTCTCATGGACACTCTATCTTGATGGAAGATCAGGAAGGGTTGCACTGCCATTAATGCCTGTAGTTCAGAGACCCTTCTTGCAGAGGTGATTGCCAGCAGGAAAGCAGTCTTCCAGGATAAGTATTGTAATTCTGCTGTTGCTGCTGGTTCGAAAGGAGGAAGTGTCAATTTTTCTAGCACAAAGTTCAAGTCCCATGCTGGCAATGGTGGTTTCCTGGGAGGTTTTACATTTTTAATTCCTCTCAGAAACTGCCTGAGCAGAGGATGTGAGAAGACAGGAGGATCCAAGCTGTATTCTGCTGAAATGGCTGATGCATGTATCTTGATGGAAGAATAGGACAGGCCTGTATGGAAGAGCTCTGCCAAGTACTCCAGGATGTTGGCTATGTTTACCAGTGCCACATCTTCTCCCTTTGCAGTACTCCAGATGAGATATCTTTTCCATTTTGCTGCATAATTCTGTCTTGTTGAAGGTCTACGAGCCTCAAGGATTATGTCTTTAACCCTTTGGGATAAATTTGGGTTAATTGTTCTTATGTAATGTTCCAGGCAGTTAGCTGCAGAGTTTTCAGGTTTGGATGCAGGATGTTGTAGTTGTTCTGTGTTAACAGCAATGGGATCAGAGGTAGTGCCCATATTTGTTCCCGAGACATGCTCCTCAGCAATGGGTACCAATGTTGCCTTGGCCAGTCTGGAGCTATCAGAATGATCTTCGGACGTTCCTCTTTGATCTTCAAAAGCACCTTGTGCATCAAAGGAAGTGGTGGGAATGCGTAAGCTGTCAGGTTCTTCCAACTGAAAGATAGGGAGTCCACCTTCCAAGCAAGTGGGTGGTACGTCCTTGTGCAGAATCTCTTTAGCTGGTGATTGAGAGGGGATGCAAATAAGTCTATTTGTGGTAATCCCCATTCTCTTGTGATGACTTTGAAGATGTCCGGATGCAGCATCCATTCCTGGGCATCCGTGGTAGTTCTGCTTAGTATGTCTGCTAGAATGTTTTCTTTTCCCGGTACAAAAATTGCTTGTAACTGAATGTTGTAGCTCAGAGCCACATCCCATAGGTCCAGTGCCAGCCGGCATAGAGGGCATGAATGTGTGCCTCCCTGTTTGTTGATGTACCACATAACTGTGGTGTTGTCTGTCCTTATCATCAACTGACCTTCTTGGAGAAATGGTCTGAATGACTGGATTGCCAATTTTACTGCCAGCATTTCCTTTAGATTTATGTGCAGGCGCAGCTGGTCTTGAGTCCATAAGCCTTGTATGCACTTGTCCAGCATGTGTGCCCCCCAACCGAGGTCTGATGCATCTGTCGTGATGGTTTGGCTTGGTTGGTTGTTGCAGAAGGGCAATCCTGTGTTTGATTGACAGGCCTGAGCCCACCATAGGAACTCTTGCTTCAGGCATGGGATTATTGGAATTTTGGTTTCTAGGCTGTGCTTGTGTTGAGACCACAAATTCTTTAGGTACCACTGTAGCTTTCTCATATGCAGCCTGGCATGAGGGACCAGAATTATGCAGGATGCCATGAAGCCTAGGGCTTGCAGTACTTTCCTTGCAGTTAGATGGTTCTGCTTTGTTAATGCCAAGAAGTAGAGAGGTAGTTGCTCTTTCTTTTCTGCAGTTAGGAATGCCATTTGTTTTGATGTGTCCAGCTCTGCACCCAGAAAGGTTATTCTTTGGGATGGAATCAGCCTTGACTTTTTTATATTGACTGTATATCCCAGTGCTTGCAGCAGGTAAATGACTCTTTGTAAGTCTTCTGTTAGCTTGCTTTTGTTGTCCGCTTGTATCAGGCAGTCGTCCAGGTAGGGGTAAATTTGGATTCCCTGAAGTCTGCAATGAGCAATTACTGATGCCAGGCATTTCGTGAACACTCTGGGCAGTAGATAAGCCAAAGGGCAATGCTGAGAATTGATAATGCTCTGACCCTGCAAGAAATCTGAGGTATCTTCTGCAATTTGGTCGTATGGGGACGTGCAGGTATGCCTCCTTGAGATCTAGAGTTACCAGCCAAGACTCCTTGCCCAGCATGGGAAGAAGCTGCTGTAGGGTCAGCATTTTGAATTTTGGAACAATGAGGAATGTGTTTAAAGCGGACAGGTCGAGAATAGGCCTCCATTTGCTCTCTTTTCTTGGTACCAGGAAGAGTCTGGAGTAAAATCCCTTTCCTTGTTCCATAGAGGGTACCTTTTCCACAGCTCTCATTCTTAGTAATTGAGATATTTGCTTTAGAGCTTCTGCCCTTTGAGTAGGTGGTAGGTTTGGCATTCCTCTCTTTGCTGGTAGAGTATGGAAATGGAACCTGTAACCTTGGTCTATAGTTTGCAAAATCCATTTTTCCCTTGTGATGCAATGCCAGTTTTTTGAAAACAATGTTAGCTTTCCACCTAAGGGTGCTTCCAGTTGTTCCCTGGTAGGCGGTGTCACAGCCAAGTCACTGTGATTGTGTTGTTGTAGTGGTTGTGGCTGCGTCTGTGCCTCGCTGGTTGTTACCTTGCCACTGGCGTCCCCTGTAGGCACCCCTGGATTGGTTTCTGCCTCTTGAACGCCTATTCCTGCCTCTCTGTGTCTTAGAGGAGTCCGGAAAGGACCAATTCTTGGAGGGCCAGTTCCTGCTAAATCTTGGAGGTTGAACCTGTAAGAAATCTTTCACTGTTTGTACAGATTTCGCCTTCTCTTCCATCTTTTTTAGTACCTGCTGTGCAGGGGAACCAAATAAATTGTCTTTGTCCATGGGAGCATCTAAAAGCTTTGATTTGACATGGTCTGGTAATGTCTGCTCTTTCAACCATGCATGTCTCCAGATAACTGTGCCAGTCATGGCTGATCTAAAGGAAGCCTCCAGTGCATCATAGCTGCATTTTAAGGAATGGTTACTAACCTGCTGTATGTTATGTACCATTTCCTGAACATATTTCTTATCTAAAGATTCTTCAGAGGACAGCTTTTTAGTTAACTGGTCTAGCATAAACTCTTGATATTGAATCATATGAAATTGTCAGTTCAAAGCCCTAGCTGACAAAGTAGCAGAGGTGTAAACATTTTTACCCCATCGCTCTAAGGACCTGGAATCCCTTTCAGAGGGGAGGGGGTTTTTAGCAGATGTAGTTGCTACAGCTTTAGGGCCCTGGGAGATAGTCTCTGGATCTGCAAAAGGAGCCTTGTATAAATGGTGATGAGTGTCCGGGACCCTGTAGAACCTATCGGGCTTAGCAGGGGCCGGAGGTAATGAATCAGGAGCAGTGCAAGCATCATTAAATGCATCATCTACAACAGAAAGAACTGGAGGTATAGCTAAAGGCCTATGCTGTGGCAAATGTAGAAAGGTTCTAAGCCTTTTTCTGGAGTCTGAGAAATCTTGGCCCTGCCACTGAAATTGTTCCCTCATAGCATGCAAGGTTTCCCCAAAGGAAAATTCCTCAGGTGGAGAGGCTGAAGGAATGGACTCTTCAGCATCAGAGTCTTCGTAAGGAGAATAAGGAGCCTCAGGAGGGTCTGTATGTTCTGAGTCATCAGAGGAATCATCTGTGGATACTGGCTCTGGGGGCTCTGCTCTAGGCCGCTTCTCTGGAGGTGGATGAGAGGTCCTGTCAGGATGAGGCTGGGATCCACGAATTAAAGAAATGAGATCCTCAGTCAAAGTAAGCATATGGGAACTGGTGCTGGGCCTGTGACAGGGGGGCTTGACAGGCACCGTTTTTGAAGCTTTAGCTGCTTTAGCCCTGGCAAAGGCCTTAATAGACATGGCTGCAGGAGGCCTAGCAGCTCCACGTGCAGGGGTTGAAATATCCAAGGGAATAGTGTCTGATAATTCCTGAGAAACCGCAACTGCAGGTTGGATTTCAGAAGCCGATTCCACCAGGATAGAAGAGGCCTCGGTAGAAGGCATGTTTTCAGCCGGGGAAAGAACCGCTTGCTCGGTTTCAGCCGAAACCAAGACACTCGTGGTTGGCTTAACCGCGGTTTCGGCCGAAACCGCGGACCGCGAGTGTCGGTCCTTTTCCCTGCGTTTTTTGGTTATTTGTGAAGTCGGAGGATCCGACGGCATGATATAAGCAAAATCAGAGCCGAAAAACTGTTCTGCAAACTCCGACCGGCATCTAAGCGTCCGTCGGTTAAAAGAAGCACAGGCTAGACAAGCTGCTACGTCGTAGTCTGGGCCTAAACAAGGTAAGCAGTAAGAGTGGAAATCTTTATGAGGTATTTGTTTCCCACAAGTTAAACAGTTATTCACTTTTTCTGACATCGGCTGAGGCAAGAAAGAGTCCCCAACGGGGTACTTAGCTTTTTAGAAGTCTTCGAAGTAGTATTCGGTAGTAGTAATCTCTGGTTCTGACCGACCGGCACTTGCGAACAGCTTCTGCTTCGGGCGCCACGCGGCAAGAAAGACTGAGGAAAATGGCGTCGGCTGATGCCTTTATACCCGAAAAACTGCAGCTATGACGTCGGGTGAAGCGCAACACCAGCCGAAGCCAGACCCAGACTTTGGAATCCGGCCGATCGAAGGGCTGCCTGACGACAGGACAACCCATTTGTAAGGACTGCAGATGCATCCTTGAAGGACATCAGTATGAAATACCCTCTGGAAATAATACTTTGTACCAGCTGTCATTTGTTATGTCTTGCCAGGCATCTGGGTACAAAATTAAGTGACCCCTGACTGCCTCCAGAGCAGGGCAGTCGGGTCTCCCTTCAGGAGCGCTGATATTGTTGACCAGAGAAGTGATCTCTGTCATCCTAGTGTTGTGGACCCCCTCTGCCGCGAGGGCGCCGTCTTCCATTGTTACCCCCTCCTCTGCCCCAAGAGGGGGCTGATCACATGTCCTGAAAGACTCCTTGGACTTTTCGGAACCACATTTTCCCTGCCCATTGGCCTTTGGGGTAAGGCCGAGTAGAGGTGGAAAAATGGACTCCGACGGCAGACAGAGTCTTTCCCTCCTGCTCACACCTGGTGAGAGTTTCTTTCACTAAGGGCCCAAAGGGAGATGAGCCATCAAAAGGGGTGTTGACAAAAGAAGACTTAAAGGACTCTGCGAAGGAACACAAGCGCATCCAGGAATGTCATCTTAGAGCAACTCCTGTACCTGCTGCCCTACTCGTCCCATCAGCTGCATATGATATGAGACGCATGGACGAGTTCACGATGGAATTTAGGGTAGCAAGCTGGGCAGCAACTTTGTCGGAAGACCCTGCAGCTACATTACCCTGAAGAGTATCTCCCAACTCCTTAAGGAGATCTCTTTGCAGTCTGGTGAAGGGGGTCAAATAGTTCAGGGATCGGAGTGTAAAAGTCACTGAACTAAACATGCATTTCCCATATCGATCCATGATCCTGGACTCTCTGTTAGGAGGATGGGTCAACGAGGAAGTCTCAGACATTTCCTTCTTGGTGGCCACCGCCACCACCATGGCATCAATAGGGACTCCCCTTGGACAAAAAGTCTTTATCTACGGGGGCAGAAATGAACTTGTTAGGCCTCTGAGGGACAGGTTCCATGGACTCCGGTGACTCCCACTCCCTCTGAGAGACAAGCTGCATG
This sequence comes from Protopterus annectens, assembly GCF_019279795.1. Taxonomy (NCBI): domain Eukaryota; kingdom Metazoa; phylum Chordata; order Ceratodontiformes; family Protopteridae; genus Protopterus; species Protopterus annectens. Next base: position 1,980,265,092 of record NC_056729.1, on the reverse strand, counting down.
AGCTCATCGAAGGGCAGAGACACCCAAGAGGTGGAAGGTTGAGACCCGAAAGCCTTCAGGAGAACTGACTCATCCTCAGTAGGGCTTTTGGACTGCCAATCACCCCTCTGCCTAAGGATCTCAAGTATCTCCGCAAAGGAGATATCCTCAGATTGTGGTGACCCTTCTGACTCCTCCAAGTCAGTGTCAGATGTCAACGACTCCTGTGGGGAGTCCAAGTGTCTCCTCTTACACAATCTCTTCCTGGGGACCTCCTCAGTGGGAGCCTCTGGGGAGGTCTTGGAAGAGCAAGGGGTGCCCTGTGGGGCTACCTGAGGCTCAGGGTCTCTACACTTGGCCTGGACGATGGAGGCAGAAGCGGACACAGGCACTTTGGGGGAAGAAGAGACCAGACCTGGTGTTGAGGATGTCTTTGGGGACAAGGCTCTCCTCATGGCTTTGAAAGCATCATGGCTCCGATGAGAAGGAGTCAACGGACCCAAAGGAACCGCCATCCCCTCCCACACTGAGGCCGTGGGCTCCGAGCTGGAGGTAGGAGCCGAGCTCATCCGAGATGAGGCCCCGTGAGGAAGAGTCGGCACCGACAAGTCGGTGCGACTATCCTCCCCGAACCCGACAGGAGAGTGTCAGCCCCTAGAGTCCCCGGTCGGCGCCGAGGACATCAGAGTAAATGGAATCGATGACACCGGAGCATGTCTCGGCTCCAAAGGCTCCACGATCATCAGGTCGGCCCCCTCCGGCTCCGAAGATCCGGTATGGCTCGGAGGAGAGGCAGTCAAATCCGGGACGGTGGTCTTCGGTTCCGACGCTGGGGTCAGAGCCGACAACAATTTAGCAAGGCCTGGTGCCCATAAGAGCTTCTGCACCAATCGGTCCATATCGAAATCTGAGAGGCTGACAGAATATCTAGAGGAGTGCACTGAAGGTGCAGATTGAAGGAGTGGAGATATAGGTCTCTCAGAGACTGGCTACAAAACTGTGTTCGGCTCCGAAATGCAGAGACACTCGGCTCCGAGGGCTGTGGAGCTGAAGTCCCGGAATCCTCCACTTTCTTAGACTTTTTCGAGTCTTTAGATGCCTTGAAGTCTGTTGAGGATTTTGAAGATTTAGAGGACTTGGTGGCCCCATCCTGGTCAGTCAAAGCTTCAGCAAAAGGATGCTTCAGCAAACCTCGATCCACAATCTTCCTTTTCCTCTCTAAAAGAACCCTTGAAGAAAAGGAATGGCAAATGCTGCAAGACACCTGCAAATGCTCCGTACCTAAACAATACATGCACTGAACGTGCCCATCAGTATGAGACATCTTTTGCCCGCAGTCTGGACATTTTTTGAATCCAGACTTTGGGTTCTGGTCTTTTTCCTCAAACATATTAATAAGAGCTTTAGGCTGAACTCAATAAACAATTACACAGACTAAATACAGCCTAAATGTTACATCACAAACCACACAGTCTAATACAGCCTAAAAGTTACAACTACCCTAGGCTCAAGAAAACACGTCTAAATATTAAACACACTCTAACAATGGCCCGGAGAAAAAAGGGGGCCAACACTATGTTTTTTTACCCACCAGCGTTGACAAAAAAATCCAAAAAACATTCTATACTCGACTGGACTTTAGTTAATTGCCACAAAGAAAATTATCATATGGGCTGCCTACCTGATGAACTCAGTGACCACTACCCCACATTCCTCCTTCGTAAACAGGTAAATATACCCAAACCCATACTATATAAAGAAACTAGAGATGACCACAAGTTAAATCCACAAATTCTTAACAGCATGCTACAACAATGCAACTGGCACCCACTACAAACTCTAGCATTAGACCAGGCAGTGGAGTTCTTCAATAGTACTTTTATGAATGTTCTAAATACAGTAGCTCCAATTAGGAAACTTAGAACTAAAGTTAATTATGCCCCTTGGCTAAATAAAACCACAAAAGCCTTACTAAAAGCTAGAGACAATGCCTGGAAGATCTGGAAAATGAATAACACCATACAAGTCAGACAAAAGTATCAACAACTTCGGAATCAGGCCAAAATCAAACAAAAATGGATTAACAAAACTACTTCCTACATATCCAAAACAAACATCCCAAAAAACCTCAAAAGTTCTGGCAAGCTATCAATTCCCTTCTGAAACCCAAAAAAACTACCACCCCAACTCCCAGCACCAATACTGACAATGACAGCATAGCTTCTCAATTTAACTATCACTTCACAGAATCTATTCTGTCATTATCCACCCAGCTATCTAACAATAACTCTACAATCACCCCACTACAGATAACAATAATATACCTTCCTTTTCACTCTCACCTGTACCAACCTCCACAGTTAAAAAACTACTCTCAAAACTGAAACCTACCACTCTCGCAGCAGATGGTCTACCCACTAATTTCCTAAAATTAGCTGCAGAGTCCCTAGTCTACCCTGTCTCAATTCTTATAAACCACTCCATACAAGAAGCCTACATCCCCCAACTATGGAAAGTGTCATATATTATTCCCCTACACAAAGGCGGCAACTCCTATGAGCTATCAAACTACCGCCCCATTGCTATCTTATCCCCCCTTTCCAAGCTCCTGGAGAAATGTATTCACTCCCAAGTGATGCACTTCTTACCTCACATAATATCCTCTCCTTCACACAGCATGGCTTCCGTCCAAACCATAGTACAACTACTGCTCTTCTCTCCTTTACCAACCAGGTTAACCAACTTAGAAACAACAACTTCGTATCAGCCATATTCTTAGATCTCTCAAAGGCATTTGACATGGTCCCACATAACCTACTTTTAGACACTCTATCCACCATGTCCTTTGCCCCCTCCACTACTGCCTGGTTCAAAAAGTACCTCTCTGACAGAAAACAGTCAGTCAAATGGCAAGGTGTACTGTCACCCCTACTACCAACTACCATAGGTGTTCCACAAGGATCAATACTGGGGCCTCTACTATTTACCATTTTCACCAACAAACTACATACCTCCACCCTGCATGCATCACTGATACAATACACAGATGACTCAACCCTAATCTGCTCAGCCCCATCCATAACCACTCTACAAAAGCTAACCCAAGAGTCCTTCTGCTCTGTGGAAAAATGGATTACTGATATCCAACTGATTCTAAACCCCAACAAGACCAAATTACTTTTCACCCCCAACAAATCCAGAAAAACACCTCCTTCCTTCACTATCACCTCCAAAAACGGAACCACAATCTCTCCCTCCCCCATACTAAGCTACTTGGTGTTGAAATAGATAAGGACCTTCATTTTGATGTCCATATCTCTCAAACCATTAAAAAAGTACATAAAAAACTAGGAAATTTATACAAACACAAAAACTTCCTATCAGACCAAGCACGAATCACCCTAGCCCAAACCCACCTTTTGTCTACCCTACTGTATGCATCACCAGTCCTAACCCACATCAGGAAAACAGACCTAGACAAACTAGAATCATGTTACAATAAGATTGCAAAATTCACCAATAACTCTACTTTTAGAAGCCACCACTGTCTTGCCTTAAAGGAGCTACAGTGGTTAGAACTCCCTCAATTAATTAGTTACCACCAACTAGTGCTCACCTTCAACATACTAAACAATCCCCACAAAACTCCAGCGCTAAACCAACTACTAAACCAATATTCAGTAAACCGTCCACTACACTCATCCAACAAAACCCTACTCTGTATATCCAAAGCCAACAATACTGCAGGGAAAGCTCTTTTCTCTCATACCATCGCTAGGAAATGGAATAACCTCCCCCAAAATATCTCTTCTGCATCATCTATCTTACTGTTTAAAAAGTTACTTAAGTCACACCTCTTGCAATCCTGGCTCTGTCCTTGCATCACATAAATGCTTTCCTGCTCTCCACCAATTCTTCCTACATTCCTCTCTTCACTGCTCACTTTCTCTTTAATACAGTAGCCAAACACTGCCATACATGGCCTACTAAGTGTAAATTATTATGTCTTCTGCAATATAACTTTTGATAGCATTGGTGAATGTGGAGTTTTTCTCTCCCAATTTCTGCCATCCAAGGTCTATTGTAAATTTTCTACTGATTGTAAGATTTATCTTTTGATTGTAAAATTGCCAGTGTACATATTATTTGATGTGGAGCTTTTCTCCCTGGGCATCCGCTGTAAATGGACCTCGTTCCAGTCGGACTTTCCCAGTAAACAAATGTAAAATAAAAAATAAAATAAATAAAATTTATACTATCATCTATTTATACTATAGATGCAAAAACTATGGCAATAGGAAAACACACACACTCTGAAAAACTAGGCCCAACACAAGGCCACTACAACTATGCTAAATAATCAAGCACCAATGGGAATAAGTCTAAAAGAGACAACTACAGGAGCTAACATATAACTAATCTAACTAGAAATAGAAAAGAAGTCATGAAATAACTTGCGATTTTTGTACCAAAAAAGGCTCAAGCGAACTGGAACCACTGAGATCTGTGCCGCAGCAGACTAGATCTGGGGTAATTCCAGCAGTGTATCATGGGATAAGAGGCTTGGTCTCGAGCTACTGGTAAACCTTGAGCTTTGCAATCGGCCATGTCAGAGCCAATGGATCGGCTCCAACCCCATCAGTGAAGAATGAACAGCGAGATTGAACAACTTCACATCTCTCATTTCCAATCACACATTCCAACAGGAATAAATGACATTTCAGCAAGGAGGTATGTCAATATAAGTCAGGTTAATACTTTTTCCCTACATATTTTAATACTATTTTTCATGCCACCTTCTTGATTGGGGTTCTGCCAAAGTCTTGAATGCTCCCAAATATAATTACATGTGAATAATGTTTTCCATTCAATAACATCATCTTAATATTATGTCTAATGTCAGACAACCCACATCTTCTCAAGGTACAAAGGATTAGTCCAGATAAAATCACTTTAGCTAGCAGATTTAAGAGACTCTCACTCTCTGATACCTTCCCAGTGTACCTTCAAGTAGTTTATTCAGTTAAGTAGGTAGATGGATGAATGTTCTTGTTATAATACATTACATTCAACAGGTAATTTATTTGAAGACAGTTACAGACTTTGGTGAGAAGAAAATCTGGGAGATGTTTTCTTAAATATAATTCTATAGTGGTAGCTCAACAGTGTGTTGTCATGTTTTGCTTATTAAAAATAAAATAAAAACCTTTTAACTAAGAATGAGGTTCCAGAGGCTGCTGAGCTGATGAATCCGCAATGGTCTTTCAGGAATATTCAATAAAGGACTAACCTCTAAGCTTTGGGGTTGGCTCCTTGTTTTTGCATCTCCTAGATTCCCCCAGTCAGTTTCCCTTGACTCTCCCACCACTGTCTGTAACTGCCTTTAAATGACTGTGCAGACTTTTGCCTCATAAAATTTGTGTTTTTCGGAAAAATCACTGATGACTGATACTGACGTCAATATATAATGAAATACATTTTAGTTTCAGACTTCATATACTTCAGAAAATGCATGCTAATACAAATCCTGTCATTCCAACAACTTTTTAAGTTTATAACAGCAACATTTAAAAATATGCCCCTATTGTTGGGCCTTTGTCCCCCCAATTATTTAGGTTTTGTAAGAGGTTGAGAGGTATGATGTTAGGCTCTTATAAAACCCAGTAATATCCATGGGCAGTTAACCTGTGATAATGTTAATACTGATAATTTCTGCTATTGGACTATTTGTAATTTTGAGCGAGTATAAATTATTCTGTAAATAGATTAACTCCCCTCGAAGTGACTGTGCATTTTTAAACTTATGATATCCTGTGAAATGACAAAGAGCTACTGGGGACCATGTCTCTGTTACTATTGTGTCATCGTAGTTCTGTACCTGAGCATTGCACATACAATTTTAAGCCTTCCTTTTAAGGCTTTTTACTTTGCTCAAAAGGAACTTGATTATACCTTTTACCTTTATGTTGTAGGTCAAAGACTACAACATGATGTTCTAAAGAAACACACAGTCTTGGTAATGATTTAGCCTAAGATTCCTTTTACTTCATTGCCCAAAATAATCCAATATTTGGCAAAAATATGATTTTGAACAAAACTGTTCACATATTTCAAATGATTATTAGTTGAACATAATTGCCTCATTTCATTGTTTACTTGTGTGCTTGTCTTACCTTTTGTCTGTGAAGTACTGAAGAGATGAATATCTATAAAGACCAACTTAACATATTTTTTCAAAGACACCAGCCAATTAATATCTTATTTCAAGAATGCTTCATTGGTAGCTCCACCTAGCACAATTATGCCTAAAACCATCACAAATAATGTACAGAAGACTTTAAGGGTGTTAGCTTAACTACTGTATCCCTAATATCCATCATTCTGCTGCCATGTAAGCATGAAACCATAACTCTGTGTCTATTATTGGGAGGCACAGTGGTGCAGCAGTTATCATTGTTACCTCACAGCAAGAGGCTCTCCGGTTCGATTCTCAGCTGGGGTGCCTTCTGTGCAGAGTCTGCATGTCCTCCCTGCGTTTGCTGGGTTTCCACCGAGTGTGCTCCCATTTCCTCCCACATTTCAAAGACATGCATCTGCAGTGTTTCTCCCCGAGCCTCCACTGAAAATGGGCTTTGTCCCAGTTGGACTTTAATGGTAAACAAATGTTAAATAAATAAATAAATAAATAAATACTTGGAATGATGACATTCAAACTACTGAGCAAAGAGTCACTAAATACCAGTACCTGTTCTTGACTTGTTTTTTTTTTCAATATTTACCTGAGGTGACAATGAACTAACTGCAGCAAGTGGGTTGTTATTACTTGAGGGGGAGTTTTGGTCCCTTTCTATATTCTTCTGAAGGAGATTTATATAGGTTTATATGTTCAGAGGACAATGCTAGGTTATTAGCCTGGAGGCCCTTATAAGCCAAGCCAAGAATTTCACTCATGTTCCCACAAAGTCAGCACCTGTTTTCCCTATCCAGTAGGGACACGTGGGATCCCAGGGGTATGTTTTCTGTTTCCCATCCAGTCATCTAGGTCCCTCTTAAGAGGCATAGTGAGGTACTCTGCTTGGCATAGAGACGGAGTCTATTCAACAGATGGGGAAGTCACTGGGACACAAATCTATCCCACCAACAAGTTCTATTAATGTCGCAGACCAGGTTGAAACCTTGCATGCAGGTTGCGCGTGTGGAGTTTGACTTACAGATATGCAGCAACTCCATCAAAGCTGAGTCTGAGATGGCCTTGTATGCCAGACACAGGTCACCTCTGGGCAGTCTGTATGACACTGAGTACAGGGACAGGGCTTTTAACCTATCTGTATAGGACAGGTGTTTGAGACACTGGATTTTCCTGGTCAGAAGCCTCTGTGGTCGCTCCAACTGCTGCATGTGCTTGGCAAGGTACATGCTGAAGCGGGCATTGTACTCAATAATGGGTCTGATAAGGGAGGAGTACAGGGATGTTATGACCTCCTTGTTCCTGGATGAAATACCCTTACTTATGAGATGATAAAAAAAAGCTTAAGTCTACCTTCACAGCTGAGAAACCAATAAATGGAATGAGAGCTAGCAAAACCTGATAAGCTCTTTCGGCATATAGCCTTCTTCAGATCGTGACTTCCTGTAGCCCTCTCTTCTTATTTAAAAGAACATCAACCAAACAAATCATATAAATACTGGGCACACCTTCTGGCTGACCCAATAGAACAAAATCATTAGTTACCCTATCAGGGCAACACTTACTGAAGCTCAACCAATAGGCAGCAAGCCTTCAAAGACCCATTTACATATCTAAGCCAGACCTATACTAGCTTACCTTCTGATTGACCTAATGGGACAAAGTCATTGTTTACCCTATCAGGGCAGCATTTTCTGAGGTTCAACCAATAGGCAACAAGACATCTAAAACTCATTTCCATATCTAAGCCAGACCTATGCTGGCTACACCTTCTGAATGATCCAATGAAATAAAATCACTATTTGCCCTATATATATGTATAGAGTAGGGTGGATATAAGTTGGGAACTGGTGATAGAAATCCTAGCTGGTTTGGTGAGGTATTGGTGGTTTCTGTACAGGACACCCAGTTTTTGGTGAACTTTTTTATTGTTTGAGATAAGTGGGTGTCAAATTTGAGGTTGTTGTCTATCTGTACACCAAGTAGTTTGGTGTGGGCAGTTGGTGATATGATATGGAGGCATTACCTTTGGCGTGGATATTGAAATGAGAGGTGTTTACAATGGTTTTGGTGGGTTAGGGACATGCCATATATTTTTGCTGGATACTACAAGTGAAATTCTACGTATAGTCATACTTAATTTAATATTCGTCCTTCACACACACACATACACACACACACATATATATATATATATATATATATATATATATATATATATAGATAGATATATTTTTTGTGAATACTAAGAAGCCATTGTATGCACTTACAAAGTGCTACTTGGGCATTCAGAGTGTTGCCTTTTTGCATACATTTTATTTATGTTTTATGTGTAGTTGCATATTTAGTTGGACACCATACTACAAGTGAAAAAAGCCAATATAGATTTGGCTTAGATATGTAAATTAGTCTCAGATGGTTTGTTGCCTATTGGTTGAGTCCCAGAAAGTGCTGCCTTATAGGGCAAACAGTGATTTTATTTCATTGGATCAGTCAGAAGGTGTAGCCAGCATACGTCTAGCTCAGATATGGAAATGAGTTTTAGATGTCTTGTTGCCTATTGGTTGAACCTCAGAAAATGCTGCCCTGATAGGGTAAACAATGATTTTGTCCCATTGGGTCAATTAGAAGGTATGGCACTATAGGTCTGGCTTAGATATGTAAATGGGTCTTTGAAGGCTTGCTGCCTATTGGTTGAGCTTCAGAAAGTTTTGCCCTGATGGGGTAACTAATGATTTTGTTCTATTGGGTCAATCAGAAGGTGTGTCCAGTAATTATATGATTTGATTGGTTGATGTTCTTTTAAATAAGAAGAGAGGGCTACAGGAAGTCACAATCTGAAGAAGGCTATATGCCGAAAGCGCTGATCGGGTTTTGCTAGCTCTCACTCCATTTATTGGTTTTTATCTACACATTTTTTATTTTTCATTAAATTTTGGTTTTAACAGTTTCTCAGCTGTGAAGGTAAACTTGAGCTTGTTTTTTGTCTGTTTTTTCCTCTGTGTACCAGTTGTGGTTCTTACAGCTCTTGCTTAGTTTACTTATGAGATGGGCCATGTAGAAAGCCTTCCATACAACAGAGGCAACATGGTAGTCAAAAGTCAGGTTGCTATCAACCTGGGTGTCCGAGTCCCTCATGACTGATTGTATGCTTAGTAAGTTGTTATTAATGTTATAATTACTGGGGATGCCATTTTACCCAAAGGGGATAATGATGCATTTCTTGGCATTCAGTTTGAGGCCATGCTTTTGGCACCAGTCATTAGTTTGGGTAAGCCCCTCTTGGAGGATGTTCACATAACTAGGGGAATTTATGACAGTACCCAGCTTGCAGTCATTTGCAAACCTGGTCAGCCACAGACCACTGGTTTTGGCTTGCACCTCAGAAAAGTATATCCCAAACAGCAGAGGCCCCAAGACCGATCCTTGGGTTACGACGCTTGTTACGGGTCTACTACTAGAGGCGGCTTCCCTTATTTTGACTGAGTGGGTTCTATCAGTGAGCCAGTTAGCTACCCATGTAGTAACATACGGGTTGATGCCTAGCTGGGAGAGTTTATCTATCATACCTGAATGGGGAATAGTGTCAAAGGCTTTGGCTAGGTCATGGTAGGTGGTGTGCACTGTCTTCCCTTCATCCATGGCTTTGGTTACTGTTTTCAAGAAGGCGACCAAGTTTAACAATCATGATCTCCCTTTGACAAAACCACACTGTGTGGGATCAAGCATTTGGAAGTTTCCAATGTCCTTGTTTATAAGGTCCATGATAATGCATTTCATGACCATGCAGATCAGGCTAGTTAGGCTGATGGGTCTATAACTGCCTGGGTCGGTGGATGCTCCACCTTTGTGTAGAGGGATGACAGTGGCTGTCCTCTATTCTGCTGGGACGAAGCTGGTGCAAAGACTTTGGCTGAATAGGGTGCCTAGTGGTGCTGAGAGCGCTTGCCTGAGTTCATGTAGGACACAGCCAAGGATGTTGTCGGGTCCGATGGAGGCTGTATTTTTTGCCTTTGAGTGGGCATTAATAACCTGCTCCCTGGTGATGAGGGGAGGTGGGCAGGTGCTGGGTATGTCCTGGTTTACTGATGGGAGGGACGGGGGGGGGGTGAAGTTTTCACTGAACTTGTCTGCCAGCAGCTTGGCTATATCTATGGCATTTGTGTATGTGATATTCTTGACCTCCAATTCAGAGCAGATCTGGGAGCTACCTTTGAAATTGCAGATATATGTGGATAAGGCCTTGTGATTGTCCTTAGTGGATGTGGCCAATCTGGACTCGAAGTTAGCCTTACAGGATTTCACCAGTGACCTTATTTGCTTGCTCAGACAAAAGACAGATTGCTTCCATCTTGGCACCTGCTCCTTCTTGGTCCTGGTCAGCAATTTTTTCCTTTTATTAAAGAGTCTGTTTATTGCTGCTGTCCACCAGACAGGTTTACTCTTCCTTGAGGAAGATGATTTGGTCCTGTCAGGTACTACTGAGTCCATGCAGCTACATAAGTGCAAATATAGTTTTTTGGTGTAGGCTTGGACAGTAGTGCTTGTTCCAATTGAAGGGATGGTGGCTGTGAATCTGCTTATACCTGCTCTCAGGAGGTTGCAGTCAGCTTTGGAAAAGTTTTTTTGTTTGACCCTGGCAGTGGGGGGGTCAGGAGAGATGGTGACTTTGAAAGTGATTGCTTTATGGTCAGATCTTACCAAGGAGGATGACACTGTAGGGGTGCTACAGTGGCTACTCATGTTGGTTAGTACCAGGTCCAGGATATTTTCACCTCTTGTGGGGGTAACCCGGTAAGGCTGGGGTGCTCTCTGCAGCTTTGAACCAGGTTTCAGTGACTGCACAAATGTCAGCATCTTCCAGGATGAGGAATGCTTGCAACACATGCAGTTTCATGTTAAGACTCCTAGTGTTTAGCAGCATGACATTTAAATTTCATTTAGAAGAATTTTTCACGTTGGTAATTTTGACCTCATGACTTTGCCTACAAAGGCACTATGTTGGAGGCAAGAGCCTTTGCCAGAAGCCTGAAGCCTAGGGGAGACAGATGAAGGCTAACTCTGGCAAAGCATCGTGGTCTGTCAATCATGTCCTCCATGGCTGTCAGATAGTGAATCCCTTGGAATGATGCCAGAAACTAAGCCAGCTGTTAAAGTCAACAATTTTCTGTTTGTATTGAGGCATCATTCTAGGTGATGGTAGAATGCTGCTTAAGGCTAGGGACATACCTGCCTGGGACACATATTCAGCAAGCTCAATCATATCTGTCTTCACATAGTCCAGAGAGGTATGTGTCAAGTCATTCACACCAATATGGACTATGACAGAGTCATAACTGTTCCTACTGTTGACAGACTTGAGTGCGTGAGTGATATGGTGGATTCTAGCACCTGACAAGCAACTTACCATGACTTTCCCCATGTCTAGCCTGGTGAGGGGCACAACTGTTTGTTTCTAGTATGTTGGGTTTGTGGCTGGGCCTTAGATGCTACATCACTCCCCCAGGATCTGCCTCCGTTGATTTTGTGCCTCAGACCTGAAAAAATATATAGGGCAGGCCTTGTTATACACTCCTTTTTCACTATATGAATCTAGTTCATCTGGCTCAGAATGTATTTCTCTAGTATTTCTTTTATTAAATCTCACAGCACATGAAATGTTCATCAATGCTATATCAGTTAGAAAACAATATAAGGCTGCATCTTCATTACCAATTTTTAGCTGTACTGTTACTGTTGTAGTTGCACTTTGCACCTTTTTAACCTCATATCATTTGATGAGATACTGACATATGCTTCAGTTATTTCTGATTCTAGTGATCATGTCCTTAAAGTTGGTAAACGTACTATATTCTGTGCATTTTCAAAATAACTCCTTTTCAAAATCATGTAAACAAAACTTATCAATTTCATAAACAATATTAATAGGCCAACATACCATAAATCAAGTATGCTACCAAAATTACTGTGTGGACACACTGCTAGCATGAGCCACATGATATGTTGTACATGAAGCTTTCAAACTGGACATGAATGCAATGTACTCAGGACATGCACACTGCTGATAAACCATATGGGAAATCAGCTAATGATGGGAGAAAAACGATGGTCTAAATGCATACGAAGATATGGAAGATACCTCAAATCACATCTACTTCTGGTAAAACAGAGAAACCTGCCCATTTGTGGAGCTTATCCTGCACTATCACACAAAGATCTCTGGTGAACAGCACCTCATGGAATGAACAACAGAAATGGGTGATTGACAGATTACCCAGTCCTAAGCTGGCATCTCCATAATGTATATTACTGTCAGCACAAATGGTCCTACAAACAGCATCACAGGTACATATGGCATCTGTGCAAGGCACAGCAGCAGCATCCAGACCACCTTTTTCCACTAGCATGTACTATGCTATCTGATATTCTTCACTGCTTGTGCAATGATCTGCTTCACAAATGTCTGTCTGCAATGCCTTGCAGAACCCAAGAATATCTAGAACAATATGAGACAGTTCTCCAAAACAGAATACTGACTCTGCAATTTCTGCAGTGAGTGAACTGTACTACAGAATGTATGACATAGCAGTGATGGGTTAGGGCGTTCAGTCTCTATCACATGATTTCAGATTACTATACTACATCCTGATGTGTGCTGTATGGTACTGCGGTTTGTGTACTCCAGTGTAACCATGCAAGACCACAGGTATGGTGCACTGCTGATGCAATAACAAAGTTTATTTCTATGGATCCTTCCTTGCAACATGCAGAAACACTGGTGCAGTATACCCACGGTACCCAGTACAGTTATATACCCTATTTCTATGGAAAAACCATGTGGATTTTGTAGTATGTTGCAGTGTTAGCAGAGTAGTGCAGTTAAACATCATGTTCTCGTGTGTAAATCAGGATGGTATACTGGTATACCACACTGATCACACTTAGCACAGATAAACACCGTCTGCTTATATATATATATATATATATATATATATATATATATATATATATATATATATACACATACATATAAACACATATCCACATAGACAGAGAAACTTTAGATATAGATATGTGTGTCAAGAAGATGAGATGCTCAGGTCTGATGGGCTGCATGAGTGAAATTTGGAAAGTAAGATTTATGAACCAAGGTAGACTTGATACGCTTAAAGATGAAATGACAAGAATAAACACTGACATCTTTAGAATTAGTGAACTAAAACAGACAGCAATGGGTGTTTTACATCAAATGTACTACAAATCTACTGTGAACAAGAATTGTGCAGAAGAAATGGAGAAGACCTTACAGTTAATAAACGTGCCAAAATCAGTGTTCAATTATACCCCAAAGTATGTTCTACTATAAAATGCTGACTCTTAAAAGTTGATGTTTCAGTACAACAAAAAAAAAAAATGCCTCCAAACCAAAAGGGTGAAAAAACTCCCTTTTTCTTGTTTTTTTTTTTTTTTTTTTTTTTTTGCAGGGAAGCAAGCTCACCCTGCACCCTCCAATGTAGGGAGCAAACTGAAGCACCCCATATTCTCCAAACTTATATACACCAACTCCATGGTCACAACAACTCAAAGATGGGAAAAATCTCCAAAAAGTGAGTCATTGTCAGCACACAATTAGAAATCGCACCAGCAACGACTTCCTATGGAGTGAAGTATTCTGCTTTACGTCATCTGTGTTTTTTTTTCCTGAGGTAATTGATGCTTGAGGAATTTTACCTACATGTGTAAGGAAGCCCAAATTATGACAGAATGATCTAAGTTACACTTTAAGGCAAGGCATTCAGCATTACAGTGATGCAAGCTTGTGTGCCAACAACAGATTCTAAAGAAGAGAAAGTCAACCAGCCAAACAAGGATCCGCAGCATCTTCTGAACATAATGTTGCAGTTATCACATGTAACTGGAATGCTAAAGTTGGCAGTCAAAAAAGAAATGTAATAATAAGCAAGTGTGACCTTGGAAAATGAAGTAATAAAATGAAGCAGAATACAGATGAATAGTATTCTGCTAAATTACTTCGCCGGCAATAGCAAACACTCTCTTTCAACAGACTAAGAGATGACTTTATCACAAGACGGTCAACACTCACATTAGACTGACTATAAACCTTGAAGTCAAAGATTGAAGAACTCCATTCAATCAGGAAATCGAGACCAGAAGCTGGCTATGGCTCAGACTATTAGCATCTTAGCACAAAGTTTACAATCAGTTTAAAGAAAACAAGAAAAGCTTCATGGCAAACTATATACAAGAGCAGCAGTACTCCACATGAATATGTAGTGGAGGTAAATAAGTTTAATGAATTACACGTGGTAGATAGACTACCTGAAGAACTAGTGTGTCAAGTTTCTGATATTGTCCTGGAGGTGGAAAATATTTAAAACAGAAGATTAAGAAAGTAAAATGGCTGTATATTGAGACTTTAGGAATGGACAAGAAAAGAAACAGAGGAAAAGGCAAAGGAGATAAGTAAATATGTCAAACTGGAGTCACAGTGAAGTGAGCAGTGAAAAGAACTAGAATAAGGTAACCGAAGGAAATAAGAAGTTCAGGTAAAACAGGGCATGATTAAGAGTCATAAATGGAAGGAATCTAGCAGGAACAGAATATATTAAGAAGAGCTGGCAGGAGAATATAGGAAAAACTGTATAAGAATAACCCAAAGGTCACTGATACATATAATGGCATATTCTCTGATCCAGTGCCAGGCATGCTGGAGAGTGACGTATAATGCATCCCTGAAAGCCTAGCTAATAAGAAGGCTCCAAGAAGTGATAGAAATCCATATAACTTGTTTAAAATCCTGCAATATGATTACTTAACACTGTTGCTTAGAATTTGCCAGTAAATTTAGAAAACACAATAGTGCCTGTTGAACTGGAAACGATCAATTTATTTTTCAGTTCCTAAAAAGGACAAGGAAAAGATTGTTCAAATCATTGAAGAGTTGTACTTGTTTCACATGTTAGCACAGTAATGTTCAAGACCCAGTAAGCTAGGACTGTGAACTGCAAGATGTATAAGCTGATTTTAGAAGAGGCAGAGGCAGCAGAGCTCAAACTGATAAGAGCCACTAAATAATGGGTGGGATGGCTAGTCCAAACCAGTGATGTACTCCTAGTCTGAATGTTCCACCTTGACGAGGTATTAAACATTTTATTATAAGTGTAAATTAGTGCAATGAGGTAATCCCAATCATAACGTAAAGTAATACTTCCCAAGGTGGAGGCCTAAACTGATGTGGCCATTCAACAGCAGCAGAGGATAAATGCTCTAGACATAAAAATGGAGCAGTATATGACTAAAGTACAAAAACTGTAAGAATCACTCAGAAAAGACTGGAAAAAATTGGGAAGAAATAATGCAAAGGCAATATACTAAGGAACAGGGAAATAAAGTGGGAATAAATTCGTATGTCACCTGCTAGATTGCCAACTGGCTCAAAGACAGGATGCAGATAATCAAAACAGTGGAAGTTACATCCACAAAGAGACCAGTCACCAGTGGAGTCCTCCCAGGGTGTGACTCTGTGCCTCTTTTATTTAGCATCTACTTTTACAAAGTAAAAACCAATGCCAAAGGGCTCTAGCTGACTAAGTTTGCTGATGACTGCAAGCTAGGTGCAGTAGTAACTGAATCCCCAGATAAGTTAGCTTCCTGCAGAAATGTGTGTCTCAAATAAATAACTGGTGCCAAAATCATGGTCTGAATCTAAATACCAAAAAATGCATTATTGTAACCCTTGGGAAATTATGTGTCCCAGGAAACTACCACATTGACAATACACCCCTAAGAGTTGACCCTGTTTGAGATTTAGGAACTTATGTGAACAGTGACCTAACTTTTGACCAACATGTGTCTACTGTTATAAGAAAGTCCTTCTACACTATACAATTTATAAACAAAGAGATTCTGTCTAGATCTGGGGATGTCATTGTTCCCCTTTATTCAGCCCTCTTTAGGCCAATCCTTGAATATAATGCCCTCTTTGGCATGTATCTGTCCAGAACCATGCAACAACTGGAATGCCCACAGAGATACTGAACTAAAAGGATACAAGGCCTAAGCAACATGTCCTACATGGACCAAATCAAAGCTCTGTAACTATACTCGGTATCCTACAGACTGCTAAGAGGTAACCTGTGTGGCATACAAGGCATCCTCCAAGCCATTACTGACGGATTTATTGCACATCAGCAAATCAAAAGGCATACAAAATACTTGGTTTAGGGATTTAAACCTCTTCTGCAGCATCAACAAAACAGTTTAGAAGGAGAATTATATTTTGCAGAGGATACTGCTGCTGTGGAACAGACTCCCCATCCACATAAAACAAAAGTTTATCCCTGCCCATTTTCAACTGCAACTTAGATCTGTCAATGGGAAACAAGAAAATTTACCCCAGGACTGCCTCCTGTACTAATAATAGACAGATGCAGCTCCTAAATCCTTTATCCCATACATTAGCCCTCTCAAATTATCTATGGTATGATCCCAGTTATTATCATTAGGGGTAATATGTAATTATCGAGCATGGAATGGGTAAGGTCAGTCTATACCAAATGGAATACGTTATTTCAAGCACAAAAAAACTAGCTAGGCTTAAAATGGTCTGCAAGGACAGCTAGCCTAGTACTTA
The DNA here is from genome assembly GCF_019279795.1 of Protopterus annectens. Taxonomy (NCBI): domain Eukaryota; kingdom Metazoa; phylum Chordata; order Ceratodontiformes; family Protopteridae; genus Protopterus; species Protopterus annectens. The sequence goes on along the minus strand of NC_056729.1, from coordinate 1,980,248,272 downwards.
CCTATGAAGCTATGACAGTAGGAAGATATCTGCATGGCTACCAAGTTTGTGACAAAGTCCAGAACGTTTAAGATTTTTGCATGGAAATGTTTGCATTAGTATTTTATACCCCTAGCAGACATAAGAGAATTTTTCTCATGTAAAAAACAATTTCTGGTGTTGTGATGGGAAAGGGAGCAGTAATTAGGAAATAAATTTGGGGGAATACAAGTTTTCAGATTTTAAAAATTCGCTAAAGGGTATTTTGTCAGAAATGCTTGGAGAACAAATAACTGTATCTAAAAAATTATTCTTTTGAGATATGGTATAAGATCTGAATTACCTAGATACAGTAAAACCTTGTTAATTTTAATGCCATTGGTTGCCAAAAAGACAATTACTTGAAAATGGAAGAAATTGTAAACCAACTGCAACCGAGATACTGAATATTGAAAAGTAAAAAAAAAAAAATGGAGATTGGATCTTTAGAAAATGGAAGGAACACATTACATATAGAAAATGGAATTTGTACAAACAATATATGCAGAATAATGTTCAGAAGAGGAGTGAAATTTAAGGGAAGGCATGGTTTGAGCAATCTATGTAATGTTGGAATGAATAACAATTGTTAAAAAAAGAACACGTATATAATGCATCAAGCCAATGAAAAATGTTTACAATGTTTTTTTTTTTTTCTTAACTACGTGAACCCATGTCATTGCAGAAAATATGTTAGGTCAATAAAGGTGTTTAAAAAAATAGCAAGAAGAACATGAAGCAATAAGAGAGTTGCTAAATCAGTGGCAAAAAAGGTACAGGAACAGGGAAGAAGTGGGATGATATAGAACACTGTCCAAGATGGGTGAATGTGCATATTAAAAGTGTGCCAGAATCAGTAAAGGGTAAAGAACAGCAACCATTACTTGAACACTTACTGAAACATGTGATATGTTTTCCACAATATTCTGTTTTTTGGCATGAACTGTTAATGATACATTCAGACAGAACTAGAGGTTGACTCATCATTAGAAGTATAAAGTACAGGGGGAGGGGGCATGGGCAAAACACAGGTTTGTTTTCAAGTCAAACTATTTTCAAAAATTGAATGCACTAATACAGCAGGGCTCCTATTAGATGACTGAAGACGTATTCTATCGAATGATTCTTGGTCGAACTTAAAACAACGAAAAGGCAAAATAGCGAAGCTGCTTTCAAGCGAATTCTTTCCCAGGGAAAGAATTTGCTTGCCCGCTTCCGTTACTTTGCCGTTTTCGGCACTGTAGTGCGATCTCGGATCTTGAACTTGGTATATTTAAGTAGGGGGATGTGTATGTATTCTTTCAATTTTTTTTTTTTTTTTTGGAACAGCGATTTTTTTTCCCTTGGAAAAAAAATCACTGTTCTGAGCTTTCGAGATTGTAAGCTTTCGCTTACATGGGGTCGATTATTCATCGTTCTGTTTTTTAAGCGTTCGATGATATAATATAGACTCATACAGTAGATGCTAGTGCACAAGAAAACACTTCTGGATCTCCAATACTTGGTTACACTAATTTATCCAGCAATACTAACTGCAGAGGTGGGCACTGAAGAAGAAACCAATTTTATCAAAAAGATCAAGCGCATGACCAGTTACAGCTTGGCAGGAAACATAACTCATAAGGAGATGAAGTGAGAAATGACTAGACATAAATACCAGCTACAGTTTCTACAACCCCATCAATATAGGTAAGAAATGGTAGTAAAACATTCTAGCAGAGGTGAAGAAAGGAGTGTCTATGGCAGACTACCAAACGGATTGCAGAAGACAATCAAGACTGCATCTCAAGACCAATTCAGTGACACCAAAGGCCCTACGGGAGAATGAGACAAAAATGACAAAAAAGGATTGCAAAAGTAGTTAGAAGTGTGCAATAAAACCATTCAAAACAAAAATTCGGATAAAGGAAAAGTATGATTAATAGTTGAAGCAGGAAACCAGGAGAATGCAATGGGATTTCACCTGAAAAGTCCAGTAGCACTAGCAAAAAAACATGGTCAGAGACATTCTTAGGACCCACAGACTAAGCAGAAGAAAAGTGATGTATATGCAGACAGCTGAATAAGCTAGATAACTGTTTACAGAAAGAGTGTATTATTTTAAGACATTCTGCTTACAATCAATAGTTTGTAATTCAGATGCAATAGAGGGAGCTGTTTTTAAATGCTAGTAAAAAAGTAGGAGGCCACACAAACTCCAAATGACAAAAACAGCAGCAGTGGGTTCAGGTACAAAATCCAACTCACAGTTTATCCAAGAATTTATTCAATAAAACACACGAAAGGTGTAGTCACATAAAAATTCAAAAGGTATAAACAGTATTCCAAGCGCTTTCGTCTCTGGTGAATCAGAGACTTTTTCAAGGAAATTAGAAAACTGTTACTGAGCTCAATTTAAACAAACAGATCTACTCCCAATTAACATTGAACCAATAAAATAAAACCATATAATGAATATTCATAAAGTTCATAAATATTCAACAATCACAGTACAATTCAACCACAGAACCCAAGTCATGATAAAAAACACACTAAAATGTACAGCAAATAACACACCAATCACCAAAAATCATACCCTTGTCAAAATATTATAGGTAAAAATGCTATTAATAAACATATACATATGTACATATAAAATGTAAAATTATACAAATACATGTAAAAATGTATATTAATTCATTTATCTATTTAATGCTTTTAACTTTAAGAAACAGGCTAAGGATAGAGCATCATTGATACCTGGCCAGCTTATCGCATTAGTTTTAATGTGCCATAGTGCCTCTTGTTTCTCCAGTTGTAGGGTTCGGGGGACACCCCTTGGGTCTAAGTCTAAAACATCAATTATCGTAAATTTAAAATCATGTCCCTCATACTCCTTACACCGTTTAGCAAGCGCATTCATCTCTTTGCCTAACCTAATGTCCTTAAATGCTCATATATCCTACATCTTAATCTCCTTTCCATTTTCCAGATGTAGAAAGTGGGACAAACTATAGGGCAAAGTATGTCACCCTTTCAGTTTGGCATGTGGTCTTCCTTCTCAGTTCTATAGTAACCCTATTGATAACGCAAGACGAGCCCTCAAGAATATGTGTGCAAGATGAACAAGCCCCACATTTCCTCATGTAACCAGTCATAGGTCCCCTCTTACAAGATTCAAGGACATTTTTAAGCGTCCTACCCCTTCTGTATATAACATTCGGTCTCTCACCTACCCATTGTCGAATGTCGTTACAGGATGCAACAATTACCCAATTCTTATATAATATATCCATAATTAATTTACTGGACATATTGTAGGCCGTAACTAGACCTGATCTCGACTGTGTTACTCCTATGGCCCTTTCAGTTCCATCAAGCAAGTTCCATCCACATCCTGATTAAGGATAACCTTGAAATAACCTTTCTCCCTCTTATTCAAAACCACAATAAAGACCTCATTCACAAGTGAGCTAGGATAACCCCTTTTCAATAACATTTCCTTCAACAGTTCATGTTCATTTAAAAATGCATCAAAAAAGGTAACCATTTGGGCAGCCCTAACCAGCTGACCTTTTACCACCCCCTTCTTTTGTTTATAAGGATGACCACTATCAAAGTGAAGGAAACTATTCGAATATGTCTTTTTACGAAAGATTTCAGATTGAAAGACCTTCCTGGACCTATTCTTAACTAGTTTAGCATCCAAATATGCTATTTCATTCTCATCTAAACTACAAGTAAAATGTAGAAATTGTGTCCGGTTGTTCATAAAAATCTAAAAATTCTGTAATCTTATCACATGGGCCCACCCAAAAAATAAAAAATGTCATCCAAAAAAACGGATGTACATTCTACAGTATTTATAATAAACTGAGTTCAGTAAATACTTTTTCTCCCACTGGAGCATGACAATGTTCGCACAGAGCCCCCACATGGTGAACCCATGGCAACCCCATTTTTCTGGAGAAAGTATTCATTGTTAAAAAATATAAAATTATTCATCAATACCCCCTCCAACAATTGTTCATATATGTTAACCCTAGGTTAAGGAACAACCTTTTCACATAAAAATTCACAAAACCATTCAAGACCAAGCTCATGGGATATCACTGTGTATAGATATTTGACATCCATGGTAATAAAAATGTCTGAATCAACATAGTCCAGCTTGTTGATTCTTTCAAAAAAGTCCAAGGAGTCTCTACATAAATTTTTTTCTGTCGTTAAAAGTGATTTCAACCTGATATCCAAGAATTTGGCCAACGGATAAGTTATAGACCCACAACCATCAACAATTGATCTCATGGGGGGATCAAATAAACACTTGTGAATTTTTGGCAAACCAAACATACATGGTATTTTTGGATAAGAGCTAGATAAAAAGTTGAATTCATCAATTGTAATAGAACCTTCAATAAATAAGTCATTTAAAACATTACAAATCTTTTTATATGAAACATTCAACTCATTCAAAGAGTTCTTCACATAATCATCTCCCAGTAAGAGATCCATCATTCTCAGATAATCCACCTAGTCCATTATGACCACCCCACCCACTTTAAACGGTTTAATAATTCTAATATCAACAACAGATCTCAGATTACTGAGGCATTCTATTTCATTAAAACTTAAATTAGTAATGCGACCATCATTTCTTAAATTCCTTATATTAATTTCACGTAACTTTTCGAATATTTGTAGAGATGGGTGGACAGGCGGATTATAAATACTGGAAATGTGCGGGGGATTACTTACACATTCATCAGATTTAAACAAAATATTAAAATTCAACTTTCTTGCACAGTGTTTCAAGTCAATTAATGTGTTTGATAAATCAAAATTCTTTCCTGGTACAAATGTCATACCCCTAGATAACAGGTCACATATTGTTACATCCACATCCAGGGAGGAAAAGTTAAACACATTAAAATCACCAGCTTTATTCTTCACAATAACACAGGACTTTAATTCACTGTCATTAGTTATCTCCTGCCCCAGTAACCCCCTCTCCAATTCTCCCTTCGATTCACTCCCTTTGATTTCGAAAAGTTATGTAAAATTGATATAAGGAATTTAAGAAATGATGGTTACATTACTAATTTAAGTTTTAATGAAATAGAATGCCTCAGTAATCTGAGATCTAATGTTAAATAAAATGATTAAACCGGATAAAGGGGGTGGGGCTGTCATAATGGACAAGGTGGATTATAATCAGAGAATGATGGATGTCTTATTGGGAGATGCTTATGTGAAGAGCTCTTTGAATGAGTTGAATGTTTCATATAAAAAGATTTGTAATGTTTTAAATGACTTATTTATTGAAGGTTCTATTACAATTGATGAATTCAACATTTTATCTAGCTCTTATCCAAAAATACCATGTATATTTGGTTTGCCAAAAATTCACAAGTGTTTATTTGATCCCCCCATGAGACCAGTTGTTGATGGTCATGGATCTATAACATATCCGTTGGCTAAATTCTTGGATATCAGGTTGAAATCACTTTTAACAACAGAAAATAATTTATGTAGAGTCTCCTCGGACTTTCTTGAAAGAATCAATAAGCTGGACTAAGCTGATTCAGGCATTTTTATTACCATGGATGTCAAAGACCTATACACAGTGATACCCCATGAGCTTGGTCTTGAATGGTTTTGTGAATTTTTATGTGAAAAGGATGTTCCTCAACCTAGGTTTAACATATATGAACAATTGCTGGAGGTGGTATTGATGAATAATTTTATATTCTTTAACAATGAATACTTTCTCCAGAAAAATGGGGTTGCCATGGGTTAACCATATGGGGGGGTCTATGCGAACATTGTCATGCTCCAGTGGGAGAAAAAATATTTACTGAACTCAGTTTATTATGAATACTGTAGAATGTACATCCGTTTTTTGGATGACATTTTTATTTTTTGGGTGGGTCCATGTGATAAGATTACAGAATTTTTAGATTTTATGAACAACTCGACACAATTTCTACATTTTGCTTGTAGTTTCGATGAGAATGAAGTAGCATATTTGGATGTTAAATTAGTTAAGAAAAGGTCCAGGAAGGTCTTTCAATCTGAAATCTTTTGTAAAAATACATATTCGAATAGTTTCCTTTACTTTTATAGTGGTCATCCTTATAAACAAAAGAAGGGGGTGGTAAAAGATCAGCTGGCTAGGGCTGCCTGAATGGTTACTTCTTTTGATGCATTTTTAAATGAATGTGAACTGTTGAAAGAAATGTTTTTGAAAAAGGGTTATCCTAACTCACTTGTGAATGAGGTCTTTATTGTGGTTTTGAATAAGAGGGAGAAAGGTTATTTCAAGGCTATCCTTAATCAGGATGTGGATGAAACTTACTTGATCAATATACCCAATGTTAACAAGGAGAACAATAGGACCATAGGAGTAACTTATGGAAATTCGACTTGTGTTACGACCTATAATGGGCCCAATGAAATAGTCATTGAAGCAAATGCTGATGACACAGATGATTCGAACTTGTTCACTGTGGACCAGAATGGAACTGAAATGGCCATAGGAGTAGCACAGTCGAGATCAGCTCTAGTTCCGACATAAATGAATTATGGATATCTTATATAAGAATTGGGTAATTATTGCATCCTGTAACGACATTCGACAATGAGTGGGTGAGAGACCGAATGTTATACACAGAAGGAGTAGGACGCTTAAAAATGTCCTGGAATCTTGTAAGAGGGGACCTATGACTGGTTACATGAGGAAATGTGGGGCTTGTTCATCTTGCACACATATTCTTGAGGGCTCGTCTTGCGTAATCGATGGGGTTACTATAGAACTGAGAAGGAAGACCACATGCCAAACTGAAAGGGTGGTATACTGTGCCCTATGTACGGTTTGTCCTGCTTTCTAAATTAGGAAAACGGAAAGGAGATTAAGATGTAGGATATATAGGTTCATAGGTTGGTACTAGGCTATTGGCCCTAGGGCCTAAACAAGCCTAGCCATAACAATTCCCTGGCTATTTCTTCCCACAGTATTTACTTCCCTGGATCCCGGTCTAGCAGCATGACTGACATGATCCCCGGGGTGGATTTCCTATCTCCCATCCAATCATCAAGGCTCCTTTTGAAGAGGGCTAAAGAGGTGCTCTGCTTGACATGTATGGGCCATCTATTCCAGAGTCTGGGGAGTCTCTGGGTCAGGAACCTACCCCTCCAGCATGTTTTGTTCATTGTGATGACAAGGTTTAGATCCCTCTATCGTGTGTCTCTGAGGGATTGGGATTTCTTGAAGTGTAGCATGTCCAACAGCTCTGGGTTTGACACGGCCTTGTATGTTAAGCAGAGATCGCCTCTGAGTAGGCGATATGCGACAGAGTATAGGTGGAGTTTTTTAGACGGTCAGCATAGGGCATCTGCTTTAGGCCTGTGATTCATTTAGTGAGGTACTTCTGCGGCCTTTCCAGTTGTTGCAGATGTCTTGAGAGGTACATACCAAATGGGGCACTGTATTCTACAATGGGTCTAATGAGGGATGAGTACAGTGGGACAATAACCTCCTTTTTTCTGGATGAAAAGCCCTTAGTGATGCAGTGTGCCACATAGAAGGATTTCCTGACTGTTGAGGCGATGTGGTTATCGAAGGTGAGACTACTGTCCACCTGTGTCCCTAAGTCTCTTATCACACTTTCGATGTTTAGTGTACTGCCACCTATGTGGTAATTCACGGGTACATGTTTTTTCCCAAAGGGGATAACTATACATTTCTTGGCATTGAGCTTGAGCCCATGGCTCTGGCACCAAACATCTGTTTCTGTAAGGCCCTTTTGTAGAATATCCACATCATTTGGGGATTCAATAATGGCTCCCAGTTTGCAGTCATCTGCGAACTTTGTTAGCCAGAGTCCCTTAGTGTTGGCCTGTATTTCAAAGAAGTAGATGCCAAACAGGAGCGGTCCCAGGACTGAACCCTGAGGTACTCCACTTGTCACTTGTCTGGAGCTGGATTTGTAGTCGGCTACTTTTACAGTGTGGGTTCTGTCAGTAAGCTAATTGACAACCCATTGAGTGATGTAGGGATTAATGCCCAGCTTAGTAAGTTTATCTATGATTCCAGAGTGGGGGATGGTGTCGAAGGCCTTGGCGAGGTCCAGATAGGCTGTGGACCACCTTACCCTTGTCCATGGCTCTGGAGACTGATATGAAGAAGTCAATCAGGTTCTGGAGAAAGGATCGCCCCTTCCCAAACCCAAACTGCATGGGGTCCAGTGTTTGAAGGTTGCCAATGTCTTTGTTTATAAATTCCATGATAATACGTTCCATGGCCTTGCAGATCAGGCTCGTCAGACTGATGGGGCGGTTGTTCCCAGGATCCAAGGTGGATCTGCCCCTGTGGTGTGGGATAACTGTAGCTGTGCGCCACTCAGTGGGCACGAAGCCTGAGGTGAGGCTATGATTAAACATGACACTTAGGTGAGGTGCCAGTTAATTTTATAGTTCATGCAGTGCACAGCCTGGGATGTCGTCTGGTCCCATGGATGCTGTAGCATTTAAGGGACATTAGGGTAGGCAAAGAGACGAATGCACTCACTAAATATTGTAAGGAGTATGAGGGGCATGATTTTAATTTTACGATAATTCATGTTTTAGAGATAGACCCAAGGGGTGGCCCCAGACCCTGCAACTGGAGAAACAAGAGGCACTATGGCAGATTAAAACTAATGCGATAAACTGGCCAGGTATCAATGATGTTCTATCCTTAGCCTGTTTCTTGAAGTTAAAACCATTAAATAAATAAATGAATTGATATACATTTTTTACATGTATTTATATAATTTTACATTTTATATATACATATGTATATGTTTATTAATGGCATTTTTACCTATACTATTTTGACAAGGGCATGATTTTGGGGAACTGGTGTGTTATTTGCTGCACATTTTAGTGTGTTTTTTATCATGACTTGGGTTCTGTGGCTGAATTGTACTGTGACTGTTGAATATTTATGAACTTTATGAATATTCATTATATGGTTTTATTTTATTGGTTCAATGTTAATTGGGAGTGGATCTGTTTGTTTAAATTGAGCTCAGTAACAGTTTTCTAATTTCCTTGAAAAAGTCTCTGATTCACCAGAGACGAAAGCGCTTGGTATACTGTTTATACCTTTTGGATTTTTATGTGACTACACCTTTCGTATGTTTTATTGAATAAATTCTTGGATATACTGTGAGTTGGCTTTTGTACCTGAACCCACTGCTGCTATTTTTGTCATTGTTTTTAAATGTTACCAACTAACTGTGGACTAGAACAAATGACTGTTTGATCAGAGACATATAGTGGCTGAGGTGACATTTTTCAGTTACACTGAACATTCTCACCCTTACTATTACTCAAAATGTGGAGAGGGAAGAAGTGAGTATACTGCTGCTCCATATACTACTAATGGACAAAGGTAGTCTTTAAATGCTTTATTCCATGCATGGATCCACTCAAATTATCTACGGTATGATCCTTATTGACCGTGGGATGGGTAAGGCCAATCTAACACCAAAATGGGATAGGTTATTTCAAGCACGAAAAAGGAAACTGGTTAGGCTTAAAATGGCCTGCAAGGACAGCTAGCCTAAGCTTAAAATGTCATGCAATGATAGCTACCCTAGTACTTACCTATGAACCTATGAAGATGTTTTATGTGGAGGAAATGTTTCATATCCGTCTGAAAATTAACTGAACATTTTTCTTTACAGGTAGTACTGTACTACTACATACATGTTTAGCTGTGGAGTTTGTTAAGAAAATGTATAACTGCAATGTGCAAGCTTAGATGCATTTAGGGTTAAAAAGAAATTAATACGTTTATTCTGCTTATTCTCTGTGAAATATGTGCAGCTGCAGGAAACCTTGATAAAAGAACAATTGACACTTGAAAATCTACCATAGTCAGCAGAATGTGTATTCAGGCCAGGCCAGGGTTGTATCTTTACCCTAGGCAAATGTATCATATCAAGAACTGAACAGCTGAAGAAGTGTGAGAAACAAAGGGGGGCTGAAATTAGCCCAAGGCCAGGTTGTTTTTCTCAAAGATGTTTTTGCAAGACAGCAATTTTCTGACTATGACAGCAGTAAATCTAACAATGTCTTTCTTTCTGGCCATGTCAGCAGTAAAACTAACAATATTTTCTTGTATACATGCAGAGAAACTGTATAAGAATAGCATGCTGAACTATGGAAAATCAGACAAACCTTGTGCATACATGCTTTGTCTCCTTGCTGCAAGTAATAAAGGGTGCCTTGCTTGAACCTTACGTGCATTGATCTTTGTGTTTTCCTTTACAGATTGTTCCTTCGGACCGGAAACCCTCACTTCACCTCGGATCAGATGGCCAGATGGCTGAAACTGTACGGGGAAGAAACCAAATTGGTTCTTCTTATGTGAAAAGTCGTCCGACTGAATTGTCAAAAGAGGCCAGCCACTTTCTGATCTGCGACTGAAGGACGGGTTTTCCACGAATCAGCGATCAATCATGTGGGCTCAGGTAAGGTGAATCTACTTTTTCTGTTTCAAGATCAGGGGCTAGATGTGTATTGTTTCTGTCAGATTGTGTTTTCTTGCAGTCAGGGATAGAAAGGGTACAATCTTGTCATAGATCAGGTGAAACAGATCAGTAGGCTTTAGACAGTCATTCTGAAGAGACTTTAACAAAATCCGTGGTACACGTAAAAATCTAAAGGCGACAGGTAATATTTTTCTGAACAGTCTACGTAGCAAACAAAAAAAAATGGGTAATAATTGTGCAAAAATACCCAGAAACCCACCGTTAACGGAAGACACAAAATATATGCAGTCGCAGCGCGCAGACAATGTCAGGTATTTTTCAAAATGGGTTATAAAATATGAGTTTGACAGAAAATTAGAAAAATCTTCACTTATCAAACTTATTAAGCAACTCAAAACTGATTCCAAAGGTCAGATTAAAAAACAACGACAGTTAGGAATTCCCCAGGCACACAGGTGGCTGGAGGAAGCAAACCGCAGACACCAAAAGAACAAAAACTCAAAGACAATGTTTTTAGATAAATAAGACAATAACTTGGCAGTGGCATCGGCACCTCCGCCTCCCCCTTCACTACCAGAGTACGGAGCAAGTGAGCAGATTGACCCACCCCCATTATATCCTATGCTCACTAAAGAAAGGGACTGTATAAAACTGAAACTAGCTAAAGTTAGAGATCCCATCGAAACTAGGTCTCGAACGAAGGGAAATAAGCAAGGAGAAGGCTCTGAATTATGGCAGGTAGTTAAGGATATACAACCTGTAGAAGAGGAAATATGCCCACTTATAGAAGTTCCGAACCCTCAGACAGGACAGGAAGATCAGACTCCAACTATCCTAGTATATAGACCTTGGACTCTGGAAGATATCCGGAAAGCTACAGAAGGGATTCCCCATCCGAAACTTAATTTCAGAAAATTCTCGGAAGATTTACAAGGAATGAGGCTAAGTTACAACTTGAATGGGGAAGAGATAGAAAAAGTAGTTCGACAGATTGTAGGACCAGATTGGTACATGATTTGTGGCAACTGGAATCCTCGTGACGCTGCACAAAAACCTCTTCCACACAGCAGTGCAGAATTAGACACTAGAGTAAAGGGACTGTGTCCAGCAGGAGGGTGAATCAGTCAAACAATACTTTGCTAGACTGTTAGAGTGTTTTAACAACCACTGTGGAATGCAGGTTCCCGAAGATCAAAAACAAGATTCCCCATATGAACAGCAGTTTAAAAATGCATTTTTAAAAGGTAGTAGTGCACCTATAAGCAGTTTCATTACAAAACACATGGTTGACCATTGACCATCGAACAAGCAGATTACACTCACTGCTCGAATATGCTAGACATGCCGAAAGGCATTTCAATAGCAAAACGAAAAAGAAGGCACAGGTATTCTCCGTGGAAGACGGAGCAGAAGTTTATGTAGTACACCCCAGGAAAAAGAGTAAGAAGAATGTGCAGGGAAGAAGACAGTCTGACCAGCGATCAGAAGATTTTGAAGGACGCAAAAAAAGGGGAGAATGTTTTAAATGTGGTACAAAAGGACATTTGGCAAGGGATTGCAAAAAAAACAAGAAGGCAACAACGGAAGGTGAGGACTAACTATAGGATAGTCAGGAATCAATAGGAGGGACTAGTAAAGAAGGAACAAATGAGGATCTGAAAAGGGAAGTAGAGGAAGTACAAGAAAGTAATGACGATACAGAAGACGAAGTACTAGACTTAGCTTTATTGAGCTTGGAGCTCTATTTAGCAGATACAAAGCCAGAAATTACACTTTTGGTGGAAGGCAGAGAAGTTAAATTTCTATGTGACTAAAGGGCATCACGGACCATGATACATCCCTCCGAATTGCCTGGAAAATCAGAGTCATCTGACTACATATTGGTCAAAGCAGCTAATGGGCAACTATATCGGGAGCCCCTCTCCCACAATATCACAATAACTGATCTTGTTTCAGGATTGACACAAAAAGGTAAGATTGTAGTTTCTGCGAAATGCCCTGTTAATCTCTTGGGCAGGGATCTCATGCAGTTATTTGATATAGCGGTGGTTCTGACTATACAGGGTATGGAAGCACAGCGACGAGCTGACACCTTTGTGGTGCAATCGGGGGGTGAGACATTTTATTGGTACAGTCAGGACCTGGTTACGACTGGCCAAGGGACTGTGACCAAAGAACTGATTAATGTAGCCGTCAGTAAGTTTCCCTACCTTGACATTGATAAACAGCACCTGCTGCATTGTACCCTGTATTTTTGTAACACACCAGGGCCTGATAATGAGTACGAAAATAAGAATTATTTAAGCATCGTACAAACAGATTGGTACTGAGAAACTTATAGTGGGACGCAGAAGGGAATAGTGTAGCCAGCTGTTCGCTGCCCCAGGAATTCTTGACACTCTATAAGTCCAATCGACTACCACATGTAAGCTTGACTAAGAATAATAACATGCGGTGGGCAAACCTAGGGGAGAGAGTTACAAGATGGGAAAAACAAACAGAACTGGAATTGTCAGGACAGGGAATACAAGTGCAAAAATTGAATTGGGTGACTCAAGCTAGCCCAGCTGTACATCTACAGTCTCGCGGAGGCAGCTGATGGATACTCCTGTTGATGGAAGAAGAAAAAGCCTTACGAGATATACCAGAGACCCTCTGGTCAGCAGGAAAATCAGATGTAGAACTTATCCGTACTGCAGGTCCAGGTAGTATCACACCAAAATCAGCATTTAGACCACAAAAAAGACAGTATCCCTTGAGAAAGGATGCAGAGGCAGGAATAAAACCTATCATAGCAGCATTACTTAAGGAAGGGGTGCTAGTAGAATCCCCTGATTCTCCGTGTAATACACCCTTATTTCCACTTAAAAACGCCAATGGAGAATGGCGTATGGTTCAGGATTTGCAAGCCGTAAATGACGCCATAATACCAAGGGCAACTACAGTGCCGGATCCACACACCTTGTTGAATGATTTAAAACCTCAGCAATAATATTTCTCTGTGGTAGACATTAGTAATGCATTCTTTTCGATACCAATACACCCAGACAGCCAGTATTGGTTTGCATTCATGTTTCAGGGAAAAAGATACACATATACACGACTACCACAGGGATACTGTGAGAGCCCTACTATATTTTTACAACAAATGTCACGTAATCTAGCAGGATTTAACCCACCAAGGGGTAATCAGATCTTACTTTATGTCAATGACATTCTATTAGCAGCCCCCACCCTGCAGGATTGCAGGGAAGATACAGTAGCACTTCTACAATTCCTAGCTGCTGAAGGACACAAAGTGAATAAAAGCAAACTACAACTTTGGAAAAAAACAGGTAAAATACTTGGGATACGTAATATCCAAGGGAGGTAGAACTTTAGATGAGGACAGAAAAGTAGCAATTTTACAGGCGCCGAAGCCCACCACCAAGAAGGAAATGATGTCCTTCTTGGGAACGACTAATTTTTGTCAAAGCTGGATTCCAAACTATGCCTTGGAATCTGCACCTTTAACTGACCTTATTTACAAAACACCTATGGCGGCGCAGGACTTGTTACAATGGACAATGGAGGCAGAATCTGCTTTCTGTAAACTGAAACAGTTAATAGCCTCCTCTCTAGTTCTAGGTTTGCCTAATTACCATAAGCGTTTTTTCCAGACTGTAGATTGCAAGCAGGGTTATATGACATCAGTACGAACACAACAACATGGGGATAAGCAACATCCCATTGCTTACTATTCATCACAATTAGACCCAGTGGCATGATCTTTGCCACACTGTGTGCAGGCAGTTGTCGCGGCAGCAATGGCAGTGCAGGCTTCGGCTTCAGTAGTCTTGTTTCACCCACTCACTCTAAGGGTACCTCATGCAGTTGTGATTATTTTATTACAAGAAAAAGTAGCATATCTCTCTCCTGCTAGGCATCTCTCCTGCATGACCATATTGTTGACCCAACCTCATATGATAATTGAACGATGTACGACCTTAAACCCTTCTACCCTGCTCCCAACTGCTGCAGACGGCACACCACATCGCTGCCTGCAAATAATCGAGCAGAAGACATTACCTAGAAAAGACCTCATGGATGTCCCCTTGGATAATGCCGAGGTGACATACTACGTGGACGGCTCATGCAAAAGGGGCCCTGCAGGACAGAACCTAGTAGGATATGCAGTAGTCTCTGATACTGAGGTTATAGAAGCAAAATCTTTACTGCATCATTTATCTGCACAGGTAGCAGAATTGATTGCCCTGACATGGGCATGTACCTTAGAGAAGGGTAAATGTGAAAAATATCTTCACTGATAGCCAGTACGCTTTTTCCACTGTGCATGTGTTTGCACAACAGTGGAAAAACCAAGGAATGATAACATCTACTGGCAAACCTATAAACCATGCGCAGTTAATTTTAGAATCCATTCAGTTGCCTCGACAGGTGGCCATTTGCAAATGTTCAGCTCATACCAAACAACGAGATATAATTTCAAAAGGTAATGAAAGAGCTGATACTGCTGCAAAACAAGCAGCTACAGAGGTATTCCTTCTAGATAAGGAATTACAACCCTCTGAAATTCTGAACTTAGATATGTTAAAAACAATGCAGACACTCACTACACATGCAGAAAAACAGCGCTGGATGAAATGAGGAGCAGTCCTCGAAAAGGGGCTGCACATCTCTAAAGAAAGAAAACCAATACTACCTTCTAACTTGTTCCGCTATGCGGCATTGTTGAGCCATGGGCAGTGCCATGTCTCAACAGGGGGGATGGTACAGCTGGTGAACCAGGTGTTCACAATTTATGGATTTACAAACTATTCTAAAAAGTTTGTTTAATGTGTCAGATTTGTAACAAACATCATGCACAGGGGGCAATAAAACCTGAACAAGGGAGTTTTCCCACACCACCATATCTGTTTCACACTATCTGTATGGATTTTATAGAACTTAACAAATGTGAAAACAAGAAATACTGCCTTGTCATTATAGATATGTTCTCCAGGTGGGTGGAAGCTTTTCCAACCAAAAATCCAGATGCAGCTACAGTAGCAAAAGTACTTGTCAAGGAAATTATTCCTAGGTTTGGCATCCCGGAGAGAATCTATAGTGACAATGGCACACACTTTGTAAATCAAACTATACAGTAGCTGAGTAAGTTCTTCGGTATTTCTTTGAAAAATCATTGTGCATATCATATGCAGTATGCAAGGCTGGTTGAAAGGCATAATGATATACTAAAAAGCAAACTGAGGAAATTGATAGCTGAAACAGGGAAAACCTGGCTGTACTTTTTTACCCCTGGCACTGCTGAACATGAGAACTGTCCCTACAACAAAAGGACTGACTCCTTTTGAAAAACTGTACGGAAGGGCTTATTATACCCCCCAGTGGAAACCTCTCATGTCATCAGACCAGGACGCTGATTTTACACTAGCTGAACATATGAAAAAGTTGTTGAGTTCTAAACATCTGTTGCAGTTTAATTCTGTTTCAGGTCAGAAACAAGCCGAAACATCGGAAGTGGCAGTGACGCCAGGAGACTGGGTGTGGATCAAAATCGTGAAGCTAAAGAACTGGGCATCGCCAAAGTGGGAAGGCCCCTACCAGGTGCTTCTGTCGACACCTACTGCAGTCAAGATAGCAGAGCAAGCTTCATGGATACACCTGACAAACTGCAAGCTGGTGAAAAACTTCGAGTTGGACAAAGACCTTACCTCTCCATCGGGACCTTAAGCACAAAAGTCTGGCTACAAAGGAGGGTCAGATCAATAGGAACTGATCCGTCTCAAACCCAGTGAAGTAATCATCAGTGCTAAAGGTCCTATAGGGCAGAGAGTAAGATCACGTGTCTTGAACAAAAATGACTGAATCAAGAGAGATTGAAATACATCCTTTTGAAAAAAACAGAGAAAACAGGAATGCAGAACAACCATTTCCACAGAAGTATTACATGACCATCCTGTTGACTGTACTGGTAACAATAATCTTTTTATTGTAGCCATTTCTTTTCTCAGCCATGCAAGTAGAATTAAATAAGCGTGCAGAGTGGCACCCAAACTTCAATACCTACCAGGCAATCAAATACGTGTATGCTGAAACCTTTAATGTTTCGAATTGCTGGGTCTGCACAGCTCTACCAACAGCATATGGGGGGTTACTGCTAACTTCAGTTCCCCTAGGGGCTAATAAGACCTGGGAAAACCTAATTCATGACACATCGAATGTCACATCCAAAGATAAAGTAGCATTGCACTTGCCTATTTGTCAAAAGGGAACTGTGTGTTTTTATAAGAATGATACAGTCAAGGTAGGATGGAGCCATTGCAATGTAACAGTTCCCTATAGATGCTACACTAAACCTAATAACACAGGATCCTATTGCAAAACGAACTATGATTCATTTGTCGAACTGATGCATAGGGCAATCGAAGAAGTAAAACATGATACTGCTCTCTACAAACCACTGTCCATAATCGACAGAAAAATGTTTCATGCAGGACAAGGGTATGTTTATAGTAAAGTTACTACTAAAGTGGAAGATTGTTACTTTATATGCGGAAGAAAAGCATATAAATGGCTACCCAAAAATTGGTCCGGTAGCTGTTTTTTGGGGAACCTGGTTCCGGCCATACGACAGACGGCAGTTTTACCCCAAGGAAAAATTCGGAATGTCCGAGAAATCAAGAAGCCTGTTAATCCAGTGGGACAAATCAATGCACCCTGGAAATACCATCATGACTTAGGCCCTGGGAATAACAAAGGACTGTCGCACATGGATCTGGGTGATGACGTCATATCGTCGGAAGGCATACTACCAGCATATGGAGCAACGAAATCGATCTGGGAGCTGAGAAAATTGTCTAAACTTCTCGAAATAATGAGTAATGCAACCTTTTCTGCCCTAGAACTGGTACTTGATGAACTGACTGCCATGAGAAGTGGTACTTCAAAATCGCATGGCTCTTGACTTCACCCTAGCAGCGAAAGGAGGTACATGTGCTTTAATCCAGTAGGAGTGCTGTTCGTACATTCCTGACTACAGACATGAGATAGACAACCATCTTGAAGTAATTCAGGAGGTGTCGGCCATGACCAAACCAGGACCAAATCCATTGACGGACTTTTTTCAGAGATGGTTCGGGGGTTGGAGCAGCATCCTGATGAACATTCTGATTGCCATCTGTGTAGGGATAGCCTTACTGATGGTGTGTGGGTGCTGCTGCATCCCCTGTATGAAAGGACTAGTTAAGAATATTGTAGACACTTTGGTTTCAGAAACTTTATACCAGGATGCTGAACTCGAAGAATTACTCAAAAACTGAAAAATTGCTTTCACGGGCTTAAACTAAATGACTCTCTAACTGCAAATCCTAAGTAGGAAATGGTTATGAGAAGAAAAACTGTTTATGCTTGATTTGAAGGTAGAATAAAGTATTAAAAGGGGGAAATGTTAAGAAAATTTATAACTGCAAAATGCAATGTGCAAGCTTAGATGCATTTAGGGTTAAAAAGAAATTAATACGTTTATTCTGCTTATTCTCTGTGAAATATGTGCAGCTGCAGGAAACCTTGATAAGAGAACAATTGACGCTTGAAAGTCTACCATAGTCAGCAGAATGTGTATTCAGGCCAGGCCAGGGTTGTATCTTTACCCTAGGCAAATGTATCATATCAAGAACTGAACAGCTGAAGAAGTGTGAGAAGCAAAGGGGGGGGGCTGAAATTAGCCCAAAGCCAGGTTGTTTTTCTCAAAGATGTTTTTGCAAGACAGCAATTTTCTGACTATGTCAGCAGTAAATCTAACAATGTCTTTCTTTCTGACCATGTCAGCAGTAAAACTAACAATATTTTCTTGTATACATGCAGAGAAACTGTATAAGAATAGCATGCTGAACTATGGAAAATCAGACAAACCTTGTGCATACATGCTTTGTCTCCTTGCTGCAAGTAATAAAGGGTGCCTTGCTTGAACCTTACGTGCATTGATCATTGTGTTTTCCTTTACAGAGTTAATCGCCCTATTTTTTTATTGCAGGTGAATGTTGTCACCAAAGGAAAGCCTGCAAGATGACACTGACATTAGTCTTAAATGAAGAATGCCTATGACTGGTTGGCATGTAATATTGTGCGTTGTGTTCTTTTTCAGTTCTTTTCATATACTACTCTGTCATGGTGTTTTGTGTCAAGTCTGAAATTATCTTTTTTTCCAGGTGTGTAATATAAGTAAAAATAGTGCTTGCATATGAGAAATGATATGCAAATAGAATGCTTACATCTGCAGCTGGTAAAATTAAACACAACCACTTTTGAGAGAAACATGCAGAAGTTAAGTTCAAGGTTTGCTGTATAACAGATATTGCCAATATACTGGCTGACAAAATGAGTGCCAACTTTATCCCTCCCCTCAAAGGACCAATCACAATACCAGTAGATTGCCAGACACCCAGTATTATTGCTGCACAGGTTAACACAGCACTTTCCAAGGCCAAGAATACAGCTTCTATGGGACATGACAATATCCCTGGGTGTGTTCGACATGAACTACAGAGTGGACTGGCACCTCACCTGTGTGCCCTGTTCAATCACAGCCTCACCTCATGCTTTGTCCCTACCGAATGGAACACTGCTACTGTCATCCCTCTCCACAAAGGAGGAGCGACTACAGACCCTGGGAACAATTGCTCCATTAGCCTGACGAGTTTGATATGCAAAGCTATGGAACGCATCATCATGGACCTAATAAACAAGGATATAGGGAATCTCCAAACTCTGGATCCCACACAGTTTGGTATTGTGAAGGGTAGATCATGCCTGCTCCACTTGGTTGACTTCTTTGAGTCAATCACCAGAGCTGTGGATGAAGGCAAGGTGGTTCATACAGCCTACCTTGATCTGGCCAAGGTCTTTGATACCATTCCCCATTCAGGAATCATACAAAAACTCACTAAGCTAGACATCAACCCCTATATCACTAGGTGGGTTGCAAACTGGATCACAGACAGAACCCACAGTGTGAAAGTAGCTGACTCCAAGTCAGACTGCTGACCAGTCACGAGTGAAGTCCCACAGGGTTTGGTCCTGGGTCCTCTCCTGTTTGGTATCTACTTCTCTGAAGTCCAGGCCAAAACAAAAACTCCCCAGGTGATGTTAACATCCTACAGAAAGGCCTCACTGAGACCAATGACTGGTGTCAGAACCATGGCCTTGAGCTCAATGCCAGAAAATGTGTCGTCATCCCCTTTGGGAAAAACTTGGTTCCCATGAATTACCACATCAATGGCAGTCCACTGAACACAGAAGGCGTTATAAGAGATCTGGGAACACAGGTTGACAGCAACCTCTCTTTTGACCACCACATTGCCACTGTGGTCAGAAAGTCCTTCTATGTGGCAAATCTCATTTCTAAGGGTTTTGCATCCAGGAAGACAGAGGTCAATGTCTCCCTCTACTCTTCTCTCATTAGGCCAATCGTTGAGTACAATGGCTCATTTGGCATGTACTTCAATAGACACCTGCAACAACTGGAGAGGCCCCAAAAGTACCTCACAAAGAGGATCCTAGGCCTTAAACATTTGTCCTATATGGACAGACTTTTTGAGAGAAACATGCAGAAGGTAAGTTCAAGGTTTACTGTATAACAGATATTGCCAACATACTGGCCAACAGATTAAGTGCCACCTTTACCCCCCCCCTCAAAGGACCAATCACAATACCAGTAGATTATCAGGCACCCAGTATTACTGCTCTCTGTCTCATATCACCTACTTAGCTTGACTTACAAAGCCATGTCTGACCCAGCTCTGTTAGAAATGCTACATCTAAAGAAATCCCAATCCCTCCACACCACACACTCCAGAGACCTCAACCTCATTACCACAATCAACAGAACGTGTTGGAGGGACAGGTTCATAACCCAGAGACTGCCCATGTTATGGAATAGACTTCCCATACATGTCAAACAGAGCACCTCACTGACCCTTTTCAAGAGAAATCTTGATGAGTGGATGGGAAATAGAAAATTCACCCCAGGGTTCACTCCAGTGGCGGTACTCGACAGAGGCACTGGGAACTAAGGTAGGGTGGCACAATGCCAGGGTAATCATATGAGCTAGGCTTGTAAAGGCTCCAGGGCCATTACCCTAGTACACACCTATGAACCTATGATGCTTGTACCACCTGACAGGATTGTGCATACTGAGCTAAACTGCATGCAACAAAATAAGCTAGAATCTGAAATGTCAGGTATGGAACTGAATACCTTGCCATGGGGTGGCAGTTATTTCATCACTTTTTGAAGGTCTTTCACAGACATCGTATAACATCAAGCCACCATGGTTACAAGTCTGAGCATAAATGTTTCACCTTTAGCTCCAAGACATCTTGACTTAGTCGAGGGATGGCTATGGAAAGTGTGAGGTGGGGGTATGAGGTTCAGCAAAGAAAACTAGGAAGTGACATAGAGACCACTAGGGCAAACAAAATGACAGACAAAACAAAGGTTATTTCTTGGAATGTCTTATGTAGAAGTCAGTCAATTAAATTACAAAGAAAACTGCAGACAATAAAAGGAGAGGAACAGCAGATGGTATGCTTGCAGAAAAAAAAATATTAAAAGTGAGGGAAACAGCTACATTTAGAAGAAAAATGTGTAGCAAGTTTTGTGCAATTCATAAACCAAGTGAGGGAAAAAAGGAGTACTTATATTGTTCCATAGTTCGCTTCAGGCAGAGACTCAAGAGATGAGCTTGAGCAAAATAAGAGATAGAAAATATGGAGACAGATATCAAATGGGAAACAGTGGGCAATAGGAAACATCTATGTTGCCTATGTGGATGTTCCCTACTTCCTCCTTCTTTATTTATTTTGCTTTTATTTACTGGGAAAATCTGACAGGGCTGAGAAGACCCTTTTCAGCAGAGACCTAGGGATAAAACCTCCACTTCTAAGATATAAAACAAGTATATGGCATAACAATAATACAGAAGTTGAAGTATAGTAACTTCAGAGAGAAATTTGTCAGGACAAGATGTACAAAAAGTACATTATCAGAGTAGAGAAAGATGTACAAAAAGTATATTATCAGAGTATAGACAAGAAATAGAGTATGTACAACTGACATTTTAAATGAGTATATACAAACTTGTCCTTTTTTCACAATGCCATTTTTACAGTTACAGGTTTAGTAGGATGAGACCAAAAGTAAAGGGCATGTTGGAGTGAAGTAAAGGGCATGTTGGAGTGAAGTAAAAGATTAGATGCAGTTAAGATCAAAAGTGGAATGATGTCAAAGGGAAAAGGAGAAAGATGGGCATGGATAAAGAGAGTTAGAGGAAAAAATAGGCAACTAGGAGGTTAGTGTGAAACAGAAGGAGATATGAGACTGGATCAGGGTAAAGGGGAAGGTATAAGGAGTAGATGGGTGGAATATGTCAGTAAGATGCTGGAAAATGTTAAGCATGGTGTTTAGTGTTGTGCGTAGAAAATTAGAATAGTTTCATTTAGCCATAGTACAACAACGAAGGCAAGTGCACTGAAGATGCTATCTTAACTGAGCTTTGAATGATTTTAGTATGTCTAGTTGTCTCAGAGCAACTGGTATGTTGGTCCAGTATTTAGAGACTGAGTAAAAGAAGAGAGACTTGCCACAGGTGTTGTTGCAATTACTTATGTCAAGAATGTGCTTGTCACCAGAGCATAAGATGTGAGTAGGAGAATATTGCTGAATGATTCTTAGTGCAGGACAGTTTTCAAGTTTAAAGATGAGATTATGGATTACCACCATTTGTGAGCAGGCCTTTTTACCGAGTGGGAGAAAATGGTAAATAAACTAAGACTGCACTTCTAGTAGGGGATTTCAGCCTAGCATTAAATGAAAAACTGAATAGATTATGTGTGCATAATGGGTCTATATTAGGAAGTCGAAAGTTCAAAAGAGCCAACACTCTTACATCAACTGCAAATAAGCAAAACCACAGAATGTCAAATGGCCGGAACAGTGATTTTTTTCCCAAGGAAAAAAATCGCTGGGCCATTGTCGGGAATTTGCTGTTTCCTCCACTGTGGTGTGATCTCGGAGTTGGTATATTTAAGTAGGGGGGGTGTGGGTTAGAGATGAATTTGTCTGTCAGTAGGTTTGCTATATCTTCTGGCTCAATATAGGTGGCACCGTTAACAATGAGCTGTGCGCACAATTATGTATCACCTTTAAGGTTGCACAAATAGATAAAGAATGCATTGTGGTTGGGGAGGCCAAATTTACCATAAATTTGGCTTGGTAGACTTTATTTCTCCTCTGAGTTGTTTGTTTACTATGATGAGAGTGTTTCTATCCTGCTAGGTGCTATGCCTCCTAATTTTTGCCATGATTTTCTTCCTTCTGTTATACAGTCTACTGATATTATGATTCCATCAGGGTGGCTTGTTTTTTGAGTTAGTTGTATACTTATTCTTCATGGGTACAGATGCCTCTATGCAGCTATTAACATACTTGCAAATGGTTTCTGTGAACAGTTCTGCGTAGGCAGCAATGTTCTCAGGGTATAGGGAGGCTAGAATTTTTGGCAGGTAATATCTAGTAGGGAGTTAGCCTTAGAGTAGCTACTGAACGTTCCAGGTTTTATTTTTACTTCAAAGACTACTTGTGGTCTCATTTTACCAGAAAAGGACATTACACTAGGGGGGAGGCACAACTCCCTCCCATATTAATAAGGACCAGATCCAGTATTTCTGCACCATATTATTTTAGTATTTTTTCTTGATAATTTTTAATTTCATTTACATATTCTTTTACTACATTTCTGATTCTCATAATTGCCCAGAATTTTTGTACTAACATTTAAACATTCTCAATATTAAATTCTTGTTATCTTCACTTACCCACTTTAGTACTCTATTCTGTTTCATTAAATGTGTACAAACAACCGGATTTGGTAAGCACAGTCCCCCATCACCTTCACTCATATACAACACATCTCTTTTCACTTGAACCTCATATGAAAGAAAACACCAAATGCACAATTTCTTTTCACATTTTTCTGGGATCATATAAACATTTGGCATAAATGCTATTTTTCCTCATTAATACCAGATTCACTAGATAAACCTTTTCCTGAATCCTAATCAATACGTCTTCAAGAGAAGACGTTTCTTTGAATTCTTTTATCAAACCCAACCCTCCCATTCCATCATAACTATATAATTTTCCCAAATTTTATTCCTAGCAAAGACACTTAATTCATTGAAAAATATACCCCTACCCCCCAATTTTCACCATCTCACCCAAACCCTTACTTTGATCTTTATTCAGGGTCATTACCATTTCCTTTAAACATCCATTAAGACAAACCAACACTTCCCTCATCCATATTTTGTTCTTAGAAACTACAACTCTTCTGTCTGTGTATGTCAAAACTACTGGAAACTCCACCTACTTTTGTATCGCATATTGATCATCTTTCATTTTATAAACTACTTCACTTACTATCACATTCATTATCAGTGCAAATAATATTCCACTCATGGGACATCCTTGTCTTATACCACACTTCATGCATATTTCTTTACCCAGCTACCCATTCACTGACACTCTCACTCTATTATTTTGATATGCTGACATAAACACTATGCTAATTCTGCTACATACTCCATACATTCTATAACATCCCACAAAGCCTCTTGTCTAACTGCATCAAGTGTCGATGCTAATAGTACCTACCATACGTTTGACACCCTCCTTTTATTTATATCATCCACACTTTTCCTCACAACCAATAACAATTCTTCACATCCCTCCTCTTTTAAACCATATAAACTTTCTTCTGTAATATCCATCATCCTTCCTTGCATTCTCCTCTGCATTATTCTCATAAAAATAATATGTGTTCTTTAGTGTGATGGGTCTACAATTTTTTAATTCATTATTTTCATTTTTCTTACATTACAAATATTAATATTGCACTGTTTAACTCTTCATAAACAAGTCCTTCCTTCAACCATTCGTTCAATAGATTTACAAGACACTCTCTTTGCACGTCCATTAATTTCTTGTACATTCCATACCACATACCATCTAGGCCTGATACTGAATTTACTTTCCTAAGTACTTTATCCAATTCGCTAAAAATGGTTTATTTTTCAAATTCTTCCATAACTTGTGCTGGAATTTTTTTTTACTTTCCTTTTTCTCTTATTTTTCTTTTTTTTTTAACTCCTAGGTATAGTTTCCACATGCTGTACTATAATACTCATAATTTGCTCATGTGTTCTTTTTACCTCTTGTTTTACATTTTTAATTTCCCTAATTATACTAATAATTATTATTTTATTTTTTTATTTATTGACATCTGACTATCAGGAAAATCTAACTGGGTAGAAGCTCATTTTCAGCAGAGGCCCAGGGAAAAAAGCTCCAAATTATTACAAAACATTTTAAGAACAAAACTGTTACAATCCTCAAAACTAAAACAAAAACATCTGCAGTTTAAATAATTATAACAAATTAGATATAATATAAAAACTTTGGTTAAGAATCAATACAAGGTATATGACAATCATTTAATATTTAGAGAAATTTTAGACAGTAGTGAAATTACAGGTAAGTTAGTATAACATAAACAGGAATTGTAATAAATAATGAAGGAAAAGACAGACTTAAGGTATATTTAGAGAGAAAGTCAGGGAAGAGAATTAGACGGGAGTAAGAAGGTAAGTGGAGAAGGGAGTAAGGAGGTATAAAGAAAAAAAAGGGTACTTGTTCATATTTAGGGATATAGTTCACCTTGGTTTTGAGTAAGAAAAGAGCCAGATTTTAGCTAGGAAGTCTGATGGTTTTGAAAGGAGGAGGGAGAGTACAGACCTGATGGATATATGTAAGGAGTTCCAGGCCTTAGCAACCTTGTAAGTGTACAGACAATGTTCAGCAGATTTGTTAGGTTTCTAGACAGACAGGAGTGTTTGGTCACTGGATTGAAATAATCAACTGTGAACACAGTTGCATAGAATGATTTTTTGTGCTGGACAGGCAGATGATGCTGGATAATTTTACAGGTGGTAAGAAATTGTGTATAAATTAGCTGATGTGGCAGTTCTAACCAATTAAGGCTTTTCAGTGCTGTACAGTGGTGGGTTCTGAAAGGGGTACGTGCTACAAATTTAACAATTTTGTTATAGCATTGTTCAAGCTTTAATTTTTGTGAAGTGTGGAGGTTAGTTAAGGATGGGAGCACCATAATGAAGAATGGGAAGGAGATAAGTAGTGGCAAGTGTAGTTTTAGTTGCATTGGTGAGAAGGTTTTTGGCTTTGTAAACCATCCCTAGTTTTTGATGATTTTTTCTTAAGCAATTTTTGTATATGCAAGTTGAATGTAAGATTATCATCCACTATCACCCCTAACAGTTTGCAATGAGAAGTGACTTTAATGCTTGTATTATCAAGATAGAGGACTTTAAATTTTATTTTTTTCAAGAGAGAGGGATTTGGGGGAAAAGTAGTAGTTTGGTCTTTTTTGGGTTGAGTATGAGTTGTGAGCTGCAAAGCCATGATTTAGTGGCTGTTAAAGATTTCTAAGCAATTTTTTTGGAGGTGTACCATGTTGTCAGATGTACAAATGAGAGTGGAATCATCTGCATATTAAATTAGGGTGGCCTGCTGTGTCCAAGTATAGACAGTGTTCTTGAAAATGTTATTTTACCAAATATGCAGATACCTCTTCCCTTCTCAATTGTAAATAATATCTTTGCCTACATAGTAATGCCTTAAATTTTATCAATTTTGTTTATATATTTCTTTTTCCATATCATAATACTCTGTTAAATAATACATTTCTATACATTTTCCCATACGTCACTTTCTCTTCCTTTCATATGTCATCCTGCCATTGAAAAACAGACTTTTTATACTTCTTTTTTAATTCAATCCACCATTCAAACCAGTTTTTATAGAAGGTCTTCATGGTTACATGATCTTTCCATAACATTAATACTTCCCACTCTTCAATTTCATCCCATAATTTCTCATATTTATTCTTTTTTTCCCTTTCCTGTTTTAATATACTCCCTTTCTTCCATCACCTCCATCCATATTGTTAAATGGTCTGAAAAAAGCATCACAACTGCACCACTTTCTGCTACCCTCAAGCTTTCCAATAAAACAAAATAATCAATTTCAGATTCAAAGCCCCCCTCCACTTCTATAAGTTCACTGCCTTTTGTTCCACACAGCTAATTTACGAATATTTTTTACATCTTTCCCCTTCTTTTCACATTTTTTCCTTGATCCACAATTAAGTCCCTTCGAATTATAATTTTCACTTTAACCACCACATAGTCAAATACTTGATTAAACAGATTCTCTCTTTCCTAGCTAGCTATACATGCATGTAATGTTATAATTCTATAAACATGATCTTTCCACTTCACATCCACAACAATTAACCTTTCCATCCTTCCATTACATCTAGCATTTTCACTGTTTTTGCACAACGCAGCCACTCCAGAACAACATTCACATCCTAAATTCCAGATTATATTTCCACCCCACAATTTTTCTGTTTGTAGTCTTTCTTCATTTGTCAGGAATCTTACATTATCTAACAGAATAACATCCACATCTCATTTAGCTCACCATTCCAGTATCCCTATCCTTCTTACAGTGGTAATAATACTGTTTACATTTAATGAATGTACTCTAAGATTGTTACTTTTCCTTCTTTTTAAGTTTTGGAGAAACATTTTGAAATGTTCCTCTTTCTACTCTTTCCCCAGTTGAATATGTTTCCTGGGTTTATGTACAAATAATCCTTGATCTTCAGAAACAGATTTTTCACTGGCTAGAACTTCCAAGAAATTATTAGTATCAATCCTTTCTCGTAACCTTTCTTCTTGCATGCATTCTCTCTCCTCATTTTTCCCTTCCACATTTTTTCTTCTATAGTTTCGTCTTCACCATCTTCAGTCAACTTTCTTTAGTTCACACTCTTGTTGTGCTTCCTCATGTATGTTTTCTTCCCTTTCCCCTTCTATTTAATTATCTACTGTTTGCTCTTAATTACCCGTCCAAACGTGTCCCTCCCCCCCTTTTTTGTACAACTTGCATTCAGGCACATACCTTCTTACCGTAATGTCCTTTCTCCCCATACAGGTTATATTGTAGCTTGTCACAATCATTAAGTAACTGAGAAAAGACCTCAAAAAAGAAATATGATTTAGGTTGGACAGCATATCTTAATGTCCCTGTTTGATCAACCATAACATAAAACTTGGCAAGTGTTTCACCATGTTTTTTTAACATTTCAAAACAGTTTCCAACCTCCAACCTCCATTCCTTAAATTTTTGTCATCTCTTTCTCAATATTACCAACAGTTCACACAAACCCTGCATGCATTTTTAACATCATCTTCTTCCAGTTCATCAGTTCTAAACTGAAAAGTAACATTTTAGCTACTAACAGAAACAATAATTGTTCCATGAATAAATGTCCTTCTTTTTGTTACACAGTTCCAGCAATTTCATCATCAGTCCCTCAGTTTAAAATGTTACACCTAAAAGTCTATGTCCTAATTTGTACAAAAGACCATATTTCATGAGCTTTAAAAGCCAGAACAGTTACCAAATTATTCCATATATATTTATGTATTTATTGATATATTGATATTTGATTGCTACGAAAGTTCAACGGGTAGGAGCCCATTTTCAGCACAGACCCAGGGAGAAAAGCTCCAAAAGACAGTGTAATTTTTGTTCTTTTTTTCACAGTTTCCTCTCCTTTTTAAAAACAGTTTTACTTACAATTTGTTGTTGCTCTCCTTTTTTGTCAGCTGTCACTGCTGCATATATTTTAGTTACTGCATTATCTGCTGCTACAAAACCAAACACCTTCTCAGTTTGTTGCTGCTTTCCTCTTTTATTTTCTGTCAATGCCACATTAGTTTTTACTGCTGCATTCCTTGCTGTCACATCACCCTGTTGCTTTCCTCTTTTACTTCCTGTCATCACTGCATAACGTTTTACTGCAGCATTCTCTGCTGCCACATTACCTGCTTTCTTTTTCACAATATCATCCTTAACACTTCCGACAAAATTATCTGCTATCTCATCCCATGAAAGAGCAGAACTGTCACACGAATTATCCTATTTTTAACAAAACATCATCTGTAAGCCTCCCTGCCTACACCACTTCAGCAGACTCACTTACTTATTTTTCCATTGAGACAGCTAAACACTGCTCATTTGTAACATCCACCACACAGGAATCTTTGTTTACATTCTGAAGCTCCATATCAAATAAACTTTTTCTCCAAATTCTCATTTACCACCTCCAAATTCTCTACAGCTTTTCTCTCCTCCATCATGCTGCTGTTTCCCTTAGGCCTTTTCTTAGCTGCTCTAGAAGATATCAGGCACCATCTAGTAGCTACAAACAGTAGAGTAGGGGAAGTTCCCCAATGCCCTGGCCAAATTTCCTCTAGTAATATAAATACCCCCTTCAATCTCCCTTGAAAAGAGGCTACTAGCCTAGTGGAACTAACCCAGTTAAAAATGATTGCTAAGTGAGTACTTCATATAAGATAACAGCTGCAGTGGTGGTGCTGTGGTAGCGTTGTCGCCTGACAGTAAGATGTTGTCCTGTTCGATTCTTAGCTAGAGCATCTTCTGTGTGGAGACATGTGAATGGGCGTACCTTAGTTGAAGGTTGTGCGTCAGGGCCGTAACTCGGCACGTAAAAATCTACTGCCAATCATTAGTGGACCGGAGTTCCACTGTGGCGACCCCTAACCAGGAAAAGCCAAAACACACAACTTCATATAAGATAACAATATGCAGTTACTATATTACTAACTGCACAATAATGATAAAAAAATACTTTGGTTTTGGAATTTCATGATTTGTCCATGATTCAAAATGCAGAGCTGATAGGCTAACTAGTACCTACCTGGTAGCCACCTTTCAATGGTTTGGGAATAAAGAAAGGAAACACTGTGATGGCATTATTTTCAGTTTCCTGATTTTTATAACTTTGTTGAGGTAATTTGCACCACTGCGCAGCAACATAGTCAGAATTTTCAGCAGCACCTTCAAGCTGCAGTAATTGCATCATGCTTCACACCATGCTTCCCTTTCAGACAGGCTGAATTTGAAATTTTCAGACTGCATAAATTTTCTCCAATCTCCAGAAATTGTCAGAATGTTACAGTGGCAGTGGTTCTGTAACAGTATGTTACCACAATAACATTCTGTGAGCTATACAAAAACACCAGCAAGGTCCTCTGTTATACATTACTGCCAAACTTGAATATCTACTGAAGAAAGCTTGAATGTGCTCACTTTTGTGACAATGGCTAAAAGTTAAAAACTAATCTATGATAATCCACTCTGCCATTTGCAAAGCTAAATGAATATGTAAAACTGCTTGAAAGTAAATATATGTGCAAATTCTGCACGTGTGTGTGTACATGTATATATATATGCATATATATATATATATATATATATACATATATACATATATACATATATATATATATATATATATATATTAGGTATATATAACTTCCATTTCTATTTTTCCTTCATTCAAGTCATCACTGTAATGTATTCTGTTTTGTATGTATTACCTCTGAATTCATGTAAATGTTTAGTTTAAAAGCCCAGGTCTTGACCGAAAAGTGTCTGCTAAACAGCTCACTTACCCAGTTAACAAGTGAAAATAAGTAAATAAATCATAAAAGAAAAGTCCAAGAATATTAATGGAATGGATGGCTAAGAGTTGGGGGGTAGACTGGTGCAGAGCAGAGCATGAGAACATAATCGGGTTCTCCTTCTCAAGAAACACTTTTGGGCAAGGACGTAGGATTGACTCAATGCTTGCTCCAAAGTGTATAGAGAGTTTAACAAAATCTGTGGAAATAAAACAGAATAATTTGTCTGATTATGCGCAAATGGCAGAAGAGTTACATATGCCAAAGACAGGTTCGCAGGCTAAGATATGGTAATAATCATATTATAAAGGCAGAAATCAGGAGAAAAAGGTGATGAGGTCCCTGACACAAGATGTGGTAGATATAAACGAGACTTTAATGGAAGCCCTGGGTCTGTTTTGCTGGGGAGAATGGAAGGCAGTGATAAGGGGATAAGTGATACTGCAAGATGGCGACACAGAAAAGGAAGAAGGGACCTGCTATACATCAAAGGGAACTAACTTATGCCACTCCAAAAGAAAAAAAAAAGACAGAAGAGTACAGAGAAAGAGCAGGCAATGAAGAGGAAGTTAAACTGAAAACAAAGATACATTTCCTAGGTATATACCAAACACAGAAGTGGAGATGATGAGGAAAGGAGATTACTACTGAATAAAGAGAGAGGAGGATCTGAGGTGTATAGCTTTGTTTTTAAGCAGTGGAATGAGAGGCAATCTGTAATGCAAATCAAAGACACACAAGATACAGTAATAATGAAGAATTATGAGATTAGAAAGGCCTTTAGAGGACAGTATGGGGAGTTCTATAATAAGGAAACAGGTGTTACACACCTCAAATGGGGCTTTCTAGAGTTCAAAAAGTGAAGGGTGAGTAGGGAACAGAAGGATATGCTAAATATGGAAGTGCAGGTGAGGGAAGTAAGACAACAAGGTGAAAACTCTCACATTTAATAAAGACATGGGGACAGACAGGTTTCAAGATGAATTTTATAAGTGGTGTAGAACTTTAATATGGCACAAGTTAGCCTAATTATTTCATGGGAGCAAGAGACAAGATGGTAAATGTGGAAACTAATTAAATTCTTACTACAGTACAATGAAAGTTAAAGGAGAATATTCCCATAGTAAGTCATATTAGATCAATATCACTAGTCAACACAGATGTGAATATTTTACCTAAGGTCTTAACCTCCCATTAATCACAGAACCAAGCCAAAATTGCTTTGGCCAACAGGCTGATATCTGGCAACTAGTGAAGATTATCAGCCTTTCTAGTAAGTATGGCCAGGATGGCACTATGATGAGGATTGTATTATCAGACATTAAAACAAGTCTTTGATACTGTAAGATATGATTTCCTGTTTAAGATTTTGGATAACAACAGGTTCAGTGCTGCCTTTACACAGATGGTAAAGTTCCTTTACCTTACGCCAGATGTTAAGAGTATACATCAATAAGGTTTTCGGAGGTAGATAAGATAAAAAGGACCACAAGACAGGGATGCCCATTATCCCTAGGAAGTTTTACTGTAATAACACAGAACTTGGAGGGAACATATTAGATCACATCTAAAATGCCCAGCACATAGCACAACCATAGCCTTATTATTTTTTACCAACACCATTGATAAAGCCTTGGATGATGGACTTCTAACTTCAGTTATCTTACTGGACCTATCTAAGGCTTTTGATACTGTATCTCACCCTAAGCTATCATTACAACTTGTATTCTTAAACTGTTCCTCACATGCATTGGCCTGGTTTTCTGACTACCTTCATGACAAGAAACAATCTGTCAAATGGCAAAACACTCAATCTGAATATCTCACAAATAAAACTGGACTTCCCCAGGGGTCCATTCTAGGAGCTCTCCTTTTTAATATATTCATTAACAATCTTCATAAAGCATCCCATCATAGTACTCTCATTCAGTACACTGACGATTCTACGATAATCACTTCCGTTAACAACCTGCTAGATCTCCAAAACTTAACACAAAAAGCCTTTACATCTATCGAATCTTGGCTAAACAATGCACAGGTTCTACTTAATCCAAAGAAATCAAAACTCTTAATATACTCTTCCAAACCTCTAACACAGGACTTTAACATTTTGTCAGAAAACAATACAAAAATTGAACTTGTAAAAACATCAGAACTTTTAGGCATCATAATTGATGACAAACTCTCCTTTGAAAATCATATTCACACCACAATCAAAAAAAAAAAAAAAAAAACAATTTAAGCTTAGTAAGCTCTATAGGCATGCACTTTATTTAGATATGCCCACTAAGTTAAAACCAGCCAACAATCTTCTCCTCCCTTCTCTGCTCTATGGTAGCCCTATTTTCACTAACCTACATCCATCTCTTAGGAATAAACTACAGTCCTGCTACTACAACATAGCAAAATTTGCTGCCAACATGCCAACTCGGACCCATCATTGTCTCACCATAAAAACCTTAAATTGGCTAGATTTTTCCCACTATGTAAAACCGAACAAGTGGGCAGGACAAAGCCTTTATTCCTTCACCATGCTCTGCCCTCCTGTATTACCCAAATACATTCAACAAAAGCATTTAAAACTGCACTCAAGTCTAATTACCTCTGTAATCAAATATGTTCCTATAACCACCTACCTAAGCCACCTTAAGTAAATTATTCTCACATAACATATTTACTTCTCTTTTTACCATACCTATGTTTGGTTTTGGTATAGATATTATCCCACATTTTAGTCATTTGACTGTGATAATAGCCTCATAGAGAAGCTTCAATTCCTCTTTTGTTGTTGTTGTATCTTTCGGCTTTTCCCAGTTAGGGGTCGCCACAGTGGGACTCCAGTCCACTAATGATTGGCAGTAGATTTTTACGTACCGAGTTGCCAGCCCTGACACACAACCTTCAACGAAGGTACACCCATTCACGCATGTCTCCATACAGAAGACACTTTAGCTGAGAATCGAACAGGACGTCTTACTGTGAGGCGACAACACTACCGCAGCACCACCACCACAGTCAATTCCTCTATGTTTTAATTCTTGACTATAAAAGCCCGATGTAAATTAATGTTTTGAATTAATGCTCTAATGGCTTTTTCATTAATGTTGATTCTTGCTTTATATTTTGTCGCTTTTACATTAATGTCTTTTTTACATTAATGATGATTCCTGTTATATACTTTTGTTAATACTGTTTATACGATGTTTATATATATATATATATATATATATATATATATATATATATATATATATATATATATATATTACATTACTGTAAATGTAGTTGGAGCTTTTCTCCCAGGCCCTCCACTGAAAATGGGTCTCTGGCCCAGTGGACTTTCCTGGTTACCAAATGTCAATAAATAAATACATACATAAATAAAACTAAGGGGATATAGTGCATTTTACAGGTCACCTGATGAATGTTTATTGGTAAGTGGAAATATGCATGAAGTACTGGAAAGGATGCTACTGAATTCCAGAAAGTCTGCTGCAGGTAAACAAGGAAGAGAATGTCCCCAAACAAGGGATTAAGGAAGAACTCTACCCCAAATATTTAGGGCTGTTAGAAGGACAACATGAGAGAATACTTGTACCAAAAAATTTAGGCACAAAATGGAAGGGTCCAGAATAAATTAATCAACAAAACTGGATCCCTGTACACAGTCACAGGAGGAATCAAAGTATTAAATACATTGATGCTTCCACAAGTCTTCTACATTATTAGAAATCTACCAATACCTGCTAATTATTCTTCATGCCAAAGGATACAAGTTTTGATAATTATGTGTTATGGGAGGGGGAAGAAGAATATCTGCTGCAAAAGCTCTGATTATATTGTGGAATGAAGATAGGTAGCTGCCAGATATCTCATGATATACCATAACATTCTATCCAGCCCATCTGTTACAGGAGGCAAGGGAAGAGAATATCTTCAAAATCTATCAAAGTAATCTTACAATCTTACCACTGTTCTCCTCCTCAGACCCATCAAAGAATACATTGTCCCTTTGGTATGTATAATTCCAAGCATACTGGTCAAGTGGAAAGGCCCCACTGATTTTTAAAAATAATACAAAATAAATAGTTAAAGGCCTTAAATTATTCAGCTATCTTGACAGCCTAGTACAACTCTCTTTATATTCAGTGGACTACCAGTTGCACCAGGGTAACTTATGCCCCAATTTGTGAGCTATAAAAGATTCAGTCTTCTATTTCTTCACAAAACAAATGGTTTTACAAACACCCATACTAGGGACCTAAATTTACACCAGTAAATAAAGAAGACTCCCTGAGATATGGGTTCCTAACTGATGGTATTCCCACTTTATGGAATAAGTTACCATTTCAGGTCAAACAAAGTAATGCTTTGCCTGATTTTAAGGATAGTCTTGATGACTAGATGGATAGATACAAATTTACACCAGGGTTAGCAAGTATGGCTCGGTTCGATTTGGGAGGTAAGCACTATAAAGTGCTCATAAAGGGTGGCAAGAACTTTAACTTAGAGTCTGCATAAAGGTACAGATAGCAAGCTATCTTATGGTCCCTGTAATTGCTTACCTAGTATTATTTCTATGTTCCTTTGAGAACAAGAGATAGAACATATAATAAAAGGTGCAAGTATTAACTAGATACTGATGAAGAGGCTAATTATGTGGAATAAGGAAGCAAGAAGTCTAGCAATTTATAGCTAGGAGATGGGACCCACAGGTGGAATAAAGAACTATTCCAATACTACTAAAAACGTATAGGCCAGTAGCAAAAAGAAGTAGCAGGACAGATAGATTCAAACCACAGTAAAGATAATATGCAATTGGATAAATACAGAATTTGATATTAGACAACAAGAATTATTCTCATATGAGGAAGTCAACAGAAAAGAGAAGGAACAAAAGTAAAGACATACTGCCATGGAATAAATGGCTAAACGTTAAGAAAGGTAGGGCAAGTACCATATATTTATATTTCTATATATCTATAGCTATATAACTATATAACTATATATATATATATATATATATATATATATATATAGATCTATGTCAGATTATTGAAATTCCGAAACTTCAAAATTTATATAGCCGAGACCATATGATCAAAGTTTCAGAACTTCGAACATGAAAAAAAATATATATATTTTTAACATTTTTAAACGGGGGGAGGGGCAAGTCCCCCTGCACCCCATACGTTGGTGGCTGCATCCCCCACACCCCCTGCTAATTAAATATTCCAACTCCGAGATTGCACTACATTGTGGAAAAGGGTAAATTTCCTGTTATGTACCACACTCTCCATTCAAAACATTAAAAGTTTCAAAACTTCTATCATATGGTCCCGACCATATGACTTTTAAAGTTTTCAAACTTAGATAATCTGACAGGAACTCATAAAAGTGCTTAAAATAATTAAAGCTCCCTAATGCCAACCTCTGTTTTGTCAACATGCTTTTGACAGATGTGAAGTGTCGACATTTCCCAGGGTGGGGAATATGCCCTATCTTTAGAGATTATGTGATCTCAGAATTAGAATAAACAATTAGCAGGGGGTGTGGGGGACACAGGGGGATTTGACCCCCTGCAAAAACAATGTTTTAAAATTTGTATACTCCAAGGAATAACACCAGAACATGTGCATAAGTATGTTGATATCTGTCAACATTAATGTGTCAGTGACATCAATGTTTTGCCAATTTAAGGACTTTAAGAACATACATGTGTGTGTGTGTGTGTGTGTGTGTGTGTGTGTGTGTGTGTGTGTGTGTGTGAGGGAAAAAGAGTGAATGTCATACAGGAATTATTACAGTACATATGGATGGAAAAGGAAAGGGCAGATATAACTGAATGGGAACGAATGGAAATTTGGACCAGTGTTAGAAAGCTAGGGAAACAGTCTAACTTCAAAGACCAAAACATAAGGATGACATAATGGGTGATACCTCATACTTCAAAAAAATATAACAATGGCAGGTTTTGAGGAAATAAACAGAGGTAAGCATTTTACACAGGTGTGGCATTCTAAAGGAAAAGGCTAACACTGGCAATAACTGATTAATTTGATAAAACAGATGTTCCATACCAGTGTCCCAAGGAAGTGGACATAATGAATGCCAGGTATATTTATCAGAAGTACAACAATAAGAACAAGAAGTTATGTACTCACCATAACGTTCGATGTATGTAGTCCATCTCGCCTTACATTCTTACCCCTGGGTTCGGAGCCGACTCGGCCATACTCTAGCTCAAAGTCTTCAATTGGCTCGTGGCTAAGAGGTATCCCATCATGCAACAGGCCCATTCCCCAGATCTTGTTTGCTGCAAGCGCACACACACACATAATATGAAGAAGAACAACCCCAACCGAAAGGACCACTGACACCTAGAGACTATACCTCCAGGTCCTCAAGGAGGGGGTAGGAGGGGTGGTTAGTAAGAATGTAAGGCGAGATGGACTACATCAAACTTTATGGTGAGTACATAACTTTTTGATGTTATGTAGTCCGATCTCGCCTTCATTCTTACCCCTGGGACAACGTCCCCAGCACCTTGACCTTGGGTGGCTCAATGAAAAATACTCTTGAGCACTGTGGAACCAAAGGAAGATCTGCCTCTAGAGACCAGATCTAATTTGTAGTGACCAATAAAAGTATGAGGCGAAGCCCGTGTTGCTGCAGCACAAATATCATCCATAGACATCCTAGCCTGAAATGCAGTAGAGGAAGCCACAGATCGTGTAGAATGAGCCTTCACTTTAAAGGGTAATTCTTTGCCATTGGAACCATAAATAAATGAGATGCAATTGGAGATCCAGAGAGACAAGGTAACTTTAGGGACAGGAACCGCAAATTTAGTGTCTGAAAATGAGACAAACAGTTGATCTGATTTCCTGAAATCTTTTGTCCTACGTAAATAGAAATGCAATTGTCTATAAACATCTAGCTGATGAAACTTAAATTCTGCCTTGTTAGAAAATTCAGAAAAAAACACAGGCAACTCAATGGATTGGTTGATACTGACAACAGAAGCAACCTTTGGAATAAAAGAAGGATTGGTTCTTAAGGAGACCCTGTCTTTGTGAAACACCACATAAGGTGGCTTAATCGATAAAGCTTGGAGTTCAGAGACCCGCTTAGCTGAAGTTATGGCTACCAAAAAATACTGTCTTACACGACAAGAATTTTAGGCCACACGTAGCTGCGGGCTCAAAAGGAGCGAGGTGAGCATCTGTAAAACAAAATTGAGGTCCCATGGCATTACTGGATCAAAGACTGGAGGTTGGAATAACATTGTCCCTTTCAGAAAGGCCCTACAAAGCCTATGAGCCATAAGGTGGGGCTCATTAGCAACGTGAAAGGTAGAAATCGCTGCCAATTGCACTTTAATGGTTGCTGCAGCTGATCCCTGACTGAACAGTTGAGAAAGAAATTCTAATATTGCCGAAATAGGAGCTGTATAAGGATCAATATGTCTTTCGCAGGCCCAAATGGAGAATCTCTTCCACTTACTGGAATAAATCTTCCTGGGAGAAGGCTTGTGGGAAGAAGACAGAATGTGGACCACGTCCGGGGAAAAATCATGAAGCCAGACTAGGGACAGAACTGGAGCAGCCAAGCTGTCAACTTGAGGGTCTGGATGGAGGGATGGAACTGTCCTGACATATGAGTCAGCAGATCTGGATCTGGGTCCAGAATCCAAGGATCGTCCATTAGATAGGGTTGAAGGAAGGGAAACCAAATCTGACGAGGCCAGTGTGGGGCAATCAGAATCATTTTGCTTCCCAAAGACTGTGCTTTCTGAATGACCTTTGATATCAGAGGAAACGGTGGAAAGGCATAGAGAAGACCGGAGGGCCAATCGTGAACCAGAGCATCCCTGGGTGTCTCCCCCTCTGGGGGGATGAGGGTGAAGTAGCTGCTGCATTTGGCATTGAGGGGGCTGGCAAATAGATCGCAGCATGGCTGACCCCATCTACAGAATATCTTCTCCGCAACATATTTGTTCAGGGACCACTCATGAGGCATTAGGATAGCTCTGCTCAGCCTGTCAGCAATCACGTTGGACTTCCCCGGTACAGGCGTTGCAACTAGAAAGCGTTGCGAAGACACCACCCACTGCAAAACTCGAAGTGCCTCTCTGCAAAGGGGGTATGATTTGGTTCTTCCCTGCTTGTTCAGATACCATGCCACTGACATGTTGTCTGAGTGGATTGCAATTGTCCCTAGAGGGAGAAAGCTCTGAAGTGCTTGCAACGCTAATAGCACTGCTTTCATCTCCAAGACATTGATATGCAAATGGGTCTCGTGATCCTGCCACGTGCCTTGGACTGTCCTGCCGAGATAATGCCCCCGTCACCCGATCTGGGAGGCATCCGTGGTCACCGTGGCAACTGGAGAAGATGGTACAAAAGGCTTGTCCACGTTGTGATTGCTGGCATGAAGCCACCAGTGTAGATCCTGCTTGCACGTGTCCGTAATAAGAATAGAATGGAAGAGTGGAAGATACTGTAGTGACCATTGGGCGAAAAGCAGCCAGTGAAGAACCCTCATGTGTAATCTGGCAAGGGGAACTATTATGATCATGGCAGCCATGGTCCCTAATAACTTGAGGACCACTTTTGCCTTGACCTTCCTCAATGGTAGGAAGGCGTAGACCTGCTGTTGTAGAGCCTGAATTCTCTCTTCTGGTAAGAAGGCCCTCATGAGCACCGTATCTAGTTTGGCGCCAATAAAAGTGACACGCTGTGAAGGCAACAAGGCAGATTTTTCCCAATTTAGAGTAATTCCTAACCTTTGGTACAGTGTAATGCTGCCATCCCTGGTCTGTAACAGTAGATGCCTGGTGGTGGCAGAAAGGAGCCAGTCGTCTAGGTACGGAAACACTTGGAATCCCTGACGTCTCAAGTGAGCTGTTACCACTGCCATGCATTTGGTGAACACCCTGGAGGCTGTGGTGAGACCAAAGGGCAGGGCGCGAAACTGAAAATGACTGGCTCCCAGCCAAAAGTGTAGATGACTTCTCGATGCCCTGTCCATCTTGATATGGTAGTAAGCATCTTTGAGGTCGATGGAGCACATCCACACATCTTTCCCTAACAGAGGGAGTATTGACTGTAAGGTGACTATGCGGAACTTGGACTTTTGTACATGTAGGTTCAATCGGCTGAGATCCAAGATGGGTCTCAGGTCCCCTGTTCTTTTCGGCACCAAAAAGAATCTGGAGTAAGTCCCTAATCCTGCTTGGTCTGCGAGGACAGACTGGATGGCTCTCTTTGAAAGCAACTTTTTTTTATTTCTAAAGTTGCAGAATCCCATTGACCAGGTGGAACATCTGGAATTCTCATGGTTGGCGGGGGAGGAGAAGAGAAGGGAATATGATAACTTCTGGAAATTATCTTTAAAACCCACTCATTTTGGTGACGTCTTGCCAGGCTTCTGGGAACAAAGAAATGTGACCCCCGACCAGCTCCAGAGACACACAGTCGGGCCTCCTTTCAGGAGCACAGGTAGGGAGAACCGTGAAAGCAATCACAGTCCCCCTGGTTACGCGGGCCACTTCTGCCTCTAGGGCGGCGTCTACCTGAATTTCCACCCTCTTCTCTGCCTCTGGAGGGGGAATCACTTTGTGCTTCCTGAAAAACCTCTGCGACTTCCTGTACCACATTTTCCCACCGTTATGGCCCTTGGGGTAAGGTCTAGAAGGCATGGAAAAACGGACTCCCACGGCAGACAGGGTTTTTCCTTCCTGCTCACACCTAGTTAGAGTGTCCTTCACCTTGGTTCAAAATAACAATGAACCGTCAAATGGGGCATTGGTGAACGTAGACTTGAAGGCCTCCATAAAGTTACACAGGCGCATCCAGGAGTGTCTCCTAAGAGCGTCTCCGGAACCCGCTGCCCTGCTCGCTCCATCGGCTGCATATTAGATCAGCCTCATGGAGGAATTGGTAAGGTAATTTAGGGTAGACATCTGTGCATTCTGTGATTTCTGTGCCACGGCAACAGAAACATTACCCTGAACAGAATCTCCTAGCTCTTTTAGGAGATCTCTCTGGAGCCTTGTAAAATGCGTCAAGTAGTTCAGCGACCACAGAGTAAAGGCTGCTGAGGTAAACACACGCTTTCCATACCTGTCCATGGCCTGGGACTCCTTGTTAGGTGGATGGACGGTAGACAAAGTTTCAGCAAGTTCCGGCTGCTGCCACCATGGCATCTACTGGAACGCCTTTTGTCAAATATTCCTTGTCTGTGGGAGCAGACAAAAACTTATTGGGTCTCCTAGGGATTGGTTCCACAGTGTCAAGAGTTTCCCACATCTTTTGAGAGATGAGATCTAGTAGCTCATCGAAAGGGGGAGACACCCAAGAGGTGGAAGGTTGAGACCCGAAAGCCTTCTGGAACACTGACTCCTCATCAGAAGGGGATTTGGAGGGCCAGCCGCCTCTCTGCTTCAAGATCTCCAGGATATCTGAAAAAGAGATATCTTCAGAAGATGACTTGGGTGACCCCTCTGACTACTCGAAGTCGGTGTCCAACGTGAGAGACTCATCCGGGGAGTTGACGTGTTTCCTCTTACACAAACTCTTTCTGACGGGCTCCTCAGGCAAAAACTCTGAGGAGACATCAAAAAGTTGGGGACCACTCATGGAGGTATCCTGAGGCCTTGGGTCTCTGCTGTCCATGGATAGAGGGTGATCTGAAACTGACACCGGTGCAGGAGGGGGCAGAGTGTCGTTGCCATAGGATGCAGCTGACGACCTGGCTAGCATGCTCCTCATAACCTTGAAGGCTGATCCCCCAGCTCCGAAGGTCGACTAACCATAGAGGATAAGGTAGTAGCCCTCTGTGCCAAGGAGATGAGGTCCGAAGCAGATGTCAGGTCCAAGCTCACCCGAGCCGAAGCACTGAGAGGAAGGCTCAGAACCGATGAAGATCGATCCGAGCCCTCCCCCACGGATCCGATCGGGGAACTGTGGATCCTCGACCCTGTGGATGGAACCGATGGGGTTGGAGCGGAAATCAGAACCAAGAGGCCAGGTGAAGCTACTGGAACCGACCTAACGGCACCTGACGGAACCAACAACTCTGGCTCTAAGGGCCAAGGAAGGCTCGGTGGAGGAACAACAAACAATAAAGGGGCCATGGTCTCCGGAGCCGACTTGGTCAGAGCCAAAATCAATTTGGCCAGCACCGATGACTGAAGCAGTTTCTTCACCACTCTATCAATGTCCTCATCGGAAAGGGACCTCAAGGACCTGGAGGATATAGTTGGAGATCTGGATCTCCCTACAGAGGGAGACTTGACGTGAAGGAGAACCCGGTTGAACAACTGGAGACCGGCTCTGAACCAAAATATCTGTGACCTGCTCCAAAAGGCTGGGAGCCAATACAGACTTAGTCAACACACCACCTCCTGTCGGCACCAAAGCCAATGGAGCCAAAGAAGGAGAAGCTGTTCTAGCAACTTTCTCTGGCGGCTTCGAAGAAACAGATGGAGCCGGAAAGCGCTTCTTAGTAGTCTTTTTGTCCTTTTTAGCTGGGGAGGATATGGTACTAGAAGACTTAGCCAAGTCTTCCTCGAAGGAGTGTTTTAGCAGTCCTTTCAGGATGAGCTTGTTCTTCCTCGCCTGTAACACGCAGGGACTGAAGGAATGACAAAACAAGCAGGACTCTTGAAGGTGAATAGCCCCCAAGCAGTTACATGCACACGGAGTGCCCATCAGTCAAAGACATTTTATTGTTGCATTCAATACACTTCTTAAAGCCCGAAGGCCTGTGTTCCTTAGAATCCTTAGACATGCTGTATAAGGAGAACACAAACACTGACAAGCTGCAAAACCACACATACACACAAAAACCTAACCAAACCCCGCGCGGGAAACTAGAGCCTCTAACTAAAAACAGCCTAGTAACCAACGGGAACAAAAACTACAGGGAGGACTAGGTCCTCTAATTTAAATGGGCCTAGCCCAGGGGAAATAAAGGCAGGAAAACACCACTATCAGACGACAAAAACACTAAATAAGTTACAAGTAACAGAAGCACAACTCAAAGAGACCACACGGAAAACAATGGAGAGGACAAGGTCCTCTAACTGAAACGGGCCTAGCCCAGGGCAAGAAAGGGAGTGGACAGGATACCAAAAAACGGCCAACGAAAAAGGCCACACAACCAGTCAGAGAGACACATACACAGTAGCTATGAAAATAGCTTTTTAGATAACAAATATCCCAAACTTTAGAAAAAAAGTATACTTAGCCTGGGCCACGGCCAAAAGCGAGACCACGTCTGAGCGTAACGAGCGGCAAACGAGATCTGGGAATGGGCCTGTTGCATGACAGGATACCTTTTAGCCACAAGCCAATACACATTCTTACCCTTCTTCTCTCCAGACTATTGCTTCTTTCCCTCTTCCTCCTTTGTATTCCCTTCCTATCTCCTGTTCTACTTCTCTTCATGATTTTTTTTGAAACCATGTTGCTAATCCTGACTTTGTGTAATGCTTTTTACTAAACAACTATTTTATAGTATGTTCCTCAGGTATTTCATGTATATTTTTTTTGTTAGTTTCATGTTACTAAATGTATATTCATTTTGTACTGAATTATTTATTCTGTAAATTGTCCTGTTGAAATTTAATATGTGTGGAGCTTTTCTCCTCGGGCCTCTACTGAAAATGGACATATATCCAGCTAGACTAGCCCGGTTAACAAATGTAAAATAAAAATAAATAAAAATAAAAGACTTTGAGCTAGAGTATGGCCGAGTCGGAGCCGAAGTTCAGCTCCGAACCCAGGAGTAAGAATGAAGGCGAGATTGGACTACATAACATCAGATGTTTTATCAGTTGCATAGGTACTGGCGAACATTATCAACACATCACAAGAGAATGGAAAAACCCTAGAGACATATCAGGTACATAAATTAAATTTTTCTTTTTAAGATCCATGGGAAAATATTAATGTAATTTAAAACTGCAACTGCAAACAAAAGAATATCAAAAGAATGGGTTAAGTGGTTGAGGTTTTTGGTCTGTTATGTGACTTTCGAGGAAATATAAGAAGCATGTAATTGATACAAATAAAAACAGGAGCCTGGAACTACAAGTAAATAGTTTCAAATGCTGTTGAGGCTTATGTTGTTGAAAATGTTGTAATTTAATAAGTTGTGCTCATATTTTCTTTTTGTGTTTCAAGTTAAAACTTAGAACCAAAGGAAATTAACGTCACAGAGGGTCCGAGTATGGCTATAAACTGTTTATAACAATAAATTGCAAACAGATGGGGAAGAAGTGGTGGCAGTGACAGATTTTATTTTCCTAAGTCAAAGATCTCTTCAGATGGTGACTATAGCCCAGAAATTAAAATACGTTTACATACATTTTGGGGGGAAAGGTATGGCAAATCTGGATAAGATATTAACTTATTCATACATAACAGTTGTGGAATGTCACTCATCTATCAGCCTGCACAGATCCTTAGATTCTTGAGAATTTTCTGAAAAAAAAAACAAGTGAAAACCTTAAGCAAAAGAAAAGTAAGCATCTTGTGAATAGAAAATGCTATTAAAATGTGATAACAGCAAAATATTCAGAAAAAAATCATCTTTGCAACAATGTTAGCTAATGCATTCATAACCCTTATGTAAATAATACTGTAATATTTTTAGTTTTCACAAAATTTTTTTACATCATAGAAGCTGTAAAACCTAGACATATAGTATTAGTGTCACATTGTTCAGCCAGACATGAAACGTCAAAAGAAGGCAATAAATTCCTCAGTATTTTTTATTTGGATATTTAACAATGGATGGTGCAGTGGTAGCTTTGTTGTCTTACAGCAAGAGGTTCCTTGGTTCAATTCTCGGCTGGGGTGCCTTCTATGCGGAGTCTGCATGTCCTCCCTGCATTCATGTGGGTTTCCTCCGGGTGCCCCGGTTTCCTCCCACGTTTCAAAGACATGCATCTGGAGCATTTCTCCCCATGCCTCTGCTGAAAATTGTCTTCGTTCCAAGTTGGACTTTCCCGGTAAACAAATAATAATTAAATAAACAAAAATAAGAAAAGTTATGACTATTTACATAATTAACACTATGAATAATAAGACTCAATACCTCATAAGAGCTATGATTTACATCAACACCATCATCAATCCCTTTTTCCCCATTTTCTGCATGGGATTGAAGAGTCCTATGAACTGTCAGCATAGTACAAATGTACAATTTATTGTGCAAATATTAATGACAATTTCCTTCAACATCATCTAAGGTATCACTTGATGTTATTTTATAGTGTATATGTCTGCTGGATTTACAAATATTAAAGTATACAAAGAAATATTGCATAGCTTCAGTAATTACTTGATAACAGCTATGCATATTTCCATCTCCCATTATGAT
Organism: Protopterus annectens; assembly: GCF_019279795.1. Classification (NCBI taxonomy): domain Eukaryota; kingdom Metazoa; phylum Chordata; order Ceratodontiformes; family Protopteridae; genus Protopterus; species Protopterus annectens. The sequence goes on along the minus strand of NC_056729.1, from coordinate 1,980,203,645 downwards.
ATGTCTATGTCCATGAGTAACACATAGCTTACTCAGTTTTGAAAATTACGAATGTAAACATGAAAACGAGGAAAATATGTAACACTCTTAGCTGGAACTGCTACTGCCCCCCACACTTCTCTATCTTCTGTCTTAACCAGCATTTTTCCTTCCGCTAGGCTTCCATAAAATGAACAGCTAGCCCATTGAAACTTACTGGATAACATCTCCTAAACCACATGTTAAAACAATACACAGACTTGCAATATATATGCTGCATCCATTTGTGATGAAATGAATCCATACGGCAATCAATGGATCACACACAAAGTTGATTTTCACCCTTACTGTCAGAGGTGCATGAAAAATATTGGTTTTGAACTGAAACCCTGTCTGGAACAAATCACTTTCATTTCAGTCGACAAAAATGTGATACCCAAAATATGATGTTATTATTTAAAGCTTATTTCACACTAAATGAATAGTTTGGGATTTAGCTCATCGGTCAAGATACATTTTGCAGGAATCCTACATGCTGTTTTGCTGTCCATTCAGGATATTTACATTATATTAAAAGTTTTCATAAATAAAACGTCCACTAAGGCAGAGCCATGAAAGCAGGGAGTTCTCTTAATCTGTGCCTTGTCCCAGTGAGGAGTGCACCTGGCTTGAGGATATGTGAGGTTTTCCTTTTCCCTGACATCTCAGTTGGATGACACTTTAGGGAGAACTGGAGAAGCTCTTGTATTTTAAAACCAGTGGCAGCTCAAGCTGAGGACTGTGGACGAGTAAGCCACTGCCTCATGCTAAAAAATGAGTTCATATCTTCCTATTGCCCTGTATGGGGATGCCCTCCATACCACTAGATGAGATGGATTTTGGGTAGGGCCTAGCCTGTAAGAAATGCAGTCTTCATTGGCAATGGAAACTGATAAGTAGAGAGACAGGATTTTACTCTTGCCTTTTCTTAGTTCCTCCATAAAGACGGACCCTGGAGGCACACTTTAGACCTGTCCAAGCTAAATAAGACTTTGGTGGTTAAAAAACAAAATATATAGTAAATACTCATTACAGTTCAAAAACAGCACATTGATTGGACAGCCCAACTATCATACCTGTTGTAAATTGAACATGTACCAGTAGAAAAAAGCCTGGCTGCTGAAGTACTGTTAAGTAGCCAGACTATCTATTGGCATATCTCAAGCCACGGTAGTGCAGCGGTAGCGTTGTCGTCTCACAGCAAGAGGTTCTCCATTCGATTCTCGGCTGGAGCGCCTTCTGTGTGGAGTCTGCATGTCCTTCCCGAGGTCGAGTGGCGTTTGAAAGACATGCGTGAATGGGCGTGCCTTCGTTGAAGGTTGGGCGTCGGGCTGGCACCTCAGCACCGTAAAAATCGACTGCCAGTCATTAGCGGACCAGAGTTCTGCTGTGGCGACCCCTATCCGAGAAAAGCTGAAAGAGAATTTAAAGCTTATTTATTCAAAGCTGCAGACAAAAAACATTGTTGGCTCATTGCACCAGATCTGGAAGACATTGGTGAAATTTACTGTTGAGTACTAATGGACTTTGGAAGAACAGGTAACTTTTTATGGTCATGAAACCTAAAACACTTACATGCTTCAGGTACTTAAGTATATTCTACTACTCCTACTACAATAAACCATGTTAGAATGTTTAACATCTTTTCACTTGTAGATTTTATTTACTTATTTGCTTTTGTGTTAATTTTCTGCTACTAGTGTCCTTGATGGCTTATATATAGCATCATTTATTTTTTGATGTTAGTCATCCTGCAGCCTTTCTCTGCATGTGTACACTGCAACACTACAAAGCTATAGAATACTGACATTTAAATTTGTGAGCTCTACTGTAATGAGCAACAATTTTCACTTCTTTGCCTTCTGATCTAGTATGGAATGAAAATGTTCCTTGTATAGATCAATTGACTTATTGGTTAACAAACAGTAAATACATAAATAAACGATGGAAATTACTTGGTGACACTGTTGAATATGTGATGCTAAATAAATACAGCATGAATACTACTTTCCTCTTTATACTCTCTTTCTTTGCTTTGGATATCAGCAAAACTAAATCTGAACTTATAAATGTCCTTGTTCCAGTACACTACAGAGGCTCCGATTCCAAAAGACTTGCTCTCAGTGTAAATGATCACTTACACTGAGAACAGGTGTTTTGAAATCTGGCCCCACTGTAAGCGTGCTTATAGATGTGCCTTACATTGAAGTAAATCATTTCCACTGAGAGCAAGACCTTAGGAGTCAGGGCAGGCTTACACTGAGAGCAAATCTTTCAGACTCTGGTACAGAATCTAACGTGTGGTCAAATGTTTACCACAACATATAAATCAGTTTTCATAATAACCAAGGCAACAGTAAACATCTTGAACATATATTCTGTGGTTTACCCTGCTATCACAGCAGTCTTTTAAAACGATGAACTGACAATATTAACCACAAATTGCACATCGTCTCTTTTTAATTTTGTAAAGAACTTATTATAAATCTGGCATGAGATTAATCTTATAATTCAAGACTGTAATGGATACTAAACAGAAATGGAAAGTGTACATTAGGAAGAGCCTCCCTCACCCTCAAGCACACATACTTTATCATTTATTCAATTATTACGTTACATTTGCTTGATGGCAGAAGAGAAAATAAGCCTATCCAGTCTGCACTTTTAAAGGGCATGTCATATTCTACCCCCTCCATCATTACCTTCCCTTTATCCTTTTCTACTGTCCCCTCACCTTCATTAATGTTTCTGTGAATTCCTTGTTCATCACCCATTCAGGTTGTACCGCCACATGAAACAGCAGTCTCTGTCAGAAAGTACTTCCAGAGATCCTACAAGTAATTAGTCCCTATAATCTGCTGCCTGTGCCGCCTCCTGCTCCCCACTTCTTTATGTCCCCTCAGTATGACCTTTTCACAGGCCCAACTCTCAACTTCTTTACTAAAGTACCAAGTCAATGGGGGTTGGGAAGAAAGGCCTAAAATCAGGACCAAGTTTCAAATAGGTTCATAGGTTCATACTAGGCTATCTGCCCTAGGGCATTTATAAGCCTAGCCAGAGTGTGTTTGGCTTTCGCCACCCATTTTAAATTAATTTTGCTATGCCCTTTTTCGAGGTTAGTATACTGTGCCTCTAACAGTGACACAGAAGTGATACCCGGGGTAAACCTACTATCTCCCATCCACTCATCAAGATTCCTCTTGAAGAGAGTCAATGAGGGACTCTGCCTAACCTGGACTGTGATTTTATTCCAGAGTGAAGGGAGCCTCTGGGTTATGAATCTGTCCCTCCAGCATGTCCTATTTATTTCAGTGCTGAGGTTCAAGTCTCTCGAGCGTGTAGCTCGATGGGATTTGGATTTTCTGAGGTGCAGCATGTCCATTAACTCCGGGTTGGACATGGCTTTATACGTCAGGCACAGATCGCCTCTGAGCAGGCGGTATGCCACTGAGTAGAGCTGGAGTTTCTTTAACCAGGCAGCATATGGCATCTGTTTGAGCCCTTTGATCCTCTTGGTGAGGTACTTTTGGGGTCTTTCCAGTTGCTGCAGGTGTCTAGTAAGGTACATCCCAAAAGGGACATTGTACTCAATTATGGGCCTGATGAGGGATGAGTAAAGAGGCACGATGACCTCCCCTGATCTAGATGTGAATCCCTTCATGATTAGGTGGGTTATATAAAATGTTTTTCTAACCACTTTGGCCACGTGGTTGTCAAATGAGAGATTGCTATCAACTTGGGTCCCCAGGTCCCTAATTACTTCTTTCGTACTTAATGGATTACCACCTATGTGGTAATTTGTGGGCACTTTGTTTTTGCCAAAGGGGACGACTATACACTTATTGGCATTTAGCTTGAGGCCATGGCTCTGGCACCAGTTGTCTTTTTCTATGAGGCCCTTTTGGAGGATGCTTGTGTCAGCTGGAGAGTCGATTATGGCGCCCAGTTTGCAGTCATCTGCGAACTTGGTCAGCCACAGTCCTTCCATGTTGGCCTGTACCTCCGAGAAATATATACCAAACAAGAGAGGTCCCAGGACTGAGCCTTGTGGGACACCACTTGTAACTGGTTTGGAGTCTGACATGGCTCCAGCAATTCTAACCATGTGAGTTCTGTCCTTGAGCCAGTTTGCAACCCATCTAGTGACATAGGGGTTTATATTTAAGCTGGTGAGCTTATCTATAATGCCAGAGTGGGGTATTGTATCGAAGGCTTTTGCGAGGTCCAGGTAGGCTGTGTGGACCACCTTCCCCTCGTCAATGGCCTTGGTGACTGTTTCAAAGAAATCGACCAGGTTTAAGAGGCAAGATCTGCCCTTAACAAAGCCGAACTGGGTAGGATCCAGTGTCTGTAGGTCCCCAATATCTTTATTTATGAGGTCCATGATGATCCTTTCCATAACTTTGCAGACCAAGCTAGTCAGGCTTATGGGGCAAGAGTTTCCAGGATCCGTTGAGGCACCACCTTTGTGGAGAGGGACCACTGTTGCTGTACGCCACTCTTTGGGTACATATCCTATAGTAAGGCTGAGATTGAACAGTAGTTTTATGTTTGGGTTTAGCTCTTCTTGGAGTTCATGTAGGATGCAGCCCGGGACACCGTCTGGTCCCATTGATGCTGTGTAGAGGGCGGCTCTTACCTGAGCATCTGAGATGTCATGGGGGCAGCACTCTGCTGGGATAGATATTTGCCTTTTGGTGGGGGGGGGGGGAGTTTGCGCTGAACCTGTCAGCTAGGATGTTGGCAAGGTCTGTGGGTTCGGTGTATTTTTTGTCATTTTGGACTAATTCTGAGCATATCTGGGAATTCTCACCCAGGTTCCTAACATAACTAAAGAAAGCCTTGTGATTATCCTTAGTGTCCTGTGCAATTTTTCTCTCTAAGCTGGCCTTAGACAATTTTATGAGTGCCCGTAGTTTTTTTCTAATACTGATCAGAGATGCCTTCCCTTTTTGGGATTTTGCTCTATCATGTAGCAGCTTCCTCCTTCTATCGTATAGTTTGTTTATGGCTGGGGTCCACCAGACAGGACGTCTGCCTTTGGAGGATTGGGTCTTGGTTTTATTTGGGATTGCATGATCCATGCATTCCTGAAGGTGTTCATAGAATGCGTTTATAAAGGATTCTGCGGTCTGGGCCGTATTTTCCACAGGCCCGGGGGCTTTGAAGGATTCCACCTCGGTTTTGAGGAGTGTGAAATTTGCTTTAGAGAAGTTTTTTACTGTGGTTTTCTGGGCAGGGGGTGGGGTCGGGATGTGAATATCCAGTAAGATTAGTTTATGGTCTGATCTTACCAGTGAGGGATACACTTCTGGTCTGGAGCATAGAGTCCCCATGTTGGTGATGATCAGGTCCAGTATGTTTACCCCTCTTGTGGTAGTGTCAAGTTGTTCCATAGCATTTGAGTTTATAAATTCTAGGAACCTTTGGGCTAGGGTGTTGGAGCTAGAGTAATGCTCCCAGTCTATGTTTGGGTAGTTGAAGTCGCCCAATATAATGGTGTTTGCAGAGACCTTCATATTTTCCAGTGTTCTCAGGAAGGCCGAGTGAGGTTCCTGGGTTTGGGAGGTTGGTCTGTAGCAGGCTATAGACTGGAAGGCAGTTTTACCATCTGTTAGTTGCACATGGATAGTCTCTGATGCTTCATGCTGTGCCACCAACCTGGAGGTGTGGGTATCTTTGACGAATATTGATACTCCCCCCCTTTTGTGGTTCGGTCCAAGTTTTGGGGCCGAAAAGCATGGTATGAGGTATAACCTGGTAGTGCTGGGGTGCTCTCGGGAGCCTTGAACCAGGTTTCTTTTACTGCACAGATATCGATGTTCTCCATGCTAAGGAGAGTTTTGAGTGCGTGCATCTTGAAGTTTAGACTTCTGGCGTTGAGTAGCATTACTCTTAGTTTCTTATCCCTTGTGATACCTATGGAGGTGGGTTTGTCTTTTGAGCCTTGCCTAAAAAGGCACTATGGGGGTAGCAAGAGCCTTTGCCAATATCCGAAAGCCCAGGGGTGACAGGTGCAAGCCGTCCCTAGCGAAGCATCGTGGCTTGTCGAGCAAGTCATCCCAGGCTGACAGGCATTGGATCCCCTTTGAATGACACCAATACTTAAGCCAATTGTTGAAATTGATCATCTTGTATTCATATTGTGGCATCATTCTTGGTGAGGGTAAGATGCTACTCAAGTTCAGGGTCATACCGGCCTGGGCTACATACTCAGAGAGCTCCTCTATGTCTCTTTTTATGTAGTCCAGGGAGGCACGTCTCAGGTCATTCACACCAGCATGGACAATGACTGAGTCATATTTGTACTTGCCTTGGAGTGACCTGAGTGCTTGTGTTATGTGGCGGATCCTAGCACCCGACAGGCAGCTCAACGTGACCTTCTCCTTGTTCAGCCTGGTGAGCGGGACGTCAGTGTGCCTGACGACAGAGTCACCTATTACAAGTGTATCAGGTGTGTTGTTTAGCCTTAAGGGCTGTGACTGATCGGCACACTGGCTTTGTGAGCTATGTGTTGCACGTGTTTTGTTTTGGGGTAGCGGTTGCTTGGGTGTCTGCTTTGGAGGTCTCTGCTGCTTAGGCAGATTTTTATTTAGAGCCTCCGAGTATGTTTTTGTGTGTTTATGTGTTTGGTTTGCTGTTGTGGTAGGTCTATGTGAGACTGGAATTGTAGTGAGTGTGGTTTCCTTCTCCTCCTGACTGGTTACGCCAGTACTGAGTTGAGAGAGCTTAGCCTCCAGTTTGGCTATATGGTTGCATCTCTCACATGTGTTGGAATTTGTTGGGAGGAGGAGAGGGTTGTCTGTGTACATGAGGCAGTTGTAACATTGCCTCAAGATTCCCAGATTCACCAGCTGGACCAGAGAGGAGATTGACAACTGACCTCTGGACATGCTAGAATAGTATTGGGAATTCCTTTATAATTGAAAAAAGGGCCAATGGGGAACAAGGTACTCAAGGGGAGTTTGTGAGGGTGTAGTGCTTTTAATTTTTTAGTGCTGACTTATATAATTGCTTTAGTGAGCAAGTGCCAAGTAACTTAAATGCAATGTGTTACAGGTAACTTAAATGCAAAAACGACAAACAGTAACTTTCTTTCAAGTGAAACAAGGATATCACTAGGGATCCACAGAAGCGCTGAAAAGCCACGTTTTAGGTGGAATTAGCGTTTCAGGGAAATAACAAGCAAACAACAACAAGCATACATACAAACAAAGCTAGATTCAGCAGGCCTGGATCTAGTCTATGCTACAGCAAACAAGGTGTACCAATTTCAGTAAGAAGCAGTTCAAATATGCAGGAACTATAAGCCTTTAACCAGAAATTCTCAGCTCAGAAGGGCAGAGTCCAGCCTCTCCTCCCACAAGAGTGCAGACCACGGACCCTCTTAATGTAAAATAACTGGCCTAAAGCCAGAATTAATACACTTTTAGAACAACAGACACTGAGCCCTCAATCAGCAGTTCCCAACTTAGAAGGATGTAAGCTACCTGTTCTGCCACTACAGTGCAGACCACAAACCTTCTTAATGTAAAACAACTGGTCTGAAGCCCAAGTGCTTAAACTAAAAGGCTTAGAATGAGTTACACCAAGCAGTAACAAATAATACTCTAATTCGGTAATTCGGTTAAAACGTTAATAGAATCACAGGTTTTGCACCAACCAGCATTTTGTAAAGCATATGAACTTTGAAAAGTCTAATGTCTGGCATTACTGACTGAAATCATCAGTGATTTACCAGAAAACAAAAAAAATATGAGAAATGGTAAACATATGAGACAAAATCAGGGACATTCTGCAAAACCAGGAACAGGTGAGAGCTATGGTGACATGATCTTGTACACCAAAATCAACCCCCCTCCCCCATCACCTCTGGTCTTGAGAAATTCTACATCCCTCACCCTCTGGTCATATCCTCTCCTTTCCCTACTATTCCACAGGTCTTTCTGACAGCTTGCCTTTAGATTTCTTCTGGCAGCCTGAGGACCAGTTCATTATATGGCTTCTAGAACTGCACGCAGTATTCAAGGTATGGATAAGTAAATAAATAAATGACAGTAACTAGAATGGAATACTTTACTAATAAAACATACTGCTAGCACCTCTACCAAAGGCATCAATGGAGTATGGAATTAAATAGATGCAAGCATTATATAAAAAGAACAATTATCTCAATGACAATAATAAGTAAGCAGTAAAGCAATGCAACAATTAAAAACAACTTAGAAGGAAATCTTCCAATCAGCCTCCTGATTTAAACCAAATGGTTTAATAGCATTGTGTTTCACAATGTAAACAGCCTCTTTGCACCTCAACAAATGTTCAAGAGGGAAACCTCCTCTGTTATTACAATACACCTGTTCTAAAATACATTTTAAAACTGCAGTACCTCAGTTATGTTTTAGAAAAAAATGTTCATCTACTGGGTTCTCAAGTTTATTATCCTATATATAGCTCATATGCTCTTGGAAACAATTAACGTTTCTAAAAGTCTCTCCTATATAACACAGCTTACAGAGGCACCTAATTACACAAATAACAGCTTTTGTAAGACACGTAAAGTTATCCTGCAGCTTATATTCAAATCAGATGCGCCTGCTTCAGCACAGGACATATCACCTAACACACAATCAAAGGTGTACTAATGGGGAGGAGGTGGAGGGTGCGGTACACCCCAGGTGCAAACAGTAAGGAAGGGTGCAGCCTTATGGATCACATTAAAGTGTGATAGCCTTTTCTGATCACTTGTAGTCGTTTAAAGCTGTTTTAAGTGTACTTTTTACTGTTTTTGCCTTATCTTTTCAAAAAAAAATAAATAAATTTCTTGTTTCCCGCCTTTCTAAGCTAGTATAGTCCAGTTTTCAGGCTAGTGCTGAATTCAGGGCTGTGTTACAAGTTTCTGAGTTGCCCATACCTTACTTGGATAGAGGGAAGTTTCTCTGTTCACCTGTGAAAGAGGGGAACTTTGAGCAGCCATCTGTCCCTGGAGGAGTGGTTCCAGCCCAGAAGTTAGTAGTTTAAAAAATGCATTGCATGGTTTTGTGCGCCGGGCAGCACCGGTTAGCTAGGGTTAAATTATTCCTGGCTCCACTAAGTCTCCTTCAGTTTTTCACTTGAAACTAGTCCAACTCTCAACCTAAGCACTCAAAAAGCATCCTACAGTCCAGCACTTGCTCAGACCTAATAGCAAGCACTAATACACCCCACTTGACTGCCCAGTAGGGCAAGGCTCTTTATCCACCCCTCACCAACCAAGCGACTAAACAGCTCACCCTACTACTCAGGCATGACTAAAGGGCAACTTCAGGTGTACTCTCCAGTCCAGCTGGTGAATCTGGGTATCCTGAGGCAATGTTACAACTGCCTCATGTACACAGACAGCCCTCTCCTCCAACCACAAAACACTAACATATGTGAGAGATGCAATTATACAGCCAAACTGGAGGCTAAGGTATCTCCACCCAAGACTGGAACAGACAGTCATGAGGAGAAGGTTAACACTTGCACCACACCTCCAGCCTCACATAGTCCTACTAAACAAGCACTGGCAAAAGATACACATAAATACACAAAATCATAGTCGGAGGCTCTAAATAAAAACCTGCAAAAGCATCAGAGAGCTCCAAAGCAGACACCCACAAAACCTGCCCCTCCCGTCATAAACCAGACAACACATAAAACACAAAATCAATGTGCCGCACAATCACAGCCCTTAAGGCAAAATAACATACCTAACACACTAGTAATAGGTGACTCAATAGTCAGGCACACTGATGCCCCACTCACTAGGCTGGACAAGGAGAAGGTTACTGTTGGCTGCCTGTCGGGAGCCAGAATCCACCACATAACACAAGCACTCAGGTCACTCCAGAACAAGTACAAATATGACTCTGTCATTGTTCATGTTGGTGTGAACGACCTGAGCCGTACCTCCCTGGACTACATGAAAAGGGACATGGAAGAGCTCTCTGATCATGTAGCCCAGGCGGGTATGACCCCGACCCTGAGTAGCATCCTGCCCTCACCAAGAATGATACCTCAGTATAAAGAAAAAATGATCAAGTTCAACAATTGGCTAAGCGTCTGGTGTCATTCAAAGGGGATCCAGTGTCTGTCAGCCTGGGATGACATGCTCAACAAGCCGCGTTGCTTTGCAAGAGACGGCTTGCACCTGTCACCCTTTGGCTTTTGAATACTGTCCAAGGCTCTTGCTGCCCCCATAGTGCCTTTTTAGGCAACGCTCAAAATTCAAACCCACCTCCATAAACAGCACAAGTAAAAAAACTGAGGGTTATGCTACTCAACGCCAGGAGTTTAAATCTCAAAATGCATGTACTTGAAGCACTCCTAAGCATGGAGAACGTCGACATCTGTGCAGTAACTGAAACCTGGTTCAAGGCTCCAGACAGCACTCCAGCACTACTGGGCTACAACTCATACCACACATTTCGGCCACAGAACACGGACCGAAACACAAAAGGAGGGGGTGTATCCATATTCATCAAGGATACCCACACCTCCAGGTTAGTGGTGCAGCATGATACCTCTGAGATCATCCATGTGCAACTAACAATGGGCAAATCTGCAGTGCAAATTGTGGTCTGCTACAGATCACCCTCCATGACCCAGGACCACCACTCCGCCTTTCTGGAGACACTGGAAAACATGAAGGTCCTACCGAACACCCTGATCTTGGAAGATTTCAATTACCCTACCATTAACTGGGAAAACTACTTGAGTACAAACTCCCAGGCTCAGCGCTTCCAGGAATTTATCAACTCAAATGCCCTGGATTAGCTGGTAAACTCCCCTACCAGAGGCCAGAACATATTGGACCTGGTCATCACCAACATGGGCGACAGGTGCTCTGTACCAGAGGTCAACCCGTCACTGGTTAGATCAGACCATAAACTAATCACCCTGGATGTCCACACCCCACCACCACCCCCAACCAAGGAAACCACAGTGAAAAACTTTTCTAAAGCAAACTTCACCTTACTTAAGGCAGAGGTGGTAAGTTTCACAGCCCCCACGCTAAAGGATAACACTGCCCAAGATGCAGAATTTTTTATAATTGCACTCTATGAGCACCTACAAGGATGCATGGATCCCTAGCAAAACCAAGACTCACTCCCCTAAGAGAAGGAAACCAGTCTGGTGGACCCCTGCCATAAACAGGTTATACAACAAAAGGAGGAAACTAGTTCAGAAAAAAAGCAAATCCCAAGAAGGAAAGACATCCCTGATCAGTATCAGTAAGAAACTAAGGTCCCTCATAAAATCATCCAAGGCTAACTTCAAAAGAAAAATAGCCAAGGACTCGAAAGATAACCACAAAGCCTTCTTTAACCATGTCAAAAATCTAAGTGGCAACTCGCAGATATGCTCTGAGATAGTGCAAAATAGCACAAAATACACTGAACCTACTGATATTGCCAACATACTGGCAGACAGATTCAGTGCAAACTTCCCTCTCACCTTCAAAAGGGCCCACAACAATACCGGAAAAGTGTAGTGTCCCAGAAATCACAGAAGCACGGGTGAAAACAGCCCTTTCAAAAGCCAAAAACACAGCATCAATGGGGCCAGATGGTGTCCCAGGCTGCATCTTGCACGAACTACAGAACGAACTAACCCCCCACCTAAACACGCTGTTCAACCTCAGCCTCTCCACAGGCTACGTGCCCATAGAATGGCACATAGCAATGGTTATTCCGCTCCACAAAGGAGGAGCCACAACTGACCCTGGTAACTACTAGCCTGGTCTGCAAGGCTATGGAGCACATCATCATGGAACTCATTAACAAAGACATTGGGAACCTCCAAACACTTGACCCGACCCAGTTCGGCTTTGTTAAGGGCATATCATGCCTACTAAACCTGGTTGACTTCTTCGAGACAGTTACCAAGGCCATAGACGAGGGAAAGGTGGTTCACACAGCCTACCTTGATCTCGCCAAGGCATTCATCACCATTCCTCACTCGGGTATTACAGAAAAACTCACCAGCCTGAACATAAACCCCTACGTCACAAGATGGGTTGCCAACTGGCTTACAGACAGAACTCACACGGTAAGAATAGCGGGCTCCAGGTCTGACTCTAAACCAGTCACAAGTGGTTTCCCGCAAGGCTCAGTTCTGGGACCCCTACTGTTCAGCATATATTTCTCAGAAGTACAGGCAAACACAGGAGGACTATGGCTAACCAAGTTTGCTGATGACTGCAAACTCGGAGCCATAATTGACTCTCCGGCTGACACAGACATTCTCCAAAAAGGCCTTACTGAGACAGACACCTGGTGTCAAAGTCATGGCCTCAAGCTAAATGCCAAAAAATGCATAGTCATCCCGTTTGGGAAAAACAAAACACCCACGAATTACCACATATGCGGCAGCCCCCTTAATACAGAAGAGGTAATAAGAGATCTGGGGACCCAGGTAGATAGTAATCTCTCCTTTGACAATCATACTGCCAAAGTAGTTAGGAAATCCTTCTATGTGGCCCATCTAATTACTAAGGGGTTCGCATCTAGAAATAAAGAGGTTATAGTGCCCCTCTACTCATCACTCATCAGACCCATCATAGAGTACAATGCCCCATTTGGGATGTACCTCACAAGACACTTCCTAGAGCTTGAAACACCACAAAAGCACCTCACCAAGAGGATTACTGACCTCAAACATATGTTCTATGCAGCCCAACTGAAAAAACTCTGGCTGTACTCAGTGGCATATCGCTTACTCAGAGGTGATCTCTGCCTGACTTACAAAGCCATGTCCAACTCAGAATTGATGGACATGCTCCACCTAAAGAAATCCAAGTCACTGCGAGCCACGCGCTCTAGTGAGCTAAACCTCGCCACAACAATAAATAGAACATGCTGGAGGGATAGATTCCTGTCACAGAGACTCCCCATGCTTTGGAACAAAATTCCTAACTACATTAGGCGGAGCCCTCACTAACACTCTTCAAGAGAAGCCTTGACGAGTGGATGGGTAACAGAAAGTACACCCCTGGGATCACTTCATTGGCTCTGCTTGACAGAGGCTCAGTTAATTAATCAATAGGGCGGTGAAAGCCGACACACTCTGGCTAGGCTTATAAATGCCCTCGGGCAGATAGCCTAGTTCCTACCTATGAACCTATTACCCTTAAAAATATCCACTTTATCCCTTTTAAAAGCTTTTCACATTTACAATGTGAAAAGCTTAAAGTAAACACTGTGTTTTTCCCCTTCTGAGTGTGTATGTACATCCATTCGTGTGTGAAAACTTGAAACAGGCTGGATGAAACTTGGAAAGAAGTACAGACGAGCACTGGTATTTTTTAAATCAACAGCAGCTTCTTAGTACTAGTAAAGTAGTCCAGTAGTGAATTTTGTAGAGGAAAGGTTTTTTTTTTTTTTTTTTTTGGATTCAAATGAACCCAAGGAACTGAATTAGTTTTTGTTGAAGTCAATTGGCCAGGCTAAGCATTTTTTTAATATGTGAAGATAACCAGATTTTCTTTCTTATTTTCGAAGGGGGGGGGTTGATAGTTAGGCTAGTGTGTTATGAATGAAATGATTTGAAAGTTTAAAGACTGGTTAGTGTGTGCATTTGTAAAAATATTTTGAAAGTGGTTATTTATGTTTTCTTTTCATTGTATTCTTCTGTTCTCTTTTTATTTTAATGGTGTAGGGGTAGATAGCTGGGTTGTGGATTAAAGTAACGTGACCATACATTTGCTTAGTTTAAATTCTGCCATTAAGGCTGACTAGTGAGCATATGAGTTAATACATTTGAGTTTTTTATACTTTTCGGGGGGGGGGGTGGCAATAACTTAGTCCTTTTCATATTATTTTAAAGACTGGCTAGTGTGCATTTATGTTAAATAAATTTAATTTTTTGTGGGGAGGTTAGCTAGCTGTGCTATGGGAACTTATCTTCATTCACTCAGTTTAAGTTTGGTATTAAGAGCAAGCTAAGTGTGCATTTGTGTTAAATAAACTGGAATATTTTTTTTTTCTTGGGAGGGGGTTGACTAGCTATGTTGTGGATGAAATAACTGGTGCACAGTTTAAAGTCAGCATTAACAACTAGTGTGCATATATTTTGAAATAAATTAGAATATAGTTGTATGAAACACTTTTGAAACTGTCCCCAATTTTACAGAATGTTCTTGTCTTCGCCTCACATAGTCTGTAAGTTACCCTGTTATTGTTTGCTCATCTTACAGCATGCCTTTAAAAGAAAACAACTGTCATACAGGAGACGGTGTTATGCTAGGTACGCCACTTCACACGATCCCCATCTCCTTTTCACTTCTCTTCTTCTCTCTCTATAGCTAAAGGCTTACCCTCTTTAGAAAATAATGTATATATATATATATATATATATATATTATCAGTTTGTTTACAGAAAGTACATATACAGTCGTTCTATGCAACTAATCTGAACTACTCTGTTATTGCTTACATTTCTGACTTTTTGTGTGTGTGTAAAACATTTGGTAAATATTGGCTTGACCAACTGTAAAATTGAGGCAAAAGTGAGTGGAATAAACTTGACAAAGCATACAAGTCTAATTTTTTTAAACAATGATGTTTACCCTAATAAATAAATATAAATGCATAAATAGATTACAAACATTACAGTTCTTATACACACACAAACACAAACACATAAACATTCACATAGACAGATATAAAAGACTGAATTTTAACAACAGGTCTAGTAAAGTTACTATGCACCAAAAGGTCATTCAAACTCTTAAACCTTGTGTAATATGCTTTATGTTTACATTGAATAACAGCAGCTAATTTGGGATCTTGTTTTAAAAACCCTATAACTGAAAAAAAAAGCAAATAAAGAAACATTTAACATTAAATCTGGTACTCAATGTGTGGTCTAACTGAGGTTCTGTGGAGAAGAAGCATTACTAATATTTTTTTCTGGGAATCTATCCCCCTGAGGGTACACCACAGCATTCTAACTGATGTTGCCACTGGACTCTCACTTTGCAACCTATAGTCCATTTCAAATGTGTTCATCACCCCCTGATCTTTTTCCTGCTTGGTTTCTACCAGCTCCATCCCCCTAGCCGATACTTTGCACCAGGGTGGTTATGGCCCAAGTGCTGTACTTTGCATTTGCCTACAATGAACCTCAACTGTCACATTTCTGTTGACTCATTAGGCCTTTCCAGGTTATCCCCTAGACTCTTCTCCTCCCATCCTACATTGCGACTCCTATCTTTGTGTCATCAACAAACTGGTTGAGCCTTTTTGCTAAGTCTTGACATTATCTGAATAACCAAAACTGCCTGTCCCTAAACTTCAACTACAGGTCTGGTTCAAGAGTTCATGGATAATGTGCCCATGCTTCATATCGTCACATAGAAATGCACACCAATCTTCAAACCAATGCCCATATTTCATATGGTCACAGAGAAACGGTCACCAATCTGGAAGCCAAAATATGTTAAAAATTACAATAGAATTAATCCTCACAAGAGTCAAGATAATTCCATACCCCTTTTACTTGTATAGTAAAGTGCAGTTGTGTAAAATCTTACCATAACGGTAATGTCATTGCCTTCACTGCTGCAGTATTTGTAACATTCAGAAGGATTCTATGCCATGGAAGCCCATTGTCCAACCAGTATACCAAAGACTTCTTGTTGCATTTAAAGGTATGCCTGAACATCACTCAAATGCTCCTTGCGTACCATAGGGCATAAAGGTGACGTTCAGGCTTACCATAAACAGAACTGACTGCCCCAGTAGGAACACCAGTACAAGGAACCCAAGAGGTAATGTGTACATCCAGAAAGGAAAGGGCTAGGGGGAAGAAAGGAGGGAGTGAATACTGCAGCAGTGAAGGCAAGGATGTCTATTTTTTTTTGTAAAGGCAAGCACAGAAGACCAGGTAGCTGCATCAAGAATAGAATTAATATCCAAACCCTTGAAAAAAGCACCAGAAGAAGCCACCGCTCCAGTAGAATGGGCCTTGACTGAAGGACGGCTCTTGCCGTGAAAGGTGTAATAAAAGAAAATAGCTTTAGAAATTCAAGAAGAAATAGTTTGCTAGGATATAGCTTATACTCAAAGATCTAGGATCCAAAGAAACAACTGATCAGATTTACATATAGCCTTAGTCTGATCGAAATAAATTCTGAATTTCCTACGCACATCCAAATTATGAAGGACCCTCTCACTGTCAAGACTGTAGAGAGGGGAAAAAAAGAAGGCAGATTAATAGACTGATTAAGAGAAAGCTCATTAACCACCTTAAGCATAAAGGAGGGATTAGTGTGCAAGGACACCCTGTCCTCATGAAAAATCAAAAAAGAAGGATAAGCCATAAGCGCCTGCAACTTAGACACCTGTCTGGCAGAAGTAAGAGCTAACAACAGAACAGTCTTCCAAGAACAATGTTTCAAGGAAGCCAAAACAGCAGGTTCAAAAGGAGCCTAAGTCAACTTCTCGAAAACAAAATTAAGATCCCAGGGAGATGGAACAGACTTCCTGGGAGGCCTAACATTAAGGATGTCTTTGAGAAATTGTTTAACCTTGCATCTAGAAGCTAAAGGAAGAGGAAAGAAAGGCAAACAAGTAGAGTTGGCTGACAACTGGGCCTTAATAGAAGAATGGGCCAAACCAGCATTGAGCAACTCACACAAATAAGAGAGAACCAAACGAACATTCACAGTAAGTGGGTTCAGATTACAAGACAGACACCAATAGGAAACCTCTTTCATTTGGATAAGTAAGATTTCCTAGTAATAGGTTTCCGGGCCTCCTGCAGGCCTTGCGGCACATCCTCAGAAAAACAAGGTGTCTATGAGGGATCAAAACCCTATCACCCACAATGTCAGTTGAAGCGTGGACAGGTGGGGATGGATGAGAAATCCCTTGTCTTGTGTGATTAGATCCACCCTGTGAGGTAACTTGTGATGACTGTCCCTGTTTAGATGCAGAAGCAGAAGGAATCAGTGCTGTCACGGCCAAAAGGGAGTCACCAACAAGATTTTGGGAGCATCCTGTTAATCCTGAAAAGGACTTTCAGAATGAGAGGAAAGGGAGAGAATGCATAAAGAAACATCCTCTTCCAAGAGAATGAGAGGACATCCACCTCCCATATTAGAGGATCTGGGACTCTGGCAGAAAAACGAGGAAGTTGTCTGGTCAGAGGGGAGGCAAAAAGATCCACTTGAGGAATACCCCATTGGTGAATAATGTCTAGAAACACATCCCTGTGAAGCATCCATTCATGGGACTGAGTCAAGGACCTGCTCAGATTGTTTGCATAATGTTTTGACTGGAAAGGATATAAACCACCTAAAGAGTCACTTGATACTTGACAGCAAGATCCCATACCAGAAGTGCCATCCGGCAAAGAAGGTAGGATCTTGTTCCTCCCTGTTTGTTGATATACCACATCACTGTGGTATTGTCTTTGAAGACCTTGAGAGGCCCCGGAGAGAAAAGGATGAAAGGCCTGAAGGGCCAGCAGAAGAGCTCTCATCTCTTTGATGTTGAGGTGCTCCCTCCTCTGGTGAAGCGACCACACCCATGTACTTGTTAAGGAGCAAATGTTGCCCCCAACCTGTGTCTGAAGTGTCTGTGAACAATTCCTGAGATTTAACAGCGGGATGAAGAGGGATTCCTGGGTTCAGAGACAACTGTCAAATCCAACAATGAAGTTCCTGTCTGAGACAAGGAAGAAGAGGAACTACAAAGTCTAGAGTATTGATAAAACATAAACTGCGGACTCCTGCCCACTTATTATTTAAAAAAAAAGATTATTTGTGTTGGTAAAGGCCACAGCTTCTGTACGCCTCCTTCAGACCATAAAAAATGCTGTAAAACAGGCTGTTATATATATACTCAGACTTTTCCTATAATTAATTAATTAACCAATTTGAATCAATTATTTAAATAAGGAATACATAGAAAGGGCATTAATATGAGTATGTATACCTGTATAAATATTAACCTGGAGGGTGGTGCCTGCTAGGCATTTAACTCATTCTGTTTTTAATGTCATAGGTGTGATGATACACTCTATTTTTTTTTTCCGTTTAGTCAGTCCCGACATAAAAAGCTGAATCTTGGTTTGAAGACATAGTTAATTTCTGGGTGTATAAAATTTGTCATTTGTGATGTATTTACAATAACTGCATCTATGACAATGCTCCTACTACCAAGTCTATCACATAACATTCTTTTTCTTTGACTGGTTGAGTTCATGTAACTTTGCATTGCTGCTAAACCTACTAACTGATTTTAAATTCTTCTTTCTCTTCTCTCTAGGACTGAGTTCTAATTTTTTTACCATTGTTGCATTGTACTTTCTGTCTTCCTCTCTATTTTTACATATCTTGATATTCTGGAATTGGCTCTTCTTAACTATCCCTTTGAAAATATGCCGTGCATGCATGTCGTGAAAGCACAAATGGAATTATCCAAAAACTTACTGTTTCATAGGACATATGAGCTACTTAGATAATTTCAAATATGTTGAATCACTAGAATATCGTCCACAAAACGGTAGTAAGCCAAGATTTTTTTGTAACATGGGTGAGTCTAGAGTATGTGCATGTTGAAGCCACATTGACTTCAGAAGCCACTGAAACTTTCTCATGTGAAGTTTGGTCAGATGGAGCATCAGAATGATGGATGACATGAAACCCAGAGCTCTCAGAAATTCCCTGATGGTAATGGATGCCTCAGGAAGAAGAGTGCGAAAGAAAGAAATGACAGTTAAAGCCTTTGGAGGGGGAGGGATGCTATCATAGGCACAGACTGAATCCTGCAACCCAGAAAAATATGATCCTGAGAAAGAGTCAGAGAAGACTTTGTGAAATCTATTGTGAACCCTGGGGTCTGAAGAAGGGAAATGGCAAAATGAAGATTTTGCAAAAGAGTCTCTGGGGAGGATGCCTGAATCAACAGGTCATCTAAGTAAGAAAATATTTAGATCACTTGAAGTCTGCAAAAAGCAATCACAGGAGCAAGGCATTTGGTGAACACCCTTTGGGCAGTAGAAAAGCCAAAGGGCAAAGCAGAGAGCTGAAAATGTCAGGAAGAAACAGAGAAATGTAAAAACTTCATGAAAAGATGATGGAATTAAATATTGAGACAAGCAGCCTTGAGATCCAGAGACACCATACAGGCTTGAGGGAGTAGTAGAGGAAACAGAATCTGAAGACACAATATCCAAAAAGAAAGCGCTTTTAAAAAAGTGTTTAGATGAGAGAGGTCTAGAATAGGTCTCCCAAGTGCCCTCTTTTTTTAGCACTAGAAACAGCCTGGAGTAGAACCCTTTGGGACACTCTTGAATAGTACCTTGAGTCAAGAAAGTTTGAAGAACCACTGGGAAAAATGGAAGCTGTTCCTGAGGAGGTAGAGGAATGCCTATAAAAGAAGGGCTGGAGTTCCACACCATGAAGTATCCCTGATGAAAGACTGACAGAACCCAAGAATCTTGAATGATCTGAAGCCAAGCAGGAAGAGAAAAAAGGGCAACAAGAAAGGGGAATGTCGCTGGCAGGAGACGGATAGTCATACAGCACCTGGTTTATCTAGAAAGAAAGGTTTTAGAAACCATGAAAACTAAGTAGACTTAGCAGGAGGAGCCCACTTGCCACTCTTCTTGTCTTTAGTAGAAGGGTGGGAATGTCTAAGAACAAAGGCAGGCTTAACAGGATAGTTCCTCCGAAGATTAGGCACAAAAGAAACAAAAACATGCTTAAGCTCCTGTAAAGCCTTACCCTTATCCTGAATGGACTTAAACCAGCAGCAGCTTCCCCAAACAAAAGCTTAGAATCCAGGGGAGCATCCATGAACTTCGCTTTAATATCATCAGGTAGAGCCTGGATGCTAAGCCAAGAATATCGCCTCAAAACTAAACCAAAAACAGCTCCCCTAGAACAGGCATCTGCTGCATCATAACTACATATAACAGAATGATGAATGACTTGAGAGGAAGTCCATAGGAAGGAAAGAACAGAAGTTTTGCCCTCAGACTCAGGAAAATCAGAAATAAGTTGACAGGCCTGAGAAAGAAGAGCCAACACATACCTAGACATATGGGCTTGATAATTAATAGCCCTAAAACCTAGGCTAGCAGAAGTATAAACCTTCTTACCCAGCTATCCCATAGTTCTGATACCTGTGTCAGAAGGCAATAACTTGGGTGAAGGAAGCAATTTAAACAGCTTATCAGAAGATACAGAGACCACAGAAGGGTCAGCAACAGGACATTTATACAAAAAGAAACAATCCTCAGGCACTCTATAAAACCTATCAGGCTTCTTGGGAGCAGGGGGTAAAGAATCAGGAGCGTCAGAGGCATTGGAAAAAACATCCAGCAAAGCAGCCAAAACAGGAGGAATAGACGCAGGTTTAAGAGACTCCAAATGTAGCAATTCATAGTACCTCCTATGGATATCTGGGACCTGAGCACAATCTGACTTAAAAAAAATCCATCATCCTAGACAGTATATCCCCAAAGGAAATTTCCTCACAAAAAGCATCAGGACTAATACATTCCTCCTCCTCTGACCCACAGTCCAAAGGAAAAGGAATCTGAGTACAATAAGTCAGGGATTCATCATCACACTCTGACTCGGTCTCCAAAGGATCCTGTTCTCTCGGCTTTTTAATGGCAGTAGAGGACCAGGAAGAAGCAGAAACTGAAACCCTGTGAGGAGGCTTTAAAGACATTAAAGCAGAAAACAGCCCCTGAGTGAAAGCCTGCCATTCACTTTGAGGATCCCTAGGAGCAGAAGAAACATGTTTAAGTTTTTGTTTCTTTTTTTAAGGGAACGTTCCCTCCAGAAAACTGAGAATACTCAGATCCAGGACGGCAGCTGAGAACCATAGTAGGAACTTCTAAAATCTGAGGAACTTCCCTAAGCCCCCTCGGAAAAAATCAACTGTGGCTCCCCCTGAATGTCCATAGCAGATGCCTGCAAAGCCTCACCGAGCTCCAACACGGTTGCTGTAGAGGAATTCAACAACACAGCCTTGCGAGCCTCCAAGTTTGAAACAACTTCAGAAGAAACACTCAGCAGAGGCTGGACAGTGGAAGATTCCAGTTGCGCCTTTTTCACCTTCTTCTTCCTTAACTGCTCTCCCTTGGGGTGGGAGATTCCATTCATTTTATCTTTAACAAGAAGCTTAAGACGCTGGTTCTCAAGATACAAGGAAAGGGAAGAAAGTCTACTGCAAAGGGTTTCTGGAACAAATGACTGGCAAACAGAAAAAGACATCCGGTCATGAGATGCTCGTAGACAAAAGACATTTATCATGGCGGTCTTTATGGGGAATCTGTCTCCCACACTGGCATTCCCCATTCCTGGATGGCATTAACTCCAAGGACCACAAAAAAAAAAAATAAAAAAAAGAAAGATAAAACATAAAACACCCCAATATCACTGGAGAACGAAAATGTGGTCAACTGGCAAAATGGACACAGGTAAACCGACTTGACGGTGAAAAAATATGCATTCGGACTGACAGCAAAGAAGTTCTCTTTATGGTAAGCCTGAATGTCACCTTTATGCCCTATGGTACAAAAGCAGCGTTTGAGTGACTTTCAGGCATACCTTTAAATGCAACAGGAAGTCTTTGATACACTTACCGGTCGACAGGCTTCCACAGCAGGGCCTCTTGAATGTTACGAATACTACAGCAGTGAATGTAAGGACATCTCTTAGATCATATACTCTTGAAGAAAAAAGTGACTACACTCACTTACCTCATCCCTAAGGCTGTGCTATTTTATAATTTAGCAATCTTGTGATCAGCAATCCTTTATTCATGAACATTTGAAAGATGGACACATCAGGTCTGAGCTATAGGACCACTACATACATTCATATCCATGTATATTGTAACACAGCATTATGGTTTCACCATTCAGAAGAATACAAGTGGCCACAAATGTACATAAAGTGGTGTAAATGTCTATAGCACTGCTATGCAGAACTCGTAAATAATTAATGTCTACAATTTATATACAGTTCATTGTAAACAGTCTGATGCTTCTTTAAATGAGGGTTTCTGTTAGGATGTACTCATCGCTTGCAGTATAGAAAGATATCTGGCTGCTCTAGTGATAGCAGGTTTCTTTAATGAACTAATGAAAGTAATATAAACAAAGGGCTGAAAGAAGCCCAACCATACAACATTTGTCCTTTGTGAAAGGGAAATTTGTGTCCAGAGCAGTTAATAATCAACCACAGTGAAGGAAGACTTGGAAGAAGATCCTGGAATTTTTCTTGGCTGATTAATCCAGCGAGTCCTACCAACAGAAACAGTTTCCCAGCAGTATAAGACTTAGTACAAAACTGAGTTAAAAGTATTCCCTGAGCTTTTGGTTAAACCACAAAACTTTATTTTGCTTGGAAGAACCTGCATTTACTTCTACTTTTATATAACAAACTGGATCTTTTATTAAAAAAAAAAAACAGTGGTCTAAGCTGCTTTAATCATCTGTGCTATTGGGTTGTTGTTGGCATAAACCTCAGCTGTCCAGATTTTCACAAAATGTCCAGATTTATACCACATATTTTTGATCTGTTCGTCTTAAAATCTGTGATCTTCTGGCAAACCACTGAGGACTGAAATTTGTAAATAATGACATGTATTTGTATTTTGGACTTCATATCCTTCATAAAATGTGTGATAATGCAAAAGCCATTATTCTAGCACCTTTCTAGGTTTTTAAGAACAATAATTAAAATGTATCCCAAATTTTTGCCCCCCATTTTGGCTTTGTCCAGATGTCCTGTGCTACAAAATTGAGAGGTATGGTGGCAGGCATTTTGGTTCAGGCTAGTAATGCCAAAATTCTTGCAACACACTAATCATTGTCAACATGAGTATAATTTCTCCAAAACAGCCAGACAGGCAGACAAAGAGACAGACATCCTTTCCCTAATTTCTTTCTTTTTTTTTTATTGCACGTGTGGAGATCTGTATGCAAAGATTACCACAATTGAGCCACTAATACAAACCATAATGGATGCAGTCAAAGACATAGCTACAGTACATAAGTTGATGGCTACCTGTAGTACAGTGTCATCATTAAAACATCTTACCTGAGAGGAAGACTTCAAAGCATATGCCCTCTGGGAGGGAAGGAAGGAAACTGAATGGGCCAAGATCTTATCAGCCCATTTAACTAGAGATCCACTCAGAATTTTCATGGACATTGAGGGGACTGATTACCAGGACTATGACAGTCAAAAAAGGTATTACTTGCCAGAGCTGCTATTACCTCAGACACTCAAGCTCAAAAGGTTTACAGCTGGGACTTCCAAGATGGCTGCACATTGAGTAACAGTTTAATTTCAGCTCTTCCAGTCTGAAAACAGAAACTCAGAAGAGACAGTCAGTGAAAAAGTAGTTATGTACTTACCATAACGTTCCATCTGTGTTACTGATCTTCATTCTTCCTCAACAAGTGGGTTCAGATCTGACTCAACCGATGCTAAAGCTCACAGCCACCCAATCTCTTGAGCTTCTCCCTTACCCACAATGCACCTCCCCAAATACCTCAGATCTTGTTTGCTGCTACATTAGCATAGGAAGATTAAGAGAATTATGGAAAAGCCATATCCACAGTCATATATCTATATATACATACACACACACACACACACACACACACACACACACACACACACACACACACATCAGTCCAACCAGTACTTCATGTCCCTGCCCAAGTAGCTGACACACACACACTTTAAGATTTAATTTATATACAAACACACAGACACTCCTGAGGAAAGCTGGCACAGGTTCTCCAGCTGTGCCCCATTTCTGCCCAGACTATAAGGTAGTACCGACTGCCACCAACCACTAATATCAGCTACTATAAGGCCCTTCCCAAAGGGTGACCAGTTTCACTTTGTAACGTTACTGTTATCCAAATAGTAAGTGTGACTGAGCAGCAAGACTATTACAGTGGCTTAGACAGTATCACCAAATGCATGCAAGTACTCTAGAGCTTAAATTATCTTTACACAAAACAGCCACAGTTGAAAGGTTTAAAATATTTAACAATAAATAAAAAACACAAGACAAATCTCATCAATTTAACACAGTGCTAATCAAAGAGTTCAGATATCACAGGAAACTTTTAAAACAATATTGTAGGATAGTCTGATTTAAATATAGAAAACAGCTAGGCTAATCTGGCTATATTTCTCTCTAACTCTAAGAGAAATCGCGGTTCTAAATACTACTTACATACAGAGCAAGCGAGTGCTGGTGAGTGGAATGTTTTCAGATCCAGATCAAGATACAAAATGCTCAAATCTTTCTCTCTGAGATAGTCTTACATTGATATACACATTACTGCTGAGTCATTTCATCATTTCTGACACCTCTGCTGCAGTTTTCCAGGCTCACAGAACTCAAAATGTAACATTTGTTTGTAATCTTGCACCTGCCACGTAACCACAGCAATAAAGGACACTTTACATATAAAACCTAGTAATTAACTCTTGTCCTAAGACAGTAGAATTTCTTAGTTCAGACATCATGTCTCCGAGCTTGAGATCAAACAGTCACAAAGTGCTTCACTTATCATCTTTCTTCCAACAGGATGCAGTGTAGTTACATTCTTGAAGCTCAGAACATATAACACAGTTTTCTTACATTTAGTTTTCTTACATTTGTAAAAATACACCTGTGCATCACATTAATATTTACAATGACATAGAAGTATTTACAAAATTCTGTCTGGCTTGTCTGGCAGCCTTCACATACATAGATAGATAAATAGATAGATAGATAGATAGATAGATAGATAGATAGATAGATAGATAGATAGACACATATATAGACACCATGTAAATACTCATTCCTCCAGAATCCAAGGATGGGGGTTGGTGGGAGGGGAGTTGAGGAAGAATGAAGTTTGACAACACAGATGGAATGTTATGGTAAGTACACACTTCTTGACAGTGACCCTAGCTACATGTATCCAGGGTGAACTCAAGGAAGCATATTCCTGAGGACCATAGAACCAAATGACACCCTACCTCTGGGGACCAGATCCAACTTGTAATGAGTGACAAAGGTAAAGGGAGTAGCCCAAGTTGCTGCTGCACAAATATCATCCATAGACATTCTTTACTGAAAAAAAATGTGGAAGGAGCCATACATCAAATGGAGTGTGCTTTCAAGGGATGTGTAAGAGGAGTTCACAGTTTAGCACAGACTAAGGAAATGCAGTTTGTCAGCCACTTTGAAAGGGTAACTTTGGAAACTGGTTTTCCCTATTTTGGTTCAGAGATAAACAGTGGTCTTCTTTCCTGACTTTTTCATTTCTATTGAAATAGAATTGCAATTGTCTGAGAATATCCAGTAAATGTGAAATGTATTCTCCTTGCTGATAAATTTGTGAAAAAAATGTGGTACATTGATAGAGCTACTGATGTTGGATTCTGACACCACCTTTGGAAGAAAAGACAGGTTGGTACGTAAGGTTACTCTATCTTTGTGGAAAATCAAGTAAGGAGGTTTAGAAAATAGTGCATGGATCTCAGAAATTCTTCTTGCAGAAGTAAAGGCAACCAAGAAAATTGTCTTCCATGTAAGATATTTAAGGTCACGTGTAGCTGCTGGTTCAAAGGGAGGTTGTGTGAGAGACTGAAGCATCAAATTTAAGTCTCATGGAGGTGTAGGGTCTTTAAAAGGAGGCTTTAGAAGAAGGGTCCCTTTTAAAAAGGCCTTGCTCAATTTGTGAGAAGCTATGGATGCACCATTAAAACCTGTATGGTAGTTTGAGATTGCTGCCAGCTGTACTTCTATGGTTGAAATACTAGCACCATTTTGAAATAGGTGTGCAAAGAAATCTAAAATGTGATTGATGGGAGCTAAAAAGGGGTCAAGATTGTGTTACTGAGCCCAAAGGGCAAACATTTTCCATTTACTTGAATATGTTGATGGTTTATAGGAAGACAAAATTATATTATATTATACGTCGGACAGGTCATGACAGCATAGATTGTCTGGCTACGAAGGGAACTGAAGAAGCCAAGCAGTCAGCTTGAGGAATGGTATATTCAGGTGTGACATGCCCGTATGGTGAGACAAGAGGTCCAGAGTTGGGTCTAAGTTCCATGGTGGTTGAACCAGGTGAGGCCATAGGAAGGGAAACCAAAGTTGTTGAGGACAATGGGGTCAATGAGGATTACTGTGCTCTTCGACCTGGCAGCTTTCTGCAGAAACTTTGGAATCAATGGGGTTGGTGGGAAGGCAATAAAAGAGACCGGGGGGCCTGTTGTGAAGTAGAGCATCTCTCTGTGACTGCCCCTGTGGGGAATCACGGCAAAGTAGTTGCTGCACTTTTTGTTTAGGGGACAGGCAAAAAGATCGCAGCATGGCTGGCTCACTGATGGAAAATCTTGTCTGCCACTTTCTCATTGAGGAATCACTTGTGTGGAAGAAGAATGCACCTTCTCAGGTTTGCCCGCAGTCACGCTGGATCTCCCTGGAATGTGCATTGCTAAAAGAAAGCAGTTGGAAGAGATCACCCACTGCCAGACTTCTCAACACAATGGATAAGATTTGGTTCCCCTAGTTTGCTGATGTACCAGACGACTGGCATGCAGTCTGTTTGAATCGTTATCATCCCAGAGGGATGAAAATCTGAAATACTTGCAATGCCAAGAGTACTGCTCTCATCTCTAGAACAATTTTATGCAAATTGGCCTCTTCAGGGGACCAAGTACCCTGAACTGTCATTCCCATTTAATGCCCCCACCCACCCTGTCTGGGAAGCATCTGTGGTCGCTATGGCCTTGGGCTGCTGGGGGATGAAGGGACAGCCATGGAACAGTTGATCAGATTGGATCCACTAGTACAGATCTCTTTTGCAAGTGTTGGTAATTTTTATCTGATACAACATTAACTGATAGAAGACTAACCATTCAGTAGCCAACATCCATTGAAGGATCTGCATGTAAAACCTGGCCAGTGGAACTAAGGTTATCTCTGCCGCCATGAGGCCTAGTGTTTGAAGAACTTTGTGGGCTGAGATTGATGTGTTCTCTAAAACCTTCTTGACCTGTGATCCCATTGTTTGAACTCAGTGTGGTGGAAGGGAAGCAATGGCAGTCTTTGTGTTGAGTAGTGCTTCAATAAATTCCAATGTCTGAGTTTGTTGAGTTTGTTGAAGTTGTGATTTGCTGTAGTTTATGGTTAATCCTAGGAGAGCGCAGGTGTAGAGAACCTGATCTCTTGCATGTATGAGTTGATGCTGGTAGGAGCAGTAATGAGCCAGTCATCCAACTAGGGGGAAACCCCAGAATCCCTGCAGTTTGAGGTAAGCTGCTACTGTTGTCATGCATTTGGTGAACACCCTGGGGGCTGTGGTGAGCCCAAAGGGCAGTACTCTGAATTAGTAGTGACCGTCTCCCAGCTGCAAGCATAGGTACTTTCTGGATTGCCTGTTCATTTTCATGTGATAGTAGGCTTCCTGAAACTCTGTCAAGCATATCCAGTTGTTCTAACCCAGAAAAGGGAGAAGGGACTGAACTGCGACCATCTGGACCTTGGTTTGGTGAACAGATTTGTTTAGATTTGTGAGATCCAGAATTGGTCTTCAGTCCCCTGTTTTCTTTGGCACTTAAAAGAACCCTGAGTAAGTTCCAGATCCTGTCTGGTCTGGTGGGACTTCTTGGATGACTCTTTTTTCTAGCAACTTTTGAATCTGAATTTCTGCTTGATTCCTCTGACTGGGTGGAACAACAGGAATTTTTCTAGGAATCTGTGGTGGTAGGAAAAATGATATTATATATCCTCTGCATATAATCCTCTGCACCCAAGTATCTTTTGTTAAGTCTAACCAGGCTCCCTGGTGCAGGGATAATCATCCCCGACTGTCTCCAGGTGTCGACAGTTGGGCCTCAGTTCAGGAGCGCTGGTAGGGTTATCAAAGAAAGATTCTCATGAACCCTGGTTTTAAGTGCCACCTCTGCCACAAGGACTATGATGTCCACTGGAGTTCCCCCCTCTGCCCCTGAGGGCACCTCCTCCACATGTGTCATGGAAAGGACCCTGGGACTTTTTGAACCACATTTTCTGACCACTTTGCTGATTCCTGGATTAGGATCTTTGGGGGGCTGAAAAACATATGCCCACTGCAGACAAAGTCTTTCCATTCTTCTCGCACCTTGACAGTGTTTCCTTTACCTTAGGCCAAAAAGTGTAGTTCTGTCAAAGACGGCACTGATGAAATTGGACTTAAATGGCTCCGCAAAATCGCACAAGCACATCCAGGTATGCCTCCTCATGGAAATGCCTAAACCTGCAGCTCTTAAGGTCCCTTCTGCTATGTTGGAAACTAACCTCATAGAACTATTGGATAGTGATTGTAGGGTTGCCAGCTGAGAAGCTACCGAATCTTGAACCTCTGCAGAAACAGCACCTGAGACAGTATTTGATAACTCCTTGGTCAAATCTCTCTGAAGACTGATAAAGTGTGCCATATAGTTCAGCAACCACAAGGTAAAGGTCGCTGAAGCAAAGACATGCTTCCCCAGTCTGTCCATCACCCACAACTCCTTGTTGGGGGTATAGACAGTGGAACTCTCATTGGCTAGTTCCTTCTTTGTGGATGCCTTCTATGCCCACCTAGAGATCATGCCAACAAGCTCGCCAGCAGGTGGAGTTATCCAGGAAGTAGAGGGTCCTGTACCGAAAGCTTCTAGGAGAATGGGTTCCTTTGGTGCAGGGTTGGAAGGAGTACAGCCACCCCTCTGTTTAAGGATTTCTAGGATGTCTCTGAAGGGAACATATTCAGGAGGTGACTGTGGGGACTCTTCACCCTTGTCGAAATTCATGTCTTCGGTGATGGACTCCTGTGGGGTGCTTCCTCTTGCATGTCCTCTTCCTGGGCACTTCCTTAGTAAGATGCTCTTGGGAAGTCTCAGAAGAGGAAATCAACATTCCCTGTGGGGGAACCTGAGGTTTCGGTACAGGATGTCCTTATGGAGAAAGCTGTTGAGGATCCAGGTGCTCGGGCATCATGGTGGAATATGTAGGATCCGAGGGGGAAGGGTTCATCAGGACTGCCAAGCTACAAAGCACTCACTTCACAGCCTCAAAGGCAGAGCTCAAAGGTACCAGAGAGAGGCTCTGATCTGAGAAAGCAGGTTTCTGAATCATCCCCTCTCTCAGCTCCATCGGCAGTGCCCATGAGATGGAAGCAGGAGCCGAACTGTCCAGTGCCGTGGCACCGAGGAACAAAGACAGCTCCGAAAACTTCAGAGTTAAATGCTGCACCCTGGACCCGGCAGGCAGGCTTCAGATCCAAGAGCTCTCTGGATCCAAAAAATCGGAGATCTCAGAGATGATGTCATTTCTGAGGATATGCAGACCCTCGGATCCGAAATTGATGGATCCAGACGACTGGAATCCTGCAACTCTAAGGCAACAGATGGTGTTAGAGAAGGAACTTGCAGGGGGGTGTGATGTCATTATCCTGTCCTGTCTTCAACGTATTGGTTCTATGCAGTCAGGTTCTTTCTATGCCCACCTACAGATCATGTCAACGAGCTTGTTGGCGAGCAGAGTCACCCAGGATCTAGATACTTAACAAAAAAGAGTAACCTAACCCAGAGGGGTACGCTCCGAGGGAAAATTAATCTGCCTCTGTGCCGATCTTCCTCACTACTCTCCCCATATCTTCTTCTGGGAGAATGAGTAGAGTATGCTGGACTCTGCAAAAAAGGTGATGGCATTATGTTAGGAACTGGGTCCACCAATGGAAAATATCTGCTCCGAGGACAATACAAAGGCTCTGAGGGTTTTGTCTGATCCGGTGTATTATAATCTGATGATTTAGTCTTCTGATCAGACTTAGCTAGTGCAGGATCTGTAATGCTTGATTTAGACGTCAAGGGATCCGAGGGAGCTGTCAGATCCTGAATTCTCATTTTTTTCTGATCTGGAGTGGAGACTGTATATTTAGCACTTCTCTTCCAAGAAGAGTGCACGGAAGATCTGGATGAAGTGGAAGGCTTCGACTTTGGAGACTGGAATATGGCTTCTCCAAAAGAGGAAGGGATGAGACCTTTCAATAACAATTTGTTTTTCCTGCTCTGTTAAAGCTCGCAGATTAAATCAGTGGCAAATCTTGCAGTCCTCCAGTACATGTAACAGACCCAAGCAGTACACACAAAGAGTGTGTGCATCTGAAAGTAGCAACTTATGCCCACATATGGAGCATTTTTTGAAACCCGCAGATTTGTCGGTCATCATACAGTATCTGTTCAAGGAAGAACCGGTAGATATTAAAGCAGAAAGGCACTCAAAACAGAAAAGGTAACCAAACAGAAAAGGTAACTTTTTTTTGTTTGTTTGTTTTTTGTTTTGTTTTAACAGGATAGAAGAAGAAAAAGAGGGATGCCAACATAGTATAAAGGGTTACGGCAAGGTTGTAAGGGGAGGCAGATACTAATGATAGTATCTGAGAGTACCAAATACAAAAAAGGGAAAAAAGGTAGCAGCAGCAAAAAAAAGAAAATGTTGCAACTATGCCACTCTAAGGACACTAGTTAAGAAAGGGAGGCAAGGGAATACCAACAATGGTATGTAAGAATTTACAACAAAATCATAAAGGCAAGGTAGTCAAACAGAAAAAGGTACAGAACAGCAGAGATATTTACCACAAAAAAATTCATCTACTTAATGGAAAGAATTCATAAAAAGCTTTACTTATATAATACAACTCAAGAGAGATTGGTAGACCACGTCCAATAGCTAGAAGCAGCAAATGAGGTCTGAGGTAATTGGGAAGGAGCATTGTGGGTAAGGGAGACGTTTGACAGATTTGGTGGCTGCGAGTTTAGCTTTGGCTGAGTTGGATCTGATGGATCGGATCTGAACCCACGTGTTGAGAATAGAATGAAGATTGACAACATCAGATCTTATTTTTGGGGGTAAATTTCAGTAACTGGCTAGTACGTGCACTGCCTGGATGCCACCAAAAATGAAATTCAGTGAACTTGAAAGAAAATCAACCACAAAAGGTGAGGAAAAACAATGAATAAATAGAAACTTGTAGAAGCAGCTTTGTGTCTGGTTCTCATGTCTCTGTGGAAACAATCTGATAAAGAGCAATAACAACAGAATATTTCTTTCTTTTAATGGCTTTGTTTCAATGGCTAGGAGATAATGTTTTCTGAAAGCATTTAAGTATTTTCTCATTCTGCGAGAGCAATAAAGATAGACAAAACCAGATAGCACTTAGTAGAAGTACAGGCTGTACCATATTTTTGTGTGTTAATATTAAGTTAATAGGTTTTTGGGGTGTATTTGTTGTTTTTTTTTTTGAAGGCCTTCAATAAAACAAAAACATTTTGTACGGTGTGACATAGGCTGAAATGGATCTGACAAGAAACAACTGCATAAAAGGTCAACCTGCCAAACATTAATGTGTACGTGTAACACAAACCCTGGAACTAGATACTTAACAAAAAAGCTGTCACAAACAAAAGTTGGGAATAATAAGTTTTTAACATAATAACCCTTTCAATATTATCTTTAAATGTTAATGGTCTCACAGATATATACCAGTCAAACAAATCCTCCTGCACGAAGAAAAGTTACACGGCAACTAAAGCAAAAGCATCCACACAACCAAATGAAGCCAGCAACCAAGATGGATCCAATAAAAAATATTTAATGTTGAATAAACATCAAAAAAGCTCAGACCGGTTTCGGCTGGCAAAAAAGCACAGCCTTCTTCAGTGAAAAAAAACACAGAGTCAATTAATTCAACTTAAATAGTGTTTAAACATATCCCATTGGTTCAATTAAAAATGTTCATTTAATCCAGGTGAAAAAAGAGCACCTAGTTTAGTAATCCATTTCTTTTCCTTTGTATCTAACATTGAGTGCCATCCTGTTTTATTAAATTTGATACCCTTAACCACATCAATCACCATAAAAGAAAAATTAGCAGTGTGATGTTTTAAAGTGTGTTTGTACAATGCATTATTTATTTTCTTATTTTTAATATTGCTCATATGTTCAGATATCTGTAGTCTTAAAGGACGAGATGTTTGACCAACATAGAAGGAGCCACAAATACATGTTGCCAAATAAATGAGCCATTCACTGCTACAATTTGCAAAGAATGAAATATCATAGACCTTTGAGCAATTCCTGCTAGTAAATTCCTTAGATATGACAATTTTGCTACAATTACTACAATGACCACAGGGAAAACACCCCACATAAGGTTCCCCAGTAATAGTTGTTTGTGAAAATTGTACAATACTAGCATGATGTGTGTGTTTATAATGATTAAAACATGAGGCTAAATTCTTACCCTTGCGAAATGAGAATAAACATTTGTCTGGTAATACATCTGATAATTCTGGTAAACTTAACAAAATGTTCCAATTTCTCTGTACACTATTCATGAGTACATCTGAGTTCCTAGCATATGTTGTTGAAAACCTGATTGGCTGTGTGGCCCTCTGATCCCTAAGTTTATAATTTAACAGTTCCTGCCTGGATAAAGTATTGGCCCAATTACTGGCCCGCAAAACATGTCCCATAGAATATCCCCTTACACGAAATCTGTTGATTAAATCACATCTATCTTCTTGGAAAGTATCCTCCTGAGAACATATACACCTCAAATGTATAAACTGTGATTTAGGTATGTTTTTGGCAATATGTGGAGGATGAAAGCTGGATGCGTGAAGGACTGTGTTGTATTCAGGATATTTCCTGAAAACCTGTGTGCTAAGAGTATCATCTGGTTGTCTTGTTATTAACACATCCAGAAAAGTTATTGTGTCAACATGATAATTGACAGTAAACTGTAATCCCCATATATTATCATTTAAATATGAGACAAATTCAGTTAAATAATCAACATCAGCCCTCCACACCATCCAGCAATCATCCAAATACCGCCTCCAGATATCAATTTCTGGAAGGTAAATATTATGGCTACTACTATAGATAATATGTTCTTCTATATAAGCCATAAACAGGTCGGCATAAATAGGAGCAAATGATGCTCCTATAGCTGTTCCTTTGATTTGCCAGAAACAAATATCCTGATAAAAAAAAACATTATTGGTAAGGACATGCTCTGCGAGACCAACAAGTAAGGAATTAAAATCTTGTTCATATAGATGGGCTATATTAAGCCAGTGAGTTAACGCTTCAAGCCCAACCTGATGCGGAATATTCGTATACAGGGAACTAACATCAAGTGTACACATCAGCCAACCAGGTTCCAATTGTGCATCAGATATAATATGTAAAAATTCAGTCGTGTCTTGCAACCGAGAACGAACAAATGACAACAAAGGCTTAAGATGTCTACTCAAAAACAAGGATAATGGTTCTGTAAGATAACCTCGACCAGAAACAATGGGCCTACCTGGGGGATGAACAGGATCTTTATGAATCTTAGGAAGAAAATAAATGTATTGATTAATAGGATCCTGAATAGTAAGTTGTTGTAAAGTAGAAGTGGTTATGAGGCCAGTATCTCTAGCACTAATAAGAAACTCATCAATCTGTTTCTTAAACCTATGCGTAGGATTTAAACACATTTCAGCATAGTACCGTTTGTCAGAAAGTTGTCTCCTGGCCTCCTTGTCATAATCCGACCAGTTCATAACCACGACTGCCCCACCTTTATCTGCTGAAATAATAACCAAATCCTTGTTTTGTTGTAATTCAACAATAGCCTGTTTTTCACTAGATGACAAATTATTGGGTTTAAAACGAATATCAGAACTGTCAAAATGTAGATCTTTGAGAATCATATTCTGAAACAAATGTACAATGGGGTGCAACGGAGGAAGATATTTAGATTTATGATAAATAAATTTATTATAATCATAAGATGCATCCCCATCTCCAAACTGTAATTTCAAATTAAGAATTCTACAAAATGACAAGACATCCGGGACCAATTGGTCCTCAGAAATGACAAACCCAGGGATAAAAGTTAAGCCTTTATTCAAAATAGCCACTTGTGATGAAGACAAAACACAATCAGACAGATTTAGAACATTTGAATTCACATTGCTTATTTCTGTATTACCATTTCTAACAGACTCTGAATATTCTCGATTCTTTTTGTATTTTCTGCCTCCACGTTTGTATTTCCCCCTAAAGGGACAAAGCCGTGGGCTCTTTTGGGGTTTGGTGAATCCGATGCTGGCTGTATATCACTATCTGTGTATGATGAAGGATCATCAGTAGATGATCCATTTGTTATAGATTTGTTACGTAATATGGATCTGGGTCTCTTTCTTCTTGGTGTTTTAACCGGATGAGGGTTAAACCGAACATGTTTGGAAGGAAAACTGAAAGGGTTACCTCCCTGATAATCATTTAGATCCTGCTTAAATTTTTTAATTTTTCTAGATTTTAACTGTTCTTCAAGGTTGGTGAGATCATTGGCCACCTTATTAAGATATTTCTTAAAGAATATTTCACCCTCAAATTTTTGTACATCATTGCACAAGTCTGTTACAGTGTTAATTTCAGAATCAATAATTCTGTCATGATATTTATCCAAAGCTTCAACAAATGACATAGTAGCATGCTGTTGTATATTAGACCATTGGTTATTGAGCTCCTCATCTGGATGCCCCACATGTGGTTGAATTCGAATTCTGAGACCCCTTGGTGTAATTCCTTTTGCAATATAAGCTTTGAAAAGTTTGGAATGCCAAACACTAGATCTTAACAATTTTAAATGCTTATAAAGATTATCAAAGGCCAAACTACATGATGGCTCAGATCCCAAGGGGTCATTAGAAGAGTTGCTAATAGAACCTGCACAAAGACCAAATGCACTCAAATCTGCCCTATCAGCAGAAAGCCCTGAGACCAAATTGAAAAGGTCCGTTTTGTCCGTTAATAGAGACGGCAATAATGGCTTCACATAAAATAGCCATGTCAATATGAAGGGAACAATAATAGCTCTGAAGGACAGGCCAATATCGCCTGTCTTGTATTGCTACGTTTCCAGAAACAAATATAGCCAAATACCAATGGTCAGAAACAATATATGCTAAATGACATATAAAATAAGAAATAACAAGTATATAATAACACTGCAAAAAGACTTGGGCAATATTGCAGAAAATATATTTGTATATATATATATATATTGGTTGCAAATGATTTCACCAAAAATAATAATGAAAATTCAATTAGATCATACTCAGAAAATCAGGGGGCCAACCCTGACCACTCACTACAAATTGCAAAGCTATAAACTTCACAAATATTGAGACCAAACATGTTAATAAAATTTAAAAAATGATATATACTACCATCCACTGGATGGAATATTATCATAAATAAATAAAATATAACCCATATGTTGGTAAATAGAAACATACACCAAAAATTATGTTATGTTAAGAAACACTTATCCAACCCAAATATAAATTACAAGGGGGCGCTGTGCAAAATACTAAATTCAGGTATAAACCTGTTCTAAATAAACTTATACTATAGAAAAGGACAACAGTTGTGAGAAACATTTAACATCCCCAATTGACATGCATTGATCAAGCTAACAGTAATAGTACTCAAAATAATTTGAAAGATGAAACAATCAAATGATTGAAATACATACCCTAAGCAAAGGCAGCCAAAACCAATACCTGTATATTATGAATAAAAAAGGCAACAAGGCCTCTATATTGGATATATGACCCAAAAAGTAAACTGTCTGGCATGTAAAAAATGTACAACAATCAAAATCTTGCTATAATACTAAAAAAGAGAGGTAGCAGGACATTCAGTATGTATTAAGAAAAAGAATGTTACTAAACTCAAAAGTCACTCAATACTAAAAAACTGAAGCCTGCAACTCGAAATGGTCTGATAAGCCAAAAAGAATCACAATGAGGCTAGACCAATCCAGTATACATAGGATACAAAAAAATAACAATACTGAAAATCATATTATACTTATTGTTCAATAGTTTCCTCACAAGTGTCCAAAATAGTCCACAATAGTCCCTGATGTTTCGAAACTTAACATGAAGCGTTGATGTAGTCCATAAGCGTTTCTATTCATGAATTCTTGGTCCAAAAGAAAACGACAATTCAGCAAGGCAACAGTTCCAATCGCAAACTGCACTCCGTAATATAATGTGGAAGAAACTCCAAAACAGAACGAATAGTCCCAAAAAATAATCATCCAAAATGGTTATGTGGAATGAGTATGTAGAAAAAACACACACAGTACCTGGTCCAATAAATGATAATAAACTGGTATTTAAAGAAATTGACCCACAGGCCTCGTAACAATGTCACAAAATGATAAAAAGATATTATGAACAACCACCATGACTCCCACGAATCAAGTTGTCCATAAATCACATAACTGTAGACACTGATTGCCAAGCGCCAGGCCCATATATAATGTATTGTAAGTACCAATTGGTAAAGTTGCTAATAACAAATGAAACGCCCAAAAAACAGAATCAAGCTTTAAACGAAAAGCTTCGAAAACATCTAAACCACTGCCATCTTCAAAGCTTCATGTGAAAAATACACTATAAACTATAACCCAATATAAATGATTATATATACATCGGGTTAGTAGTCCTGTGATTTATTCATGAAGAGACGCCAAATTAGCTTGAAAATACATCGACAGGAACAAAACCAAGTAGATACTTGTACAAAACAAATCACACATCCCAACGAGTCTTACATTGTAGTAAGGATACAAATATAATCCAGATGGCACTTGAAAGCAAAAAATGAACCAAATAGAGACGAAAAAACGAAAAAAGAAACAGCTGCAGATAAATCACACAGCCAGCATCGGATCCATAGCACCCAGCAGGAAGTGAAACGAAGTGTACCAGTCAAACAAATCCTCCTGCATGAAGAAAAGTTGCACGGCAACTAAAGCAAAAGCATCCACACAACCAAATGAAGCCAGCAACCAAGATGGATCCAATAAAAAATATTTAATGTTGAATAAACATCAAAAAAGCTCAGACCGGTTTCGGCTGGCAAAAAAGCACAGCCTTCTTCAGTGACAAAAAACACAGAGTCAATTAATTCAACTTAAATAGTGTTTAAACATATCCCATTGGTTCAATTAAAAATGTTCATTTAATCCAGGTGAAAAAAGAGCACCTAGTTTAGTAATCCATTTCTTTTCCTTTGTATCTAACATTGAGTGCCATCCTGTTTTATTAATTTGATACCCTTAACCACATCAATCTTTTTTCACCTGGATTAAATGAACATTTTTAATTGAACCAATGGGATATGTTTAAACACTATTTAAGCTGAATTAATTGACCCTGTGTTTTTTGTCACTGAAGAAGGCTGTGCTTTTTTGCC
Organism: Protopterus annectens; assembly: GCF_019279795.1. Taxonomy (NCBI): domain Eukaryota; kingdom Metazoa; phylum Chordata; order Ceratodontiformes; family Protopteridae; genus Protopterus; species Protopterus annectens. The sequence continues at coordinate 1,980,166,254 of NC_056729.1, read as the reverse complement.
AGCCGAAACCGGTCTGAGCTTTTTTGATGTTTATTCAACATTAAATATTTTTTATTGGATCCATCTTGGTTGCTGGCTTCATTTGGTTGTGTGGATGCTCACAGATATATATACAAAAAAGACAGAGTAGTGAACTATATTAAAAGTGTAGAGTGCAAATAGTATTTGCTACAGAAGACACATTTGGAAAGATATGAACATGTGAATTTGATAAACAAAGGTTTCCAGGACGATTATGCAGCAGAATACCTGGGACAAAGGAAAAGAAGAGTACTTACATTCATTGCAAGAAGAGGTCCAATAGTGAGAGAAGAGATTAAAATGATAATAAAGGTAGATATGTAGTACTAAGTGGTTATTTGCAAGGGAGGAGGATTACACTGGCATGTATTTATATTCCACCTAAAACTGCTATAATGGAGCTTAAAAAAATTCTCGGAGAAATAATCAGTTTTCAGCAGGGAATATTACTTATAAGTGGGGACTGGAATTTGATTTGCATCAGGGAAGATGTGTCTGAGGGGCCCAGAAGGAAAAATATAGCAAAAGGTGGTAGATTTTGGAAGAAATTTATAAAACTATTTTGCATGGAAGATGTGAATTTAGCAGTAGGAGTTTTGAGTGAATTTATAGGTTCATAGGTAGGTACTAGGCTATCGGCCCAAGGGCCTACGTAAGCCTAGCCAACAAGGTTCCCTGGCTTACGCCACCCAAGAAAGTTATTTTCCTGTGCCACTGTCGAGCAGAGACACAGACGTGATCCCCGGGGTGTATTTCCTATTTCCCATCCACTCATCAAGATTTTTCTTGAAGAGTGCTAATGAAGAACTTTGCTTGACATAGATGGGTAGCCTGTTCCAGAGTATGGGAAGTCTCTGGGACAGGAATCTATCCCTCCAGCATGTCCTGTTTATTGTGGTGACAAGGTTTAGGTCCCTAGAGCGTGCTCGGAGGGATTGGGATTTCTTTAGGTGTAGCATGTCCAACAGCTCTGGGTTTGACATAGCTTTATATGTTAGGCAGAGATCACCTTGGAGTAGGAGATATGCTACGGAGTAAAGCTGGAGTTTTTTGAGGCGGTCAGTGTAGGGCATTTGTTTGAAGCCAGTAATTCTCTTTGTGAGGTACTTCTGTGGCCTTTCCAGCTGCTGCAGATGTTTTGTGAGGTGCATTCCAAAAGGGGCACTGTACTCTATAATGGGTCTAATGAGTGTCGAGTAGAGGGGAACAATGCCCTCTTTTTTCCTGGATGAGAACCCTTTTATGATGAGGTGTGCCATGTAGAAAGACTTCCTGACTACTGAGGCGATATGACTATCAAATAGAGACTACTGTCCACCTGGGTCCCAAGATCTCTTATCACACATTCGGTGTTAAGTAGATTGCTGCCTATGTGGTAGTTCATATTATGAACTACCACATATTATTACATATTATTCTCCAAGATACCAAAACTGGGCTAGGCTAGACAGAACTTACATTTCACAGGAACATGTGCATTTAATTGAAAGTTTTATTACACACCCAATAACTATTTTAGGTGGCACACCAATAATAACTACAATAAAAATGCAGGTTAGTGAAATAAAAATGAGACACTGATGCTTTCCCACCTATCTGTTGAGACGAGGAATTTAAGGAATGGGTAAGTGGAAGTTATTTAGGAGTTATTAGAGAAGACAGAAATCTCTTTTGAAAATGCAGCTAGGGAACAGGACAAAATTAAAGTGGAGTTTAAAAATAGGGTGGAAATGAAAGACAGATATGGTTAAAAGGTAACAAGAATTATTTAGAGGGACTGACATGTTAAAAGTACTGTAGAACAGGGGGAATCTCACAGAACAAGAAGAGAAGCAAAATCAGAATGCTAAGCAGAAAATAAAGGACTACCTTAATAATATGCATGATTTTAGAAAGACTGCTATTAAGCAATTTTTTTTTTGATAATTATGCCAGAGCACAAAAACATTTAGTGCAATGACTCAGGCAACAGAAAGTAGAAAGGGTTGTCGCCAAGCTTAGGCAGCCTATAACAAGGAAGTTAACAAGAGATCCATTAGAGATACTAGAAATATTTCAAAAATTTTATGAAAGTCTGTATAAAGCTGAGAATATGGAGATCAACAAAGGGTAGAAATGGAAAAGTTTATGGAAGAATTAAATATGCCAAGGCTAGAGATAGATGAGGCTGAATTACTAATAGTTAGGAAGATGAAATAAATATGGTGATGTATAACCAATCAACAGGAAAGTCCCCAGGAATAGATGGTATTCCTGTGGAAGTTTGGAAGCTAGGAGGGAAAAATGATAAAGATCTGGAAGGTTTTATTCAACAGTATTTTAAGAGGAGGAAAAGCACTAACATTCAGGAAGAAAGTGGTGGTGGCTGTTAATACCTAAAGAGGGTAAAGACCCATGAGATCCAGCTTCACACAGGCCAATTTCAATCCTAAACCATGATTATAAGTGTTTATGTCTATACTGGCTAAAAGAATGGCAAATGTGATGCAAAATTGATAGATATAGATAAATGTGGTTTTGTAAAAGGCAAGCAAACATTTGACAACATTAATAGAACACTGATGATCCAGAGATAAATAGAATGTAAGAAAATACCACTGCTGTCGGTGGGTCTTTATGCAAAGAAAGCATTTGACAGAGTAAGCTGGAAGTTTATCAGCAGGGCAATGGAAGCATCTTCACTCCCTGATAAAATCATAAGCTTGATTAGGAAGACATATGAGGGATCAGAAGAGAAAATGAAAGTGGGTGGGTTCCTCTCTGATAATTTCTGTTTGAGCAGAGGAACCAGGCACAGGTGTCATCTTTCCCCTTTGTTATTTGCACTATATTAAGAACCACTGACAAAGAAAATAAGAGACTCAGAAATTCAAGGATATAACTGGTATGGTAGTCAAGAAAAGCTGGCTCTATTTGCAGATGATATTATTTTATACCTGATAAAACTAGAAATGGACATTTCAGTGTTGTGGAACATTTTGAGGCAGTTTCAAATCTTTTCAGGATACAAAATTAATGAAGCTAAAACAAAGGGAATAGTTGTAAATTATGTACCCAAGCATGAACTGGTTCAGAAATATCCATACTTATGGGGACATGATAAAATGAAGTACTTAGCAGCATGGATTAAAAAGGATTCTAGTGTGGCAGCTAAGGATATGTGGCAAGAGACTAAACAAAAGTTAATACAAAAACTGAGAAATTGGAAGCTTTGTTATATGAATATGGATAGCAAGATACAAACAATTAAAATGTTTTTAGTCCCTTTAGTTTTTATAAACAGGTCAGGCATATTTTAATCGTGTTCCTAACAGAATATCAAAAACTATAAATAGTGAACAATCTAAAGGCCGAAAATGCCAGACCTCAATATGCTTTTTGTGAGACTGCAGTACAGTGAAGATCGGAATATTTGCCTTTTCCTCACTGTAGTGCGATCTCGGAATTGGTTTATATATATATATATATATATATATATATATATATATATATATATATATATATCTACATATTTAGTGTGGGTTGTGGGGGGCTAATACCGAGTTCGAGGTCTGGCATTTTCAACCTTTAGGTCATTCACTATTTATAGTTTTCGATGTTCTGATACAGACCCTTTTAATCAACCAGAGACGAAGTTGTGGGTAGCAATTAATAAAGAGATGAAGGATTTTATCTGGGAGGGGAAGATGGCAGGAGTCAAGTGGGATAAGCTAATTCTTCCAACTGAACAAGGCAGTTTGAGATTAGCCGACTTGAGGCACTATTTCAGAGTTACACATTTAAGGCTCCTAGACATAGCAGAGGCAGAAACCTATAATTCAAAGTGGAAAGGGATGATGGTGAAACAGGGGGAAGCTCAAGAAACAAGGAGAGACTGGGATTTTGGATGCGGATCCTTAAGGAGAATAACAATAACCATGCAGAATATTATATTCATAAAATAGCAGAGAGTAATCTAAGAACGAAGCCAACATGGGAAATGGGAAGGAGATTCTGCCAACAGGGATGACTGTAATTAGGGATACAGACAACAGGCAAAATTTATTGGAGAAAACTGGTAAAAGAACCAAGGTACTGGGAGCAAATAATTAGAGAGGGAAAGGTAACAGAATTGGAACAGGGCAGGAATTTATTTGATCTACAGGATAGAGATTGCCTTCCCTGTCAAGGACTAATATCAGAGTTTAGACAAAGAGAAAAAAATAAGGGGATCCTAACTGAAAGATCAGCACTAGTAGAGTTTTTTTGTAAACTCTAGAATAGAAGCCACAGTTAAAAAAGGAATAATTAGTACAGCAAACATAATATTGCGTGATAAGTATAAGAATTAATCAGAGGAGGTTAGAAAGGATTGGGAATTAAGATGTATAAGCATTTCACAAAGAAACAATGGGGGGATATATGCAAGTCTCCCAAATATGCAACAAAGTCTAAAGGATTTAGGATCTATCCTTGGAAGTGTTTATATAGGTATGTTTACACTCCAAGTAGACTCCAAATAATTTTTTCTTAGGTAGACAGCAAATGATGGAGGTGTGATGAGGAAAAAGTAATAATAGGGAACATATTTTCTATGAGTGTAATGAGTTACCAGACTTTAAAGATTCCCTGCACCATGCTCTGTCAGAGATACTGGGTAAGCAAATTGGTGTAACTAAGGAAATCATTTTTTTTGAGCTATGATATAGAATCGGAATTGCCTAGACATAATAAGTCCTTGTTATGTCTAATTATGGCGGCTGCCAAAAAAGCAATTACTAGAAAATGGAAATCAAAGTCTAAACCAACTTTACCAGAACTAGTGAATATAGGAATGCAGACAAAACAACTGGAATTGGGATCTATAGAAAAGTGTAGGAGCAAATTACATAAAAAAATGGGAATTGTGGGAACAATGCATCAGAGGAGGAACAAGGTTTAAAAGAAGGCAGGATCTGAATGAGTTATGTAATGTTTGACTGACAATGACTGGATAGATTATAAGTGATGTATAATGTTTGCAACTACAATTATGTCAATATGGTTTGTGATGTATAATGTTTGCAACTAAAATTATGTTAATATGGTTTGTTTTCAGTTATATAAATGTATCACTTCCTATGTTATACGTGATAACTTAATAAAGATGTTTCTTGTTTTAAGAGAAAAGGTTGACAAAGCAGAAATATCACAGTTATCTGACTTAAACCATTAATTAGTTTATGGTTAGATTTTGGAACATGATAAAAATAACACTGACTATTTTAAAAGATCTTTACTTACTGTTTTAAAAATATTAGTGTATTAAACTGACTGTTGAGACTGTAGAAGTTCCAAAGGGGGGATTATATTTTATTATGGGTCTGATAAGGAAGGAGTAGAATGGTACAATAACGTCTTTCAACCTAGAAGATAAACCCGGAGTGATCAACTCGGCTACACAGAAGGATATCCTCACAACAGTAGACACATAGTGGTCAATGATGAATTGAATTCACTGTCTACAAAAATGCCCAGGTCCCTAATGACTGTGTCATTTTTAAAGGGGGTACCATCTTTGTGGTAGGTACATGAGTGCTCATCTTTCCTAAAGGACACCGCATTTCTTGGCATTCGGCTTTAGGCTGTAGTCTTGGCACCATCTCTTTGTATATGTTAGACCCTTTTAGAGGATCTGGGAGTCCACAGTGGAGTTAATGACAGCTACAAGTTAGATAGCACTGCATTAATAATCCAGGAATCTATCTCTGTAAATATGATTGCTCAATTGTGCCTATAACGAACTATGTCTTAAATATAAATTGGATAGTCATTATCGTCTGTCTATAAATCTGTATATTTGTCTGTAAATACTTGTTTCCCCAGAGCTTTTGTCCCCAGACCTCATCTAAAAAGGAGCATTTTGCCCATATGGATTATCCCATTCAACAGACGGACTAAATAAATACTTTTTTGAACATGCATTTGATCTGCATGTTCAAAATAACATAAAAATTACTCAACAAAAACAGAAATGGTCTACATAGGTTCATAGGTTCACAGGATGATACTAGGCTATTGACCCGGAGACCATTATAAGCCTAGCCAAGAATTTCACCCATATTCCCACAAAGTCAGCTCCTGTTTCCCCTGTCCAACAGGGACATAGGTGGGAACTCAGGGCTGAATTTTCTGTTTCCTATCCAGTCGTCTAAGTTCCTCTTAATGAGGGCTAGTGAGGTACTCTGCTTGACATGGAGAGAGAGTCTATTCCACAGATGGGGGAGTTTTTGGGACACAAATCTATCCCACCAAGTTCTATTAATGTCACAGACCAGGTTGAGGCCTTGTGCGCGGGTTGAACAAGTGAAGTTTGACTTACGGATATGCAGCAACTCCATCAAGACTGGATCTGAGATGGCCTTGTATGCCAGACACAGGTCACCTCTGAGCAGTCTGTACAAGACTCAGTAGAGGGACAGGGCTTTTAGCCTATCTGTATAGGACAGGTGTTTGATACCCTGGATTTTCCAGGTCAGTAACCTCTGTGGTCTCTCCAGCTGCTAAATGTGCTTGGCAAGGTACATGCCGAAGGGGGCCTTGTACTCGATAATAGATCTGATAAGGGAGGAGTACAGGGATGTTATGACCTCCTTGTTTCTGGATGAAATACCCTTACTTATGAGATGGACCATGTAGAAAGCCTTCCGTACAATGGAGGCAACGTAGTCAAAAGTCAGGTTGCTATCAACCTCGATGCCCAAGTCCTTCACGACTGATTGCATGCTTAGTACATTGTTATTAAAGTGATAATTAGTAGGGATGCCATTTTCCCCAGAGAGAATAATGATGCATTTCTAGACATTCAGTTTGAGATCATGCTTCTGGCACCAGTCATTAGTCTGGGTAAGGCCCTTTTGGAGGATGTTTACATCACTGGGGTAATTTAAGACAGTGCCTAGCTTGGAGTCATCTGCAAACTTAGTCAGCCACAGACCACTGGTTTTGGCTTATACCTCAGAAAAGTATATCCCAAATATTAGAGGCCCCAAAAACAATCCTTGGGATACACCAATCATTACGGGTCTACTACTAGAGGTAGCTTCCCCTATTTTTACTAAGTGGGTTCTATCAGTGAGCCAGTTAACTACCCATCTGGTAGTATACGAGTTGATGCCTAGCTGGGAGAGTTTATCTATTATGCCTGAGTGGGGAATAGTGTTGAAGGCTTTGGCTAGGTCAAGGTAGGCGGTGTGTACCGTCTTCCCCTCATCCATTCTTTGGTGACTGTTTCGAAGAAGTCGACCAAATTTAACAGATATGATCTCGCTTTGACAAAACCAAACTATGTGGGTCAAACATTTGGATGTTGCTAATGTCCTTTTTTTATAAGGTCCATGATAATGCATTCCATGGCCTTGCAGATCAGGCAAGTTAGGCTGATGGGCATATAATTGCCTGGGTCAGTGGACAATCCACCTTTGTGTAGAGGGATAACAGTGGCTGTCCTCAATTTGCCTGGGAAGAAGCCGCTGCTCAGGCTTCGGTTGAATAGGGTGCCTAATGGTGCTGACAGCTCCTGCCTGAGTTCATGTAGGACACAGCCAGGGATGTTTTCAGGTCTCTTGGAGGCTGTATTTTTTGCCTTTCAGAGGGCATTAAAAACCTCCTCCCTGGTGATGAGGGGAGGGAGGCAGATTCTGGGGATGTCCTGGTTTACTGATGGGGGAGAGGGGGGTGAAGTTTTCACTGAACCTGTCTGACAGCAGGTTGGCTATATCTACTGCGTTTGTGTATGTGGTGTTCTTGACCACAAGTTCAGAGCAGATTTAGTTGTTACCTTTGAGATTGCGGACACATGTGATGGCCTTATGACTGTCTTTAGTGGATGTGGCCAATTTGGACTCAAAGTTAACATTAAGAGGATTTCACCAGCAATCTTATTCGCTTGTTCAGGCAAAGAAGAGATTCCTTCCAACTTGGCACCTGGTCCTTTTTGGTATTGGACAGCATTTTTTTTTTCTTTTATTATAGAGTTTGTTTACTGCTGATGTCCATCAAACAGGTTTACTCTTCCTTGAGGAAGATGATTTGGTCCTGTCAGGTACTGCTGAGTCCATGCAGCTATGGGGTGCTCATATAGTTTTTTTGGTGTAGGCTTGGACAGTAGTGCTAGTTCTAACTGAAGGAATAGTGGCTGTGAAACTGCTTATACCTGCTCTCAGGAGAGGGTAGTCAGCTTTGGAAAAGTTTTTTTTTTTTGTTTGATCCTGGCAAGGGGCGGGTCAGGGGAGATGGTGACTTTGAAAGTGATCGCTTTATGGTCGGATCTTACCAAGGAAGATGACACTGTAGGGGTGCCACAGTGGCTACCCATGTTGGTTAGTACCAGGTCCAGGATATTTTCACCTCTCATGGGGGTATCGACCAGCTGATTAAATGCATTGACATTGATGAAGTCGAGGAAACTCTGGGCATTCATGTTTGTGTTATAGGTTCATTGGTTCATACTAGACTATCTGCCCTAGGGTATTTATAAGCCTAGCCAGAGTATGTTTGGCTTTCGCCACCCATTTTAAATGAATTTTGCTATGCCCTTTTTCGAGGTTAGTATACTGTGCCTCTGTCTAACAGTGACACAGAAGTGATACCCAGGGTAAACCTACTATCTCCCATCCACTCATCAAGATTCCTCTTGAAGAGAGTCAATGAGGGACTCTGCCTAACCTGGACTGGGATTTTATTCGAGAGTGAAGGGAGCCTCTGGGTTATGAATCTGTCCCTCCAGCATGTCCTATTTATTTCAGTGCTGAGGTTCAAGTCTCTCGAGCACGTAGCTAAATGGGATTTGGATTTTCTGAGGTGCAGCATGTCCATTAATTCCGGGTTGGACATGGCTTTATACGTCAGGCACAGATCGCCTCTATGCAGGCGGTATGCCACTGAGTAGAGCTGGAGTTTCTTTAACCGGGCAGCATATGGCATCTGTTTGAGCCCTTTGATCCTCTTGGTGAGGTACTTTTGGGATCTTTCCAGTTGCTGCAGGTGTCTGGTAAGGTACATCCCAAAAGGGGCATTGTACTCAATTATGGACCTGATGAGGGATGAGTAAAGAGGCACGATGACGTCCCCTGATCTAGATGTGAATCCCTTCATGATAAGGTGGGCTATATAAAATGTTTTTCTAACCACTTTGGCCACGTGGTTGTCAAATGAGAGACTGCTATCAACTTGGGTCCCCAAGTCCCTAATTACTTCTTCCGTACTTAATGGATCACCACTTATGTGATAATTTGTGGGCACTTTGTTTTTGCCAAAGGGGATGACTATACACTTTTTGACGTTTAGCTTGAGGCCATGGCTCTGGCACCAGTTGTCTGTTTCTATGAGGCCCTTTTGTAGGATGCTTGTGTCGGCTGGAGAGTCGATTATGGCCCCCAGTTTGCAATCATCTGCGAACTTGGTCAGTCACAGTCCTTCCATGTTAGCCTGTACCTCCAAGAAATATATACCGAACAAGAGAGGTCCCAGGACTGAGCCTTGTGGGACGCCACTTGTAACTGGTTTGGAGTCTGACATGGCTCTAGCAATTCTAACCATGTGGGTTCTGTCCTTGAGCCAGTTTGCAACCCATCTAGTGACATAGGGGTTTATATTTAAGCTGGTGAGCTTATCTATAATGCCTGAGTGGGGTATTGTATCGAAGGCTTTTGCAAGGTCCAGGTAGGCTGTGTGGACCACCTTCCCCTCATCAATGGCCTTGGTGACTGTTTCAAAGAAATCGACCAGGTTTAAGAGGCAGGATCTGCCCTTAACAAAGCCGAACTGGGTAGGATCCAGTGTCTGTAGGTCCCCAATATCTTTATTTATGAGGTCCATGATGATCCTTTCCATAGCTTTGCAGACCAAGCTAGTCAGGCTTATGGGGAGATAGTTTCCAGGATCCGTTGAGGCACCACCTTTGTGGAGAGGGACCACTGTTGCTGTACGCCACTCTTTGGGTACATATCCTGTAGTAAGGCTGAGATGGAACAGTAGTTTTATGTTTGGGTTTAGTTCTTCTTGGAGTTCATGTAGGACGCAGCCCGGGACACCGTCTGGTCCCATTGATGCTGTGTTTTTTGCTTTGGAGAGGGCGGCTCTTACCTGAGCATCTGAGATGTCAGGGGGGCAGCACTCTGCTGGGATAGATATTTGCCCTTTTGGTGGGGAAGGGGGGGAGAAGTTTGCGCTGAACCGGTCAGCTAGGATGTTGGCAATGTCTGTGGGTTCGGTGTATTTTTTGTCATTTGGTCTAATTCTGAGCATATCTGGGAATTCCCACCCAGGTTCCTAACATAACTAAAGAAAGCCTTGTGATTATCCTTAGTGTCCTGTGCAATTTTTCTCTCGAAGCTGGCATTAGATGATTTTATGAGTGCCCGTAGTTTTTTGCTAATACTGATCAGAGATGCCTTCCCTTTTTGGGATTTTGCTCTATCATGTAGCAGCTTCCTCCTTCTATTGTATAGTTTGTTTATGGCCGGGGTCCACCAGACAGGACGCCTAACTTTGGAGGATTGGGTCTTGGTTTTATTTGGGATTGCATGATCCATGCATTCCTGAAGGTGTTCATAGAATGCGTTTATAAAGGATTCTGCGGTCTGGGCCGTATTTTCCACAGGCCCGGGGGCTTTGAAGGATTCCACCTCGGTTTTGAGGAGTGTGAAATTTGCTTTAGAGAAGTTTTTCACTGTGGTTTTCTGGGCAGGGGCTGGGGTCGGGATGTGAATATCTAGTGAGATTAGTTTATGGTCTGATCTTACCAGTGAGGGATACACTTCTGGTCTGGAGCATAGAGTCCCCATGTTGGTGATGATCAGGTCCAGTATGTTTTCCCCTCTTGTGGGAGTGGCAACAAGTTGTTCCATAGCATTTGAGTTTATAAATTCTAGGAACCTTCGGGCTAGGGTGTTGGAGCTAGAGTAATGCTCCCAGTCTATGTTAGGGTAGTTGAAGTCGCCCATTATAATGGTGTTTGGAGAGACCTTCATATTTTCCAGTGTTCTCAGGAAGGCCAAGTGGGGTTCCTGGGTTTGGGAGGGTGGTCTGTAGCAGGCTATAAACTGGAAGGCAGTTTTACCCACTGTTAGTTGCACATGGATAGTCTCTGATGCTTCGTGCTGTGCCACCAACCTGGAGGTGTGGGTATCTTTGACGAATATTGATACTCCCCCTCCTTTTGTGGTTCGGTCCAAGTTTTGGGGCTGAAAAACATGGTATGAGGTATAACCTGGTAGTGCTGGGGTGCTCTCGGGAGCCTTGAACCAGGTTTCTGTTACTGCACAGATATCGATGTTCTCCATGCTATGGAGAGTTTCCAGTGTGTGCATCTTGAGGTTTAGACTTCTGGCGTTAAGTAGCATTACTCTTAGTTTCTTATCCCTTGTGATACCTATGGAGGTGGGTTTGTCTTTTGAGCCTTGCCTAAAAAAGGCACTATGGGGGTGGCAAGAGCCTTTGCCAATATCCGAAAGCCCAGGGGTGACAAGTGCAAGCCGTCCCTAGCGAAGCATCATGGCTTGTCGAGCATGTCATCCCAGGCAGACAGGCATTGGATCCCCTTTGAATGACACCAATACTTAAGCCAATTGTTGAAATTGATCATCTTGTATTCATATTGTGGCATCATTCTTGGTGAGGGTAAGATGCTACTCAAGGTCAGGGTCATACCGGCCTGGGCTACATGCTCAGAGAGCTCCTCTATGTCTCTTTTCATGCAGTCCAGGGAGGTACGTCTCAGGTCATTCACACCAGCATGGACAATGACTGAGTCATATTTGTACTTGCCTTGGAGTGACCTGAGTGCTTGTGTTATGTGGCGGTTCCTAGCGCCCGACAGGCAGCTCACCGTGACCTTCTCCTTGTTCAGCCTGGTGAGCGGGGCGTCAGTGTGCCTGACGATAGAGTCACCTATTACAAGTGTATCAGGTGTGTTGTTTAGCCTTAAGGGCTGTGACTGATCTGCACACTGGCTTTGTGAGCTATGTGTTGCACGTGTTTTGTTTTGGGGTAGCGGCTGGTTGGGTGTCTGCTTTGGAGGTTTCTGCTGCTTAGGAAGATTTTTATTTAGAGCCTCAGAGTATGTTTTTGTGTGTTTATGTGTTTGGTTTGCTGTCGTGGTAGGTCTATGTGAGACTGGAATTGTAGTGAGTGTGGTTTCCTTCTCCTCCTGACTGGTTACGCCAGTACTGAGTTGAGAGAGCTTAGCCTCCAGTTTGGCTATATGGTTGCATCTCTCACATGTGTTGGAATTTGTTGGGAGGAGGAGAGGGTTGTCTGTGTACATGAGGCAGTTGTAACATTGCCTCAAGATTCCCAGATTCACCAGCTGGACCGGAGAGGAGATTGACAACTGACCTTTGGATATGCTAGAATAGTATTGGGAATTCCTTTATAATTGAAAAAAGGGCCAATGGGGAACAAAGTACTCAAGGGGAGTTTGTGAGGGTGTAGTGCTTTTAATTTTTTAGTGCTGACTTATATAACTGTTTTAGTGAGCAAGTGCCAGGCTTTAGAGTGGGAATAGGGTGTTTATTATGAGAACTAGATCAGTTCTAAGGGAAAAAGTGAAGATGAGACTTTGTGGAGCCGAGAATGGTTTAAACCCAATTAAGTGGCACTGCCCGATGCTGCACTATGAGCAAAATCGCGCAAAGCGGCGCTAAAGTGGGTTTTATACAGGGGGACTTGAAAGAGCTAGAAATTGGCCCAAAACGGCCAATAGACTACCAGATTCTTGTGCTGGGAACACTCCTCCAGGGATAGATAGGCTGCTCCAAGCTCTCCACTGCCACTGGTGAACAAAGAAGCCTCCCTTTATCCAAGAAAGGAAATGGGCAACACAGGAACTTTCCAAAAGTCCAGAATACAGCAAAGCCTGTATTTGGACTACTCTAGGTCAGGAAAGATGGGAAACAAGGACATTTTTTTTTCTTTTTTGCAACAAACAGCAGGAAAATGCAATAAATATGTAACACAGGCTAGCGCACTTGAGTGTGTAGCCTCAACAGGGAAATGCAACAAACAGGACAAACTTTAAAAGTGCAGGTGCAAAAACAACTTTAAACAGTTTAAAACAATTCAAGAAGCAGAAATACTTGCAGTTTAGCTAGATCGGACTGTCGCCCAGGTAGTAGCAGAAAAAAAAACACTTTTATCAGGTTAGCAGTCACTCTTTTATTCTCTCTGCTGCTAGCACCACTCTGCAGGACCACGAGGAGCTTGGCTGAGTAGTAACAAGTGCACAAACCACGCCAAAGCGGGTTTTATACAGAGGGACTTGAAAGAGCTAGAAATTGGCCCAAAACGGTCAATAGACTACCAGATTCTTGTGCTGGGAACACTCCTCCAGGGATAGATAGGCTGCTCTAAGATCCCCACTGCCACTGGTGAACAAAGAAGCCTCCCTTTATCCAAGAAAGGAAATGGGCAACACAGGAACTTTCCAAAAGTCCAGAATACAGCAAAGCCTGTGTTTGGACTACTCTAGGTCAGGAAAGATAGGAAACAAGGATAATTTTTTTTTTTTGCAACAAACAGCAGAAAAATGCAATAAATATGTAACACAGGCTAGCACACTTGAGTGTGTAGCCTCAACAGGTAAATGCAACAAACAGGACAAACTTTAAATTACAAGCGCAAAAGCACGCTAAAGCTGGCTTTAAATCAGGGGGTTAGAAAGAGATAGGAAATGGCCCAAAACGACCAATAAGCTACAGGTCACTGGGCTGGAACCACTCCTCAAGTGACAGATAGGCTGCTCAGAGCTCCCCACTCTCACTGGTGAACAAAGAAGCTTCCTCCTATCCAAATAAGGATATGGGCAACACAGGAACTATGACACAGCCCAGAGATCAGCAATACCTGAAGACTGGACTATTCTAGTTCAGTAAAGGCGGGAAACAAGGATTTTTTTTTTTTTTACAAAGTAGCAGAAATTAGGTACAGAAACACAGTAAATGCTTTAATTCGGCTAGCGCACTTGAGTGTGTAGCCTACCAGTTAAACTAAGCAAAACAAACTTTAAAAGTGCAAAAAACTCAGAAATACAGGCAGGAATGCAATAAAACAACTTTGCAGAGCTTATTTAGTTAAAGAAACAGAGAAGTCTATATATACAGAAAAGCAGCTAAAACACACAAACACTTCAGATGCAGTGCAACCTAGAGCACTTGAGTTGTAGCAATATTAAGGCAATTACAGTTATAATAAATGCTCTGAAACATACTCTATATTTCCAAAATGTTTGAGAAGCACAGTCAGAACACAAGGAGGTTCAGGCAAAAAAAAAAAAAGTTTTTTTTTTGAAAGGGAAATAGGAGAAACAGAAGGCCTTATCAAATGTTCTCTCTGTACTAGGTAGAATGAGCTAATGACACTAGACTGGGAGGAGTGTCACAGATCAGATTTACAGTAGGGGTGGGCAACTGCAAAGCCACCAAGTATAAGAGCAAGACACCAACTGGGAGGGAGGGTGGGGACAATAGCCTACAGCCAGTAGCACTAGAGAAAGCCACAAACAGATAAAGATTTGTAAAGATACAGAATGCCTTTAACTGCAGACAAATCAGTTACTTGTGCAGATTAGTTAACAGCAATAAAATACACTAGAAGACTAAAAAGCAGACAATAAAAGTGCTACATATTAATTGTTAAAAACAATAATCTGTATAAATAATAAAAAAAAACAGGATACTTATATATCTCAGCTAACAGCTGAGGTCAACAACTCTTATCCACTCTGCTCAGTGTGTATAGACAGAAACCCTATTAAAGTTAGGGCTTAAATACCAGAAGAACAACTTTTTTTTTTACAAGAACACAAAAGAACCAGCCCCCACTCAGCAGCCTATTAACACAATATAGCCAAGTTAAAGAGAGGCTTCAGCTAGAAACAATAGCCTACAGCCAGTAGCACTAGAGAAAGCCACAAACAGATAAAGATTTGTAAAGATACAGAATGCCTTTAACTGCAGACAAATCAGTTACTTGTGCAGATTAGTTAATAGCAATAAAATACACTAGAAGACTAAAAAGCAGACAATAAAAGTGCTACATATTGTTAAAAACAATAATCTGTATAAATAATCAAAAAAAAACAGGATACTTATATATCTCAGCTAACAGCTGAGGTCAACAACTCTTATCCACTCTGCTCAGTGTGTATAGACAGAAACCCTATTAAAGTTAGGGCTTAAATACCAGAAGAACAACTTTTTTTTTTAACAAGAACACAAAAGAACCAGCCCCCACTCAGCAGCCTATTAACACAATATAGCCAAGTTAAAGAGAGGCTTCAGCTAGAAACAATAGCCTACAGCCAGTAGCACTAGAGAAAGCCACAAACAGATAAAGATTTGTAAAGATACAGAATGCTTTTAACTGCAGACAAATCAGTTACTTGTGCAGATTATTTAATAGCAATAAAATATACTCAAAGACTAAAAAGCAGACAATAAAAGTGTTATATATTAATTGTTAAAAACAATAATCTGTATAAATAATCGAAAAAAACAGGATACTTATATATCTCAGCTAACAGCTGCGGTCAACAACTCTTATCCACTCTGCTCAGTGTGTATAGACAGAAACCCTATCAAAGTTAGGGCTTAAATACCAGAAAAACAACTTTTTTTTTACAAGAACTCAAAAGAACCAGCCCCCACTCAGCAGACTATTAACACAATATAGCCAAGTTAAAGAGAGGCTTCAGCTAGAAACAATAGCCTACAGCCAGTAGCACTAGAGAAAGCCACAAACAGATAAAGATTTGTAAAGATACAGAATGCCTTTAACTGCAGACAAATCAGTTACTTGTGCAGATTAGTTAATAGCAATAAAATACACTAGAAGACTAAAAAGCAGACAATAAAAGTGCTACATATTAATTGTTAAAAACAATAATCTGTATAAATAATAAAAAAAAAACAGGATACTTATATATCTCAGCTAACAGCTGAGGTCAACAACTCTTATCCACTCTGCTCAGTGTGTATAGACAGAAACCCTATTAAAGTTAGGGCTTAAATACCAGAAGAACAACTTTTTTTTTTACAAGAACACAAAAGAACCAGCCCCCACTCAGCAGCCTATTAACACAATATAGCCAAGTTAAAGAGAGGCTTCAGCTAGAAACAATAGCCTACAGCCAGTAGCACTAGAGAAAGCAACAAACAGATAAAGATTTGTAAAGATACAGAATGCCTTTAACTGCAGACAAATCAGTTACTTGTGCAGATTAGTTAATAGCAATAAAATACACTAGAAGACTAAAAAGCAGACAATAAAAGTGCTACATATTAATTGTTAAAAACAATAATCTGTATAAATAATCAAACTAAAAACAGGATACTTATATATCTCAGCTAACAGCTGAGGTCAACAACTCTTATCCACTCTGCTCAGTGTGTATAGACAGAAACCCTATTAAAGTTAGGGCTTAAATACCAGAAGAACAACTTTTTTTAACAAGAACACAAAAGAACCAGCCCCCACTCAGCAGCCTATTAACACAATATAGCCAAGTTAAAGAGAGGCTTCAGCTAGAAACAATAGCCTACAGCCAGTAGCACTAGAGAAAGCCACAAACAGATAAAGATTTGTAAAGATACAGAATGCTTTTAACTGCAGACAAATCAGTTACTTGTGCAGATTATTTAATAGCAATAAAATATACTCAAAGACTAAAAAGCAGACAATAAAAGTGTTATATATTAATTGTTAAAAACAATAATCTGTATAAATAATCGAAAAAAAAACAGGATACTTATATATCTCAGCTAACAGCTGCGGTCAACAACTCTTATCCACTCTGCTCAGTGTGTATAGACAGAAACCCTATCAAAGTTAGGGCTTAAATACCAGAAGAACAACTTTTTACAAGAACACAAAAGAACCAGCCCCCACTCAGCAGACTATTAACACAATATAGCCAAGTTAAAGAGAGGCTTCAGCTAGAAACAATAGCCTACAGCCAGTAGCACTAGAGAAAGCCACAAACAGATAAAGATTTGTAAAGATACAGAATGCCTTTAACTGCAGACAAATCAGTTACTTGTGCAGATTAGTTAATAGCAATAAAATACACTAGAAGACTAAAAAGCAGACAATAAAAGTGCTACATATTAATTGTTAAAACAATAATCTGTATAAATAATAAAAAAAACAGGATACTTATATATCTCAGCTAACAGCTGAGGTCAACAACTCTTATCCACTCTGCTCAGTGTGTATAGACAGAAACCCTATTAAAGTTAGGGCTTAAATACCAGAAGAACAACTTTTTTTTACAAGAACACAAAAGAACCAGCCCCCACTCAGCAGCCTATTAACACAATATAGCCAAGTTAAAGAGAGGCTTCAGCTAGAAACAATAGCCTACAGCCAGTAGCACTAGAGAAAGCAACAAACAGATAAAGATTTGTAAAGATACAGAATGCCTTTAACTGCAGACAAATCAGTTACTTGTGCAGATTAGTTAATAGCAATAAAATACACTAGAAGACTAAAAAGCAGACAATAAAAGTGCTACATATTAATTGTTAAAAACAATAATCTGTATAAATAATCAAAAAAAAACAGGATACTTATATATCTCAGCTAACAGCTGAGGTCAACAACTCTTATCCACTCTGCTCAGTGTATATAGACAGAAACCCTATTAAAGTTAGGGCTTAAATACCAGAAGAACAACTTTTTTTTTTAACAAGAACACAAAAGAACCAGCCCCCACTCAGCAGCCTATTAACACAATATAGCCAAGTTAAAGAGAGGCTTCAGCTAGAAACAATAGCCTACAGCCAGTAGCACTAGAGAAAGCCACAAACAGATAAAGATTTGTAAAGATACAGAATGCTTTTAACTGCAGACAAATCAGTTACTTGTGCAGATTATTTAATAGCAATAAAATATACTCAAAGACTAAAAAGCAGACAATAAAAGTGTTATATATTAATTGTTAAAAACAATAATCTGTATAAATAATCGAAAAAAAAACAGGATACTTATATATCTCAGCTAACAGCTGCGGTCAACAACTCTTATCCACTCTGCACAGTGTGTATAGACAGAAACCCTATCAAAGTTAGGGCTTAAATACCAGAAGAACAACATTTTTTTTACAAGAACACAAAAGAACCAGCCCCCACTCAGCAGACTATTAACACAATATAGCCAAGTTAAAGAGAGGCTTCAGCTAGAAACAATAGCCTACAGCCAGTAGCACTAGAGAAAGCCACAAACAGATAAAGATTTGTAAAGATACAGAATGCCTTTAACTGCAGACAAATCAGTTACTTGTGCAGATTAGTTAATAGCAATAAAATACACTAGAAGACTAAAAAGCAGACAATAAAAGTGCTACATATTAATTGTTAAAAACAATAATCTGTATAAATAAAAAAAACCAGGATACTTATATATCTCAGCTAACAGCTGAGGTCAACAACTCTTATCCACTCTGCTCAGTGTGTATAGACAGAAACCCTATTAAAGTTAGGGCTTAAATACCAGAAGAACAACTTTTTTTACAAGAACACAAAAGAACCAGCCCCACTCAGCAGCCTATTAACACAATATAGCCAAGTTAAAGAGAGGCTTCAGCTAGAAACAATAGCCTACAGCCAGTAGCACTAGAGAAAGCCACAAACAGATAAAGATTTGTAAAGATACAGAATGCCTTTAACTGCAGACAAATCAGTTACTTGTGCAGATTAGTTAATAGCAATAAAATACACTAGAAGACTAAAAAGCAGACAATAAAAGTGCTACATATTAATTGTTAAAAACAATAATCTGTATAAATAATAAAAAAAACAGGATACTTATATATCTCAGCTAACAGCTGAGGTCAACAACTCTTATCCACTCTGCTCAGTATGTATAGACAGAAACCCTATTAAAGTTAGGGCTTAAATACCAGAAGAACAACTTTTTTTTTTTACAAGAACACAAAAGAACCAGCCCCCACTCAGCAGCCTATTAACACAATATAGCCAAGTTAAAGAGAGGCTTCAGCTAGAAACAATAGCCTACAGCCAGTAGCACTAGAGAAAGCCACAAACAGATAAAGATTTGTAAAGATACAGAATGCCTTTAACTGCAGACAAATCAGTTACTTGTGCAGATTAGTTAATAGCAATAAAATACACTAGAAGACTAAAAGGCAGACAATAAAAGTGTTACATATTAACTGTTAAAAACAATAATCTGTATAAATAAAAAAAAACAGGATACTTATATATCTCAGATAACAGCTGAGGTCAACAACTCTTATCCACTCTGCTCAGTGTGTATAGACAGAAACCCTATTAAAGTTAGGGCTTAAATACCAGAAGAACAACTTTTTTTTTAACAAGAACACAAAAGAACCAGCCCCCACTCAGCAGCCTATTAACACAATATAGCCAAGTTAAAGAGAGGCTTCAGCTAGAAACAATAGCCTACAGCCAGTAGCACTAGAGAAAGCCACAAACAGATAAAGATTTGTAAAGATACAGAATGCTTTTAACTGCAGACAAATCAGTTACTTGTGCAGATTATTTAATAGCAATAAAATACACTCAAAGACTAAAAGGCAGACAATAACAGTGCTATATATTAATTGTTAAAAACAATAATCTGTATAAATAATCGAAAAAAAACAGGATACTTATATATCTCAGCTAACAGCTGAGGTCAACAACTCTTATCCACTCTGCTCAGTGTGTATAGACAGAAACCCTATCAAAGTTAGGGCTTAAATACCAGAAGAACAACATTTTTTTTACAAGAACACAAAAGAACCAGCCCCCACTCAGCAGCATATTAACACAATATAGCCAAGTTAAAGAGAGGCTTCAGCTAGAAACAATAGCCTACAGCCAGTAGCACTAGAGAAAGCCACAAACAGATAAAGATTTGTAAAGATACAGAATGCCTTTAACTGCAGACAAATCAGTTACTTGTGCAGATTAGTTAATAGCAATAAAATACACTAGAAGACTAAAAAGCAGACAATAAAAGTGCTACATATTAATTGTTAAAAACAATAATCTGTATAAATAATCAAAAAAACAGGATACTTATATATCTCAGCTAACAGCTGCAGTCAACAACTCTTATCCACTCTGCTCAGTGTGTATAGACAGAAATCCTATTAAAGTTGGGGCTTAAATACCAGAAGAACAACTTTTTTTTTAACAAGAACACAAAAGAACCAGCCCCCACTCAGCAGCCTATTAACACAATATAGCCAAGTTAAAGAGAGGCTTCAGCTAGAAACAATAGCCTACAGCCAGTAGCACTAGAGAAAGCCACAAACAGATAAAGATTTGTAAAGATACATAATGCTTTTAACTGCAGACAAATCAGTTACTTGTGCAGATTATTTAATAGCAATAAAATATACTCAAAGACTAAAAAGCAGACAATAAAAGTGTTATATATTAATTGTTAAAAACAATAATCTGTATAAATAATCGAAAAAAAACAGGATACTTATATATCTCAGCTAACAGCTGCGGTCAACAACTCTTATCCACTCTGCTCAGTGTGTATAGACAGAAACCCTATCAAAGTTAGGGCTTAAATACCAGAAGAACAACTTTTTTTTTACAAGAACACAAAAGAACCAGCCCCCACTCAGCAGACTATTAACACAATATAGCCAAGTTAAAGAGAGGCTTCAGCTAGAAACAATAGCCTACAGCCAGTAGCACTAGAGAAAGCCACAAACAGATAAAGATTTGTAAAGATACAGAATGCTTTTAACGGCAGACAAATCAGTTACTTATGCAGATTAGTTAATAGCAATAAAATACACTCGAAGACTAAAAAGCAGACAATAAAAGTGCTATATATTAATTGTTAAAAACAATAATCTGTATAAATAATCGAAAAAAACAGGATACTTATATATCTCAGCTAACAGCTGCGGTCAACAACTCTTATCCACTCTGCTCAGTGTGTATAGACAGAAACCCTATCAAAGTTAGGGCTTAAATGCCAGAAAAACAACTTTTTTTTTACAAGAACTCAAAAGAACCAGCCCCCATTCAGCAAACTATTAACACAATATGGCCAAGTTAAAGAGAGGCTTCAGCTAGAAACAGTAGCCTACAGCCAGTAGCACTAGAGAAAGCCAGAAACAGATAAAGATTTGTAAAGATACAGAATGCTTTTAACTGCAGACAAATCAGTTACTTTTGCAGATTAGTTAATAGCAATAAAATACACTTGAAGACTAAAAAGCAGACAATAACAGTGCTATATATTAATTGTGAAAAACAATAATCTCTGTAAATAATCGGAAAAAAAACAGGATACTTATATATCTCAGCTAACAGCTGCGGTCAACAACTCTTATCCACTCTGCTCAGTGTGTATAGGTCTTCCACTCTATGGATGGGTAATTAAAGTCACCTAGGATCAGGGTAGAGGGTTGAATCTTGATGGTTCAAGTAAGTCCAGATAAGTGAAGTGGGCGTCCTGAGTCATGGTTGGGGGTCTGTAGCCAGCTATGATATGAATAAGTGTTATGTCAAAAGTTAACTGCACTTGGGAGTGTCTCTTGTGCATCATACTGTTTGACGAGCATGGAGGTGTGTATGTTCATAGGTTCATAGAATAGTACTAGGCTAACTGCCCTTGTGAGCCATTTTAATCCTAGCCAATTATCCCTTGTGAGACTCAAATCCTGCACCTTGTGTTTGTAAGGCAAACACCTTAACCATTAGGCCACCCTCCCAACCGTCTTTGATAAAAATTGAAACTCCACCTCCTTTGGCTTTGTAGCCCTCCATTTCTGGTCTGAAAGTCTGGTAAGATGAGTAACTTGGTAAGGCTGGGGTGCTTTCTGCAGCTCTGAACCAGGTTTCAGTGAGTGCATCAATGTCAGCATCCTCCAGGGTTAGGAATGCTTGCAATAAGTGCAGTTTCATGCTAAGACTCCTAGCGTTTAGCAGCATGACATTTAAATTTTGTTTAGAAGAATTTTTCACATTGGTAGTTTTGTCCTCATGACACTGACTAGAAAAGGCACTATGGGGAGGCAAGAGCCTTTGTCAGAAGCCTGAAGCCCAGGGGAGACAGATGAAGGCTATCTCTGGCAAAGCATCGTGGTCTGTCAATCATGCCTTTCCAGGCTGTCAGGTACTGGATCCCCTTGGAATGACACCACAAACAAATCCAATTGTTAAAGTCAGTCATTTTCTGTTTGTATTGAGGCATCATTCTGGGTGATGGTAGGAAGCTGCTTAAGGCTAGGGACAAAACTGCCTGACACATATATTCAGCAAGCTCCATCATGTCTCTCTTCATATAGTCCAAAGAGGTACGTCTGAAGTCATTCACACCAACATGGACTAAGACAGTCATAACAGCACCTGTTGTTAAGAGACTTGAGTGCATGCATGATATGCCAGATTCTAGCACCTGACAATGAACTTACCGTGACGTTCTCCTTGTCTAACCTGGTGAGGGGCACATCTGTGTGTCTCACTATACAGTCTCCTATGACTAGTATGTGGTTTGTGGCTGGGCCTTATAGGCTGTCAGACACAGGCATGTGTACTATGTGTGGTGCTTGTGGGTTATGATGTGTGTGTGTTTTTGCCTCGGAGGTCTCTTTTGTTTAGGTATGTTTTTGTTAAGAACCTCCGCATATGTAAGAGTTTGTTGTACAGGTGTGGGTGGTGTTAGTGGTGTGGTGTTTTTCGTGTTTGTGCAGACAACCTTCTCAGTGCCAGATATACTAGCTTGTGATTGAGATAGCAAGGATTCTAGGTTATTAATGTATTTGCATCTCTGACATATTGTGTTCCAAGGTGGTAGTAGTAGAGGGTTGTCCGTGTACATGAGGCAGTTGCTACAGTGTTTCAGGATGTCCATATCAACTAGACTAGCAGGAGACACCATAGGAAATTGTCTGTCCATGGTTGTCAGAATCTGTGGAAGACAGGTCAGGAAAAGTAGAGGGATATTATCTGAGGAGAATACCTATAGGTGTGAGTAGGGCTGGATAAAATCAATACAGTAGCTGCAAGGGAGGGTCTCACTTACACAGGAGAGCTGGTAAGGGAACAAATGTAGCTGAGATACCTCACAAAGGGTTAAGACAGTGTACGGCAGTGTGCGATTCACAAACAAGCACAAACCCACACAAATGCAGGTTTTAATACCACAAAAATGAAAGTAAAATAGAAACACTGGAATTGACCAATCAACCCTGGTCCCTGAGTTCTTAGCTAAACACCCTGTGCCAGACCAATTCCAACCGGTGCAATTACTCCCACTAAGTGCAGGCAGGCTCCGGCCAACACAAGATGGCACAGCAGAAAACACAGGAATCACATAAACAGATCTAGATACAGCAGAACCTATAACTAGACTATTCTAAAGATATTTAAACTCTGTTTACATTGATTTAAGACACAAGAACAGATGCACATTTAAATATAACAGCAGCAAAACAAGAGCAAACTGATTTAAACAAATTAACCAATTAACCATAAAAAGCTCAAAACCGAGCCCTGTTCCAGCAACCTTCAATCAGATGAGTACTGCACACTACTGCCACTAAGGTGCAGGGGAATCCTTTCCAACAAAAGACAGTCTGATTTAGTGCTAAAGTTATACAAACATAGTTAGATTCAGCAGGTTTGAATCTAGTCTATGTTAGCAAACAAAGTGCACCAATTTTGGAAAAAAACAGTTCAAATAAGAAGCCACAATAGGCCTTCAACCGGCAATTTCCAACTCAGAAGGGCAGAATCTACCCTATCCTCCCACAAGAGTGTAGACAACAAACCTTCTTAATGTAAAATTACTGGCCTGAAGCCCAAGTGCTTAAACCAGAACTAAGACACTTTTAGAATAACAGACACACTAACCAGCAATTCCTAACTTAGAAAGATGTAAGCTACCTCTCCTGCCACAAGAGTGTACACCACAAACATTCCTAATGTAAAACAACTGGCCTGAAGCCCAAGTGCTTACACCAAAAGGATTAGAATAACAGTTACATTTTAATCAGGCTACTAACAAGCAGTAATAAATGAAGCAGAATAAATGCAATTCAATATTTTTAAGAACAAGCAGCAAAAGCAAAATAAAGTAATAAAGTAGGAAGAAACACAAATACAGTAAAAGCAGCTGTATAAAGGCATAAAAACTTCCATAGCAACACCACCAAAACCACTCTTTCCACTACCTACCTTCTCCCATCTCTCTTACATAGTGCACCAATCAAAACCAACCTTCAGGCTACAATTAAAAATAAGCTGAAGGCATGCTATAATGTTGTTGTTGTCCTTCGGCTTTTCCCGGTTAGGGGTCGCCACAGCAGAACTCCGGTCCGCTAATGACTGGCAGTAGATTTTCATGGTGCCGAGTTGCCAGCTCGACGCCTAACCTTCAACGAAGGCACGCCCATTCACGCATGTCTTTCGGAATGCCACTCGACCTGCGGAGAGGACATGCAGACTCCATACAGAAGACACTCCCCGCACACTAGCTGAGAATCGAACGGGAGAACCTCTTGCTGTGAGGCAACAATGCTACCGCTGCACCACCGCGGAAGAAGGCATGGTATAATAATGTTGCAAATTTGCCACCAACAAACAATACTGTAACCACCACTGTTTTGCCCTTAAGGCTTTGAATTGACTCGTTCTATTAATAAGTTCTATTTGAAGGGAAGTTACACACGCAACACTGAAGAGGTAATATATGCATTAAAATGTTCTTGTGGTTTATTTTATATTGGGGAGACAGGTTGGTCTTTTAAATACATTTTCAAGAACATATCAGAGATATTAAAAATAAAAAACTAGACAGTGCATTGGGGTCACACTTTTTAGATTTTCATAATGCTAAGCCAAATTGCTTAAGGGGATGTGTGTTGGATAAAGTTCATTTATTTTTAGGTGAATGTGCTGAGATTAATTTGAATTTATTATGAAAAGAAACTTTATTTATCTTGAAATATAATACTTTGGAACCGTTTGGTCTTAACAAAGAGTGCAGTTGGAAATATGTTATTTAATTGGATAATTGTTTAATTAAGGTACATTTAATATTTAAATGGTTGTCTGTTATGTGTTCTTTATTCTTGGGAGGCTTTTGGCCGAGGCACTGTACCTTACAATAAAGCGTGTCTTCTAGTGCGTGGTCGAGTTTTTATTTTATTTCTCTCTTTGGTGTTGTTTTATTTGAATTTTACTCAAACTGCCTCACCGCCTAGATTACACACAGCTTGTCTCCATACAAAACATTATTCACAAAGCCAATGGCTGCCATGCTTTTGCTCATATTCTCCATTTCTGTCACCCTATTTAAGTAAGTTGTTCTAATGAACATCATCGTCTCAGCATAAATAGACCCCACAAATCCTCTGGCCAAAGTCTCTACTCATACTCTGTTACTAAAAATATAGAATTCTATCCCTCTGCAAATTAGATCTACTTCTAACCTTTCCAATTTCAAACTAGTACTAAATAAAACCAGTATCTGCTCCTGCACTACCACAGGCTGAACTAGTCCCTCCCTCCTTCCACCACCAGCATACTTTAACTATGTTCAGTGGGAAGGAATTAGTAAAATCTATATTTCTTAAACAAAGATCAAATACATTTTTCCTAGGATATATTATCTAGTGATTTCTATTCCAAAGAGTGTACTTAAGTGTGTTTGATGTCATCTCTATGAACTGTAATTTGCAAATAGTTTTATCTAGTGACAATTCACACTGCATGAACTGAAGCTGACTTTTTATTTAGTTAATGTGTCAATCTTCTGCATTAGGCTTTCTAATAACTTTTATTTAATTGTAGCCATATTATGTTAATGTTAAGCTTTTCTTCCTGGGCCTCTACTGAAAATGGAATAGTATCCCAGTCAAACTTTCCTGGTAAACAAATATCAAATAAAATAAAAAAATTAAAATCATCTACAAACAGACATATCACAGCACCTTTGACATCAAATAAGTAAATATCAAACAGAAGTGGCCTCAGCTAAGATCCGTGTGGACCCCAATAGTAATAAGCCTTTTAGATAAGATTTAGCCCCTATACTGACAAATTGGGGTGTATTCCTGAGCCAGTGTGTTATGAAGTGAGTTACATAAAGGTTTACATTTAGTTTGATTAGTCTGCCAATAATGCCAGAATTTGGGATGGTGTAAAAGGCTTTCACTAGGTCAAGATAAGTGGTATGCAAAAGTCTGTCTTTATCAAAGCCCTCGGTGCATCTTTCAAAGAAGTAAGATTAGGAGGCAGTATCTACCATTTACATGCTCAAATGGGTTTGGGTCCACACTGTAGGCTGTTAGTGTCACTATAAGTTCCATAATGACGTGCTCTACTGCTGTGCAAAAAAATCTGGTTAGACTTATTGGTCTGTATTGTGAAGCGGGATGGCCACAGCTGTCACTCACACATGTAACCAGTTGAGAAGCTGAGGGTGAACATAGTTAGTATTGAGCTAGAAAGGCTGTGCTTGGTGCTGACAAGAAAGCAGACAAGAACATTGTATGGATCCATGGAATTAGTGTTCTTGGACTTGGAGAATGCCTTCAGGACTGCTCCAAGATGAATTGTGGGAAAGGTGCAGGAATGATGGTGTGGGTGGTAGTGGTGGTGGGCAGAGCCGGATCCAGTACTAGGTGACCAAGGGAGCTGCCTAGGGTCCACTGGCTGATTGGCTGGGAGGGGGCCACTGCTGGCTAAGGGAGCTGCCACAAGTAAAAAAAATAAATAAATAAATAAAAAACAACTACAGATCTTCTTTAAAGGTGTTCTTCTTTAAGAACATCCTTACATCCCTGCATGCATGCGTCGATGTAAGCAACACATGCACATCTACTACTCGTAATACTGCATGAAATGGAGCAGATATTTAATTAAACTGACACATTAAAACACGTTGTGATGAAACTGAACATTTCTATCTGCAGCTGCACATTGGAAATCTGCAGCATAATGTTCCAGGTTCGTGTGTGTGTGTGTGTGTGTGTGTGTGTGTGTGTGTCCGCTTCTAAATCTTGAAAGCTTGTAATCTTCAAATTCAAAATACTGAAGCCAAAATCTTGAATATTCAAAATACTGAAAACTCAAAATACTGAATTTCATAATATTGAAAAAAAACTATAGGATACTAACACTTACTATACTCCAGCAGAAGTACATAGAGAAACAAAAGACAAAAGCATATTAGTTTACTCCAACTATTAGCAGGGGGGCAAGCCCCCCTGTGCCCCCCACACCCCCTGCTACTTAAATATATCAACTCCAAGATCGTACTTTACTACGCTAAGATGAGTTATGCTGTTGCATAGCAAATTAAAAGGGAACATGACTAAGGTTACAACAGGGAGTCATGAAGCACATAATGGTATGTTTGCCATTTTCTTCTGTGGAGTGCAATCTCAGAGTTGATATATTTAAGTAGCAGGGGGTGTGGGGGGCACAGCCCCCACATGGGGGCGCAGGGGTGCTTGCCCCCTTGCTTATAGTTGGAGAAGAGAAATATGCTTTGTTATGTCGTTGTGTTGGAATATTGTAAGTGTTGGTGTACTCTGTTTTTTCAATATTATGAAATTCAGTATTTTTGAGTTTTCAGTATGTTGAACTTTCAGGATTTTGGCTTCAGTATTTTGAATTTCAAGATTATGAGCTTTCAAGATTTAGAAGCGGTGTGTGTGTGTGTGTGTGTGTGTGTGTGTGTGTGTGTGTGTGTGTGTGTGTGTGTCTGTGTGTGTGTGTGTGTGTATAATGCCCTAGGAAAGAATGGCAGGGTTAGTTAATTTAATCAGGCTCAAACTCTGTGTCTTGGCTACTGGAGGAAAAGAGCCTGAATTCTCAACACCAACCATACCTTTCAACTTTCTAATATAAGAAATCTGGACAAAGCCTTAAATAATGAGGGGACAAGCACCCAAATATAGGGACATATTTTAAATATTGCTTTTATAAACTTAGAATGTTGTTAGAATAATTGGTTTAGTGTTAGATTGCATTTTATGAAGGATATGAAGTCTGAAACTCACATGTATGTCACTATTTAGTGACTTCAATCCTCTGTTGTTTGCCAGAAAAAAAAAACAGCTTCTAAGAGGAGCAGATCAAAAATATGAGGCAAAAATCTGGACATTCTGCAGAAATCTGGACAGTTGAGAGGTATGATTACAACAACTATCTCAGTACATTTAAAAGTAATTGTGAGGGTTTCAGTGCATTTTCAAGGAATTGTCAGCTTTAGTGCATTTTCAAGGAATTGTCAGCTTCAGGTTTACTACGGCTCATGCTGTTTTCAGTGTGCAACTGATTTCTTTAGCAAATGGTCATTACTGTGATACTGAATTTGAAAGCAGTAGCACAACAGGTGGCATACTTGCTTTTGATGCAGAAGGCTGTGGGTTCTAGTCTCACATCATACAGACAGATTGCTGATACTGTGTTATACTTTCAGGGGGTGAAGGTGCTGCAGTCCTGAGTTTGTCTTCTTTTGGATCAGATAACTAGTAATTATGAATGGTTTGCCATCCATTCCCTAATGCAATATTACCAGTTTACCAATTGTTTTTTTATGTAACACAGGCACTTTACTCTTCAAGGGCAGCAGGCACTGAATGTGTCAATGAAGCACTGAAATATAAAGTTGTTTGCAAGCATCACCCTCTTCATTATATACAGATCTTTTTAATGTGGAATTATTCAGGTGACTTTTACTTCTGAAGAGAATCTGCATTATTGACTGATGTTGCTGGATTGCAATGACAGACGTTTGCATGGCCTTTTATGGTTGAAGTGTTCTGAAATGGGCAGTTTTCTCACTATTAGTTCATACGTTTTGTTTCATTGCTTACTAGAAAAATGTTTAAAACTACAAATTTAAAACACACTCTTAACAAGTGGTGGTTTGTTCTACAAGGAATATAATTAATACAATCAGAACACATGCATGTGTGCATGCATGGTCCTGAAAATATGTGCAAGGGGCCTATGGTTTGAAAACAGCCCAAAGGTAAACAATCTACTTACTAGTCATATGCATTTTCTTTGAATGTGGGTTTCAATGCCATTTAAATGAATGTGAATTTCAAGGGCAGAGAAGTTTACTGTTAATAACAAGTCTGTTTTCATTGTCAATCAACTGTATTGTTTTGTTTAGCAAATGTCTATTAGTGTTTATACCATCAAATTTGAGAATAAAATTTTAAATTAAATCCAAATATCTGTAATCATTGTAGAAGTAAAGAAGAAAATAGTATGTACACTGACAGGTTTGAACAGTGTTTATTGTATAGCCAAGTAATGGGACACTGCAATGGCTGCAGGGTGGGAGAGATGCTGTGGGGGTGCTATTGTGTGTGCGGGAGGGGTGCTGCTGGGTGTATGGGGCATGATCCATTACCTTGCCTAGGGCCCCATTTGACCATGATCCAGCTCTGTTGGAGGTGGGAGGGGGGTGGGAAAGAGCAAAATGTGTCTAACAGTATACTGGTCATTTTCATAGGAGAGGAGCATCTGGTATTGTTACGTATCAGTTCAGTTCAGTACAGTGCATTTTTAGGCACTGTCTTTAATATTTCTATTGGTGAAAAAGGCTATGTGGCTGTTCTTTACAGAAGTGGTGATTTTTAAATTATACTTATTCTTGGAGGATTTAAATTTTGCTTCTAAGTTCCTTGTTTAGCATCTGTAGTTCACCTCTGGAACTTGAGGTGTTCAGTTTATTTCATAGGACAATACGATTCTATCTTTTCTTAAAAGCCACAGTAGTTTGTTCATAAACTTATTATTGTATTTCTGTCAAATAAGGACTGATGCCTCTATGTAAACACTGAGATGTGAAAAGAAACTGTCTGTGAAATCAGCAGCATATGCTACTGGGTCATCCAGGGGATGGGGTGTTCATAAATATTTTGGGACTGGCAACAAACAGCAGTAGATTTGCCTTTTAGTAATTTCTAAAGAGCTCAAGAGTTTGAGGGTAGATTTGGTTTCACTGTCATGGTGAATATCACTGAGCAAAAGAATCACCAGAAATGCAAGGCAATTGAGTTTTGTGAATATTTACGCATTGTTAGTACTGTCAGACTGAACTTCCTCTTTAGAGGTCAATAAAGTCACCAGTGAATTTGAAAATACACAACCAATGGTCCAACTCCTTTCTGAAGGAAAGTAATGTATCACACTGATTAATCTGCAAAAGAAATATATTCCAGAGGTGGGTAAGGCATTATGTAATGAATCTGTCTCTCCATCTTGTTTTATTTATCTGCTGGTGAAGACATAGATCCCTTGTTCTGGTATTTGAGGGACTATTTGATTTGTGGACAGACTACAGATATTGGATGACTGGCACCCTAGTGGCTTGGAAGGCAAGGCATAGATTTCACCTCACGGGTCTGTAAGACATTGAATAAAGTGGCAGTGCTTTCTCTTGTTTCTGGCTGAGTAGTGTTTTTAAGTCAATGATCTTCTTGGTTAGGAATCTCAGGGCTCTTTCCCGTTCTTTGAGGTACATCCCAAAAGTTAACTGTATTCATTAACTGGCCTAATCAATGTGGAATATAATGAGGCAATTACCTCTCTGGATCTTTTGTACTCATTTACTGTCTTTGTTGACTGGGAAAGCTTGACTGGGCAAAGACCATCTTCAGCAGAGGCTGAGGGAGAAAGGATGAAATATATCCCCTTGGAGATCATCTGTGTTATGTAGAGGGACTTTTTGACTATTATCATTACATATTCCCAAAGGAAAGGAAATTACTGACCCAAGTACTAAAACCTCTAACATTATTCTCTTTTTGGTAGAGGGTTATTGTCTATGCCTTATGCTAGGAGAGAGATGGTTTACTAAATCTGACTATGTTACACATTTAGCCTGCTGTTAGCACATGAGGTGTTTAAATTACAAGTTCTTGTTGTACAGCTTGGATATCAGAGAGTTAGCCACAGGTCTTGTAGTCTGAAGGTCAGAAAAGAAAATGCCAGACTAAAGAGATGAATGTTGTTTGTTTTAGGTTATGAAGTTGCTTTCTGATAGTGGATGTGAGAACTGGTTATAATGCAAAGGTTTTAGGACTAATTGAAGTACCTAGAGGTGGTGATGCATTAACAGAGATGGTTCTATGAAATTAATCAAAAGTAAGAAATGCTATTAAAAAGACTTGCTCTCTCGCTTATGCAAACCTATTTTATGGTATCCATTTATCTTGTTGAGTTGTTTTTTTTTTAATGAAACCTCAATCTGATGAGCTCTACCAACATCTATTACTTTGTTAGAGTCCCTTAATACTTTTAAATCCTCACTAAAAAGCTACTGTCTTAACAACCCACATGTCCTTGCTCCCTTAATACCAGACCCCCATAATCTTCTCCTTATTATTCTCTCTATCCAAAGCTATAACCAATCACTAATGACCAATCCACCTACTATTTCTCCCTAACTCATTCCCTGGTGAAAAAAATATATATAGTGAGTGGGTACTAGTGTATATCTCAGTTTTTAATGCAATGTACTTAAACTGAATTAAATTTAATTTCTTTTTTTCTACAAAATGTCTTTACTTACACCTCTGTGTTAAAGTATTTGTAAAAAAGTTTGCTATGATGTGATAATTGTTGTCTATTTTGATTTTTATAGTTTAAAGTCTTGCCTTCTAAAATTGCATAATTAACCTATCTACTGTAATCTGATGTTATTTTACTCATGGTGATGCTTTTCTCCCTGGTCCTCCACTGAAAATGCGTTTCTGACCCAGTGGACTTTCCCGGTCAGCACATGTCAATAAATAAAATTATCTTGGTGAGCAGGTCTTGACTGCCAGTTTTTCTAATTTACCTTGAGAGTTTTGAACTTAGCATTAGACATAGGTTCATATTTGATTACTAGGTTAACAGCTTAAGAGCCCTTACAAGTCTAGCCAATATTACCCAAAGTTTACCTGATTTATGATCCATAGGGGTTACAGGAAGGCTTGGGTTTGTGTCTGCACCTTTTGAGTATTTTATGGACTGCCCCTCTCCATAAGGTATACAGGTGCTACCTCAGAAATGAATTTGTGATTCTCCATCCATTGATCATAACTGCATCTGAAAAGGGCCAGGAAAGGGTTCTGTTTAATGTGAATAGAAAGCCTGTTCCAAAGAAGGGGTAATCTCTGAGACACATATTTGTCTCTCCAATATGTTTTGTTTGAGTCACAGACCAGGTTTAGATGCCTAGACTGGGTGACCTTTGTGCTGTTAATCTTGCAAATGTACAACAATTCCATCAGGGCTAGATTTGTGAGTGTTTTGTAGGTTAGGCATAGGTCACCCCTTAACAGTCAGTAGGAGGCAGAGTACAGGGATAGAGCTTTCAGTCTACCCATATGAAACATGTTGTAGTTTCTTTGGGATGAAACTCTGAGGTCATAGCAGTTGTTGTTAAGTGCCAAGTCAAGTACATACAAAAAGGTGCATTGTACTCAATTACTGGTCTGATGAGGGCCACGTACAGCAGGACTATAACTTCCTCGTACCTGATCCCATACCTTTACTTATAAGCTGTGTCACATAAAAGGATTTCCTCACCACTACGGACACATGGCGGTCAAAGTTCAGGCTACTATCTATTTGTGTACCTAGATCTATCACCTTTGAGTCTACCCTTTGGATTGTGTTATTAATGTTGTAATTTACAGGGCTATTTGACTTCCTAATGGGTATGATTAGGCATTTTTTTGCATTTAGTTTTAATCTAGGTCAGACCCTTCTGAAGGATATCTTCATCACTGGGAGATTTACTGATTGCTCCCAACTTGCAGTCTTCAGCAGACCTTTGTCAGCTAGAGGTCTTTTACATTTGCCTTTACTTCAGAGAAGTATATTCTGAACAGGAGTGGTTCTAGCAGTGAGCTCTGTGGCACACCACTACTAAATGGCCTCTTGCTGGATCTGGATTGACCCACTTTAACAGCACGTGTCCTGTTCATGAGAAATTGGATATCTATCTGGTGACATAGGGATTTATGCCCAGTTTTCTGAGTTTACGTGCAATACTTGAGTGGGGAATTGTGTCAAATGCCTTGGCCAGGTCAAGGTAGGCAGTATGCACTGGTTTACCCTCATCCACAGCCCAAGTGATTTTTCTCAAAGAAGTCAACCATATTTAGTAGGAATGACCTACTCCTGACAAAGTTGAATTGGGTTGGGTCCAGTATTTGGAGGTTTCTTAAATCATTAATCAAGTCCGTGATTATTCCTGCTGTGGTCTCGCATATAAGATTAATCAAGCTTATGGTGTAATTTCCAGGGCAGCTGATGGTTCCCCTTTATGCAGAGGGATAAATGTTGCTGTCCTCCACTCCACAGAGGAAAACTAGCCCAGAGGCTGTGGTTAGAGATCCTAGTTGGTCTGATAAGTCCTGTTTCAAGCAATTTAACAGGCATCCTGGGATATTGTCAGAACCCATCAAAACAGTGTTTTTAGCTTTAGAAAGTGCAGTGGCAACCTGTTCTTTGGTGATAACTGGTAGAGGAATGATGGGTATTTCTTGCAGGGGTAGCCTAAGGTGATGAGGAGGTGAAATTGAAGCTGAATTTATTGGCCAGCAGATCTGTTATATCTTCCAGATGAGCATAGGTGATGCCGTCTACAACTAATTCCCCACAATGTTGGGTGTTGCCCTTGAGACTGCAGACATAACTGAAAAATGCCTTATAGTTATCCATAGCTTGGGAGACTATTTTTACCTCAAAATTAGCTTTTTTTAACATTTGACTAGTTCCCTGATTTGCTTGTTTAGACTAATGAGTGTGTGTGTTTTTTTTTTGTTATGGGGTATAGATTCTCTTCTACTTCTGGCCAGG
The DNA here is from genome assembly GCF_019279795.1 of Protopterus annectens. NCBI lineage: Eukaryota > Metazoa > Chordata > Ceratodontiformes > Protopteridae > Protopterus > Protopterus annectens. Next base: position 1,980,132,394 of record NC_056729.1, on the reverse strand, counting down.
AATTTCTTTCTTTCTTTTGTTGTACAACTTGTTTGTACTGGGAGTCCACCAAGGTGGCTTGACCTAGGCTTATTTCGGTCTGGTATTGATGTTTGTATGCAGTTGTTTATATGGTCGTACAGGGCTTTTGTGTAAGCCTCCATATATATAGACTTCTGTGTTTTCTGAGTTTGGGGGAGCTTCCAATCTATACTGTCACTTAATAGGAGGTAGTTTGTCTTAGAAAAGTTATTAAAGGTTTTGGAGTTAGGTGGGGGCTCTAATTGTATATTTATTTTGAGGGAGACCAATCATATTAGTTTATAGAGTACAGAGAGTGATGCCTCCTAAATTGTTATTAAAAGCGTATTCAGTGAGATGTGTTTACTGGACTGTGGTTCATAAAAAAGACAAGGTGATCTATAACCTATTCAGGATTGGGAAGAGTGAGACTGTGATACTTTACAGCATCAGCTAAAAAGACAAATCCACATAGTTTAATAACCTCTTTTATAGCAGCTAAGCATTGCAGGTAGTGGAGAGAGGCATTGCAGGTAGTGGAGAGAGGTATTAAGAGAACCTCACCTCCTACAATGGAGGAGAGAATTTGCTTGAGTATAAAATGATTTTCACATTGTACAATAACACTGAAATGTCTACTTGAAAGTTTCACAGAGAAGATACTTGCAAAATGTATACTGCTTTATTCAACAGCACAGTACTTTACAGATCATGCATGCAGATTATTATGAAGGTGTGTATGATGAGCAAAACAGAAGTGACTATCAACATATCACTGTATCGTCTGAATCATGATTGTGTTTGTATGCTGAAAATTCATATGCATATTGTTTTTGTTTTCTCACTACTTTGTGCTCAAAATAGTTTTTTTTCTCATTGACGTATGCTCAAGTGAGTCATTAGACTATGTATCCGCAAAAAGAATAAATCCACGAACTTGCAAGCAAGTAATGCAAACTTTTTATTCCATAAAGCGCTTTTCGTCTGGCTGGATAGCTAGACTTCTTCAGATGCAATTAAATATTCAAAACACAGTATATAACTTGAACATCAGTCAGCTGATCCGCCTACTAGTTAGAACAGCTGATCAGCACCAACCAATGCATATACATACCCTCAAAGCCTAAACCAAAATGCCTTAAACACACATACCATGAATTATATCTACTTCTAGTTAATAAAAACCTACTAACATATTTATTAATTTAAGTCATAATTTATATATCTATAACTATTCTAAAAACATTCTAAAAACTTATAAAATACTTAATATACTATACGAAAAGTATAAAAGTCAGAAACTATACATATAAATGAGTTTCTGACTTTAGTTATGTACATACTCAAAACCATATTATTTAAACAAACTGAAACAGTTAAAATAATGATGCAAAACTCGTACATCACTCCTAATTGAACAACTCTACTTAGTAAAATAATATAATATAATATGTATAACATATAAAATTCATAAAATGTTTGCTATGTAAAATAATATACATTTCTGCCCTAAAGTTTTTTTAAAAAAAAACTACTTTAAAATATATAGCCATAATTAACTTAAAAGACTTTTAAGTTTTAAAATACATTTGATAGAATACATCTCATTAAGACCTGGATAGAGACATGCAAACGTACGTAGTTGCCAAAACAATTCAATTTTTTCAAGTAACAATAGTACTGGGCCACCTCTAGCATCCGAGGTTACACATTCTATAGCTCTAAACATAAAACCATGATTAGGAAAAGAGTGAGTGTGTTTAGCTAAGGCATTGTCTAATTTGTTGTTTCTAATGCTATACAAATGTTCATATACTCTGTCCCTCAACCTTCTATCAGTCTTTCTGATATAGAAGGCAGGGCAGTTGTAACACTTAGCAAGATAGACTACTCTTTTTGTATTACAATCAAACATATGTTTAGTAGTATATCTAACCCCTCTGATAGAGAAGTTTGCCCCTACCTCTATGTATCTATGTATCTGCCAACCTAGTTATGGCATTTTGGGAACAGGAATATATTTTTGGAGTGACCCACATTATGGAACAGATTAGTTTTTATACTCGCTTCCTGGATGATATATTTATTTTATTCAAAGGAAACGAAAATGAAGCCTTGTCCTTGGTTAACCAGTTGAATAACATGACTGACTTTTTAAAATGTACACAGTGTTTTAACAGCGATAGAATATCTTACCTTGATACAGATTTAAGAAAGGACAGGATAAAGAAATGTTGGAAAGCAAGTATATTTAGAAAGGAAACTTATTCCAGTACATTCCTTCATTATAGTAGTTGCCACCCATCATTTCAAAAACGTTCCGTAGTAAAAGGACAATTAGTAAGGGCGGCCCGAATGGTCTCAGATGAACAGGACTTTTTGGAGGAATGTAACAAACTAGTAGAAATGTTTAAAAAGAGGGGCTATCCGGATGCATTATTGGATGAAATAAGTCAAGAGGTAATAAAAAAGAGAATTTTAGGTATTTATAGACCTATTTTAGTCCCTAAACCCTCTAATATAAGTTTAGATAGTGTTATTGACCAAGAGGGCACTTTATTGGATGAGCTACCTAGCAAACCTGTGGACCCATGTAGTTTTATTCTCACATTTTATATGGATAGCTACGATTTTGTAAACATAATACGAAAGACTTGGGAATTTATAAAAACAGACCTACCTACTGTTAAAGAACTACATGATTTTCCTAAGGTAGTCTTTAAGAAAGGTAGGAATTTGAAGAATCTATTAGAAATTCATAAACCTAATAATTTTAGTACAAAACATGGGGGCATGTATAAATGTCATATGTGCCCATATTGTAGATACATAGAGGTAGGGACAAACTTCTCTATCAGAGGGGTTAGATATAGTACTAAACAAAGGTTTGATTGTAATACAAAAGGAGTGGTCTATCTTGTTACAACTGCCCTGCCTTCTATATCGGAAAGACTGATAGAAAGTAGAGGGACAAAGTATATGAACATTTGTATAGCATTAGAAACAACAAATTAGACAATGCCTTAGCTAGACACACTCACTCTTTTCCTAATCATGGTTTTATGTTTAGAGCTATAGAATGTGTAACCTCGGATGCTAGAGGTGGCCCATTACTATTGCTACTTGAAAAAATTGAATTTTTTGGCAACTACGTATGTTTGCATGTCTCTATCCAGGTCTTAATGAGATGTATTCTATCAAATGTATTTTAAAACTTAAAAGTCTTTTAAGATAATTATAGCTATATATTCTTAAAGTAGTTTTTTTAAAAAACCTTTAGGGCAGAAATGTATATTATTTTACATAGCAAACATTTTATGAATTTTATATGTTATGCATATTATATTATATTATATTATTTTACTAAGTAGAGTTGTCCCAGTAGGAGCAATGTACGAGTTTTGCATAATTATTTTAACTGTTTCAGTTTGTTTAAATTATATGGTTTTGAGTATGTACATAATTAAAGTCAGAAACTCATTTATATGTATGGTTTCTGACTTTTATACTTTTCGTATAGTATATTAAGTATTTTATAAGTTTTTAGAATGTTTTTAGAATATTTATAGATATATAAATTATGACTTAAATTAATAAATATGTTAGTAGGTTTTAATTAACTTAACTAGAAGTAGATATAATTCATGGTATGTGTGTTTAAGGCATTTTGGTTTAGGCTGTGAGGGTATGTATATGCATTGGTTGGTGCTGATCAGCTGTTCTAACTAGTAGGGCGGATCAGCTGACTGATGTTCATGTTTGTTTTGAATATTTAATTGCATCTGAAGAAGTCTAGCTATCCAGCCAGACGAAAAGCGCTTTATGGAATAAAAAGTTTGCATTACTTGCTTGTAAGTTCATGGATTTATTCTTTTTGTGGAGCATTAGTCGGTTTGCTGCTGTTTTTTCCTCATTAGACTATGTATGTCATTCTTCATATCTTTTGTCTTTGGGCCTCCTCTGAAAAGGTATTTTTATCACACAGTCGGACTTTCTTGGTTTACAAAAGGAATGAATGAATAAATAAATAAATACATACATACATACATACATAAATAAACATGACTGACACAAAAATACATAATAATACTAAATACTCCATACAAAGGTGGTAAAACAGAAAGTTCAGATTGGTTAAGAAAGAGTAAATGAAAAAAGCACGAGGTGTAAAAAATGAAGACAGATGTTAAAATGGCAGCAGTGGAACACATGCCTTCATATGTGTTGGTAGAGTTCGTTTTAAAGTGCCAAACCCAAATAAAGACTTCTGTGGCATAAAAGAGCAACCAGAGGACTTTGCTGAAATCACAACTACTTGTTATAGTTCAAAATCACTATACATTAGCAAGAAATAATGCACAAAATGTAGAGTAGAAGCTTTCAGACTTCTGTTGCAAACAACCATGTCCTTATTCATGCACATATCCAAATCAGCATCTATAAATTAAAAGTTATGTTCTTATCATAACTAGTCATCTGTGTTGTCCATTTTCATTCTTCCTGAACTTATGAATTCAGATCTGATCCTTGGATCCGACTAGGCCGCTTATTCCAGACTTAGGATCCAGCTCTCGAGCTCCTCCCTCTACCTATAATGCACTATCACATCCCCAAAGCCTCAAATCGAATTTACTTCCCCATCCGCACAGTAAAAACAGAGACAGGAATAGCTTGACAGAAATACAGAGTTCAAACCTGGAACTCTAGTTTCCAATACAATCCAATAGGTCTCTCCAGCAGCTTTGAATGGGGGATGGATGGCAGGGAGGTTGAGTAAGAATGAAAATGGACAACACAGATGCCTAGTTATGGAAAGAACATAACTTTTAAATCTGATGTTGTCCTTTTCATTTTGCTCAATGTATGGGACAGAGTCCCCAGCTATGTTGCCCTTGGGTGGCCTTCATGGAAAGATATTCCGGAGCACCACTGAACCAAAGGAGGTTCTATTTGTAAAATTAATAAACAATTTGTAATGAGAAACATTGGGAGGGTGGCCTAACAGTTAAGGTGTTTGCCTTACAAACACAAGGTGCAGGGTTTGAGTCTCACAAGGGATAATTGGCTAGGCTTAAAATGGCTCACAAGGGCAGTTAGCTTAGTACTAATCTATGAATCTACTATGAATCTAAAAAAACAAAAGTATGAGCACTGGACCATATAGTTGCCATGTAAATGTCATTACTACATGTTCTAGACCACAAAACAGATGATGTGGCCATGGATCTAGTTTAATGGGCATTGGGAGGCTTGGGTAATGTCATGCTTTTTTGACAGTAAATCCAGGAAATACAATTCGTTACCCATTTATCTAGAGTGACTTTGGATACTGGATAACTCAGTCTTTTTGAGGAAAAGGAAATAAAAAGTTGGTCTGATTTTTGGAAATGTTTTGTCTTATGAAGATAAAATGCAATTGCCTGTGTACATTCAGGAGGTGAAGAATGTATTCTCCTTTGTTGGTAAAATTTGGAAAGAAGACTGGTAAATGAATTGATTGGTTAATGTTATTCTCAGAAGCCACTTTAGGTAAAATGGGAGGGTTAGTCCATAAGATCACCCTGTCCTTATGAAAAATAATGTATGGAGATTTGGAAGAGAGAACCTGGAGTTCAGTTATTCTTTTTGCAGAAGTGATGGCTACCAAGAAAGCTGTTTTATTTAATGACAGAAACTTCAGATCAGATTTAGCTGAAGGCTCAAAGGGTTTCTGTGTTAGGCCTTGTAGCACAACTGTCAGGTCCCAAGGTGGAGAGGGATCCTTAACTGTAGGTCTTAAAAGAAAAATTCCTTTCATGAAAGCTTTGCAAAGTTTGTAAGAAACCAGAGAAACGTGTCTGTTGCCTGTATGAAAACTGGAAATTACTGCCAGTTGTAGTTTAACTGTCAAAAAATTAGCTCCTTCCTCAAACAGCACTGTCAAGAAATGCAGAATCACAGAAACTGGGACAGAAAAGGGATTGATGTCTTTATTAAGACCAAAGACAGAATATTTTCCATTTGCTTTTGTATACCTTTTTGGTTGATTCCTTCTGAGAAGCCAAAATAACATCACGGACAGGGGAAGGAAACCTGGGCTTTCTAATTATTACTGGAAGTGGAGAAACCATGTGGTTAGTCTTAGAGCTCAAATGTTGGGATACTGGATCCTTGATGGGTGCGACAAGAGATCTAAAAGTAGCTCCAGCATCCATGGAGGATAGTGAAGATAAGATGGTAGGAAGGGGAGCCATACTTGCTGAGGCCAGAAAGGGACAACATGGATCACTGAGCTCTTCAGTCTACTTGCTTTCTGTAAGAATTTGGGAATTAGCGGAAGAAGGGGGGTAAGCATAAAGGAGAACTGGGGGTCAAGCGTGAATCAGAGCATCTCTCGGTGACTCTCTCTTAGGGGGGATCAGAGCAAAGTATTTGCTGCACTTGTTGTTGGGGGGAGTGGCAAATAGGTTGCAGCAAGGTCGGCCACAGTTCCAGAAGATCATCTCCACCACAGACAGATTGAGAGACCACTCGTGGGGCATCAAAATAGATCTGCTTAGCTTGTCCACTAACAGGTTGTTTTTTCCTGGAATGTGCGTGGCCACTAGAAAACGGTCTGAAAAGATTGCCCATTTCCATACTCTCATGGCCTGTCTGCAAAGGGGGAAAGATTGAATTGTTTGTTGATGTACCAGAATGCAGACATGTTGTTGGTCTGAACTGCAATAGTCCAGAAAGGAAGAGCATCTTGAAAGGCCTGCAATACTAACGGGACTGCTCTCATCTCCAGGACTTGGTCTCTTGGGGGGGGGGACCATGTGCCTTGGACCTCTCTTCCCCAGAAATGCCCCCATCCCAATTGAGAAGCATCCATGGTCACTGTGGCTGTGGGAGCTGGAAGGACAAAGGGCTTGCCTAGATGTATATTGTTGGATTGCACCCACCAACTGATGTCTTCTGAAAACTGGCATGAGCCTGACTGGATAGGATAGGGGTTGGTACAGAATGACCCACTGTGCACCTAGCGTCCACTGTAGAACATGCATAAAAAAGCATGACAAATGAAGTAATACAATGGCTGCTGTCATGGAACCTAATGCTTACAGTACTGACCTTGCCACAGGAGATGAGTGTATAAGGTGAAAATCCACAAACAAGGAAAACAGTGCCCAAACCAACAAACTGATAAAAAACACAAAAATGGGCACCTGTGTTGGTTAGGTGCCCATTTTTGAATAAGGAGAATGTGAACCTGAGTCCTTATTGTACAGATACAATGCTGTGGTAAAGATACCATTTGTTCAATAGTCTCTACAAGACTGCCGATGAACTTCAGAATCTGTACTGGATTTATATTCTACTTGGTATGATTTATAGTTATGCCCAAAGAGTTGCAAATGTGGAGCAAATAATTTCTGGCATGTAGAAGTAGATTCTTGAAGGGGCAGTACGGAACCAGTTGTCTAGACATGGAAACACCTGGAATCCTTTAAGTCTCAAGTCAGCTGCCAGCACTGCCATGACCTTGGTAAACACATTGGGGGCTGTGGTGACTCTAAAGGGCAAGGTTCTGAATTAGTAATGACTGGCTCCCAGACGAAAGCAAAGATGTCTTCTGGATTGCCTGTCTATGTTGATATGATAGTAGGCATCCTGAAGATCTATAGAGCACATCCAATTGTCCTTGACAAGAAATGGCAGAGTGGACTGGATCGTAACCATTTGGAACTTTGTTTTCTTTACAAACTGAATTAAACTGCTTAGATCCAAAACAGGTCTCAGGTCCATTGTCTTCTTTGGCACTAAAAAGAAGTGTGAATAAGTTCCGAATCCTGTTTGATTTGAAGGGACCTTTTGGACAACTCTTTTGTCTAGCATCTTTATGATCTCTTGTGTTGCCGTCTTCCTCTGACTGGGTGGAATGTCAGGAAGTTTCTTCCTTTTGGAAGGAGGACAAAGGAAAAATGGTATGTAATAACTCTGGGATATTATGCTTAGCATCCAAGTATCTTGTGTTATATTTTCCCAGGCATCTGGGTGCAAAGACAATGAACCCCCAACTGCCTCCAGAATTTGACAGTCAGGCAGTGCTTTAGGAGTGCTGGAATGACCTGTCCAAGAAAAAATCTCAAATGAACTGATTTTGCAGACCTCCTCTACCTCTATGGCAACATCTGCATTGAAATTTCCCCCTCTGGCTCTGGAGGAATTGTCACCGCACGGATCTCAGAAAGGACCCTGAGATTTGTGGAACCACATCTTCTTGACACCTCTCTGAGTCCTAGAAAAGGTTCTTTGGGTTGTAGAAAACTTGATTCCTATGGCAGAGTCTTTCCCTCTTGCTCAATGCAGGTCAGCATCTCCTTAACTGATGGCCCACACAAGGACATGCCATCAAAGGTGGCTAAAAGACATTTTAAAAGGTTCTGCGAAGTTGCAAAGCTGCATCCAGGCATGTCTCCTTATGGCAATGCTGGAACCGGCAGCTCATAAAGTGTCTTTAGCTGTGCGAGAGATCCTCATCGAAACACTGGATATGTACAAGCCAATGGCCAGTTGAGAGGATGTTCTTTTGAAGTCCTCCACAGACACGGACTCTGAAAGAGTATTTGAAAGTTCCTTAGTCAAATCTCTCTAAATTCGAATTAAATCTGCCAGGTAATTAAGTGACCTCAAAGCATAAGTTGCCGAGGTGAAAACTCACTTTCCAAACCTGTCCAATGCTATAAAGACTTCTTGTTAAATGGATGAACAGTAGAGCTCTGTTCCTCTAACTCGTTCTTGGTGGCTGCCACTACCACCACAGCATCTATCGGAACTCATTTGCTCCAGTATGGTCTGTCAGAAGGGGTGCGAAAAACTTGTCGGGTCTCTTTGGAATGGGTTCTATGGTGTCCGGCTGCTTCCAATCCCGATGGGCAACTAAATCAATATGTTCATCTGCCAGGGGAGGGGTAACCCAAGAAGTAGACAGGCCAGAAACAAAAGCCTCCAGAAATACTGATTCTTCTGGTGAGGGATTTTGGGAAGATCTGTTTTAGGATCTCTAGGACATTTCCAAAGGGATGTCATCAGGTGGTGACCTGGGGTACCCCTCTCCTTCATCAAAATTGGAGTCTTCTGTGACAGATTCCAAAGGGGAGTCAATGTGTCTCCTTTTACATGTTCTCTTCCAGTGAACCTCCTCTATGGGATCTCTATGATATTTCCAAAGGGATGTCATCAGATGGTGACCTGGGGACCCCTCTCCTTCATTAAAATCAGTATCATCTGTGACAGATTCCAAAGGTGAGTTAATGTGTCTCCTTTTATATGTTCTCTTCCAGTGAACCTCCTCTGTGGGATGCACAGCTGAAGTCTTAGAAGAGAGGGGAAGTTCCTCCACAGCAAATAGCTGGATAATTATTGATTCTGGCTGTCCCTGTGGAATAGGTCTGTTCAATTCAAGGGTTAAGATCCAATGGGGAAAGGGAGTTGGACCCGAATCATAACATGGTAGGTCTCTGTGGAGAGAAAAAGCCCTTTCTACCACATCAAAGGCAGATGGACCCAGGGAAACCCCAATCCGCATCCACGGAGCGGAAACTCCCAAGAAAAACAGACCTGGAATCTCCCTGGATCCAATCCTCTGAGAGGAAGGGATGGATATAACAAAAAGCAGTGCTGAGCCCATGTCCTCGGACCCAGTGATGACACTTTGGCTCCTAGACCCATTCTGATCCAATGGCATCAGAGCAGAACTGGTCAAGGAAATCAGTGAAGTAGAGGAAGAAGCCTCTAAAACTATAGGAAGACTCTAAAACTATAGGAAGGATCAGAGAAGGAGAAAATATGGCTACCGAAGTTGAAGACTTGCTCATGGATCCAGTAGGGGACACAGCTGGTAAGACCCCCATCTGGATCTGAGCTCTGAGAAACTTTCGCATCATCCTATCTGCATTCACTTATGACAAGCTCCTGGATGACCTAGAGGAGGAAGCGGAAGGTGGCCTAGAGTGCTTCATGGATGTTTGAAGCAACCTCGATGGTGGGGTACGAAAAACTGGTTTAATGGAATACTCAGGAGTAGTGCTCCTATACACAGAACCTGCTTAAGATTTGAGAGTCTTTGGATCCAATGCCTGAGCCTTAGGATCCCAGGATATAAGATCCAACAATTTTCTTGTTTTTGTAGGAGGCTCTGAGGAAGACCTTGAGGACTTTATAGGAGAACACTTCTTATGCTCCCAGGGAGTGGATTTGCTGTGTTTGGAGGGGGTTTAAGCCTCTGCAGTAGAAGTAGAAGGCAGAAGTCCTCTTAAAATAAGTTTGTTTGCAACTGGCGTAAGTACCATTTTATGCTAACATCAAGACAAGGCAAGAAGATATGGCCACATAAATTAATCCTGAAATACCACAGTCAGTGCTATCATACAAACAAAAGTACTGCACAGTCTCAGTATGTTGAAAAGTCCTTCCTACTTGAATATACTCACTGAAGTTCAGCGTTATCACTGTAAATTACGTACCACTTCTTGATGGATATTCTGCTTAACCTCAATAACTTGCTAAAGATGTCTAAATTGCTTACAAGTGAAATTTATATGATCTTCTAATATCATGAACTGAAAGCAATATGTCCCAATCATGCATTATAAAATTGTCAATGCTTTTAGTGGCTGGTTTAGAATACAATACATATCTAGATCAGATGTCTGATTTAAAGGAAGCAATGACATTAACTTCACTCTGTTTATGGCTATCAGGCAACAGAGGACAATGATTAGTACTACAAACCTTATTTAATTCCACTTCATTTTCCAGTAACCTATATGTATAGCCCCTTTTTGAGAACCCAGCTTTCTTATTCTGTAGAACATGTTCCATGTGTGACCTTGATAAGTTAGCCACTAAAAATATTTCTTGAGTTATTAAAGTGGTGATGATTCTATCTAAGGTTACCTTGAAGGTGCTACCTTGCCACCTTCAAGGTAAACTTATGTAACTGAATGCGTAACTTCGAATTCTCCCTGGAAAATCTTGTCTTGCCTCCCTGAAGCTAGAGGGAAATTTTGAATAGTTTTTTTTGTGTAGGCTTAAAATGAACAACAAATTAATTTCCTAGTACTGAACTATAAACCTATGAACCTACAATGGAGCAACCTGCTGACTGATACACAGGTATCCTGCACAGTTGGCTTTTTAGATTCAAGAAACCATCATCTCTGATAAGGCACACATCTAAAACTTACTGTACTGCTACTGAGGATGTCTGGCCCTTTAAGCCATACTTGCAAAAATGGAAAATCAATGCTTTTAATAGACTGATCTGTTTACTGTTTACGTGTTAAAAGTTTTTATAATATTTCTGAATTTTGCAAATTTGTTGTGTATAAAAATGTGTTTTGTATTTGTTATTGGTCATTAATTATTTATTGATGTTACGGTCTGAAATAATCAGTCACATGTTTTTAATGGTGAATTATTTAAAATGTTATTTGTACATGCCTGAATCTTCTGGCAGAGTCGAAACAAGTTGCATTTTTTCTGAATTCCAGCTCAGGTAACTCACTTACATAAAATGTAACCCATTAAATATTGTAAAGTGTGTGAGTTAGACTGAGTGAATTGTATTTAGTCTAATTCATGCAGTGTATAAGCATTAAAGCAGTGCATAAATCCTTTATGAATACCAGAGACCCTATCCATCTGTTTAGTTGAAATAACACTTTTAAACCTGAGTGTACTGAAACTTTAAATTTTTTTCTCAATTTTTATTAAACATTTTAAAAACAAAACATTAATATACAATAACAGAAATATTATAAAACAAATATACATATCTAAAAAAACCATAATAAACAACTAAAATAACTACTTACAGTGGCGTCTACTATAATACAAAGCTTTTTAAACAGAAAACGTTGTTTGTTAATTATTAAAGTCTGTTTATCCAAAAAAATATATTAAACCATATATTATATGAAGAGGTGATTCTAGATGTTCTTATTTTGATCGTAATAAGTTCAAGATGACAAACTTCAGTTGCCAAGTGTACAAATTCATTTATAGTAGGAGTAATCTCATTCACCCAGTTCTTGGTGATGACTTTTCTTGCTAATGTTAAGATATTCCATAAAAGAGGGTATTTTATTTTTGTGACACAAGTGGACATAGGTGTAATAAATAAATTAACAGATTTGGTCAACATAAATTTATCATTAAAAACAGATTGTAAAAGAGAATTCATATTATTCCAATATGTTTTACATTTTATACAGTCGTAAAACATATGCTGCCAGTCAGCTTTAACATTCAGTTTACATCTCCAGCATACAGCTTGGCTCGAGGGCTGACTTTCAATAGATCGCAGCTTTTTGCTGCTCTGCTCTGTACGAAACCCTGACCCAGAATCAGGTCGTCTACGAATGATTTAGCACCCGGTTCCCCACGAACGTGCGGTGCACTGCTGGAGAGAGGTGGCCCCCTTCCGACCGTGCTCCGACCTAGTGATGAGCGGCGCACCTCCCTGGCCTTGAGGCCGGCTATCCCTGGCCAACAGGAGATCCGCGGCGCTGTGGTATCATTACGTTTAGGTGGGATTCTAACTTAGAGGCATTCAGTCATAATCCCACAGATGGTAGCTTCGCTTTATGTGGTGGATTAAAGGTTCTATGTAAGAACTTCCAAAAGAATATTCTCCATCTTTGTGATGAAGTAGCTTGTTTTGAAGATTGGAGTATTAGTTTTTTATCATCTTCACTTGGGGAATTATTAAAGTCTAAAATAGTCCCAATAGGTTCCTCTGTAACATACTGTGGATTTCTTAAATACTTTATATAATTTAGTTAGAAGTCCCTTTCCAGTTATACTCTACTGCATTAGAATAATGAGTAAATCAATGAATGTGGGAAAAGAATTTCTAACTACTGGTTGCATTAGGTTAAACAAAATTAATTTGTAGACTAATTGTCTACAGTTTTGGATTTCTAGCCACATGTCTTTGCTTAACTTAGACTTACTAATAATATGGTCAACATTTTGTATCTTCCCATCGTCTAGTAATTGATACCAATATACCAAGTTTTTATCTTTAAGTGTACTTGTTGTTAAATTAAATGCATTAATACTATTTTGAGTATAGGTAATTGGAAATACAAGGACAATCCAGCTTTATATTCAGGGTTTCTGAAATTTATATTTAAGGAGGTTATTATTGTATTAATATAACAAGAGTTAACTGGTTTGTTTTTGTTTTCTGTAAAACAGTCTTTTACTAACCAATGAAATTTATTAGTAACTACTTAAGTATGATATGATTTAGTTAAATTATTGGATTTATTCCAAATATCTCCCCGAATATCAAAAATTATTGTCTTAACAATGGAGGATAAGGAATATAATTCTAAATCTGGAAGACCAGTACCACCCGATGTTCAATCTCTAATGTGGTGGTTTAAAGCACTACTGATATCCAGACTAGCCAAAGTTAGCTTTTTTTAATTATTAGTATAACCAATTATTTATAGTATTCTCTTGATATTATCATAGGTGTTCCTATTCATTATAAACCCAGTCTGATCATTGTTTATCAACACTGGAAGAAATTGTTTTATTCTATGGGGGATAGATTGCCATGAACATTTTATAATCTACATTTAATAATGAAATTGGTCTATATGACGAGCATTGTGTTGAGTCTTTGTCTGGTTTTAAAATTGGGGATATTAGGGTGTATTTCCAGGATGGTGGTACCTTTATAAGTCCTTTAACTATTTAAAATACCTATAGTAAAATACTCAAAGCATTGCTAGTCATCATTTTGTATATTTCTGGTATTATACTGTCATTTACATGTGCCTTATTTGGTATTAATTTATTAATTTGAATTTTCAGATCAGACATTGATATAGGCTTGGCAATTATTTTTATTTGATCCTCTAACATATTTTCAGTACATTTTTTTATAAATGTTTTACTTAGATCTTGTGTATCCATTCCTGTTTTGTGTTGATTAATCTTATTAAAATGATCTAATCTGAAACATATACTCTACCTATTCTTGACTATGTCCCATGCCTGTATGAGAAATGTGTAAAAAATAGTGAGTCTGATACTGAAAACTCATTTATATCTCTCATATTATATAGATAATTGAACTCCATCAAAGTCTTGACTGAGGCAGGTTTCTTCTTTTAGAGCTAGTGTTGGTATCCTTGTCTGATAAAATACCGTTAAAGTCACCTGCAAAAATAATTTTTCCCTTTGATATTCATATTATTTCTCCCAAATATTGCTTAACTGTTTGTATTCCTAATCCAGGTATCCAATAGACATTAATAAAAGTGTATAGTTTCTTTTGAATCTCTATATTAACTAAACAAAAATTACTTTCTTCATCACTAAATGCACTCAGAATTTTAGGTAGAGGTAAATAATTTTTCCATAAAATAGCTACCCTCGTCTCTCTTTTCTTAATAATGACAGCTAGTCAATACAGAATGTTGTTGTATCTTTCAGCTTTTCCCGGTTATGAGTCGCCACAGTGGAACACCCGTCCTCTAATGACTGGCAGTGTATTTTTACAGTGCTGAGTTGCCAGCCCGGCACCCAACCTTCAAAGAAGGCACGCCTATTCACGCACGCACCTACCTGCATGTCTTTAATCTCACTCAACCACGAGGAGGACATGCAGACTCCACACAGAAGGCGCTCCAGCCGAGAATCGAACGGGAGAACCTCTTGCTGTGAGGCGACAATGCTAACCGCTGCACCACCGCGGCCTTGCTAGTCAATACAGAATAGTGTTTATTATTACGTTTGTCCAAACCTTCTTTGATTGAATGTGTTTCCTGTAAACAGATAACTTGGGAATTAAATATTTTAAAAACTTTGTATAAACTACCCCTTTTACAACCATTATTTAATCCATTGACATTAACTGATGTGCCTTTCAAGCTGGTCATCCAGGGACAAGGAGGTCATAACAGCCCTGTATTCTTCCCTTATAAGGCCAATTATTGAGTATAACGCCCCCTTGTACCTTGCAAAGCATAGGCGGCAGCTGGAGAGACCACAGAGGTTCCTCACCAGGACAATCCTGAGCCTCAAACATCTACCCTACACAGGCTAAAAGCCCTGTCCCTCTACTCAGTTTCATACAGACTCCTCAGAGGTGACCTCTGTCTGACATACAAAGCAATCTCAGATGCTGCTTGATGGGACTGCTGCATATCCACAAGCCAAGCTCCACTTGAGGAACCCACAAGTGCGACCTCAACCTGCTCTGTGACATCAATAGCACTTGGTGGGACAGATATGTGTCCCAGAGACTCCCCCATCTGTGGAATTGACTCCCTCTCCATGTCAGAGTACCTCATTATCCCTTTATAAGCACAACCTGGATAACTAGATGGGAAACAGAAAATACACTCCTGGGATTCCACCTGTGTCCCAGCTGGACTGGGGCTTTGGGTGCTGACTTGTCTAAACATGGGATAAATTCTTGGCTAGGCTTATAAGGGCTTCAGCACCAATAGCCTAGTAACTTCCTATGATCCTATGAAAAAGCAAATAAGTATTACATAGAATACCCACATACACTTGTAAATAATATGGTTCTGAAAAATTATTATTGTATCTGGTGAACTCCATACTCATAGATATAAGTAAAAGATAACTGAGATTGTTAACTGTAAACTGTCTATCAAGAATAGTAATCACAAAAAAAAAAAAAAAAAAAAAAAAAAAAAGAATTCATTTGTAAACTACTATACATGCGCTGTTCTTTCCCATTTCTCCCCATCTATGGAGTTTAAAACTCCTGGTTTGAATAGCAATCCTATTCAAACACTACCACCTACACACAAATAAGTATCTAGCATCACTCTACTATTTCTAAAGTTCTGAAATAAGAAAGGTCTATTTTACTTAACAAAATTAAAAGGAGTTAGTGTATGTATATATATATATATATATATATATATATATATATATATATATATATATATATTTATATATATAACATTCAGATGATAAAACACTCATTTGCTTGCTATAAAACTTATAAACTGTAAACTATAGCAGATCTTGTAGCCATTTGGTTATATTCTACTTATAATAACCTATACAGTATTACAATCAATCAAATCATTTCTTTCAGTTCTAAGAAAAAAAGAGATCAAAACAGATAAAAAACAGTTTATAACTATCATGCTATACTATTAATATGCTATATTACTGATAATGTGACTAATTAGTTAACCATTTAAGTTCAATTCTGACTACAGGACTGTACGTGCTGGGATATCATGGCAGACATGAATGATATTTCAAAGAACAAATGAACTTCTCTAAGAAATGTTTTTGTCTGTTTGTGAGGACTTGCATATACAATTACTGTTCAAAACATGTATCTTCTATAAAATAGGATTTCATATTCACTAGAGCATACTATTAGATATAAAATAATAAAAAAGCAACTATGATGTCTAAAATAACTAATAATATATTCCCAGAACTATATTTGTACTGAGGAATGACATCTGGTTGGCAATATACCCACTATAGTCTTTTTAAGAGAGACATAAATTCCCAGCTTACCAAAACAACTGTGTACTTTTGTCTGACTTTGTGGAAAACATGCTATTTCTTTCATATTAGTCTTTCCTTTACTATACATCAGACTTTCAATTAACTGTCACAGCATGAGGTTCTAATATTGTCATGTATGTGAGCTCCTCAGTTCCTGCTCAAAAAGCACATTCACACAGAAATCAACACAAATCTTCAGCACAACCATTGTCATAAACATATTCATATCTATTGCCTACACATATGCTGGACAAGTCAACCAAGCAAGGGGTTGACAGCAACAGACATAAACAAAGTCATCCTCCCTTCTTTACATTAATAGAACAGAATGTAATTTGAATAATATAATATCTTAAGATAAAAGATGAATTGAAGAAATTAATTCTATATTGTGTATAGTGCCACAGCACAATAATATGTATTATACAACTTAAACAGAGAAATACAGATTTTATAAGTGATAAAATAGCAATTTTGAAGTAAATATAGCACAGAGTGCAATTTATTAACACCTCCTTACTATTTTGCACTTAATTTGCGTGTTAAGATCAAGTATAAAACAACATTTTACCCAGTATTTCTTTGACAATCTCCCTTTAAATCTTGACCGCTTATGTACCCTTTGTCCTTTAAAACTGTTTGTCACAGCTAAGTACTTCCAATTTAGCTTCCCCTTCATTTAATCTTTATCTAACAAGTAAATCAATGCTCGCAACCTCGATGGAAACTTCAAGAGATCTCAGACACTCAAAAGAAAACAAACATTCAGAAATCAGTCAAAATAAGTGCACAAGCTTCAACAGTCTCAAAATAATGCTGCTTTCATTCACAGCTCATTTAGTATTGACGAACTACAGTTTTTTTACACAAGCATGAGTTAAAACACAGAAATAATCTTTACTACTGTATTTCTCCTCTTCTAACCCCTCCCCAATGAATAAACCAGCACCAAACATCACAGATAAGCCTAAAGAAAGAAAAATAAAAAAGGAAGAAAGAATAGAAAAAAAAAAAGAAAATGGCTTTATATGCACTGCCGTGGTGGTGCTGCGGTAGCGATGTCGCCTCACAGTTAGACGTTGCCCGTTCGATTCTCAGTTAGAGCGTCTTCTGTGTGGCGACATGCATGAATGGGCGTTCCTTCGTTGAAGGTTGTGCGTTAGGCCCAGCAAGCCAGCACGTAAAACTCTACTGCCAATCATAAGCAGACCGGAGTTCCGCTGTGGCGACCCCTAACTGGGAAAAGCCAAAAGACACAAACAAAACGCACTTTATACACCTACCATTTTATCACTGTAATAGCAAAGAAGCACTCATAAACAGCATAACAGTCTGATATCTCTTAGGGAATACACATCCAAATCTCATACATACAATACCTCACATATTACAATCAACCATGACATGTGAATTAAACGTTAAAAGTTAATAACATTATAAATATTCAGTCCATTCACATCACACTTATTTAATGTACTGAGCAACTTGCTATTATGTTATGTTATCATGAGCTATCACTTTAAGATTTATGTGGCACATATATGAAGAAAGGAAACTATGATATATGTGTAAAGAAAACTTATTCGTTAAAGAATTAATGTTAATACTTATTAAGCTAAGGCATATATTTAATATGGAAAATAAAATATAGAATATTAGTTTAGCAATACATATAGGAAAAGGAAAACCAACATTTACTTACCTTATAGAGAAGTGAATCCTTGTTTCCTTCCTTTCACTTATATCTCCAGTAAGTGAATTGGTAAACCTTATCATGAAAAGAGAATTTTGTTATCAAGACAATTAACATCAATGTTGTACTAAAGCTATGAGTCATTTTTCCTTTAGCTTCTTTTTCTTCTCACTGGATTTCCAGGAATTTACTTCTGCTTGTTTCTTTAGTTTGGTCTACAGTTTTTTTTTATGTTTTTAAAAATGACAATGCAGAGTCTGGGTCTTCAAAGTGTCTTAGTTTCATCCTGGAGGAATATTTTGAGCCTGGCAGGAATGAGCAAATGTACCTTAAACTGGCTTTTCTTAAGTTCTTTTATGAGAGGCAAAAAACTTTTCCTTTTAGTCATTTCAGGATTGGAATAGTCATTTTCAAATCTTATTATTTGTCATCCAGTTTAATAGGAGATTTGGACCAGGCTGTTATATGTATTAACTCCTTAACTTGAGATGAGAAGAACTTAATAAGTGATCTCGGTGAAGAGTTAGTTTTTGATGAAGAACTGTGTGCTCTTTTTATACCATACAACATGGCTTAAGAAAAATTTCGAGTCTGAGGAATCCAGGCAGTAAAAAAGTTGACCGTATTTTCCCCTTCTGTTTTTTCAGGAAGTTCAAAAATACAAATGTTATTTCTCCTGGATCTGTTCTCCAAGTCATCAATTTTGTTTAGTAATAAGGTATTCTGTCACAGTAGAAATTCAATGTTGTTTTCATC